>NC_047091.1:94323622-94948622 GCF_902459505.1 Geotrypetes seraphini | reverse complement strand
GTACTCACCACGGACTCGTCGGAGTACGCTTGGGGAGCCCACCTGGACGGCCTCCGCACTCAGGGGATGTGGTCAGCAGAAGACCGCCGCTGTCACATCAACGTGCTAGAGCTCCGGGCCATCTATCTCGCAGCTGTAGCTTTTCAACATCTGCTTCACGACCGGGTGGTCCTCATCCGAACCGACAACCAGGTAGCAATGTACTACGTAAACAAACAAGGGGGGACAGGGTCTTGGTCCCTCTGTCGGGAAGCCATGCGCCTCTGGAAATGGGCAATCTCCAACAACACTTTCCTTCGAGCGGTGTACATACAAGGAGAACAAAACTGTCTGGCAGACAGACTCAGCCGCCTCCTCCAGCCACATGAGTGGTCGCTGCACTCTCAGACCCTACGACAGGTGTTCGAAAAGTGGGGGACGCCTCAAATAGATCTGTTCGCATCTCCCCACAATCACAAACTGCCCCTCTTCTGCTCCCGGATACACTCCCCGGACCGACTCGAGGCCGACGCCTTCCTCCTCGACTGGGAGGGAAGGTTTCTGTACGCGTTTCCGCCATTTCCTCTGATCCTGCGGATGCTGGTCCACCTGAAAACGGTGAAAGCCACCCTGATCCTAATTGCTCCTCACTGGCCACGCCAGCCTTGGTTTTCCCTTCTACTTCAACTCAGTGTCAGAGATCCACTGCCTCTGCCTCGGTTTCCCTCTCTACTATCACAGAGTCAGGGTTCGCTGTTACATCCCAATCTTTAATCTCTTCATCTGAATGCTTGGTTTCTTTCCCCCTGACTTCTCTCCCCGTGTTTCAATCAGTCAAGGAGATATTGGAGGCCTCTAGAACGACCTCGACGAGAACCTGCTATTCTCAAAAGTGGACCAGATTCTCAGCCTGGTGCTCCTCTCACAGCCAGGACCCAGTGTCAGTCCCCGTCCCTCTGGTCCTTGACTATTTACTTCAATTATCTCACTCCGGCCTAAAGACCAACTCCATTCGAGTACACCTCAGTGCGATTGCGGCCTTTCATCAGCCCCTGGAAGGAAAAGCCCTCTCGCTCCACCCCTTAGTCTCTCGCTTCATGAAGGGTCTTCTGAATGTCCACTCTCCTCTCAAACCCCCTCCGGAGGTTTGGGACCTTAACGTGGTTCTGGCTCAACTAATGAAACCTCCATTTGAGCCCCTAGACAAATGCCATCCTAAATTCCTCACGTGGAAGGTGATTTTCCTGCTTGCACTCACTTCCGCCCGGCGAGTTAGTGAGCTACAGGCTCTGGTAGCGGACCCACCCTTCACTGTTTTCCACCATGACAAGGTGGTACTCCGCACACATCCAAAGTTCTTGCCTAAAGTAGTGTCTGATTTTCACCTCAATCAGTCCATCGTCTTGCCCGTGTTTTTTCCCAAGCCCCACTCTCACCCCGGAGAGGTGGCGCTTCACACTCTTGACTGCAAGAGAGCGTTGGCCTTTTACCTCCAACGCACTCAACCACACCGGAAAGTCCCACAATTGTTTTTGTCCTTTGACCCAAACCGGTTAGGCCACCCAGTTTCCAAACGCACCTTGTCCAACTGGTTGGCCGATTGCATCACCTTTTGCTACGCTCAGGCTGGTCTCGCGCTGCATGGTTGAGTAACGGGACACAAGGTCCGAGCGATGGCAGCCTCCGTAGCGTTCCTCAGGTCCACACCTATTGAGGAAATCTGCAAGGCTGCCACGTGGTCTTCGGTTCATACTTTCACCTCCCACTACTGTCTGGACTCACTGTCCAGAAGCGATGGCCGATTCGGCCAATCGGTATTGCGAAATCTATTTGCTTAAATTGCCAACTTCCCTCCATCCCTTTTCAGTTAGCTTGGAGGTCACCCACATGTGAGAATATCATGCCTGCTTGTCCTGGGATAAAGCACAGTTACTTACCGTAACAGGTGTTATCCAGGGACAGCAGGCATATATTCTCACAACCCGCCCACCTCCCCGAGGTTGGCTTCTTTGCTAGTTAAGCGAACTGGAGACCACGAGGGGATGCGCCCCCTAGTGGAGCAGGAAGGCACGCATGCGTGGAGCAGCAGAGCAAACTTAAATCTTCAATCAAGTTTGCTTGAAAATGCTTCCGCATCGGGGCTCCGTAGATGACGTCACCCACATGTGAGAATATATGCCTGCTGTCCCTGGATAACACCTGTTACGGTAAGTAACTGTGCTTTATTGACTTATTATATGGATATATATTTGTGTTTTGCACTTTTGATGTTTGGAAAATCAATAAAGAATTTAAAAAAAAAATCAATTGCAGCAAATTGACATAGATCTCTGATTATTGAGGAAGATCTATATCAATTTGCTGCAATTGAATCGGAGGTCTGTAGACAACACCCAAGTGGATAGAAGTTCCATCTTCTCTTTTCAAAACAATCCATATTGCTTCTTACATTCCCCAGGTCCCCTGCATTTCATTCACTTGGATATCTGTCTTTACATAGAGAGCTACTCCTCCACCTTTTCAACCATCTCTGTCCTTCCTAAAACAATTATAGCCCGGTATGTCTCTAATGTCCGAGTGGTAATGTCCGAGTGGGGGCCCAACTGGGAAGTAGCAATCATCATATGGTTTGGTTCGATATAGCAGCCAAAGTGGAGGATGGCCACACAAATCTCAAAGTCCTGGATTTCAAACGTACAGACTTGTAGCATAGGAGAGTACCTGAAGAAAGAGCTGATTGGATGGAAAAACAATGGTATAAGTTGAAAGGTGCAATAATTTAATTTAATTTAATTTAAATTTTTTTTCTTATATACCGCTATACTGTGAGGTTCAAAGCGGTTTACAATAAAGATGCATTAAAGATACAATAAAATAAAAATAATTAAAGATAGGTACTTGGAAGTTCTCTAACTGTCCCGAAGGCTCACAATCTAACTAAAGTACCTGAGAAAACAATTATTAAAAAAAAAATTTAAAAAATGGTAAAGATAGAAAAGATAAAAAACAGAGATAGAGACAAGATATGAGCATCCCAACAAGTATTCAGAGCTTTACACAAACATAAGATACAGTCCCTGTTCAAGAGAGATAAATAGAACAAATAAGATTTAATTAGGCAAATAAGAGGTTAAGATTTAAAATCAGTCTCAAAAAATACTGGTTTAGACATATGGCTTCAGCTCTCATGAGGCCTCCTACAGGCTTCTGTTTCTATAGCCTGAACAGCAGCAAACTGACTTATTCTAACCTGATCATATTTGATAGAAACTTTCTGTTTTCCTTACATTTTATTTGTGAATGGTGGATATGGTGCTGATACAAACCTTCCTTAACACCACTAACTCTTAATGCATTGCATCCTCCACTATTTCAAGTTTGTTTATTCATGTGTGCGTCTATATACCCCCCTTGCCAACCATTGCATATGTGGTTTTGAAGGCATCAGGTATCAAGTTTTCAAGTTTTATTAAAAATTTGATATTTCACATATCAAATTTCTAAGCAGAGTACAAGTAAAATTACATTAAAAAGTAAAATCTGGGGGACACAAACAATATAACAAACTAACACTAGGGAAGAGGGGTAGAACTACATAGCCTATAGAAAAAGAAAGACAATAAAGGGAAGAACAATTGGATGGGACCCTTCTGTTACTAATAATCATAATAACAATAACAAGAGCTACTGACCTTTATGTGAAGAAAATAAATAAAATTAGGAGAAAAAGGAAACATATGGTTCTCCAAACTAGTGGTGGAAAAAATAAAGGCAAAAGAAGTGGAGGGGCATAATAAAAAAATACGTCTAAGTCTGTTTTTGAGCCTAAGTTGCTAGTTGCCCAAAGTCGGACATGTCAAAAGTCCATTCTTGAAAAATATGTCTAAAATATTTCTTTTTTTGAGAATCATCTACTTCTATGTCCAGTTGTTTGATTGTCCAGACCGCTAAGTTGTCTATCTTTATACCCCATTCTCGTCCCAAAAATTCATCCAAGTCAAAAACGCCTAGAACAAGATCTTTTGGACATGGGCAGAGTCAGCAAAGTAATGGACTGCATACCCAGACATGGCAACAGAGTAGTGGGGCACCTTACAGGGCACTGCTGCGAACTTCACAAAAAGGGTGCCACATAAACATCTCACCACAACTCCCTTATAGATCATGGTGAGCGCCCCAAAACCTACTAGACTCACATGTCTACCACCCCAATAGCCCTTATGGCTGCAGGTGTCGCCAATATGGTAGTACAATAGGGTTTTGGGAGGTTTGAGGGGTGCACATGTTTCACCATGAATGCAGTGGTTAGAGAGGCTTATGGGCCTGGGTACTCCTCTCTATGGTTCAATAGTCCACTCCCCAGACTACTTAAGCCACCTCTTTGCAGCTTTACTAGGTGCTGATGTTCTGGAGGCAGGGTTGTATGTTTTTATTCATATTTATGGTATGGGGGGGGGGGTCGGTGATCACTGGGGCAGTGTGTGGGGGTCTGTACTTTGTGTCTGCAATGGTTATCTGGTCACTTCTGGATACCTTCTGGGCACTTAGACCTGTTCTTAGATTGCCTATGTCCCATTAAACTTTCGGTTATACTTGCAGTACGACTAAGTCTAGGCCAACCCATGTCCTGCCCTCACCACCCCTCCTAAAACGCCTTTTTCAGCTCTGGGCATACAGCGGCACTGAAAAGGCCTAAGCTGTTTTTAGATACATCTAAAACCCGTTTTGATTATCAGCACTTGGACGACCTGTCTTTTTGATCGTCCAAGTGCCAATTTAGGCTGGATTTTAGACGTATTTCCAATTCGATTAAGAGCACCTTAGCGTTTATGAAATATAAAAAAATTCAAGAAGAGGAGTACAGAAAGGAATATCGGATGAAACTGAAAAAAGTCAAGAGAGAGATATGTCTGGCGAAAACGCAAGTGGAAGAGCAAATGGCTATGAATACAAAAAAAGGGAGACAGAAAAGTTTACAGGTATATTAATGAAAGGAGAAAGACAAAAAATTGAATTACGAGATTGAAAGAAGGTATGAACTGCTATGTGGAGAGTGATGAGGACAAAGCAAACGTGCTAAACAAATGCTTCTGTTCGGTATTTACGGAAGAAAAGCATGGAGAAGGACCGCGATTGGTTAGAAAAGTTACACCTGAGAATGGAGTGGATACTGCACTGTTCACGGAAGAAAGCGTTTGTGAACAATTTGAAAAACTGAAGTTGGACAAAGCTGGGATCCATCCCAGGATATTGAGGAAGCTTCGAGAGATTCTGGAGGGTCTTCTTAAAGATTTGTTCAATAAATCTTTAGAGACAGAAGAGGTTCTGCAGGATTGGAGAAGAGCAGATGTGGTCTCTCTTCTCAAAAGTGGTTGTAGAGATAAAGCAGGAAACTATAGGCTGGTAAGCCTCACTTTGGTTATTGGAAAAATAATAGAAACATTACAAGATCCGAGTCAACATGGGTTTACTAAAGGTAAATCATACCAAATGAATCTGAATTAATTATTTGATGGGATAACCAGAGAACTAGATCAAGGACATGTGCTAGATGTAATTTACTTAGATTTCAGCAAATCCTTTGACACGGTTCCTCATAGGAGGCTCTTAAACAAACTTCATGGGCTGAAGTCAGGGCCCAAAGTGATGAACTGGATTAGAAGCTGGTTGACGGCCAGAGGGTGGTGGTTATTGGAATTTGCTCAGAGGAGGGAAAGGTGAGTAGTGGAGTGTCTCAGCGATCAGTGCTGGGACCGATTTTATTCAATATGTTTGTGAGTGAAATTGCTGAAGGGTTAGAAGGTAAGGTTATCCTTTTTGTGGATGTACCAAGATTGGACACCCCGGAAGAGAGTGGAAAACATGAACAAGGACCTCCAAAAGTTAGAAGAATGGTCTAATGGCAACTAAAATTCAATGCGAAAAAGTGCAGATTGATGCATAGGGGGGGGGGGGTAGAAATCCAAGGGATCCATACGTGCTGGGAGGTGAGATGTTGATAAGCACTGATGGAGAGAGAGACCTTGGGGTGATTGTGTTGAGGATCTAGACTAGAGGCATCTAAACAGTGTGATAAGACGGTGGCTGTAGCCAGTAGAATGCTAGGCTGTATAGAAAGAGGAATAACTATCAGAAAAAGTAAGGTGTTGATGCCCCTATATAGGTTATGATGAGGCTGCACTTGGAGTGTTGTGTTCAGTTTTGGAGGCTGTTCACAATGTCCTAGTCTCCACTCCTTCATTCTAGATACTGCTCTCTCTGCTGATCTACCGTAATTGATATCTATTCAAAGCAGGGTTTAAAATGCTGGAAAATAGCCTAAGTTGCATTATTGATGCTATAAGGAAGAGAGAAGACAGAGGCTTGACAAGAATCACACTGTTAGTAAAGACGGGGAATCTTTCAGAAATGAGGTATAAAGATGAAAACTCCTTCTATGTATTTATGAGCTGCAGGGCAGGCAGAAGCCTGTACTAACTCACACCCTGCTTTCCTGTAGCTTAAAATAACTTAACTTAGATATTATGATAGAGCATTGTGACCTGAGAAGCTACTTTGACATACCTTCTTGAGAAATCATTGTTCATTTACCACTGAAAGCTCCCACGCCACAGAAGTATTCTGAGCCGTGCCCATTGTGTTTTTTTCCCCTTAGGAATCAAGGCCAAGTAAACTGATGAGCCTTTCTAATAATGAGAGATTGCAAGAAAAGCTTCTATGACATACTTTATTATTATGGTTCCAAAGTCCTATTCAGTGTTTTTATAAATCCAGACTACCAGATTTTCACTGAGAAAAATCATTGTAATTCCGCTAATTCTCCAAACACTCAGCTATTTTTAATTCCCTCTTACACTGCTCACTCAAAGGTCATCCAGAATTATAAAATACATCTCCACTAAGCACGTACTTCATAAGAAATGTCATGCTGGGCCAGACCAATCCATCAGGCCCAATATTCTTTCTCTAACAGCGGCTAATTTGTGTCACTAGGAAGTTTCTTACAGATAAAAACATTGAAACATGATGGCAGATAAAGGCCAAATGGCCCATCTAGTCTGCCCATCCACAGTAACCATTATCTCTTTCTCTCTCCAAGAGATCCTACGTGCCTATCCCAGGCCATTTTAAATTCAGACACAGTTTCTGTCTCCACCACCAGACATGTCCTCCTTTTGAAGATATGTCCGAGGATCCAGATGGCTTTTCAAAACCCAGCACTTTGTCCGGATTTTGAAAAACTTTTAACAAATCGCTGTTGGGCAGGAAGGCATCTGTGCATGCGTGGATGCCCTCCTGCTCGATGAGAGCAGGCAGGGGGCAGGGCTAGGGTGGAATTGGGGTGTAATGGGGCGGGAATAAGTGGAACTGGGTGGGCCTAGGGGAGGGACTAGGGGTTTGGATTTTCCATTTGGAAAATTTGGTAACCCTACTTACAGATCACAAAGATCTGTGCATGCTCAACAACTTTTAATAAAACAAACTGCCAATTAAAATATTTTATTTACTTTTATTAAAAATTATAATATTCCTTTACAGATTAAAATTTACTTAAAAAATAATTTATTTATTTATTTTTTCAATTGTTTCTTGCTAAGAAGTGTGGGATGAACACAGGATTTAGAATCAGAAAATAATATCAAATATTGAACTAAGGCCAGTACTGGGCAGACTTGCACGGTCTGTGTCTGTATATGGTGGAGGATGGGCTGGGGAGGGCTTCAATGGTTGGGAGGGTGTAGAAGGGCTGGAGTAAGTCTTAACAGAGATTTCGGCAGTTAGAACCCAAGCACAGTACAGGGTAAAGCTTTGGATTCTTGCCCAAAAATAGCTAAGAAGAAAAAATTAAAAAATTTAAATTGAATCAGGTTGGGCAGACTGGATGGACTATTCGGGTCTTTATCTGCCGTCATCTACTATATGTTATTATCATGCTCTTTTCAGCTCCTTCAAGACCTTTGTATTTGAAATATCACTGGTTGCCTATTTGTTATAGGATACAATTTAAAACTTTGATTTTGGTCCATCAGGTTTTTTACCATCATCAACCCAAATATTTACATTCTTTAGTAATCCCTTATACACCAATGAGAACATTAAGATCAATGCTGAAGGGACACCAAGGAGGGAGTGGAAAACATGAAAAAGGATTTACAAAAGTTAGAGGAATGGTCTAATATCTGGCAACTAAAATTCAATGCAAAGAAATGCAGAGTAATGCATTTGGGGATTAACAATCTGAAGGAGCCATATATGCTGGGAGGGGAGAGGGACCTTAGGGTGATAGTGTCCGAAGATCTAAAGGCGAAAAATTACGACAAGGTGGTGGCTGCTCCCAGATGGATGCTAGGCTGTATAAAGAGAAGCATAACCAGTAGAAGAACGAAGGTGTTGATGCCCCTGTACAGGTTGTTGGTGAGGCCCCACTTGGAGTATTGTTTTGGAGACCGTATCTGGTGAAAGACACAAAAAGGCTTGAAGTGGTCCAGAGGAAGGCAAAAAATGAATGGAAAAAATGGTATTACAATTAGTACTATTATGAGGGCAGGGTCTGGGGCGGAGATTGGGTGGTGTCTGGCCCGCGACTTAGCCTGTGTTTTAGATTCTGGCCCATTAATGTGATTGAGTTTGACACCCCTGCCTTAGAGGAAAGGAGAGACAGGGGAGATATGATTCAGACGTTCAAATATTTAAAAGACATTAACGTAGAACATAATCTTTTCCAGAGAAAGGAAAATGGTAAAACCAGAGGACATAATTTGAGGTTGAGGGGTGGTAGACTCAAGAGCAATGTAAGGAAATTCTTCTTTACCGAGAGGGTGGTGGATGCCTGGAATGTGCTCCCGAGAGAGGTGGTGGAGATGAAAATGGTGACAGAGTTCAAAAAAGCATGGGATGAACACAGAGGATCTAGAATCAGAAAATAATAGTAAATATTGAAGAACTTAGGCTAGTACTGGGCAGACTTGTACGGTCTGTGTCTGTATATGGTGGAGGATGGGCTGGGGAGGGCTTCAATGGCTGGGAGGGTGTAGATGGACTGCAGTGAGCTTTGGCAGAGACTTCAGTAGTTGAAACCTAAGAACAGTACCGGGCAGAACTTTGGATTCTTGCCCAGAAATAGCTAAGAAGAAGAAGAAGAAAAAAAGAAGTCCAAAGAATTTTTAGATTGAATCAGGTTGGGCAGACTAGATGGACCATTTGGGTCTTTATCTGCCATCATCTACTATGTTACTAATCTATATATATAAAATCGGAGGTATGTATGTGTGTATGTATGTGTGTGTGTGTGTATGTGCTGCGATCACGCAAAAACGGCTTGACCGATTTGAACAAAACTTGGTATGCAGATCCCTTACTACCTGGGATGATATGTTCTGAGGGTCTCACATCCCACCTGCACACGTGGGCGGAGCTACAAACAGAAAATCGGATTACACCCATTCATGTCAATGGAAAAAATGTAAAAAGCTGCCATTCTCACAGTAATTCAAAAACGGCTTGACCGCTTTGAACGAAACTTGGTATGCAGATCCCTCACTACCTGGGGTGATATGTTCTGGGGGTCTCGCGGCCCACCTGCACACGTGGGCGGAGCTACAAACAGAAAATCAGATTTCACCCATTCATGTCAATGGATAAAATGTAAAAAGCTGCCATTCTCTCAGTAATTCAAAACCGGCTTGACCGATTTTAACGAAACTTGGTATGCAGATCCCTCACTATCTGGGGTGATATGTTCTGGGGGTCTCGCGGCCCAAATGCACACGTGGGCGGAGCTACAAACAGAAAATCAGATTTCACCCATTCATGTCAATGGAAAAAATGTAAAAAGCTGCCATTCTCACTGTAATTCAAAAACGGCTTGACCGATTTGAACGAAACTTTGTATGCAGATCCCTCACTATCTGGGGTGATATGTTCTGGGGGTCTCGCAGCTTACCTGCACACGTGGGCGGAGCTACAAACAGAAAATCAGATTTCACCCATTCATGTCAATGGAAAAAATGTAAAAAGCTGCCATTCTCACTGTAATTCAAAAACGGCTTGACCGATTTGAACGAAACTTGGTATGCAGATCCCTCACTACCTGGGGTGATATGTTCTGGGGGTCTCGCGGCCCACCTGCACATGTGGGCGGAGCTACAAACAGAAAATCAGATTTCACCTATTCATGTCAATGGAAAATATGTAAAAAGCTGCCATTCTCACAGTAATTCAAAAACGGCTTGACCGATTTGAACGAAACTTGGTATGCAGATCCCTCACTACCTGGGGTGATATGTTCTGGGGGTCTCGCGGCCCACAACTCTATGTTGCTTGCTCAAGGGTGGGTTCACCCAAGAATTTATATGTTCTTGCTCCAGGAGGTGAAACTAAAATTGCCCACCTGCACACGTGGGCGGAGCTACAAACAGAAAATCAGATTTCACCCATTCATGTCAATGGATAAAATGTAAAAAGCTGCCATTCTCACGGTAATTCAAAACCGGCTTGACCGATTTTAACGAAACTTGGTATGCAGATCCCTCACTACCTGGGGTGATATGTTCTGGGGGTCTCGCGGCCCAAATGCACACATGGGCGGAGCTATAAACAGAAAATCAGATTTCACCCATTCATGTCAATGGAAAAAATGTAAAAAGCTGCCATTCTCACTGTAATTCAAAAACGGCTTGACCGATTTGAACGAACCTTTGTATGCAGGTCCCTCACTACCTGGGCTGATATGTTCTGGGGTCTCGCGGCCCATCTGCACACGTGGACGGAGCTACAAACAGATAAGCAGATATCACCCATTCATGTCAATGGAAAAAATGTAAAAAGCTGCCATTTTCACAGTAATTTAAAAACGGCTTGACCGATTTGAACGAAACTTGGTATGCAGATCCCTCACTACCTGGGGTGATATGTTCTGGGGGTCTCCCGGCCCACCTGCACACGTGGGCGGAGCTACAAACAGATAAGTAGATATCACCCATTCATGTCAATGGAAAAAATGTAAAAAGCTGCCATTCTCACAGTAATTCAAAACCGGCTTGACCGATTTTAACGAAACTTGGTATGCAGGTCCCTCACTACCTGGGGTGATATGTTCTGGGGGTCTCGCCCAAATGCACACGTGGGCGGAGCTACAAACAGAAAATCAGATTTCACCCATTCATGTCAATGGAAAAAATGTAAAAAGCTGCCATTCTCACTGTAATTCAAAAACGGCTTGACCGATTTGAACGAAACTTTGTATGCAGATCCCTCACTACCTGGGGTGATATGTTCTGGGGGTCTCGCGGCCCACCTGCACACGTGGGCGGAGCTACAAACAGAAAATCAGATTTCACCCATTCATGTCAATGGAAAAAATGTAAAAAGCTGCCATTCTCACAGTAATTCAAAAACGGCTTGACCGATTTGAACGAAACTTGGTATGCAGATCCCTCACTACCTGGGGTGATATGTTCTGGGGGTCTTGCGGCCCACAACTCTATGTTGCTTGCTCAAGGGTGGGTTCACCCAAGAATTTATATGTTCTTGCTCCAGGAGGTGAAACTAAAATTGTTGTTTATAATCACGTTTTGCGTTAGTTGTATTGTATTCATTTTGTCAAATATTTCACATTATAATTTGAATATTGTACTTTTTATTAAGCTGTAAAAAAATAATTTCATTCACCACTATAAAGTATCTTTATTTGAATCCATTTACAGTGTTATTGCTATAATTAAATACCCGTGCAACGCCGGGGCATCAGCTAGTATAATAATAAAATAGCTTCACCGTGATCCCAGGCAACACCATCCTTCACAGTTGGGAATCCCTGCAATTGATAGGTGGGTGGACTAGGGGAGACAGTCCCATGGTTGCAACAAAATGGATTCTAATGTTGGGGGAAAAGTCCCGTTCTTATATAGGGTGAAAACTGCTGAGTTCATAGTTATACAAGCAGATCCTGCAGTAACCAGCGTCCTTCACTACGACTCAGGCACACCCGGTCCTGTTCTTCTGTTCTTTGTTTTGGCAACACCCAGGTCACTGAGGTCAGAAGGTCAGGATAGGAGATAAGCAGGCTTGTTGCAGAAACCAGCTGTCTTCTGTTCTTTGTTTTGGCAACACCCAGGTCACTGAGGTCAGAAGGTCAGGATAGGAGATAAGCAGGCTTGTTGCAGAAACCAGCTGTCTTCACTCGGACACCTGGTCAACCTGGTTTTACTGTCCTTTTGTTCTTTGTTTTGGCAACACCCAGGTCACTGAGGTCAGGATAGCAGATAAGCAGACTTGAGGAGACATGTCACATAGTATGCTGAGTTTCAGTTACCCCCTGGCCATAGGCATAACAAACTTCTTGAGAAAATTAGAGCTGTTTCCACTTGTAATATGACAAGTTTGGCATCTGTACTGTATACCATACCGTGACCCTCAATTATAGTGGCCGGCTTCGGAGCTTCCCTCTCCCTGCCATGCTGTATGAACAGCATGAAATATGGATAATTAGCAACAATATTGTTTAAATTTTGACAAATAAATTTGCAGAATTTGCTAATTTACCCTCTCTTTTATCAAGCTGCATTAGGGTTTTTTATTGCTGGCCCTGGCGGTAAAAGCTCCGATGCTCATAGGAATTCTATGCGTGTCAGAGCTTTTATAGCCACAGCAAACGATAAAAAACTAACGCAACTTGATAAAAGGGGGGTTTGTGACAGAATTTTGAAACTTTTTGCACAGAACTTTGAATTTTTTTTGCACAGAATTCTGCTAGGAGTATCATTGGGCATTTAACACATGAATTTGGGCACCTTCTCCAGCTCACACCCATTGGTTCCTAGCTCCCTGCCCCTGCTGTCCACCAACCTTGCTTTTGTAAGCTACAGCTCTGAAGACATGCTGTCTCTGGTTAACGCAGGGCATTTCCTTTGATGTAACTTCATGTTTCTGGTGAGTGGGATACAGAAGGAAGACCCTTCTTTTCTCTGAAACAGCATATCTTCAGTATTGTCACCCACAAAAGGCAAGGTTGGCAGGCTGGAGGGGGTATAGCAGGTAATGAGTAGGTGTAATGAATCTGTTACATAAACATCTGTAACTTACTACTACTATTAATTATTTCTATAGCGCTACTTGTGCCTAGAAAAATAGTACATCAACTGCTGCTAGCCAGGTTCAGATTTATGCAGTCTTATTAGACTGATAAGGAGACCAGAATATCTGAAACTGATTTTATTATAAAGGTAGAAAATATATATATTTATATAGCCAGCTATAAATAATAACAAATTAATAATTATTCAGAAATATCTCTTTAGATATGTTGGCACACAACTAGTACGTATGTAATCACTAAATAATTAGAAAATATGACTAATTATCACACAATATATAATTCCTTACAAAATGATTCCTAATAAGTAGAATCAGCAAAGCTTATGATTAGCTTGGCATTAACCAAGAGTCCCAAATGAACCTAATCCAATCAAAACAAGATTCTATCCTAACCCAGCAAGACTAAGAGAAAATTCCTGCCTCACCCTTGGATCCAGCAGCAGTCCGCTGACCCTGATGATGGAATAATCTGCTTTAGGCTACAAGCCTAAAGTGAGCCTTAAGACAGTCCTGCAGTTGGAGATTCCTTGTTTAGTCAACACAAGATTGTTTCTCTCCAGTTAACAGCCAATGCATATGATTGCCAGTCCTTTGTCATGCACGTTATACATCTGAAAGTTCAGCAGTCCCCAAAAGAACCATTTCTGATTTTCTAGCTCAGCCGAGAGCATGGACACACCAGGGAAATTCTTTCTTATCAGTTCTTATATTCCTCTGTACAGTGTAAAGGAGCAACATAACTGTAGGTTTGAGCTTCCTCAGAACCCAAAATTGTCTAATTCTGGATAGCACACAGATTCCTAGGGTGTGCACAGGTGACCCGAAGAGGACCAATCAGCATCAGACCAGCAGGGGCTTTTTGGTCACACATAGGACTAATGAATAGTCTTCTTGTGACAGGTCCTCAGCAGACAGCAAGACATGCCCAGATGATAACAACATAAGGGCACTATTCATAGCCATAGATGAGAAAGTAGCTCTCCTCCACATTCACATGGCAACAGACTTCCAGAGATGGTAAATGTCCTTGGCTGTATATACACAGATCTTGTGAACACATCCAGAATGCTTCAGGACATCAAAGATGGTTCTTGGCCTAAGTTTCAGGCCTGCAGTGTTTCAATAGGTAAAGTAGGAATCACCCCTACAGGGGATAGAAAGAGATGCTAGGACCTGGAAGGAAAGGAGAAAGAGGGGGAAATGCTAGACCTATGAGGGGAGGGAGGGAAAGGAAGAGATGCCAGGACTTGTAGAGGAAAAGACAGAGGAGAAATGCTGGACACATGGGGCAAGGGCAAAGGATACTCACTAGATCTTTGGGAAAAAGAGGGAGATGGCAGAACTTGCTTTGAAAGTATGAAGGATAGATGCTGGACCTGTGGAATGGGAGAAGTGGGGAACAGGATGCAAGAAAGAGAGAAGGAAAGTACTACTTGGTGGACTTGCAGGGAGGGGGCAGGAGGGAAAGAAGATAGAGAAATGCTGGTCCTAGGGAAGGGTGGCTGTGCAGAAAGAAAGGGAGGGGAGAAGCACATCGGGAGGGATAAGAACACAGAAGGGCGATGCTAGAAATAGGAAGGAGATAGGGGCAAAGAATATGAACACAGAAGGGAGATGCTGAAGAAGGTATAAAGTAAAGACAGAGCGGGGAGATGCTCAACATGGAAGTAAAACAGGAGCAGGACATAGAGGGAAGATGCTGGAAAAAAGCAGATAGGAATACAGAAGGAAGATGAATGATGAACACAAGAGACAAGAAATGCCAATTGGACAAACAGACACTGGTAAGAGAGTTAAAAAAAAGATTTTTTAAAAAGTATAAACCAGAATCTGGTGCCAAAATGATTAGGAATATAAAATGGAACTGCATAGTTATTCTGTTGACTATCCGTTTGGGAGTCAGAGAAATACTGAGTAAATGTGTGCAAATACTGAGTAACTGTGTGCAAGAGAGGCATCACAGAGAACCTCTTTCTTACTCAGTCTCCATCTTCTGGTCGAAGGACGACTAATTTGTTAGAAACAAAAAGGAATGGGAAAATAAAATGACCAGACAACAAAGGTAGAAAAATGAAATTATATTTATTGATTAAATGTCAGTTTTTTTGGAATGTACATCTGCCAGAACTTGTGTTAGACATGGCTGGGGTCTGTGGAAAAAAAAATAATTTGTTGACCTTAAATCTCAAACACAGATAAACATCTCCAGTTTTTAAATAGGCCACCATCTGCTACAGTGTTGATTTGAATGGGTAGAATCAGGAACTAAAAATGCCACCCTGCATTCTAATGTAAATTTGTGTGGTAACCAAGTTAGGTTAGGTGCCATTGACTCATGTTTGAGTCCTAGCGACTTGATAATGATATAAAGTTTTCATGGCAGAATACAGAAGTAGATTGCGAGGCCTTTCTTTTGCGCAGTATAAATTAGATGTTGTCACTGTAGTCGCATCAAACGCAATCCTCCATCTCCAACACTGCCCATCTGCTGCTGCCCAGATGGGTGGTACATCATTAAGTGACATGTCCACTGAAACCTGTCTGCCTTGGGAGGCCCTACTAGTAATGAAACTACCAACGGCATGGCTTTCAGCTTCACAGATGCATGCAAGCCCCAGTGGCACGACAAGCCTATGTACTATGACTGGAAGGTAGCCAAGTTAGCCCACTTTTAAAGGTAGTAAAACAGAGAAACATAGAAAATAAGATGATATCTTTTTTTTCTGGACTAACATAGGGCCTCTTTTATCAAGCTGAATAGCATGGTCCAGCGCGGTAAATGGATCAAAGCCCATAGGAATTTAATGGGCTTCAGTGAATTTGCTGCACAGCACTTGCTACCATGGCTTGATAAAAGAGGACTTTAATACATTTTTTGATTGATTAGCTTTCAAAGGTAATTCCGATTAATGCTATTAGGTTACAAAGCGATCACTTAAAGCTGAATATGGCTAAAACTCAGATCTTACTTTTGTCTAGTTTTTCACTAGATGATGTTCCTTTGCATTTTCACATTGATGATCTGTCTATTCCAATTGTTAATAATCTTTGTAACCTAGGAGTTATATATTTGATTACCATATACTGTAGTCTCGAATATAAACTGAGATTTTGGGGCCAAAAAAATTATGATCTCGGTTTATATTCGAGCCACCACCTGACCACTGGCATGGCTGTCTTCTTCTTCCTCCTCCACTCAACCCCAAATGACCACCACGGCTGTGCATTGCCATACGATGCCTCCCCCCAGCAATGAATACCAGTGCTGTTGTCTATTATAGAGACTCACCGATGAATGTAGCACTGCTATCTTACTTAACTATCCCCTCTCCAGCCAGCAGCTTACCAGTTGGTGCAGAAGAAAGCTGCTGCCATAAGAACATAAGCAGTGCCTCCGCCGGGTCAGACCATAGGTCCATCCTGCCCGGCAGTCCGCTCCCGCGGCGGCCCGAACAGGTCACAGCCTGTCTGAGTCACCAGAAGGGGCCCCCTTGCCACCTTGGTTTCCCATTGAGTCCTATCTTCCCATCGAAGTCCTAACCCTCCGGTCTTGCACATGCACGACCTGGTTGGATTTCTATACTTATTACCTAGTTAGCTTTCTATACCTGTGTTATATCTCAGCACCTCTCTCAGTATCCCACGATCCCCCTATCCCTCAGGAATCCGTCCAATCCCTGTTTGAATCCTTGTACCGTACTCTGCCTGATCATTTCCTCCGGTAGCGCATTCCAAGTGTCCACGACCCTTTGGGTGAAAAAAAACTTCCTTGCATTTGTTCTGAACCTATCTCCCTTCAGTTTCTCCGAATGCCCCCTCGTGCCTGTTGACCCCTTCAGCCTGAAGAATCTGTCCCTATCCACCCTCTCTATGCCCCTCATGATCTTGAAGGTCTCTATCATATCTCCCCTGAGCCTCCTTTTTTCCAGAGAGAAGAGCCCCAGCCTATCCAACCTCTCGGCGTATGGGCAGTGTTCTAGCCCTCTTACCAGCTTCGTTGCTCTCCTTTGGACTCTCTCAAGTACCGCCATGTCCTTCTTGAGGTACGGCGACCAATATTGAACACAGTATTCCAGATGTGGACGCACCATCGCTCGATACAATGGCATGATGACTTCCCGCGTCCTGGTTGTTATGCCCCTCTTTATGATGCCCAGCATTCTGTTGGCTTTTTTCGAGGCTGCTGCGCACTGTGCAGATGGCTTCAGTGATGCATCCACCAGCACACCCAAGTCTCTCTCAAGACTGCTGTCTCCCAACATTGCCCCCCCCAATTTGTAGTTGAACAACGGGTTCTTTTTCCCTATATGCATGACCTTGCATTTTTCCACGTTAAAGCTCATTTGCCATTTGTTTGCCCAGTCTTCCAGCTTGTCCAGGTCCCTTTGCAGGTCCTCACATTCCTCCCTGGACCTAACTTTGCCGCACAGTTTGGTATCGTCTGCAAATTTTATAACCTCGCACTTTGCCTCCTTTTCCAGGTCATTGATAAATATGTTGAAGAGTAACGGCCCCAGCACCGATCCCTGTGGCACACCGCTCGTGACTCCCCGCCAGTCAGAGTATTGTCCCTTTACTCCGACCCTCTGCAGTCTACCCGACAACCAGTGCTCGATCCATCTGTGCACATCCCCTCCCACCCCGTGGTTCCACAGCTTTCTAAGCAGCCTTTCATGTGGCACCTTGTCGAAAGCCTTTTGAAAATCAAGGTAAATGATGTCATGACACAGAAGAAAGCCGTGACTGCTGATGGCGTACACAGATCCAATGCAGGGCCTTGAGCATTTGCACATGCTCAAGGCCTGCCGGCTCCCTCTCCCTCCAAGAATCTTGGAGAAGGCAGGAGCCAGCAGGCCTTGAGCATGAGCAAATGCTCAAGGCCCCACACTTGATGTGCAAACATTGTCAGTGGTCGTGGCTCTGGAAGTTGTTCTTGGAGTCCTTCAAGTATTTATTCGTTGTATTGATTGTCCTCTCCTTTTATCCCTTCTGTGCAACAGGTGACTGGGGGTGGTGGGGGAGATAGTTTTCTTTGCAAGTTTACCATGTGTGTTTGGCAGCCGAGCTTTTAACATTGTCCGTTCCTGCTACTGCCAGGCCTGTAGAAAAGAGGCATTGAAATTGCTGGGAGTGCAATGCAGGTCCTGCAGGGATCCTAAAGTTTGAGTGGGGTTAGCAACTGAGACAAGTTCTTGAGAAGCAGAGGTTGAGACCCCTCTTCTTGCTTCAGGCAGCATGGGAATGGGTGCAAAGGTACATGAATTTTAAGAAAAGATAAAAGAGTATGGATTTACAGTAATACAGAATATAAAACAGGAGAAACTGGATTTTTTTGTGGGGGTAGGTTGTACTGTACATTTCAGGATCATAGAAGTCACTTTTTCAGATTGTGATCTTAAAGCAAGATATTTTATTTATTTATTTATTCAATTTTTTAGCCCATCCTCCCAAAGGAGCCCAGAACGGGTTACAAAGTACATCCATAATAATCCAGACAGAACAGAGATGACATAATTTATATAAATTACAATATAGACATGACAATAATTTACAATATAGACATGAAAATAAAACATATGCACTAAGTAGCATCTGGTGAGATTAGGTGGCTTAGGTGTGTTGACTGAGTGGCATTTCTGGATGAATGACTTTAAGGCGCTAGATTAGTTAAAGAGGAAGGTTTTCACGGCCTTCCTGAAGTTCCAGAGTCCATCTAGTGATCTGACAGACGGGGGATGGTGATGTACAAAAATTTAAAAGTCACTGTGATAAAATAGAGTGCTATTGCTGCATTGTACTGCCTGTTCTTGATTTATTATTTAAACAGAAAAAAATGTTTAAATTGAAAAAAAAAGTAAAAAGTGAGAGAGACATTGTGAAACCAGTTAGTACTCAGTCATGGAAATTAAAGGTTATTCAGACTAGCCTAGAGTGTTTTGCTGGAAGATTTTGTGTTTTGGCCTTTTTACCTTAAGAATGGTCTTGAATAAATTGGGTTTTTGCGCTAATAAAAATATTTAAAGTTTAAAAAATATAAATCTTATGGCAAGATGTCTAGTCTTTGAAGACTCTAACCAGGATCATTCAAATTTCTAATCTTGGTTTATATTCCAGTCAACCTTTTTTCCTCCTATTTGGTTTATATTTGAGCATACTGTATACGGTATGCACTTTCTGTGAAACCCAGGTTATGAAAATGATTAGTTTAGTGTTTGGTAAACTGAAATTAATTAGGAGATTATGTGACCTTTTAAAATTTTCAAACTTTAGATCAGTTATCCAGAGTGTGATAATACCATGTTTCACTGTACTGCAATGGCTTATTAATGGGATTGCATGGAGAATCTCAGAAGGTTTACAAGTTGCACAGACTGCTGCTTCCCATGTTCTTTTTGGGTTTCCACAATACTGTCATATTAGTTTTGGTTTTAAGGTGTTAAATAATCTGGATTCACCAATTCTTGCATCAACTTTACACATTTACCAACCAGTGCAAGCTTTGAGATCCTCTGATGTTGACTTATTAGATGTCCCTTAAGGAAGTCATACTGGAAGAATACCATTTGTACAATTTTCAGTGACTGAACCTAAATTTATCTAATAAGTTGAAATCCAGTTCAGGCCATCAATAGCGTTCACTAACTGTTATTATGTGTTCAATTTGTGGATGCCACGGAAGAACCATTCTGTATTTTGATACGTCAAAATTCAACATATTTTGATTTTAGAATATTTAAAGGTCAATCGAAATTGTAAAACTTTCAGGTACCACAAGGACTTTTTTTTAAATTATTTATCATTGTTTTCCATAAATACGAGCAGACCAACATGGCAACCATTTATCATTTCCCAAGCACAAGCCTCGTCACCCTAATTCCATTTTACTATGAACCATCCTTTCTATTTTAAGAACCAGCGTGTGCCTGCGTGATGTCAGACAGTGCACATACCAGTCCTCCGTAATTGTCCTCCCCCGACCCCCGCCTCCCTCGGGAGGGGGAAATTGAGCTCCGGTTGGTTGTTGCCAAGCACAAGATGGCGGTCAAATGACGTCATACACGGGGCAGTGTCGTTCTGGGAATGGAATATTTCCAGACAGTCCACGGTCTCTTCTCCAACCCTGTTATGCTTTTGCAGTTTGGTACATGCCGATCATAAAGCGCTTTCTGATAAACAACTTTTTACCTCAAGGCTCTTCTTCACCTTCCACCCCAAGTGCTGGAGAGGTGGTACTATAAACTCTGTGGTCTCAATGGAGGCGGACGCGAGAAATAATCAGAATAGAAATCGCTCAAATAATAATACCGCACAAAAGTAGACCAGAAAACTCAAGCAGTGAATTTCCCCTTCACACTGTTCCCGACCCAACCCTACTTCGTCAAAGGGAAGGAAAAAATAAAAAAAGCGCACCTCGGGGGCAGATGAGGACACTGCTCCCCTAAGCTTGAGGGGAGGGGGAGGTTTGTAGTGGTATCGCCCAGACATCTCTGGTTCTCTACACCTGCTTCACTTCTCTTCCTATACCCCCACTCCTCTGGAGACTTGGTTCCTCCCAACCCTCCCCTGACTCCTTCTCTCTTCACGCGCCCGGTCCAAGATGGCGCTGGCGCTGTGGAGCCGGGGACTGTAACTACAATACGAGGGGGAGCGAGGGAGGAGGAGGTGGAGAAGGGGCAGGAACAAGGCTGAAACCCTCCCTCTTGATACCCCCGCCGAGGAGTTACCACCCTCGCCACTACTGTTTGTATTTTTTTTTTTTTTAATTGAAGCTCTCGGTCCTGCCGTCCGGCACGCTGGGGCCCCCTTCGCTTTCGGCTGCCGTTTATTATGGTGGTGTGGCGCCGGGAAAGATGGGCGAGAAGCTGGAACTGAGGCTGAAGTCCCCCGTCGGAGCCGAACCAGCTGTCTACCCTTGGCCTCTACCTGTTTACGTGAGTACGCGACTCAAATGATAATTTTTTTACTTAGATACTGTATCTAGACATACAAAAGGGAGAGGGAGGAGGTGGAGAGGAGAAGGAGAGACAGCCCTGACCTTCTTCCCCTTCCTATCATCCAATGTCCATAGTCTTCTATCCAGTAAATCACGAGTCCTAAAAGAGAAAATCCGATTAGAGATTTCCCCTCCCTCGCTGGAAACTTGGGGGTGATCAAATAAATATCTTTTTTTGCTTGTATGTGGGTTACGAGAGAGAGAGAACGAGCAAGGAACTTAAACTTTGGGGTGGGGGGTGGGGTACGGCGGAGTTGTTTTTTAAATTTAATATTTAAATTTTTTTAGACATTTTGCAACAAAAAAACCACACTTCTTTCCCATTGTAATTCTGCAAAGTTGAAAAATGTTCCTTTTTTTTCTTCTTCAATATTTACTCTTGAAGTCTCCCACACCCGAGATTGACTTATGTCTAGGAGTTGCTTGTTGATCATGTGTAGTCTTGTTTTTAATTTGCTATCACCTTTTCTTAATCCGTACTTACCTTGTTTTTCCCTTTCAGCCGTTGGAAAGCAGACTTGTAACCGACGTCCCTTTTTGAACATGTAATATGTTGTTTCAAAAAGTGCGTGTCTTTTTTTTTTTTTTTTTTTTTACAATGTGCTTCTGTTTTTATGAAGAAGCATTAGTTTTTAGTTTGATATTTTTCCTTTGCTTTTGACAGCTTTAGCTGATTGATGGCCTCCCAGGAGGAAACTGTGAACTTTGCTGCAGATTGTAGTTAGTTAGTCCAGCGATTTAATTATTAATATTCAGTCTGATTAGGGCTGGCTGAAACATTACACATAAACTGTATTTCCGTTCAGTAGAAGTTGTTTGTGGAGTGTGATGATAGAGAATGCACATAATTTTATTCCTTTGTGTTTTTTTAAAGAAAGTCTTTTTCCATTATTTATTTTGCTTACTAAGAATGACAGTTGTCAAGTACTGTACTATGATAAGAGACTTCCTGGAAATTCTAAACTGAAACCGAAATGAAAATTCACAAGCCAATTTGCATGTTAGAGATTAGGTTTGAGAACTAAGTTACTCAGTTGTGTTTTAGAGTGTTTAATATTTATATATTTATGTACCTCTTGGATAAAAAGTAAAATTGATGAGTATTATCATGTGTTCTGTGACCTGATGTTGTTTTTAAGGTTTAAGATACTTTTTTGTCCTGTCAGTGGGATCATGCTATTTCTTCCTTACACTTCCGTGTTATTGATTGTCAAAATCGTCTTTAGGAAGCTTTATCCTGAATACTTTCAGTTTCAAAGGATATCAACCAAAACAACTTGCAAGTGTCTGAATGCAGCTTTAGGCTGACAAGTGTGCATGACTAGTACCTACATTGCACTCTCTTTCTGGTTGTGGTTTCTAATGCAGTGAGTACTACACCATCTATTTTTAGAAACCATGGTCATAGCAACATGTAGGCTTCACAGTAAGCTCCCATGCATATAATTCAGTTATTTCTGCTTTTGAAGTTTAATAGAATAACACTTGAATGTGCTATTCTGCTGCTGAAATCCTGTTTTTTTCTCTTTTGCATAAAATGGTAAATTGTGGAAATACAAATGTTAAAATAATTTTGATTGTTAGCTACTTAAAACAGTTTTTGCACTTTGCATGTTTTTAAAATCTAAACATGTGACTTACTAGCCTTTTTGAGCATTTTAGAAGGAGTAATCTGGTTAGTTTAGAGTAGCAAAAATAAAATGGAGGATGATGACATCTTAAGTTCCAATGTGAGGGCGAGAGCTCAATTTGCCAGGTAAGAGATATATAAAGGGACACCAGTTTTGTGGACGGATTTTCAAAACTTACCGTGCCTTTGATGATTGCTAAGCTGGTTCCAACTGGTTTAGTGTGCCAGAATTTTACCACCCAACAGTTATCAGAATGGCTCACTGTGGTCTTTTCTGAGCTTCCTGGCAGACTTCGATTCTGACATGCAAATGTAGTACAACGAGGTTATTACTATTAAAATGGTAGTAAAATGGGGTCTTAAATATTTAAATGAGCACTCCGGGTGATTCTTCAAACGAAAAGCTGGCTTTTAACAACCAAAAATTACCGGCTTGTCAGGGAGTGCTGGTGAAAACATGTCTCAGGTGCGTGTATCTGGCTGTGGCACATGATAAAAATAAAAAAGAAACAACAATCTCCTCCAAAAAACAAACAAACCTGAAACAAAACACACTATTCACATAAATTATAGTAGTATAATAGTAATGGGAAAAAATCTCAAAAGCACGTCTCAAGCGCATGTATTAAAGGTGTGTTTTATATGCGCTTTGTTGAAAGCCGATAATTGCCCCCTCCTTCCCCTCCATTCAATAGCACTGGCGCACCTTGACACAATGACATAGTTGTACGGATGGTCGCACCCCCCCAATGTTAGGTTTGAGGGGTTATGGTTGAAGCGGCCTTACAATCCGCAGTCCCGGGTTCAATACCTTCACAGAAGTTTCATTAGGGATAGAATCAATCTTGGTAAAGTGTGCCTTTTTGCAGATGATACCAAGATTTGTAACAGAGTAGACACCGAAGAGGGAGTGGAAAATATGAAAAAGGATCTGCAAAAGTTAGAGGAATGGTCTAATGCCTGGCAACTAAAATTCAATGCAAAGAAATGCAGAGTAATGCATTTGGGGATTAATAATAGGAAGGAACCGTATATGCTGGGAGGAGAGAAGCTGATATGCACGGACGGGGAGAGGGACCTCGGGGTGATAGTGTCCGAAGATCTAAAGGCGAAAAAACAGTGTGACAAGGCAGTGGCTGCTGCCAGAAGGATTCTGGGCTGTATAAAGAGAGGCGTAGTCAGTAGAAGAAAGAAGGTGTTGATGCCCCTGTACAGGTCATTGGTGAGGCCCCACTTGGAGTATTGTGTTCAGTTTTGGAGACCGTATCTGGCGAAAGACGTAAGAAGACTTGAGGCGGTCCAGAGGAGGGCGACGAAAATGATAGGAGGCTTGCACCAGAAGACATATGAGGAGAGACTGGAAGCCCTGAATATGTATACCCTAGAGGAAAGGAGAGACAGGGGAGATATGATTCAGACGTTCAAATACTTAAAGGGTATTAACGTAGAACAAAATCTTTTCCAGAGAAAGGAAAATGGTAAAACCAGAGGACATAATTTGAGGTTGAGGGGTGGTAGATTCAGGGGCAATGTTAGGAAATTCTACTTTACGGAGAGGGTGGTGGATGCCTGGAATGCGCTCCCGGGAGAGGTGGTGGAGAGTAAAACTGTGACTGAGTTCAAAGAAGCGTGGGATGAACACAGAAGATTTAGAATCAGAAAATAATATTAAAGATTGAACTAGGCCAGTTACTGGGCAGACTTGTACGGTCTGTGTCTGTGTATGGCCGTTTGGAGGAGGATGGGCAGGGGAGGGCTTCAATGGCTGGGAGGGTGTAGATGGGCTGGAGTAAGTCTTAACAGAGATTTCGGCAGTTGGAACCCAAGCACAGTACCGGGTAAAGCTTTGGATTCTCGCCCAGAAATAGCTAAGAAGAAAAAAAATAAAAATAAAAAAAATTTTTTTAAATTGAATCAGGTTGGGCAGACTGGATGGACCATTCGGGTCTTTATCTGCCGTCATCTACTATGTTACTATGTAATCAAATAAGCACAGCCAGATGTGATTGCATAAAGAATATAATATAGAAATAGACTTACAGAAAAACAATATTCATAAGCATTACAATTAAGGAGAGATCAAAGTAGTTTCCCTGCCTTACAGAGTCCAGAGAGAAGCGTGAAGTTCCAAGGAGAGGCAGAGAGAAAGGGGGATGGGGGTGATGGTCTAAGCTTCAGATTCCAGAGATAGAGCAAGAAAAGGGGTGATGTTGCGAGGGGGCTTTTATAACTTGGAATCTTATTCTAAATATAGAAACTATTGTATTTCCCAGTATCTTTCTGTTTAGAATTTGTAAACTGTTTGAAACAATAGTTAGTTTCACTGACCACCTGGATCCATTGTATATCCTAAGCTGTCCATCCTAAGCATCAGACATTAACACATCTTCTTAGCACCTCTTCGCCCTTCTTAGCTGCAAGTTTGTTTGTTACCTTTTAAGCATGATTTAATTAGGGCTGTTTGAAACAGTCTGCCTGGATGCTTTCTGTATGTGAATTCTGTGCATGAGCACTTGAGGGTCTATCTGCATCCATATCCCAGAGCCAGATTGATATAATTTCCCATAGGCCTTTGCTGACATTGGTTAGGACAACCAAAAATGCTGATTTCTAGCAATAGCTATGCTGACAATAGTGTTTGCTGGTAGTTCTCTCTTCCTATCTACCCATGCCATCCATGGGCGCACGTATATGATGTTCATAGGCATATATTTACTTTACGGCATGTGTCATGCGTCTGCCATGTGACCATATTGCGTTCCAGTAAGAGACGTCTATGAAATGCATGCATACATTCATGTGAAAAAATTAGGATGTTCATGAAATATTCAGTTCTTTCTTAAGAAATGTTCATATATCGATGTTATTTATCTCTGGAAAAAAAAAGGGATGTAATTGCAGGTCAACAAAAATTTTCCTTGATTTACTCATGAAACAAAAGATATCCACAAAAATGTGTATTCTAACTGAGGAATAAATTAGGACACCCTACACCCCAATAGCTAGTGTTACCCTTTGGCTGAAATAACTGCTGTGAGACGCTTCTTGTAGCCATCTACCAGTCTCTGACATCGATCTGAGGAAATTTGGCCCACTCCTCAATGTAAAATTCTTTCAGTTGTGAGATGTTTGAGGGGTTTCTTGCATGTACAGCCCTTTTCAAATCGCCCCACAGAATCTCAATGGGATTACGATCAGGGCTTTGACTCGGCCACTCCAGGACTCTCCATTTCTTAGTTTTCAGCCAGTCCTTGTATGTTTTGGATCATTTTTGTGTTGCAGGGTCCAGTTCTGCTAGAATTCCGGTAGAATTCATGGTGGATTCTATGATGATGAGCTGGCCAGGTCCTGCTGCAGCAAAGCATCTCCAAACTGTGACAGTTCCACCTCCATGCTTCATAGTTGGTATGAGGTTCTTTTCCTGGAATGCTGTATTTTGTGTACGCCAAACATCCTCTTTTCTGTTGTCCAAATAATTACATTTTAGACCCATCTGTCCATAGAACACTATTTCAGAAGTCCTGGTGTTTGTCTATGTTCTCTCTTGCAAACTTTATTCTGACCTTGATGTTTCTCTTAGAGAGCAAAGGTTTCCTCCTTGCACACCTCCCATGCAAGTTAAATTTGTGCAGTCTCTCTGATTGTAAAGGCATGCACTTTCACATCAACAGTAGCAAAAGCCTGTTGTAGGTTCCGTGAAGACATTTTAGGGTTTTTGGAGACTTCTTTTAGCATCTTGCGGTCTGCTCTGGGGGTCAACTTGCTTGGACAGCCAGAACTGGGCATGTTGGCAGTTGTTTGGAAAGTCCTCCATTTGTACACTATTTTCTGGACCGTGGAATGGCTAATGTCAAATTCTTTTGAGATCTTGTTAAATCCCTTACCAGGATGCTGCTGCTACAATCTTCTTTCTGAAGGTCTCAGCAGCTCTTGTGATCTCACCATGGTGTTCACTCTCACCGTAGCAGTCATGAGCACACCAAACTAAATGTCTGAGGTTTAAGTAGGGCAAACCTCCTTCAAAATGCTGAATAACGATATTCTATTCATGTGCACCTGATGTGATACACCTGTGTGTGATTTGAGCCACTTTAAGTGGGAGGATATGTGGGGGTGTCCTAATTTATTCCTCAGTTAGAACACACATTTTGGGGATATCTTTTTTCATGAGTAAATAAAAAAAATTAAAAAAAAAATTTGTTGTTTACCTGCAATTACATCACTTTCTTTTACAGAGTTAAAAAAAAAAGATTTGGCATCGATATGTGAACATTTCTTAAGAAAGAAGTGAATATTTCATGGGGTATCCTAATTTTTTCACATGACTGTATGGTATAGCTTTTCCTGGCACATGTGCACATTTACACACCTTTCTGTGTACTATTCTGTGCATGTGCTGATTGCTATCACCTGCAACTGATCTCATGTAAATTTGGTGAACCTCCACAAACCTCATTTGCATGCACTGTTCTTTGAGAATTGCTTGTCTTTTGGAATCGTTAGGTTTATGGCTGTTACAGCAGCCCATTGGATTTTACCGGTGATATTAGAGAATCTGGCCCTTGGTGTCTTTATTTATTTTTTTTTTTCTAGCACCGATAAGCCTAAATAGATTTTGTATATAAATTCATGATTCTCAAATTCCCTGGGAGCAGTTAATTACACTGACATTTGGTGTGCATATTTGTTTAGATGTAAACAAATCTAGGAAGTGTGACATGAGCCTCACATTGAAGTGTTCACCATGACTTTATACAAGTATTTCTAATTGTGTAAAATAAATGAGGTAAAATCTGTGATCAAGTACAGTCGACCCCGCTTAAGTGCAAGCCCTTTGGACTGGATCGCTACGTGCGCTTAAACAGAATGAGCGCTTAATTGGAGTACCAATTTTTAGTCATGAAAAATCACAGTACACTGTAGTCAAATGCAATAAAACTTTTATTAAAAAAGACAAACCGAATACAATGTAAAACGGTTCATTTATAGAAACAGAACTGTTCCGTCTAATGCAGAACACTGTAAACTTTTTAAACCAATATTACAATGTGCCTTCTACGCCTTCTCATCAGATTGTCAAGCTTCTGCAACCATTCAATCCACAATGTCGCTGTTATCCATGCATTTTTGTTGTTTTCATATTCAACAGGCAGGTAGGTGTTTAATGTTTTTGAAGCACCGAGGATTTTGATTCTTCCCAATCACCAGTGGTTCGAGCTTTTCACTACCGTCCATATTGCAACTGAGCAGCAATGCCAATCGTTCCTTTGGCACCTTGAAGCCAACAGTTTTGCTGCGTTTGAAAGCCAGTGTTCCATCAGGGATGGCACGCCAGTACAGGCCCGTCTTATCAGCGTTGAAAATGTCACATTGTTCATATCCACCAGTGACCGATGGCAACACTTCCAGGACCCATCTTTCTCATCCTTGTCTTTCTTTCTTAGAGGACCCATCTTTCTCATCTGTGTCTTTCTTTCTTCCAGGACCCATCTTTCTCATCCGTGTTTTGTTTTCGCCATGCTGCTTCTTAAATTTTATGCCGTTACAAACTTTCCAAGTTTCAATTTTATTAAAAGTTTGTTGTACACGCAATGTCAAGTTCTTCAATGTGTATGACAGTTTAAAATTAGGAGACAAAAAATAAAATAATTTTATACAAATGTACAGTGTATACGTACAAATAATTACTGATACAAAAGGAAAGGAGGGTGAACTATAATCTTTAAAGAAAATAGAGTTACATTTAGGGAAAAAAACATCTGGAGGGTAATAAAAATAATCTTGATAGCATGGCTAAGCCTAGAGGAGAAGGTAAAGGAGATTGCGACTTATACGTAAAGTCTGATTAAAATTAGGTATTGGAGCATAATCACCTCTCTAATCATCCATTTGTTGCTTTGAAGTCTTCTATGCCCAGTTCTTCAGATAACTGTGCCGCTTTCTCCATCAGCAGAGGTCCACTGATTGGCAGTTGCCGACTTTTAGCTTCAGCAAACCATCGCAGCAGCGCCTGTTTAACGTCTCTAGCCTTCCCAATTCTTTTCCATTTTCTGGTAGGATTGCTGCTGTTTTGCCAGTCTCTCAATATGGCTTGCTTTTTTTTATAAATCCGAGAAATCAGGCTAGGATGAACGCTGTAATGTTTTGCAATAGAGATCTGACTCTCCCTTTGGTCAAGTCTCTTTAAGATATCGACACGTTCAGCCAAAGGCTATGATTTTTGTCCACACAACGCCATGGTGCAGTTCCGAAAGTTCGAACACCTGGCCAGGCTTAGACTGCTGTTCTGAAACACGTAGCTCATCCACGTCAGAACATGATTTCTTTTAACTGGAGTGAACGTAAAGTGAACGAATAGAGGTGGGACCTATAATAGTACGCAAAAGCGGATTGTGTGCTTATCAGAATTGCAAATATCCTGAGTTTACGGCCATTGACTTTAATGTAAAAAACAAAAAACAAAAATGGGACCATGGTGGTCAGGTGTGATAACCGAAGCATGCACTTAGGTGGAGTCGACTGTACTGTTATTTTTCTAAGCTTGGTTGACATAAAGAAACCATTTGACTTAAATGCATTCAGAATAAATTGTCCCCTGTTTTGATTCTGATTAAAGCAGGGTTCAAAAACAGTAGTAGTTTCAAGTTTTATTATTTTTAATATACCGACCATTGACAAGTATCTAGCTGATGTACGCAGGCAGATAGAAAAACTAAAAACTGACAAATCCCTGGGTCCGGACGGAATCCATCTAAGGGTTCTGAAGGAATTAAAGGAGGAGATAGCGGAACTTACTGCAGCAAATTTGCAATCTATCCGTGAAAACAAGCATGATCCCGGAGGACTAGAAGATAGCCAATGTTACGCCCATCTTTAAAAAGGGATCAAGAGATGACCTGGGAAACTACAGAACGGTGAGTCTGACCTCGGTTCCGTGAAAAATGGCGGAAGCACTGATAAAAGAAAACATCGATGAACATTTTGAAAGAAACGAACTTCTGATAACCAGCCAACATGGTTTCTTCAGGGGGAGATCATGTCTAACAAACTTATTGCACTTCTTCGAAGGAATTAACAAACGGATAGACAAAGGAGACCCCATAGACATCATATATCTAGATTTCCAAAAAGCCTTTGACAAGGTGCCCCATGAATGCCTACTCTGGAAACTGAAGAACCATGGGGTGGAAGGAGACGTACATAGATGGATCAGAAACTGGTTGGCGGGTAGGAAACAGAGGGTAGGAGTAAATGGCCACTACTCAGAATGGAGGAGGGTCACGAATGGGGTCCTGCAGGGCTCGATGCTCGGGCTGCTGCTATTTAATATATTCATAAATGATCTAGAAACAGGGAGGAAGTATGAGATAATAAAATTTGCAGACAACACCAAACTATTTAGTGGAGCTCGGAATAAAGAGGACTGCGAAGAATTGCAAAGGGACTTGAACAAACTAGGGGAATGGGTGACGATGGCAGATGAAGTTCAACGTTGAGAAATGTAAAGTATTACATGTGGGAAACAGAAACCCGAGGTACAACTATACGATGGGAAGGATGTTATTAAATGAGAGTACGTAAGGAAGGGACTTGGGAGTAATGGTGGACATGACAATGAAGCCGACGACACAGTGTGCAGCAACCGCTAAGAAGGCAAACAGAATGCTAGGCATAATCAAGAAGGGTATTACAACCAGAATGAAAGAAGTTATCCTGCCATTGTATCGGGCGATGGTGCGTCCGCATCTGGAGTACTGCATCCAATATTGGTCTCCGTACTTTAAGAAGGACATGGCGTTACTCGAGAGGGTTCAGAAGAGAGCGACGTGTCTGATAAAGGGGATGGAAAACCTTTCATATGCTGAGAGATTGGAGAAACTGGGTCTCTTTTCCCTGGAGAAGAGGAGACTTAGAGGGGATATGATAGAGACTTACATGATCATGAAGGGCATAGAGAGAGTAGAGATGGACAGATTCTTCAAACTTTCGAATAATAAAAGAACAAGAGGGCATTCAGAAAAGTTGAAAGGGGACAGATTCAAAACGAATGCTAGGAAGTTCTTCTTTACCCAACGTGTGGTGGACACCTGGAATGCGCTTCCAGAGAGCGTAATAGGGCAGAGTACGGTACTGGGGTTCAATAAAGGATTGGACAATTTCCTGCTGGAAAAGGGGATAGAGAGGTATAGATAGAGGATTACTGTACAGGTCCTGGACCTGTTGGGCCGCCACGTGAGCGGTCTGCTGGGCACGATACACCTCAGGTCTGACCCAGCAGAGGCATTGCTTATGTTCTTATGTTTACAATGCTAACATAAAATAAAAGATTAAAAGACTTAATTTCCCACCCTGGCTTGGGGTTTAGTTGACAGGAAGATTCACCTAAGCTATGTTCAGATTTTTTACATGTATGAGGGTTTTAAGAAAGACACCTTTGCCCCACTATAAGTGGTAATTTGAAAGCCTGCAAGTATTAGGGGAAATCACGTGACTGCAACCAGCATAGACGCATAAAACACTCTCTCCTGTCGGCTAAGTATATTTGAAGAATCTTATCAGCTGTACTCATCAGGATTCTGCAATCCTAACTTTAACTTTAGAGAGTGCCCTCTCGTTTTCTCTACCTTGGAGAGGGTGAACAACCTGTCTTTATCTACTAAATCTATTCCCTTCATTATTTTGAATATTTTGATCATGTCCCCTCTCAGTCTCCTCTTTTCAAGGGAGAAGAAGCCCAGTTTCTCTAATCTCTCACTGCCTGGCAGGGATTGAGGGGGACTGGCTGCATAGCCTGGTAGGGCAGGGAAGGAAGGGAGCTAGATGCAGAGCCTGGTAGAGAAGGGGGCTGGGTGCAGAACCTTGCAGGGAAGGGAGGGAAGGGGCTAGGTGCAGAACCTGGCAGGGAGGGGGGTCTTGAGTGCAGACCCTGGCAGGGGAGGGTGTGAGGGAGGGGACACTGGGTGTAGATCCTGGCAGGACATGACACTTGAATATTAAGCCTCATCTTATATTCGAGACAACCAATTTTCCTCCTTTTGGGGGGGAAATTGGGAGTCTTGACTTATATTCGGATCAACTTACATTCGAGTATTTATGGTACTCTATAATTTTCAAGTCACTCTGTTTTTGCTTGTACCCCAAATTTACCTTTGTTGTTTGTTTCTTTACCTTCATTTTCTGCAAGGAAATAAGCTCGTTTACCTCCTACTTTACAAAGCCATGCCAGCATTCCCAGCGCCTGCTGCAGCGGCAACAGCTCGGATGGTCATGGGAATTCTATGAGTGTCGGAGTTCTTACCGTTGTGGCCGGTGCCAAAACGCTAGCATGGAAAGCCTTTACAAAGGTAAAGGAGGGCCTTAGTGAGGTTGAAATCTCAACTAAGTCAGAGCACATTGTGAGGTCATTGAATATTTGCAAATCTGTCCTGCCTGCATTAAAGTCAATGCAGGGAAAGATAGAGCCCTCTATGGAAGTAGCGATCATCAAATGGTTTGGTTTGATATAACAGCTAAAGTGGAGGGAGGCTGCACAATGAGGTTGTGGGTTCAAACCCACGCTGCTCCTTGTGACCCTGGGCAAGTCACTTAATCCCCCCATTGCCCCAGGTACATTAGATAGATTGTGAGCCCACCGGGACAGAGAGGGAAAAACTGCTTGAGTGCCTGAATAAATACATGTAAACCGTTCTGAGCTCCCCTGGGAGAACGGTATAGAAAATTGAATAAATAAAAAAATAAAAAAATAAATAAAAATAAATAATTAAAACTCCTAGATTTCAAACTTATGGACTTTAATAAAATGGGAAAGTACCTGACGAAAGAACTGTTAGGATGGGAGGACATAAGAGAAGTGGAAAAACAGTGGTCTAAGCCAGTGGTAGGCAAACTCATTAGTCAAAAGGGCCAAAGATCAGCAGTACAACAATTAAGATTTCTTTTGAGAGCCAAATTTCTTTTCAAGAACCATGTTTTTAGGAGTCTGTTTAAATTAGCTACTAACATTAAATAAAACCAGATATAATAATAATTTTATTTATTGACAAAAAAAATCTTTTTCTACCTTTTGTCGTTTCTGCTTTAATCATCTTGTCTTCACTCACTTCTTTCTAGCCAGCATCTGTCCTCTCTGTCTTCCATGCAGCATCAGCCCCTTCCATGTCTGCCCTCTCTCTCTGCCCCTGCCATCCACTGTCCGCCCTTTCTCCATTCCATATGGCATCTTCCTTCTTTCTATGCTCCTTCCATAAACTGTCTATCTCGTGCCCCTTCTCTCCTTTGTATATGATTCATTTCAGATCTGCCACCTCTCCATTTTTCTCTGTCACCACCCCCTCTCCTATGCTCTGGTATCTCTCTCTTCTTTCCTTCCCACCCCACGGTCTGGCATCTGTATCCTTCCCTTCCCTGGCATCTCTCTCCTTTACTTTCATCTCTCCCTCCCCATCCATGCTCTGACATCTCCTCCTTCCTTTTCCCTTGGTCTGGCATACCTTCCTCCTTTCCTCCATGTCTTGGCATCTCTCCCTCCCTCCCTCTTCTCTCCATGACCTGGCATCTCTTCCTCCCTTCCCTCCAAGCCCTGGCATCTGCTTTCATTCCTTCCTTTCCCTCCAGTTGGGTACGGCAATTCTCTCCCCCTATGCTTCCTTTCTTCCTTCTGTCACCCCGTCCCCGGTCGGCAGTGCAGCCCTTAAGCGGGTGCTCCAAGGTCTGGTGTCATGAACTTCTTCAGGCAGCAGCAGCAGCATTCACAATTTGCTGCTGTTGCCGGCTTCGGGCCTTCTTCTCTGTTGGGTCCTGCTTTCATGGAAACAGGAAGTAGGCAGGACTCAGCAGAGAAGGCTCAAAGCCGGCAACAGCAGCTAATTGTAAACGCTATTGCTGCCCAAAGAAGTTAAAGATGCCAGGCCTTGGAGCACCCAGGGCAGACCACTTCTCTCTCTGTAGCCGGGGCCCCTCTGAAAAGGAACAATTAGCTCTTCCTCCCATGCGAATCCCACTGACCCACCCCAAGGCGACCGGAAAACCTCCCTCCAGTACTCGTCGGCCTTCTTCTGGTGATTCCCTCTGCAGCGTCCTGAAATATTAAAAAACCCAAGAAGAAGAGTACAAAAAGGACTACCGGGTGAAACTGAAAGAAGCCAAAATGGAGATATGTCTAGCGAAAGCGCAAATCCCTAAAAATGTAAAAAAGGGAGACAGAATTTTTTTTCAAATATATCAGTGAAAGGAGGAAGATGAAAAATGGAATTGCTAATCTAAAAGATGCTAGGAACCGATATGTGGAGAAGCGACGCATGCTGGACAACACATGGTATTTCAACGACGATTGAACAAGATTGAATTTCTACTAACGGAGCGTGAGGACATGATTAATAGAATGAGAAGGAACAATATAAGAATCCTTGTACTTCCTGAAGCATCGGAAGGTAATGATGCTATCTCATTCTTACACTCTGTAATACCCAAGCTTCTGAACTTACAATTTACTCCACTGTTAGAAGTTGAGTGGGCCCATCTAGATTTTCTATGGTTAAACCTTCTCCTAGACCACTGATCATAAAATTGTTGAGATATTCCTATATGCTGCAGATATTACAAGCAGCCAGAGCTAGTCCTAATTTATAGTATGAAGGCAAAAAATTCAATTGTTTGTGCCTGATCTCTCCAATGCCAAGACTAAATGGTATAAACTGATTTGGGATCTCCGTCCGAAGTTAAAAGCATGAAAGCACAATATAGTTTATTTTACCCTACCAAAATGAAAGTCACTTATAACAATGTTTCTAAGAAGTATGATCCTGCTGTGTTGCAGAAATTTGTAAATGAACATTCTGAACACCCTGAATTTACCTTTTGAAATGTTTATTCTGACCAATCTCTGTAGCTTATATCAATTCAGTGATTATTTTCATATGCCAACATGAAGAAATGTGCTTTTTCCTGCTAGATATGTGCCTCAACTATATTTCCATGCTTCTTTATTTTGGTTTTTTTTGTGTGAATTATCCTGTTCGGTATTATTTGCATTTCATCATTGACTTTATCATCTTGGTTTTTTGCCTGTATAAGAAAGGGTCTCCTCATGATATTAAATTTAGAATATGGATAATTGTTTGCAGTTCACAGTCTCTCTCATTAACAATAATGAGCCTTAATGCTAAAGATTAAAATCACATCTTTAAATGTTAAAGGCTTCCTTAACCCCATGAAGAGGAAAACAATTCTTATATATCTGAAAAAATTGAACTGACATTTGCTTTCTTAAAGAAGCCCATCTGAGTGAGTCTGAAGCTAAAAAAACTCAATGGTAATTAATTTGATCAATGTTATACATCGCCTGCAAGCAAGAAAAAGAATGGAGTAGTTACCCTTATTTGCAAATCATTTCCATTCTGAAGGGAGGTTGTCACAACTGAATGGAGAGATAAATGGTTCACCCATTATACTTATAGTATATATATATATGCTCTTTAGTATGGTCTATGGAGAAGAAAAACTAATCTTTGCAGACTTAACCCCTCATTACTTCCTTGTCATCAGCAGCAGATGAATCCAGCAGCTGGAGATAGAGAGCTCTGCCAATTATTCGATGATCTGCTCACTGGAACTTCAGTATTTTCTATCTCTGCAGGCGGATAGATGGTCCCTCTTCTTTTTCTGGTTTCATATGCTGTGTTACATGGCCAGCTGGTAGTAGCTCAATCTGTCTCCATAAGGTTTGATTTCGCTTCTGTTTGTGCTCTGCTTATTCCATTGAGCATGGGTCTTAGGCTTCCTGGTTGCATATTTGGTTACAGCTGGTGGTGCCAGTCCCCTACCCTGTGGTCCTCTGTACTGCTTGCCCTGTGCTACTACTCCCTCTTCACAGTTAAAAACAAACAAACCAAAATTACAAATACAGGCAAACCGAGAGGGAGTGCAGTAGTCTTGGCACATTTGCAGGTAACAGCAGCCAACTATCAGTCTGTAGGTAACTGTGAGTATGCTTATTTATCCCAGGACAAGCAGGCAGGCTATTCTCACATATGGGTGACATCATCAAGGGAGCCCGGATGCGGAAGCTTGCAAGCATACTTGCTTGAAGAAACCAGAAGTTTTGAGTTGACCACACCGCGCATGCGCGAGTGCCTTCCCGCCCAGTGTAGGATGTGTCTCCTCAGTTCTCAGTTTTCTGCGGATCTGAGAAGTCCGTCTTTGACTCTCTGCGTTTAACTTCGTTACTTCATGCCTTCTCTGAACCGCGGTTTGTATTTTTTTCTTCACGAATCGCTGTTCTTTATTTCTTTTATTTCTAGTTTTAAAAAAAAAATTTTTTTTCAATCTTCCGTCCGACTGCCGGGGCAGACCGCTCGGCCGCAGTCGATTTTGCGGCGGCCGTTTTTCCTTCTATGTCCTGGCCTGTAAGGCTTCAAGAAGTGTAGCCAGTGCCAGCGTGCGTTTCCCTTACGAACCCACACCATCGGTGCCTCAAGTGCCTTGGGCTGGATTATCAAACGAAGTCGTGCGAGCGCTGTGCTACTCTTCAACCTCGAGCCCTTAAATGTCGTTGTCTTTTGGTGGAGAAGCTCTTTGGTATGGATTCCTCCTCCGATCCCTCGACTTCGAAGGCGACCTTGGCCTCACCTTCGACCGAGGAGACTCCTGCTTCTACTGCTTCCACCTCGAGCCTCATCAGACCTTCATCGTTTGCAGCGGCTCTCTCCTCGACGACGTCTGCTTTATCTTCCCCTGTATCCTCAGGTCAGATAGCTCAGCAGAAAGTTCCAGCAGTGGTGCTTAAAGTGCCTATGATTTCCAAGTCGAAGAACATTTACACTGCCTCGGTGGAACCTCCAGCCAAAGCAGGTAGTCCGGTTTCAGACGCGGATCCATCCTTGCCGGCTTCTTTCCAGACCATGTTGGAGAAGCAATTCATTCAGTTCCTTACTAATATGGGACCGAAGCTTCTTCCTCTCATCCAGCCTGGGCATTCTGCAGACTCCCGCAAGGTTGAGCCGCTTCCTTTGCCTCAGTCTGAGCTTACACATTCTTTGCAGGGAGCAGAGTCTCTGCGAGTGTCTGGTCTGGCATCTAAGCACGTAAAGCAAGGAGCAGAATCTTTGCAAGTGCCTCGGCAGGAATCCTCACACTTTACAAGGAGCAGAGTCTTTGTGAGTGCATCAAGGTTCCTCCTCCAAGCCTCTGGAGCTTCGATCTACAGCCTCCAGGCCTATCCATTCTTTGGTGGTATCGGCTGCTTCTGTCTCCGAAGCGAAGTCTCCTCGATCTTCGAGATCTGCTTCCAAGCACCGTTCTCACCGACGATCGAGGCCCTCATCGAGGCATACTTCCAGGCATAGTTCTTCTTCTAAAGAATGTCCCTCTTCAACTAAGTCTCGATCTATTCCTACTTTGACTAGACCGCCGACTCCTCGATCGAGGTCTCCACTTCCACACCTCGAGGATGCAGCGGTTTCGATTGCTTCTTCCAAGTCTCCATATTCTTTTGATGCCTTTATTCTTGCCGAAGCTTCATCTTCGACCCAGGCTGATTTGACGACCTCGAGTCCTTCTCGAAGCAAAGCATTGGCAGATCAGCTATCTTTTTCCTCTTTTCTTCGTCAGATGGCTATTGACTTGGACCTTCAATTAAATGCTGGTTCCAAATACTCTAAGGAGTATCTCAAAGTCATGCATCTACCTCAACCTCCGGCAGAGTCCCTTAAGCTTCCTCCTCACAAGCTTTTGTCTCAGACTTTTGCCAGATGCCTGGAGACTCCTTATACCATAACAGCTGTTCCAGTCTAATTGGACTCTAGGTATAAAACTGTACATCGCAAAGGGTTTGACAACTCACAGTTATCTCATCAATCCCTGCTTGTGGAGTCCTCCTTAAAAAGATCCCATCCTTCCAAGGTTTATGCCACCGTTCCTCCTGGAAGGGAAGGGAAAACTAAGGACAAATTCGGACGTCGCATCTATCAAAATTCTATGATGTTCTCTAGAGTCCTCAATTATAATTTTCATTTTATTACTTATTTTGAATTCCTCATAACTCTTTTACCTAAACAGTGTTCTCCCCAGAAATTTTTTCCAGCCGGGTGGCATGAAAAAGTAGCCGGGCGGGATGGGGAAATTTGGTGGTGGGGAAAATGAAAAGGTACTTTTACTAAGGCTTGCTATAGCCATTTTAACACACGCTAACGTGTCCATCATAGTTTATGGATGCATTAGCGTTTAGTGTGCGCTAAAATAGCTAGCACGCCTTAGTAAAAAGATCACAAAATGTGCACGATTTTTATTAGTTAATTATTTTCCAACGCTCAATATGACTTCCTTTTTTAAGGTTTGACACTTAGGCAGTGTTCCAGTAGCATTTAAGCCACCCTTGAAAAAAAGTAATGCAGATCCTCTTATTCCGAATAATTAATGACCAGTATCAAACCTTCCATTTCTTTCAAAACTACCGTACTTCAAACTCAAGTTGAATCAGTTAATGCTTTGCATCCCCGGCAATCTGTGTTTTAAGACACAGCACAAAGACAGTAGTTCCTGCCTTAGGGCTCTTTATACAAAACTGCGATAGCAATTCTGCCACAGCAAATGCACTGAAGCCCATAGAAATTGAATGGACTTTGGTTCATTTGCTATGGGAGAATTGCTACTGTGGCTTTGTAAAAGGGACCCTTACTTAGTGAACTCCATACTAGTCACCTAGAGACCAATGTTTCTCAACTTCTTCAAGCCAAGTACCCCCCTAAGTCTAACAAATACCAACTGAGTACCTCAGTCCAAGCTCCGTCCCTGACCCCACTCCCATTATAATAGTACTAATTGTAATGCAATTTCTTCCATTCATTTTTCATGTACACACAACCCTACTGTACAACCATTAAAATACTCCTCCCCAATGTCAAAATTATAAAAATCCTATTAATACAAAAATAATAATAATGCAAAATACATTTATAAGTCCAACTTTAAAAGCAAGGATAAGCCTCCCCCAATACACCCCCAAACAATAAGATGTATAATCTAGAAAAGTATTTCTCTACAGCACTGCAACTGCATCAATAAACCCAGGACTACCATACATTCTTCAAGCATCCAGTCCCTACTCTATTAAATAACACCAGTTAAGACCCTCCCACTGCAAAATCATTTTTTTGGGGGGAGGGGGGCAAGGTCACAACAGTTCATAGTCATTCGTGCGCGGGACTTCAGCGCACCAACATTTCAGCGCAGACAGATCAGCACAAGACTCCAGCAGGCCGCCTAAAAAGTTACTTTTAAAGAGCTCCGATGCGGGGTGTGAGTTGGGAACCCCCCCCCCAGTTTACTTCATACTGTTCACGCTGCCATTAGGGGGAGTTGTGGGGTTGGAACCCTCCATTATAGAGTAAATTTAACTTTTTCCTGATTTTTTTAGGAAAAAGTTCAGTTTTCTCTATAAAGACACCCCCCCAACGGCAGCGCAAAAAATATGAAGTAAAGTGGGGAGGTTCCCCCCCCACCCCCATCAAAGCTCTTTAAAAGTAACTTTTTAGGCGGCGCGCTGGGGTCTTGCGCCAATTTGTCTGTGCTGAAATGTGGGCGCGCCGAAGTCTCGCGCGCTTTTGTCCTATCACCGGTCAGAAGTAGCTTTCACTATGTTTTATGTTCCAAAATACGTGTAAACATAAATAAATAAATGTGCTTAGACTTCCAGACTTGTGTGTTTAAAGTCAAGGGTTGAATGGAAAGAGTTAATCCTAAATACCAGAAAGTCACAGGCAAATAATGAATTAGTTTAGTCACAGTGGCACTCGGTGTCTCAACTCCTGAGGCTCCGACTGTAAATGGCCTTGGGATAGTTGTGTCTGGTTAGCGGTTTGGGGCTTGTGGGCGCTGCCAGAGCCAAGCTGCAGTGGGCAACAGGAGCCGGGCAGCCAGAGCCATGGCCGCCGTGGTTCCAGCCCGGTACCGGGCATCTTCCACCTCCTCTTCCCCCGGTAGCCACTTGACTTGACTTGCCCCAAACCGATGCTGAGCAGGAGCTGCCGAAAGCCTTGCACCGTCAGCGAGCTGTTGTCACCGTAGCGTGTGAAAAGCACGTGCAACTGCCACCGCTGAGCCAACAACGCCTGCTCCCGGTCCACGGCCAGCTCTAGCTCTACACTGTTTCGGCCACAGGCCGCGCAACAAGAACAAGGGCGGAGAGATGAGCATCGACAGCATCAGCCCTGCCCAGCTGCCCCTCCAAACTCACACATCCGTCGGCAAAGTCGCTAGGCAAATCGTAAGCTTCCCTCCATAGGTCAGCGACGGAGGGAAACTTACAATTTGCTTCGGGCCTTCCTTGTTGCCGGGTCCTGCCTTCGCGGAAACAAAAAGTAGGCAGGACCCGGCAGCGAGTTGTAAGCCTCCATCCATCGTTGACCAGTCTCCTGCCTTAGCCCGCAGCGAACTCATGCTTCGGGGCTCTAAGGCACAGGTGTCAAAGTCGGTCCTCGAGGGCCGGAATCCATTCGGGTTTTCAGGATTTCCCCAATGAATATGCATGAGATCTATGTGCATGCACTGCTTTCAATGCATATTCATTGGGGAAATCCTGAAAACCCGACTGGATTACGACCCTCGAGGAGGGACTTTGACACCCCTGCTCTAAGGTATGTGTGTTGGCTTCCCTTCTCTTCTCCCCCCCCCCCCCCCGGATGTAACTTCCGGTTTTGGAGGGGAAGAGAAGGAAAGCCGGCACACACACCTTAGAGCCCCGAAGCATGAGTTCGCATCTCCAAGCCGGTGAGAGGTGGTTTTGGGGGGGATTTTTTTTACATTGAGCGGCGGCAGCTGCAGGATTCCCGATAGATGACAGCTGGACGGTCATCTAAATTAGGCGGGCGGAGCGCCTGGCTAAAAGGCCCTGGGGAGAACACTGCCTAAATTTCTGAGTTATTTGGATACTCAAAAACACTTTGAATTTCAAGAAGTCATTGCTTCTTTATCACAACTCAGATTATATCTCCTTCAGTCGCCTTATGATGCCTTCGAGTTATCTGCCCGGGCAGCTGCTTGCTCTGTAGCCATGCGTCTCCTTGCCTGGCTTCGTACCATTGACATGAACCCTAATCTTCAGGACCGCTTGGCCAATATTCCTTGTGCAGGCAATGACCTCTTTGATGAATCTATCGAGGCAGCCACCAATAAATTGTCTGAACATGAAAAATCCTTTGCTTCTATTGTCAGACCTAAGCCAAAGCCAGCTACTGCCAAAACTATACGTCCTCCTCCTATCTATCAGAGGCGTTTTGCTCCAAGAGCAGCTCCTTACAATTGCCCTCCTCCTAAGAAACAGCAGCCTCAGAAGCAAAAAAAATCTCAACCTTCTGCTGCACCTAAAGCTTCACAGCCTTTTTGACTGTCTCAAACAGAGCATAACCACACAGAACTGCTCCTCAACTTTTTATCTCCTTTGACCCAAATTAGTTGGGACATCCTATCTCTAAGCATACCATCTCCAACTGGATGGCTGCTTGTATCTCATTCTGCTATGCCCAGGCTGGATTACTCCTACACAGTAGAGTCACAGCCCATAAAGTTAGAGCAATGGCAGCTTCAATAGCTTTCCTCAGATCTACACCTATTGAGGAAATTTGCAATGCTGCTACTTGGTCCTCGGTTCATATTTTCACTTCTCACTATTGTCTGGATACTTTCTCCAGACGGGATGGACAGTTTGGCCAAACAGTATTACAAAATTTATTCTCCTAAATTGCCAACACTCTCACCATCCCATTCTGGTTAGCTTGGAGGTCACCCATATGTGAGAATAGCCTGCCTGCTTGTCCTGGGATAAAGCACAGTTACTTACCGTAACAGATGTTATCCAGGGACAGCAGGCAGCTATTCTCACAACCCACCCACTTCCCTGGTTGGCTTCTCTGTTAGCTATCTGAACTGAGGAGATGCGCCCTACGCTGGGCGGGAAGGCACTCGCGCATGTGCGGTGCGGTCGACTCGCAACTTCTGGTTTCTTCAAGCAAGTATGCTTGTGAGCTTCCGCATCCGGGCTCCACTGATGACGTCACCCATATGTGAGAATAGCTGCCTGCTGTCCCTGGATAACACCTGTTACGGTAAGTAACTGTGCTTTATTGCTCCCAGGCTGAGCAACACGCCTCTCAGTCGGACTGGGTGGGGGCAGTAGCTCCTAGGCAATGACAGTCCAGAGTGGGACTGTTGGCAGTGCCCCTTCCTCCTCCCCCCCTGTTACAATTCCCCTTTGTTAGGAAACTGGCAGCTGCTGTTTGCAGCAGTTTAATTGGGGCAGGAAACTAGTGTTTGGTGGGGGAATTGGCTGTGGTCTCCCCTCCCCACAGTTGTGGTCCCCTTTGGAAGTGAAACCGTGCCTTGGTCAGTGGCTTCTTGCCTCGCCTTCTGCACTTGAGCAATCTGGCCGCCTTTCCTTTCTTTGGCGGCAAGCATATTGTTTCACTGGCCAATATGCAGGCCTTGTTTTCTGAGTCGCGGTCTTTTGGCGGGGCTGTTACATGGGGTTGGTGAGCTTTTCCAGCACAAAGTGTGCTCTCGGCAGGTGTAGCACCCACTCTCAACTCCTTCTCCCCATCCATAGGTGACTTCAGTAGTTGCTGCTTGAATCTTACCGGCGGCTCGGCTTTTGCCAGGCAGTGTCTCGGCTTCCAGCGGTTGCCATTTGCTCTCCAACGGCAGCTCAATTTGGCGGGAAGACTCAGCTTCTTGTTGCGCATTGATTGCATTTTGCCTGCCTCTGCTGTTCGGGCCGGGGCAGGTGGAGTTGTTCATCGGCATTGCTGGCCATGCTTCTTTTGCCCGTGTTCTGGCGGAGCTGTGTCTGCCAATTTTTTTGCTCTTTCTATATCGGCTACGGTCACCATCATGAGGCTGGTAGGTGGACTGTGGCTTGCTCCATAAAGGGCTGCTCCGACCACAGGAAGCCTTCAGTGTGGTAGGTGGACAAACTCTGAGGATCCAGTATTTTCATTCGGTTCTTTTCAGTGCCATTTGCACCTTTTTTTCTCCTCTGCTGGAATGCCAACCTGCACCTTTCCACTGTGGCACATGCTTTTTCCATGGGTCAGCTGGGTACTCCAGATATATACTCCTATTCTTTACTGGAGTCCTCTAACTTATGGTCTGCTTCTCTCTGACTTGAGTCCTCTGGAGAGGCATTCAGGGTTCTTTCTGATCTTTTGACTCGCTGTCACTTCTCACATTGGTATTGCAATACCCCCTTCAGTAGGTTTCCTTCCCATGCAATACCCCCTTCAGTAGGTTCCCTTCCCATGTTTAGTCAGCTTGGAGGTATTGATCTTAGTCTCCTTATGGGGTCTCTGGAGGTAGGGGCCCTTCCCTTTTAGGAAGGGGCACTTGGGTATGTTCCAGGGGTCCTGCTTCCTCCCATTAGGGCAGCATCCTTCTGCTCTAGTCTTTTAGTGATCAGTCTCCCTTTTCCACTGACTGGGGTCCTCTACCTTCTGCTCTCTGTGTGGGCAACTTTGCCACTGCGGAGATCCTAGAGTCCTTCTGTCTAGGGCCAGTCGCAAAGCCTGTTGGGGGTTTAATTTCTGGAGTCTGCTTGGTCATCCATGACTTCTGTGCCTTTTTGGTAGCTCCATCAAAGTACCAGAGCCCCCTTGCTAGCTCGGCCCTATGCAAGGTTAGAGAGAGCCATGTTAGTCCACATTATTATGGTTTCTCTCTGCCCAATATCCTCTGTGGTGACTGTAGCATGCAGGGGGAATTTGGGCACAACTAGACATGGTCTCTGATTTCCTGAGAACTCACCAAGTTACTTGCGGTTACCTCATCCTTTGACATTGCCAATCTTTCCCTGGTACTGTTGTGTGGACCAGCTATGATTCTGTCTTCATGGCTTAGCTCCTCCTATTTGACCCCTGCCTAGGTCTGTTTAAAAAAAATATCTTTCTATCAGTGACAAGGCCGGGTCTACATTACCTATTGGCTGCAGCCTCCTAGGGATATCCTACAGCTCAGGAGGGCTGCAAGGGCTCCACAAGGAGAGCGAGTGGTTGCTTCAGCTGCAGTTATGCTGGGTGCAGCTTCTGGCTCACCTTCCTTCCATGTTTTTTTGTATCCACCTGGCAGTTTCCTTGTCTGCTGCAATGCATTGCGCCTTATGCCTATTCTGTTCAGTGTCTCTCCTGGATGAACTCCATCGATAACTCCCTCCACTTCTGGAAGGAGCATGTGGCTCTTACATGTGTGGGCTTCAATGCTTCTGTGTATTGGTCCTGTTTTGGGCTATCAGGTAAGATTCATCCTGCCCGTTCTGCCTTACCCCACCTTGGACCCTGTTCCATTTGTACATATGGTGCCTCCTTTCTATTTAGGGTGTCTCCGTCTAGGGCTACCAGGGAATCTGGAGGTGGTAACTCCTTCCTTCTGGCACTATTCCAGCTATAGCTCTTGCTCCATTTATGGATTTAAAACAGGATGCTTACAGCCAGTATGTCGACTCCTTTCCATGGTTCACCTAAGTTTCCAAGTTTTATTAAAGTTTGTCATCCTGCTTATCAGATTTCTAAGTGGTTTTACAATAAAAAATTTTTAAAAAGGAGGATATAGAAACATTTGCCATTAAACAAAACAATATACGTATTTACATGGACATTATGGACTGACAATAATTACAGGAGGTAGAAGGGGAGAAATACAATTTTGAATAGGATAGGAAGACATAGAAGGGTAATACAAATAGGAGGGGGAATTAATGTCTGGTAGAGGATGGAAACAGATTGTCAGATGTTATAGGTCAAATGGGCTTGGGGATTTGCCTATTTCATGTTCGGGGTTCCCCTGTCTCTGGATACCATCCAGGGCACCTTCGGCCTGTTTGACACGGCCCCTTTGCTGAAGGTAAAACACAGCTGTGACTGGGCAGTAGCCACAGCTCTGCTTGAGGTAGAGTGCAACTCTGGCTACCTGTGATACGGCTCCGTTGTTGGAGTACAGTGACGGCTGCTTGTGAGCATTTGTGCCATGGCTTCTTCACTGAATGCGGAGCACAGTTTTGGCTGCATCTGTGCCTTGGCTCCATTGCTGAATGTGAAAAATGGCTCCTGCTAAATCTGTTCCACGGCTACTTTGTTGAATGTGGAGCACAGTTTAGCCTTCATCTGTGCCATGGATACATTGCTGGACATAGAGTGCTGTTCCAACTTCATGCTGGCCCAGACTCAATCTCTGTGTCACAGCTTCATTTCTGAATGTGGAGCGCAGCTCTGGCTGCACATATGCCATGACTGCTTCACTGACTGTGGAGCGCAGCTTGGTCTACATGTCTGCTATGGAAACATTGCTGGACGTTGAGAGCAGTTCTAACTGCATGCAGGCCCAGGCTACATCTCTGGATGCAGACCGATGCTTGACCTACTGTGTTGACGTTGGTTCCCGGTTTTTTAGCACTGCTCCATTGCTGGTTATTTAGAGTGACTCCAGCTGCCTGTCTGGCACTGCTCCATCTCTGAATGCACAGAGTGGCTTTGGCTGCCTGTCTGGCACTGCTCCACCTTTGAACGCACAAGGCGACATCAGCTGTCTGTCTTGCATTCCTCTTTCTCTGCATGAATATAGCTGCTTTGGCTGTCTATCTGACCCTGCTCCATCTCTGGTTGTACAGAGCAGCTTCGGCTGTCCATCTGGCCCTGCTCCATCTCTGGTCGTACAGAGCGGCTTTGGCTGCCTGTTTGGCCCTGCTCCATCTCTGGTCATACAGAGCGGCTTCTGCTGCCCCTCTGGCCCTGCTCCATTTCTCGATATGGAGCACAATTCCAGCTTCCTGCTTGTCACTGCTCGGGGCCTCTCTCCTTTGGCGAAGCACCTTCTTAAGCGCTAGCAAGGCCCAGTGGGATCTATTCCACAACAGCTCCATGGCTGCTTACCCCATATCGCTCTTTTGCTCTACAGTCCACACTTGTGACTGGGTACGGCTCCCTACTGAGGTACAGCTCGGTCTCTTGACTGTTGCGCACGGCCTTTGGCTGGGCATTGGTCTTGCACTTGCATTGACTGCCCGCACCGGCTGGTAGTTTATGCCAGTCTTGGCACTCTACTGCAGTGATTCTCTGTTGGCCCGTCTTTCAGAGATTATGAGCCCTGGATCTTGGGTTCCGTTAGTTGATTTCTGTCCCATCCTAATATGGATTGCTTTGTTACATCCCACTCGTCTGAATTCATCTGTGTTTGATGACAAGGAAAGAAACATATTATACCATACCTGATGATGTTTGTTCCTTTAGTCATAGCAGATGAATCCAGAGCCCACTCTTTATGTTCAGTTTGCGTTCTGTTTCCCCTTAGCTCCATAGGAATCGGGCTGGGGATGTCCTCAAAGTGCACTCATCAGCTGTGAGGAGGGAGTTCTGGGCCAATGGGCCTGTTCAGTTGATTCTACTGCTTTGTCAAGAGGAATGCTGAAGTTCCAGTGAGCAGACCATCACATATATGGCAGAGCTCAACTTTGTACTCTTGATCTCTGCCTGCTGGTAGGTGGACACTACCCACTTGTCTGGATTCATCTGCTCTGACTAAAGGAATGAACATTATCAGGTATGATACATAATGTTTCTTTTGCACACAGTTTTGTCTCCCCCTCAAAGCTAATTCAGGCCATGGGAATAGAAAGGGTCAGTGTTGCAGATATTAGTCTATACTAGTTACCAACTGGCTTGCACACACATTTGAGAGAATTTTTTTAAACTCACCTACACCCTCTGCTTCTTTCTTGAGGAAGCCTCTGATTTCTTAATGAGTGGTTAGTGAGTGTCTGGGACATGCATTTCTGAGTAACTTGAATAGCAGATGCATGGTGAGTAATGCCTTCCCTGACTCAGAAAATAGTTTTTGGTGTGTTTTATGAGCAAACCTTGCTAAATCAGCCCTGAAGTGGGCTTTAATTTTACAATTACTTATTAACTCTTAGCCTGCTAAGAAGGAAAACAGCTGATGTGTTGCTTTTTATGTATTACAGACCAAATCCTATATATGATATGAAAAAGGAGCACTAAACGATACTCTGTAAACAGCGCTTCAAGCTGGACACTGTTTATTCATGGTAGATTTGATTTAAATCAAATTGGTTTAAATCACTAGTCAGACTTGATTTAAATCATTGTTTTCTACTGAAAGTCTCATTCTTGTGGTATAATTTTAATATTTACAACCAGATGAAGGTTTCATTTTTTGAAAAATAACTTTTCAGATTAGTTTTATAGTTGTATCCAAAAATTCTTGTACAATCACGTGCTATTCCTGGACAAGTGGGTTATGCATCCTATTCCATGTCATGAGACTACTTGTAGGAAGCCTCATTTACATAATTTTTCCAGACCCTTACCTCAAGACTGCCCTCAGGAATCCAGTTGCTTTCCTGTAAGCGAGACTGTAGGAGCTAGTCTTTTCTGCTCATGTTTAATTTTCTTCTACTCAGTATTTTTACGCATTTTGCGTCTTTGTACTGCAGAGGTTCCCAGCGGGGACTACTACTATTACTATTTGTCACTTACATAGCGCTGAAAGGCATACGCTGTGCTGTACATTTTTACATTTAATAATAACAACAGTTTATCCCAGGACAAGCAGGCAGGTATTCTCACTAGTGGATGATGTCATCCAACAGCCCCGACACGGACGTCTCACAAGCATACTTGCTTGCAGAAACTTCAGAAGTTTCGAGATGCCCGCACCGCGCATGTGCCAGTGCCTTCCCGCCCGATGGTCCGGGCGTGTCTCCTCAGTTCATTTCTTTCCGCGGAGCTGAGAAGTTTTCTTCAATTCTGCGCTAATTGAACCTGTGCTTTTTGCCTTCTAATCGCCGCGGTTTTGAGTTATTTTACTCTTTATCGTGTGTTCTCTTTCTTCGGTTTCTTATTTTCAAAAAAAAAAAAAAAAATTTCTTCCGGTGACTCGACCGGGTCGGCCGCGTGGCTCAGGCCCTGCGCCTTCGATCTTGCGGCGGAGCTTTTTCGGCCTATGTCCCGGCCAATTACCGGTTTTAAAAAGTGCAGCAAGTACTATCGCGCGATTTCGTTGACGGACCCGCATCGACGCTGCCTGCAGTGTCTTGGTCCAGAACATATTCCGAAATCATGCCGGCCTTGTTCCACTCTCACAGCACGTGCTTTTAAACGTCGCTGTTTTTTGTGGGAGTCGATGTTCAAGATGGAAGCTGCTAAAGAACCTTCGGCTTCGACTTTGACCAGCGCTTCACCTGCACCCGCGAAGCCTTCCATCGCTACCACGGCGCTGGGTCTCCTGAAGCCGGCCTCCTTCATTCCGGCTTCGACCCCGCCTCCTGCTCCGGTGCCTTCCTCCGTCTCCTCGGATCAGGTACCTCCTCCTACCATTCCACCGGTGGTTATCAAAGTGCCGAAGGCTTCCAAGCCAAAGCACTCAACCACGAGGGACCGCGAAGACCGTTCAGGATGTCCCACTTCGGGTGTGGCTCCCTCCTTGTCGGCTTCGTTATGGTCAATTATGGAGGCTCAGTTTATCGAGATTATGACCACAATGGGACCCAAGTGGCTGGCCACGATTCAGGGTGACCAGCCGGTTCCTCCTCGGGGGGGGCGAGCCGCCCCCTCCGCCTCCTCCTCGCAGTTCGCTCTCGCTGCTCGGAGAGGAGGAGCGGCGCTCGGTGGCCGGTCCCTCGAGGCGGGCCTCGTTTAGTGACATGCCCCCTTTAGAGCCCGTTATGCCTCCGGGCGAGGATGTTTGGAATTCCCCTTCGGGTAATCCGAAGTCCTGGGCATCGCAAGCAGGAAGAGTTCTTCCGCACTCCTTATCAGGCCTGGAATGTGTCCCGAGAGGCGTCGAATCTTCCGCCTCTTCATTCTACTGCCTCGAGTCCTATCTACTCCTTGGAGGCTTCTGGAGATCATTCTAAGCACCGCCGATCCAGATCCCCTTCCAGACATCGGGAGGGGCATCGGTCCAGGCATTCTTCGAGGCATTCCTCTAGACATTCTACAGTCTCGCCTCAGAAGAAGCTTCCTCGTGTGGGGTATTCCTCTTCGGATGTCTCTCCTCCTCCGGGGCCGGAGTACGAGGATCCCTATGGCTCGTTCTCGCCCTGTCGATCACAGGTCTCTGGATCCCGAGGCCTCGACTTCGTCCAGTCCGTCCCGCCGACCTGTGTTGGCAGACCAATTGTCCTTTTCGTCTTTCCTCAGGCAGATGACGGATGACCTGGACATCACCTTGGACTCCGGTTCCCGATACTCCAAGGAATATCTCGATACCGTGCATTTGCCTCATCCTCCTGCCAAGTCTCTTCGTCTACCTCTGCACAAACTCCTCGACCAAACTTTCATGAGGTGTTTTGAAATGCCGTACTCCATTCCTGCTGTTCCTGGCAAGTTGGATGCCAGGTACCGAACGGTGCATCACAAGGGGTTCGAGGGTTCTCAACTCTCTCATCAATCCCTGTTGGTCGAATCCTCCCTCAAAAGGTCTCATCCGTCCCAAGTGTATGCCTCGGGGCCTCCGGACAGAGAGGGCCGGACCATGGATAAGTTCGGGAGGCGCATATACCAGAACTCGATGATGGCCTCCAGAGTTCTCAATTACACTTTTCATTTTGCAACTTATTTTGAGTTCTTCCTGCCTGTGCTTCGGAAGTTTACACCTTACATCGAGTCTCAAGCTCGTTTCGAATTTGAGGAAGTGGTCGCCTCGCTGTCCCAGCTGCGCCTTCAACTAATGCAATCTTCCTACGATGCCTTCGAGCTCTCGGAACGGACCGCCGCCTGTTCCGTGGCTATGCATCGCTTGGCATGGCTTCGGACCATTGACATGGACCCGAACCTCCAGGACAGCCTTGCCAACGTTCCTTGTGTGGGGGCGGATTTGTTCGACGAATCCATTGAGACCGTGACGAAGAAGCTGTCTAACCATGAAAAATCCTTTCAGTCCATTCTTTGTCCCAAGCCTAAGCCGGCGCAGTCTCGACCTTCTCGACCACCCTTGATCTATCAGCGGCGCTATGCACCCAGGCAGGCTCCTGTTGCGAGACAACCAGCGAAGAGACAGCCTCCACAGAAGGCTCAACAAAAACCTCAGCCTTCTACTGTCCCCAAGGCTCCTCAGCCTTTTTGACTCTCTCTTAAGGAGCATAACCAACCTCGTTCTACCATTCCCTGTTTTTCCCATTGGGGGTCGCCTCCATCATTTTTATCATCGATGGGAGGCTATCACCTCCGACCTCTGGGTCCTTACCATCATCAGGGAAGGGTACTCTCTTCAGTTCCATCGGGTCCCCCCGGACCATCCTCCAAGAGAGCATCCTTCCAACTTGACACAGACCGCCCTTCTTCTTCAGGAAGCTCAGGCTTTGCTCCGGCTCCGGGCCGTCGAGCCGGTCCCGGTGGACCAACACAACTGGGGATTTTACTCCCGGTACTTCCTCGTTCCGAAGAAGACGGGGCGACCTGCGACCTATTCTGGACCTCAGGATTCTCAACAAGTTCCTGGTCAAGGAGAGATTTCGCATGCTGACCCTTGCTTCTCTCTACCCCCTCCTCGAGCAAAACGACTGGTTATGCTCTCTGGATCTCAAGGAGGCCTACACTCACATTCCCATTCATCCGGCCTCTCGCAAGTTCCTCAGATTTCGGGTGGGACATCTACATCTGCAGTATCGAGTGCTTCCATTCGGCCTGTCCTCGTCTCCCAGAGTCTTCACGAAGTGTCTGGTGGTACTGGCCGCTGCACTCCGGAACCAGGGTCTTCAGGTATTTCCCTACCTCGACTGGCTCATCAAGGCCGCCTCGGCTCCAGGGGTCATCTCGGCGTCCCTAACCACGATTTGCTTCCTACAGAGTTTGGGCTTCGAGATCAACTTCCCCAAATCTCATCTACAGCCTACCCAGTCTCTCCCCTTCATCGGGGCGGTTCTGGATACCATTCAACTCAGAGCATTCCTTCCTCCTCAGCGCATGGATGGTCTTCTTCGTCTCTGCCAGTCTGTGTCTTCTCGCCCGTATATCTCAGCGAGACACATGATGGTTCTCCTGGGCCACATGGCCTCTACAGTTCATGTGACGCCTTTTGCCAGACTTCACCTCAGAATCCCTCAGTGGACCCTAGCTTCTCAATGGACTCGGGTGTCAGATCCTTTGACTCGTCACATCATAGTCACTCCTGCTCTTTGGCAGTCTCTACTTTGGTGGATGACCTCTTCGAATCTATCCAGAGGTTTGCTCTTTCACACTCCTCCCCATCAGAAGGTTCTCATGACAGATTCTTCGACCTATGCATGGGGAACTCATCTGGACGGCCTTCGCACTCAGGGATTCTGGACCAGTGCGGACCGGCTATATCCTATCAATCTTCTGGAGCTCAGAGCAATCTTCAATGCTCTTCAAGCGTTTCAACATCTGCTTCACGACATGGTGGTCCTCATTCGCACGGACAATCAGTTTGCCATGTATTATGTCAACAAGCAGGGGGGCATGGGTTCGGCCTCCCTCTGCCTGGAAGCACTCAGAGTCTGGGAATGGGCGATTCGCCACAACACCTTCCTCAAAGCTGTCTACATTCAGGGGAAGGACAATGCCCTGGCAGACAACTTGAGTCGTCTTCTCCAACCTCACGAATGGACCCTCCATTCCAGGCCCCTTCATCAGATCTTCTCTCAGTGGGGGACGCCTCAGATAGACCTCTTTGCGGCTCCCCACAACTTCAAACTGCCTCAATTCTGCTCCAGGATCTACACTCCTTATCGCCTCGAGGCGGATGCTTTTCTGCTGGATTGGGAGAATCGCTTTCTGTATGCGTTTCCTCCTTTTCCACTCATTCAAAAGACTCTGGTCAAATTGAAATCCGACAATGCCACCATGATTCTGATAGCTCCTCGGTGGCCCAGACAGCCTTGGTACTCCCTTCTACTTCAACTCAGCAGCAGGGAGCCATTCCTTCTTCCCATGTTTCCTTCACTGCTTACTCAGCAACAGGGATCTCTACTCCATCCCAACCTGCGGTCTCTCCACCTGACAGCTTGGTTCCTCTCAACGTAACTCCTCACCAGTTTTCCCAGGCGGTGAGGGATGTATTGGAGGCTTCCCGGAAGCCTGCTACTCGACAATGCTACTCCTAAAAGTGGACTAGATTTTCTTCCTGGTGTGTTTCTAATCGTAAGGAGCCTCAACGAGCCTCCCTATCTTCTGTATTGGACTATCTTCTACACCTGTCTCAGTCTGGCCTCAAGTCTACATCCATACGAGTCCACCTGAGTGCTATTGCGGCTTTCCATCAGCCTCTACAAGGGAAACCTCTCTCTGCTCATCCTGTGGTTTCCAGATTTATGAAAGGACTTTTCCATGTCAATCCTCTTCTCAAACCTCCTCCAGTGGTTTGGGATCTCAACGTCCTTTCTCAACTTATGAAACCTCCTTTCGAGCCTCTCAACAAGGCTCCGCTGAAGTTTCTCACTTGGAGAGTGGTTTTTCTGGTTGCTCTCACTTCTGCTGGCAGGGTCAGTGAGCTTCAGGCCTTAGTGGCCTTAGTATTCCATCATGACAAGGTGGTCCTTCGCACTCATCCGAAATTCCTGCCTAAAGTGGTCACTGAATTTCATCTCAACCAATCCATAGTTCTTCCTGTGTTTTTTCCAAAACCTCATTCTCATCCTGGGGAATCAGCTCTTCACACTCTGGACTGTAAACGTGCTTTGGCTTTCTACCTGGATCGCACCAAACCACACAGAACTGCTCCTCAACTTTTCGTCTCCTTTGATCCGAACAAGTTGGGACGACCTGTCTCGAAGCGTACCATCTCCAACTGGATGGTGGCTTGCATCTCTTTCTGCTATGCCCAGGCTGGATTACCACTTCCCTGTAAAGTCACAGCCCATAGGGTCAGAGCAATGGCGGCCTCTGTAGGCTTCCTCAGATCGACACCGATTGAGGAGATTTGTAAGGCTGCCACTTGGTCCTCGGTTCATACATTCACCTCTCATTATTGTCTGGATACTTTCTCCAGACGGGATGGACAGTTTGGCCAAACAGTATTACAAAATTTATTCTCTTAAGTTGCCAACTCTCCCACCATCCCATTGAGGTTAGCTTGGAGGTCACCCACTAGTGAGAATACCTGCCTGCTTGTCCTGGGATAAAGCAATGTTACTTACCGTAACAGTTGTTATCCAGGGACAGCAGGCAGCTATTCTCACATACCACCCACCTCCCCTGGGTTGGCTTCTCTGCTAGCTACCTGAACTGAGGAGACACGCCCGGACCATCAGGCAGGAAGGCACTGGTGCATGCGCGGTGTGGGCATCTCGAAACCTCTGAAGTTTCTGCAAGCAAGTATGCTTGTGAGACGTCCGTATCGGGGCTCTGTCGGATGACATCACCCACTAGTGAGAATAGCTGCCTGCTGTCCCTGGATAACAACTGTTACGGTAAGTAACATTGCTTTATATATTGCAGGACCGTGAAGTTCTGTGCAGTTTACAATGATTAATAATGCATCAAATTGAGTAGAACTAACAATTTAAGAACTAGTGACTAACAGCTCTAGATATCAGTTATTGTGGGAGAGATTGTACAAATCAGCTGCCTAAGTACTTCAGGAGCAGATATGTTTTTAAGTGTCTCCTAAATTCCCCATAAGTATTAGCAAGCATAAGTAATTGTTCCAGATCTTTACCCTATAATACTGCTTGATATGAGAAAAGATGTTGATGATGACTTTTAAATTTACATTCTCTAACCGATGGAGAAACAAAATTCAAGTGTGAGCTTCTCTTATGTTTATTGGTTGAGAAAGAGAAAAAGGTCAGTTATATATTTAGGGGGCTAAACCTAATAGTACCTTAAAGCAAAAACATCCAAATTTAAACTTCACACGTGCCTCCATCGGCAACCAATGCAGTAGTCGGTAGGAAGAAGTTACATGATCGAACTTCTTCAACCCAAAAATCAGCCTGACCGCCGCATTTTGCACCAGTTGTAATTGCTGCAGATTCTTCTGGGAGATTGCCAGATAGGCGATATTACAATAATCGAGTTGGCACAGTATAAGGGATTTTATCCCAGGACAAGCAGGCAGGTATTCTCACTAGTGGGTGATGTCATCCGACAGAGCCCCAATGCGGACGTTTCACAAGCATACTTGCTTGAAGAAACTTCAGAAGTTTTGAGATGCCCGCACCGCGCATGCGCGAGTACCTTCCCGCCCGATGCACCGGGCGTGTCTCCTCAGTTCTTTTCTTTCCGCGGAGCTGAGAAGTTTGCTTCAACTCTCTGCGCTGAGTGAACCCGTGTTCTTGCCTTCTAGTGCCGTGATTTTGAGTTTAATTTCTCTTAATTGTGTGTGTTCTTCTGTCGTTTTATTATTTTGAAAAAAAAAAAAAAATTTTTTTTACGAAGATTCGACCGGGTCGGCCGCGTGGCTGGGGCCCCGCTCCTTCGATCTAGCGGCGGAGCTTTTTTGGCCTATGTCCCGGCCTATTACCGGTTTTAAGAAGTGTATCAAGTGCCAGCGCGCGATTTCGTTGACGGACCTGTATCGACGCTGTTTGCAGTGTCTCGGGCCTGAACATCTTCCGAAATCGTGCCGGCCTTGTTCCACTCTAACAGCACGTGCTTTCAAGCATTGCTGTTTCCTGTGGGAGTCGATGTTCGCGACGGAAGCTTCCAAGGAACCTTCGACTTCGACCAGCGCTTCGCCTTTACCTGCGAAGTCGTCATCTACTCCTGCTGCATCGGGTCTTTGAAGCCGGCCTCATTCGTTCCGGCTTCGACCCCGTCTCCTGCTCCGGTGCCTGTTTCGGTCTCCTCAGATCAGGTACCTCCTCAGACCGTTCCCCCGGTGGTTCTTAAGGTGCCTAAGGCTTCTAAGGCTAAGCACTCGACCACACGGGACCGCGAAGACCGTACAGTGGGTCCCACTTCGAGTGCGGCTCCCCCCTTGTCGGCTTCGCTGCGGTCGATCATGGAGGCCCAATTCATTGAGATAATGACTACCATGGGGCCCAAGTGGCTTGCCACAATCCAGCATGGGCAAGTGGAACCTCCTCGTGGGGGCGAACCGCCCCCTCCTCCTCCGCCTCGCCGCTCGCTCTCACTGCTAGGGGAGGAGGAGCGGCGCTTGGCCGCCAGTTCATCGAGGCTTGCTTCGTTTAGTGAGATGCCGCCTCCGGAACATCCCCGTCCCGGGCAAAGACAATTGGGATGTGCCTTCGGGTAGTCGAAGCCCTGGGCGTCGTCAGGAGGAATTCTTCCGGAGCCCCTTCCCTGCCAAACCATCTCTCGACCCATGGAATGCTGCTCGAGAGGCGTCGGCCCATCCTCCTCTTCGCTCTACGGCCTCCAGCCCCATCTATTCATTGGAAGCCTCTGCGGAGCCATCTGGGCGCCGCCATTCCAGATCTCCTTCGAGACGAAGGGAGGGGCAGCATTCTTCGAGGCATTCGTCTAGGCATTCTACAGTCTCGCCTCAGAAGAAGCTTCCTCGTGTGGGGTATTCATCTTCGGATATCTCCCCTCCTCCGGGCCCGGAGTTCGAGGATGCCTACAGGTCGTTCTCTCCTTGTAGATCCCATGTTTCCTTGGATCAGGAGGCCTCGACTTCATCAAGTCCATCTCAGCGTCCTGTCTTGGCGGATGTACCGTCTTTTTCATCTTTTCTGTGGCAGATGGCGGATGATCTCGACATCACCTTGGACTCGGGTTCCCGCTACTCCAAGGAGTACCTGGATACCATGCATCTGCCTCATCCTCCTGCTGAGTCTCTTCGCCTGCCTCTCCACAAGCTCCTCGACCAAACCTTCATGCGTTGTTTTGAAACGCCGTACTCCATTCCTGCCGTTCCTGGCAAACTGAATGCCCGGTATCGCACGGTGCATCATAAGGGGTTTGAGGGCTCCCAGCTCTCCCATCAGTCACGGTTGGTCGAGTCCTCCCTCAAGCGATCTCATCTGTCCCAGGTGTATGCCTCGGTGCCACCGGGCCGAGAGGGGAGGACCATGGATAAGTTCGGGAGGCGCATCTACCAGAACTCGATGATGGCTTCCCGAGTTCTCAATTACACCTTCCATTTTGCCTGTTTGGAGTTCTTCCTTCCAGTGCTTCGGAAGTTTATGCCTTACATCGAATCTCAAGCTCGTTTTGAATTCGAGCAGATCGTCGCCTCGCTGTCCCAGCTGCGTCTTCAATTGATGCAATCCTCATATGATGCATTTGAGCTCTTGGCACGGGCTGCCGCCTGTTCCGTGGCCATGCGTCGCTTGGCATGGCTTCGAACCATTGACATGGACCCGAACCTCCAGGACAGGCTTGCCAACGTCCCATGTGCAGGTGCGGATTTGTTTGATGAGTCTATTGAGACCGTGACGAAGAAGCTGTCGGACCATGAAAAGTCATTCCAGTCCATCCTTCGTCCCAAGCCTAAACCTGCTCAGTCTCGACCTTCTCGACCGCCCTTGATATATCAACGGCGTTACACTCCCAGGCAGGCTCCTGCTGCGAGGCAACCAACGAAAAGACAGCCGCCGCAGAAGTCTCAACAAAAACCTCAGCCTTCTGCTGTTCCCAAGGCTCCTCAGCCTTTTTGACTCTCTTGTCGGGAGCATAACCAACACTGTTCTGCTATTTCCTGTCTTTCCAATTGGGGGTCGCCTCCATCATTTTTATCATCGATGGATGGCTATAACCACCGACCTTTGGGTCCTTACCATCATCAGGGAAGGATACTCTCTTCAGTTCCATCGGGTCCCCCGGGACCATCCTCCAAGAGAGTATCCTTCCAACTTGACCCAGACCGCCCTTCTTCTTCAGGAAGCTCAGGCTTTGCTCCGGCTCTGGGCTGTCGAGCCGGTCCCTGTGGACCAACACAACCGGGGGTTTTACTCCTTGTACTTTCTTGTTCCGAAGAAGACGGGGCGACCTGCGTCCAATTCTGGACCTCAGGGTGCTCAACAAGTTCCTGGTCAAGGAGAGATTTCGCATGCTGACCCTAGCTTCTCTCTACCCCCTCCTCAAGCAGAACGACTGGTTATGCTCTCTGGATCTCAAGGAGGCCTACACTCACATTCCCATTCATCCGGCCTCTCGCAAATTCCTCAGATTTCGGGTGGGACATCTGCATCTGCAGTATCGAGTGCTTCCCTTCGGCCTGTCCTCGTCTCCCAGAGTCTTCACAAAGTGTCTGGTGATGGTGGCCGCTGCACTCCGGAACCATGGTCTTCAGGTGTTTCCCTACCTCGACGACTGGCTCATCAAAGCTGCCTCGGCTCCAGGGGTCATCTTGGCGACCCAAAGGACTATTTGGTTCCTGCAGAGTCTGGGGTTCGAGATCAACTTCCCAAAATCTCATCTGCAACCGACCCAGTCTCTTCCCTTCATCGGGGTGGTTCTCGATACTATTCAACTCAAAACATTCCTTCCTCCTCAGCGCCTGGATGCTCTTCTTCATCTCTGCCAGTCAGTGTCTTCTCGCCAGTCCATCTCAGCGAGACACATGATGGTTCTCCTGTACCACATGGCCTTTACAGTTCACGTGACTCCTTTTGCCAGACTTCACCTGCGGATTCCTCAGTGGACCCTGGCTTCTCAATGGACACAGGTGTCAGATCCTTTGACTCGTCACATCCTGGTCACTCCTGCTCTTCAGCAGTCTACGTTGGTGGATGATCTCTTCAAATCTATCCAGAGGTTTGCTGTTTCACACTCCTCCCCACCAGAAGGTTCTCACGACCGATTCCTCGACCTATGTATGGGGGGCTCATCTGGACGGTCTTCGCACTCAAGGCTTCTGGACCAGTGCGGACCGGCTGTGCCATATCAATCTTCTGGAACTCAGGGCGATTTTCAATGCTCTTCAAGCTTTTCAACATCTGCTTCATGACCTGGTGGTCCTCATTCAAACGGACAATCAGGTCGCCATGTATTATGTCAACAAGCAGGGGGGCACGGGATTGGCCTCCCTCTGCCAGGAAGCTCTCAGAGTCTGGGATTGGGCGATTCGCCACAACACCTTCCTCAAAGCTGTCTACATTCGGGGGGCGGACAATGCCTTGGCGGACAACTTAAGTCGTCTCCTCCAACCTCACGAATGGACACTCCATTCCAAGCCCCTTCATCAGCTCTTCTCTCAGTGGGGAACGCCTCAGATAGACCTCTTTGCGGCTCCCCACAACTTCAAACTGCCTCAATTCTGCTCCAGGATCTACACTCCTCATCGCCTTGAGGCAGATGCCTTTCTTCTGGACTGGAAGAATCCCTTTCTATATGCGTTTCCTCCGTTTCCTCTCATTCAAAAGACTCTGGTCAAGCTGAAGTCAGACCATGCCACCATGATTCTGATTTCTCCTCGGTGGCCTAGACAGCCTTTGTACTCCCTTCTACTTCAACTCAGCAGCAGGGAGCCATTCCTTCTTCCAGTGTTTCCTTCACTGCTTACTCAGCATCAAGGATCTCTGCTCCATCCCAACCTGCAGTCTTTCCACCTGACAGCTTGGTTCCTCTCAACGTAACTCCCCTCCAGTTTTCCAAAGCGGTGAGGGATGTGTTGGAGGCTTCCAGGAAGCCTGCTACTAGACAATGCTACTCCCAAAAATGGACTAGATTTTCTACCTGATGTGTTTCTAATCGTAAGGAGCCTCAACGAGCCTCCCTATCTTCTGTATTAGACTATCTTCTACACCTGTCTCATTCTGGCCTCAAGTCTACATTGATACGAGTCCATCTGAGTGCAATTGTGGCTTTCCATCAGCCTCTGCAAGGGAAACCTCTCTCTGTTCATTCTGTGGTTTCCAGATTTATGAAAGGACTTTTCCATGTCAATCCTCCTCTCAAACCTCCTCCAGTGGTTTGGGATCTCAATGTTGTCCTTTCTCAACTTATGAAACCTACTTTTGAGCCTCTCAACAAGGCTCCGCTGATGTATCTCACTTGGAAAGTGGTTTTTCTTGTTGCCCTCACTTCTGCCCGCAGAGTCAGTGAGCTTCAGGCCTTAGTGGTGGATCCACCTTTCACAGTATTCCATCATGACAAGGTGGTCCTTTGCACTCATCCGAAATTCCTGCCTAAAGTGGTCTCTGAATTTCATCTCAACCAATCCATAGTTCTTCCTGTGTTTTTTCCAAAGCCTCATTCTCATCCTGGAGAATCAGCTCTTCACACTCTGGACTGTAAATGTGCTTTGGCTTTCTACCTGGATCGCACCAAACCAACATCGACACCTCATATCGCCCTGAGGAACAGATATCAGCTGCTACAGGAAGGTCCGGAGAAAGAGCTACAAGTAGTTGTTCAGCAGACGGTTCCAACTCCAGAATCAACAGTACAGCCCACCCCTAAGAAGCGCAGAGTGGTGGTCATCGGAGATTCGCTGCTGAGGGGCACCGAGGGACCAATCTGCAGACCAGACCTACAATCAAGAGAGGTCTGCTGTTTGCCAGGGGCCAGGATCCGGGATGTCACTGCTTGCATTGACAAACTCATCAAGCCCCGAGACCACTTCCCCATGGTTCTAATCCACGTCGGAACCAACGACACCGCAAGGAGCAGCCCGGACATTATACCTGAAGACTTCAGGGCCCTGGGGGAGAAGCTGAGGAGGATGGATGCGCAGGTAGTCTTCTCCTCGATTCTCCCAGTGAGGGGCAAGGGCAGAGCCAGAGAGGATCGAATACAGAGGGCGAACGACTGGCTGCGAGGATGGTGCAAGGAGATGAACTTCGGGTTTCTGCACCATGGAGAAGCATTGCAAGGACTACAGGGACACGACGGGCTACACCTAACCAGAAGAGGGAAGAATGTCCTTGGACACCGCCTAGCCCGCCTACTCCACAGGGCTTTAAACTAGGTAAGTCGGGGGAGGGTACAGGCACAAACAACATACCAGGCGAACTAAAATGCCAATACATTTTTGAGGCTGAGGAAAGTAGTCACCGAAATTCTGGGTCAGGGGTGAGTGCACACACTTTTGAGTCGGGAGTAGGGTCACATCATATTTATGGGTCACATTGTAATTCCGGGTCTAGGGGGAGTACACACTGTAGTTCTGGGTATATGGGGAGTACACATTGTGGTTCTGAGCCTCAGGAAAGCACAAATAACACAAACAATGTTAAAGGTGTTCAAATAGCTCAAGCAGGAATATCCCTACTGAGACGTAACAAAAATATAACATGGAGGGCTATGAACGTCAACGCACACAGTTTAGGAAACAAGATCCTGGAATTGGAAACAGAAATAAGGAATGCCGACCTGGATGTGGTGGCGATATCCGAAACCTGGCTCACAGACTCCCACGGGTGGGACATGGTCATACCGGGTTACAACTTGCTTCGCCGGGACAGAGAGGGTAGGATGGGAGGGGGTGTAGCATTATATACTAAAGATGACATTAAGGTCACGAGAATCTCAGATGTCCAGTATACTGGGGAATCCCTTTGGGTTAATTTGGCCAGAGGGAAGGACAAATGCTTGTATCTTGGCGTAATTTACAGACCCCCAAGACAACAGGATGACCTGGATATGGAAATAATCGAAGATATAGAAAATATCACCTTGCGTGGGGACACAGTATTGCTAGGTGACTTCAACATGCCTGATGTGGATTGGGTTACACTTACCTCTGCTTCCGGCAGCAGCAGGAGGCTATTAAACTCTATGAAAGGAGCAAGCCTCAGGCAACTGGTGTTGGAACCGACAAGGGATCAGGCAATACTGGACCTGATACTTACCAATGGAGAAAGTGTCACAGAGGTCTCGGTGGGCGACACATTGGCCTCCAGTGACCACAACATGGTATGGTTCAATATCAGGAAAGGTTTCACTAAATCTACTACACTAACCAAAGTCCTCAAATTCAAGGACACAAATTTCAAAGAAATGGGAGACTTCATTCACCAGGCGCTACAAAGCCAAGAAGAAACCGATAACGTGGAAGACATGTGGTCGACTTTGAAAGCAACCATACAAGAAGCAACAAACCGCTATGTAAAATCAGTAAGTAAACGGAGAAGGAACAATAAGCCACAGTGGTTTACTGCGGAGATCTCAGACCTGATCAAGGAGAAGAAAAAAGCATTCATCTCTTACAAACAATCAGGGAAGCAGGACTCTAGAGCAGACTACCTGGCCAAATCAAAAGCCGTCAAAACAGCAGTCAGGGAAACTAAATTCCTCATGGAGGAGTCTCTAGCAAAGAACATCCAGAAGGGAGATAAATCCTTCTTCAGGTATATCAGTGATAGAAGAAAAAACTCAGGCGGGATTGTACGTCTTAGGAATCCAGACGGAGACTATGTGGAAAAGGATTCGGAAAAAGCGCAACTATTAAATGAATACTTCTGCTCAGTCTTCACCCGAGAAGCGCCAGGGCTCGGCCCTCAGCTACAGACAAGGGTTGGCTCAGTTGACCCGTTTAGTAACTTTGAGTTTACGCCCAGCAGTGTCTACGGTGAGCTGTCAAAGCTCAAGGTTAACAAAGCAATGGGGCCGGACAACCTGCACCCCAGGGTGCTTAGGGAGCCGAGTGATGTCTTGGCGGAGCCACTGTCCGCGCTCTTCAACCTCTCCCTTAGTACAGGCAGCGTCCTGTTGGACTGGAGGACGGCTAACGTCATTCCACTCCACAAGAAAGGCTCAAAGATGGAGACAGCAAACTACAGACCAGTGAGTCTAACATCGATAGTGAGCAAACTAATGGAAACTCTAATCAAACACCAATTAGATAAGATCCTGGATGAGGAGAATCTACGGGATCCCCGACAACATGGATTTACTAAGGGGAGATCCTGCTAATCCAACCTGATCATCTTCTTTGATTGGGTGACAGGGAAGCTGGATATTGGGGAGTCCCTGGACATCGTGTACCTGGACTTTAGCAAAGCATTCGATAGCGTACCACACCGCAGGTTACTGAGCAAGATGAGTTCTATAGGATTAGGTAACACATTGACCAAATGGGTTGGGAGCTGGCTTGGAGGTAGGCTCCAAAGGGTGGTGGTGAACGGCACCCCCTCCGAAATGACGGAGGTGATTAGTGGAGTACCACAGGGCTCAGTCTTGGGCCCAATCCTATTCAACATCTTTATAAGAGACTTGGCAGAAGGGCTTCGAGGTAAAATAACATTATTCGCCGATGACGCCAAACTGAGTAATGTAGTGGGCAAATGCACAACAGACGAAGATTCAATGCCCGACAGCATGATGCACGACCTACTCCTACTGGTGCGATGGTCTAGGACATGGCAACTCAACTTCAATGCCAAAAAATGCAAAGTTATGCACCTGGGCAGCCAGAATCCATGCAAGTCTTATACCCTTAATGGCGAGATCCTAGCAAAAACGGTAGCAGAACGAGACTTGGGGGTAATCGTCAGTGAGGACATGAAGTCTGCCAATCAAGTGGAGCAGGCTTCGTCCAAGGCAAGACAAATCATGGGCTGCATACGAAGGGGTTTCGTCAGTCGTAAGGCGGAAGTCATTATGCCATTGTATAGATCCATGGTGAGGCCCCACCTGGAATACTGTGTGCAATTCTGGAGGCCGCATTATCGCAAGGATGTGCTGAGACTGGAGTCGGTGCAAAGAATGGCCACCCGGATGGTCTCGGGACTCAAGGATCTACCATACGAAAAACGGCTTGACAAATTACAGCTATACTCGCTCGAGGAGCGCAGAGAGAGGGGAGACATGATCGAGACGTTCAAGTATCTTACGGGCCGCATCGAGGCGGAGGAAGATATCTTCTTTTTCAAGGGTCCCACGACAACAAGAGGGCATCCGTTGAAAATCAAGGGCGGGAAACTACGAGGTGACACCAGGAAATTCTTTTTCACTGAAAGAGTGGTTGATCGTTGGAATAGTCTTCCACTACAGGTGATTGAGGCCAGCAGCGTGCCTGATTTTAAGGCCAAATGGGATCGGCACATGGGATCTATTCACAGGGCAAAGGTAGGGGAGGGACATTAAGGTGGGCAGACTAGATGGGCCGTGGGTCCTTATCTGCCGTCTATTTCTATGTTTCTATGTTTCTATGTAAACCACACAGAACTGCGCCTCAACTTTTCGTCTCCTTTGATCCGAACAAGTTGGGATGCCCTGTTCCGAAGAAGACGGGCGATCTGCGTCCTTTTCTGGATCTCAGAGTGCTCAAGAAACATCTGGTCAAAGAAAGGTTTCGCATGCTGACCCTAGCATCTCTGTATCCCCTCCTCGAGCAGAACGACTAGTTATGCTCTCTGGATCTCAAGGAAGCCTACACTCACATTCCCATCCATCCAGCCTCCCGTCAATACCTCAGATTTCGGGTGGGACATCTTCATCTTCAATACCGAGTGCTCCCTTTTGGCCTGGCATCGTCACCCAGAGTCTTCACCAAGTGTCTGGTTGTAGTGGCCGCAGTGCTCAGGAACCATGGTCTGCAGGTGTTTCCATACCTGGTGACTGGCTCATAAAGGATTCTACGTCTCACGGAGTCGTCCTGACGACTCAGAGCACTATCTGGTTCCTGCAGAGTCTGGGGTTCGAGATCAACTTCCCAAAATCGCATCTGCAACCTTCTCCGACTCTTCCCTTCATCGAAGCTGTTCTGGACACTATTCAACTCAGCCACAACACCTTCCTCAAAGCTGTCTACATTCAGGGATCCCGGACAATGCCTTAGTAGACAATTTGAGTGGTCTTCTGCAGCCTCACGAGTGGACTCTCCATTCCACGCCCCTTCATCACATTTTCTCTCTGTGGGGAATGCCTCAGATAGACCTCTTTGCAGCCCCCCACAACTTCAGTTCTGCTCCAGGATCTACACTCCTCATCGCCTCGAGGCAGATGCTTTTCTTCTGGACTGGATGAATCTCTTTCTGTATGTGTTTCCTCCATTTCCTCGCATTCAACAGACTCTGGTCAAGCTGAGATCCGACCATGCCACCATGATTCTGATTGCTCCTCGGTGGCCCAGGCAACCTTGGTACTCCCTTCTACTTCAACTCAGCAGCAGGGAGCCCTTCCTTCTACCAGTGTTTCCATCGCTACTTACACAGCATCAGGGATCTCTGCTTCATCCCAACCTGCAGTCTCTCCACCTGACAGCTTGGTTCCTCTCAACGTAACTCCTCTCCAGTTTTCGCAAGCTGTGAGGGATGTTTTGGAAGCTTCACGGAAGCCTGCTACTAGACAATGCTATACCCAAAAATGGACTAGATTTTCTACTTTGTGTTTTTCTCATCATCAGGAGCCTGAACATTCCTCCTTATCTTCAGTTTTGGACTTTCTTTTGCACCTTTCTCATTCTGGCCTCAAGTCTACATCGATACGAGTCCATCTGAGTGCAATTGCTGCTTTCCATCAGCCGCTTCAAGGGAAACCTCTCTCTGCTCATCCTGTGGTTTCCAGATTCATGAAAGGACTTTTCCATGTCAATCCTCCTCTCAAACCGCCTCCAATGGTTTGGGACCTCAATATTGTTCTTTCTCAGCTTATGAAACATCCATTTGAACCTATTGACAAGGCTCACCCGAAGTATCTCACTTGGAAAGTTGTGTTTCTCATTGGCCTCACTTCTGCTCGTTGAGTTAGTGAGCTTCAAGCATTGGTTGCGGATCCACCTTTTACAGTGTTCCATCATGACAAGATGGTTTTTCGCACTCATCTGAAATTCCTTCCTAAAGTTGTCTCGGAATTTCATCGCAATCAATCCATTGTTCTTCCAGTGTTTTTTCCAAAGCCTCATTCTCATCCTGGAGAATCAGCTCTTCATATTCTGGACTGTAAGCGTGCTTTGGCTTTCTATCTGGAACGCACCAAATCGCACAGAACTGCTCGTCAACTTTTCATCTCCTTTGATCCGAACAAGTTGGGACGTCCTATCTCTAAGCGTACCATCTCTAACTGGATGGCGGCTTGTATCTCTTTCTGCTATGCCCAGGCTGGATTACCCCTTCACAGTAAAGTCACAGCCCATAAGGTCAGAGCAATGGCAGCTTCTGTAGCTTTCCTCAGATCGACACCGATTGAGGAGATTTGTAAAGCTGTCACTTGGTCCTCGGTTCATACCTTCACTTCTCATTATTGTCTGGATACTTTCTCCAGACGGGATGGACAGTTTGGCCAAACAGTATTGCAAAATTTATTCTGCTAAGTTGCCAACTCTCCCACCATCCCATTGAGGTTAGCTTGGAGGTCACCCATTAGTGAGAATACCTGCTTGCTTGTCCTGGGATAAAGCACAGTTGCTTATCGTAACGGTTGTTATCCAGGGACAGCAGGCAGCTATTCTCACGTCCTACCCACCTCCCCTGGATTGGCTTCTCTGCTAGCTATCTGAACTGAGGAGACGCGCCCTGTGCTGGGCGGGAAGGCACTCGCGCATGCGCGGTGCGGGCGACTTGAAACTTTGAGTTTCTTCAAGCAAGACTGCTTGTGAGGCGTCCACATCGGGGCTCCGTTGGATCACGTCACCCATTAGTGAGAATAGCTGCCTGCTGTCCCTGGATAACAACTGTTACAGTAAGTTTTTCAGTATTTCTCAGTCTTTCTCAACCAGTTGGAGGTCGGCTCCAGCAGTATTATCCCCGTTGGGAACTGATAACCACAGACCTCTGGATGCTAAAATTCATTCGAGAGAGATACTTTTCACTTCATCAATATGCCTCCAGATCATCCGCCAAGTGAGTCTTCTTTCAACTCTCAGCAGACATCCCTTCTTCAGGAGATAGAATCCATCCTTCTCAATGCTATAGAGGAAGTTCCACCTGTGCAGAGAAACTGGGGGTTTTACTCCCGGTATTTTCTCATCGCAAAGAAGATGGGAGGTCTACGTCCAATCTCGGGGGCCTCAACAGGTTTCTAGTGAAGGAAAAGTTTTGGATGTTGTCCCTGGCAACTTTATATCCCCTCTTAGATCGCAACAACTGGCTCTGCTCTCTAGATCTCAAAGAGACTTATACTCACATTCCAGTAAATCTGACCTCCAGGAAATTCCTCAGATTTCAGGTGGCACAGTACCATTATCAATACAAGTTTCTGCCCTTTGGTCTTGCATCCTCTCCCAGAGTATTCACCAAATGCCTGGTGGTAGTGGCAGGGGCATTTCAGACGCAGAGTTTCCAGGTATTCCCTTATCTGGATGATTGGCTGATCAAAGATCCAATCTCTAAAGGGGTGATTGCTGCGACTTGCTTAACAATTCTCTTCCTTCAGCAGGTGGATTTCGAAATCAATTTTCCCAAATCCTAACTTCAACCCTCTCAGAATCTGCAATTTATTGTAGCTCTGCTAGACACCATCTCGGAGCGTTTCTCCCTCCGCAAAGACTAGAAAATTTGATTCAGCTTTGCACTCAGACTTCTCACCTGCAATCACTCTCAGCCAGGAAAATGATGGTACTACTGGGTTACATGGCTTCCACAGTGCATGCTACTCCATTTGCGAGACTTCATCTCGGGATGCCTCAATGGACTCTCGCATCTCAGTGGTCTCAAGCGCACTTAGGGTTTTGTGATCGCTGCGCCATGCTGTGTCCCTCTGTGCCGAATTCCATTTTGGAACACGGAGGTAGGGAACAAGCCGGCAACTCAGCCATCCCGCCCTCACTCACCAACTACTGCTGCTGCTCCTCTTCAAAGCATCCTGTTGAGGTTTGCCGGCCAGCTGTAGCGAACCTCGCAGGCCGCTCTCCACCTCGCGTCAGAGGGAACGTGCTACCGAGGTGGAGAGCGGCATGCAAGGTTCGCTACAGCCGGTCGGTGAACCTCAGCAGTCTGTTTTGTTGAAGAGGAGCAGCAGCGGCGGCAGTGGTTCGTGCCGGTGGGCCAGAAGACACCAGGAACCATGGATGGAGGGAGGGTAATAACGGGAGGGTGGGGGGAAATAGAAGGGGGCCACGGAGCAGGCAGGCATGGCACAACAGGGGACCAGGGGGAGAGGGAAAGGGGGCTGCTGTGGGGGGAGGGGTGTGCTGCGGGCAGACAGCCATCATGGGGGGGGGACAGAAGGGGAGCAGGCAGGCATGGCACAACAGGGGCCAGGGGGAGAGGGAAAGGGGGCTGCTTTGGGGGGGAGGGATGTTCCGGAGGCAGACAACAATCATGCTTTGCTCTGGGAGGGGGGGAACAGAAGGGGGCCACAGAGCAGGTAGGCATGGCACAACAGGGGGAGAGGGAAAGGGGGCTGCTTTGGGGGAAGGGGTGTGCTGGGGCAGATAGCAATCATGTGTCTCATGTTGGTAAGAAGTGGAGGAAGAGAGGGAAAGGGGGCTGCTTTAGGGGGAGAGGTATGCTGGGGGCAGACAGCAATCATGCTTTGCTCTGGGAGGGGGGGAACAGAAGGGGGCCACAGAGCAGGCAGGCATGGCACAACAGGGGGAGAGGGAAAGGGGGCTGCTTTGGGGGGAGGGGTGTGCTGGGGGCAGATAGCAATCATGTGTTCCATGTTGGTAAGAAGTGGAGGAAGAGAGGGGAGGGGTATGCTGGGGGCAGACAGCAATCATGCTTTTCTCTGGGAGGGGGGGAACAGAAGGGGGCAACGGAGAGACAGGCAGGCATGGCGCAATAGAGAAATACAGACAGACAGAAAGACAGACAGACAGCTTCCATGGAGAGAGAGGCAAAGAAAAAAACCCAGACAGACAGACATCTATCTACTCTAGCACCCGTTAATGTAACGGGCTTAAACACTAGTGGGGAAATAAATGTTTCGCCTATCTACTGGAAAAGAGCTTACCGGGGTAAGTACATAATCTCTTTTTATCAATGTATCATTACTGAGTGTGAAAACATAAAAATTATAGCTATAATACCAAGTAATTTGCTCTATTAAGCAAAAATAATAGGAACTTTTAAGAAAAACAGAAGGAAGTTAGATACATTCTGTTTATTCCATTTATTTTGTTTTCTGGACAACCTTAATTCACAATCTCAAGAGTTTTATTTTCCCTGCCTTGAGATAACTCCTTTCCATTTATTGAATTATCTTTTTTCCGTCTTCCAGAGACCTCAGAAGGGGTGCGCTGCTTCTAAATCATCACTTGAGTGTTGGATTAAGTCAGCTATTGAGTCAGCCTACTTTCTTTGGGACAAGTCAGTCTCTCAGAGCCCACTCTACCAAGTCTCAGGCTGGTCAGAAGCAAGAATTGTGGCTCCAAATATTTTCAGGGCAGCAATACAATCATATTTGCATTTTTTTTGTCAAGCATTACAAGCTCAAAATAATAATTAAGACACTACTGCCTTTGGTAGGGCAGTCTTGGAGGCTGTATATTTGGGATAACAGCTTTGGTACATATTTGCACTGGTACTTTGAAACCTGCTAGACCAGTCTAGTATGTGTCCCGGAAAATAAGAGAATACAGATGTCTCTTGGGGTCTTGGTCTGCCGCTGTTAGCTTGATAGCATCTCTTTATCCCAGGACAAGAAGGCTGGTATTCTCATTAATGGGTGACGTGATCCAACGAAGCCCCAATGCGGACGCCTCACAAGCATTTTTGCTTGAAGAAACTCGAAGTTTTGAGTCGCCCGCACCACGGGTGCGCGAGTGCCCTCCCACCCAGACCAGGGCATGTCTCCTCAGTTCTTACTTTTCCGCGGAGCTGAGAAGTCCGTCTTCGACTCTCTGCGTGAAGATTTTTCACTTGTGCCTTCTAAAGTCCGCGGTTTTGGGTTATTTTTCTCTTAGTAGCCGATTTTCGTCGTTCTTTATTGTTTTCAAAAAATAAAAAAATTTCTTCCATCCGTTCGACCGGGCAGGCCACGTGGCCGCAGCCCTGCGACTTCGAACTTGCGGCGGAGCTTTTCCGGCCTATGTCCCGGCCTATCACCAGTTTTTTAAAAAGTGTGCCAAGTACCAGCGCGCGATTTCACTAACGGACCCTCATCGATGCTGTGTTCGGTGTCTCGGGCCTGAAAATCTTCCGAAATCGTGCCGGCCTTGCTCCACACTCACTACACGTGCTTTCAAGTGCCGTTGCGTCTTGTGGAAGTTGCTGTTCAGCATGGAGTCCTCGATGAAGCAGTTTTCATTGAAAGGCCCTTCACCCTCGACTTCATCCGGCTGCTCCCCTGCCTTCCACCTCTGCGGCACTGAGTCTCATCAAGCCTGCATCGTTCGTGCCGGCCCCGACTCCAGCGCCTGCTGCGATGCCTTCCTCAGTCTCTTCAGATCAGGTAGCACAGCAGCCTATTCCACCGGTAGAGCTAAAAGTGCCCAAGGCTTCTAGGCCCAAGCACTCACACACTACTCCCAAAGAACGCGAGGCCCGTGCAGGTGGTCCCATTGCAGATGCGGATCCGACCTTGCCGGCCTTGTTCCAGACCTTGTTAGAGAAGCAATTCATTGAGCTCTTCACCACCATAGGGCTCAAGCTTCTCTCCCGAATCCAGCCTGGGCACACGGAGGCCTCCCGTGAGGTTGAGCCGCCTCCGGTGCCTCAGCGATACACACATTCTCAACAAGGAGCAGAGTCTCTGCGAGTGTCTGGTCTGGCATCGATGCATGTATCGCAAGGAGCAAAGTCTTTGCCCATGCCTCCGTTGGAACCGATTCACTCGATGCAAGGAGTAGAGTCTTTACGAGTGCCTCCACTGGATCCGATCCACTCGATGCAAGGAGCAGAATCTTTGCGAGTGCCTCCACTGGAACCGATCCACTTGATGCAAAGAGCAGAGTCTTTGTGAGTGCCTCCATTGGAGCCGATCCACCCGATACCGGGACTCGAGCCTCTACGAGTCCCTTGGGGCGAGCACAGCCAACAACCACTGCAGCGATCAACTGCTTCCAGCCCCATCCACTATCTAGGGGCCTTAGCGAAGATCCGCTCGCCTCGCCCCGCCCATCGAGGCCGACTTCCAGGCACAGCTCGCACCACCGTTTGAGGCATTCATCGAGGCACTCTTCCAGGCATGCCTCGCCTCATCGGAAGCAGCCTTTTCTCGAGTATTCACTACCGGCTACTTCACCTCCTCCGATGCCGGAGCTCGAGGACACCCTGGGATCGTTATCACCCCCACGGTCCCCATCCTCATTGGATCCAGAGGCCTCGACGTCCTCGAGTCCTTCTCGGGGCCCCGCACTAGCTGATCAGTTGTCCTTCTCTTCGTTCCTCCTGCAGATGGCAACTGATTTGGACATACACCTGGACACAGGGTCTAAATTTTCAAAGGAATACCTGGAGACGATGCACCTTCCTCAACCTCCGGCTGAATCCCTCAAGCTTCCCTTACACAAGCTGCTGGACTAGACCTTTGTGCGGTGCCTTGAAACACCTTATTCCATCCCCGACGTGCCGGGAAAATTGGATGCCAGGTACCGCACGGTTCACCACAAAGGGTTCGATGGCTCCCAACTCTCCCATCAATCCCTTTTGGTGGAGTCCTCACTGAAGCGGTCTCACCCCTCCCAGGTCTACGCCACCGTTCCACCTGGTAGGGAGGGCAAGACCATGGACCGATTTGGCAGGAGAATTTATCAGAACTCCATGATGACTTCCAGAGTTCTGAATTACAACTTCCATTTCATCACATACTTTGAATCCTTCCTGACCGCACTCCAGAAGTTCATGCCCTATCTGGACTCCAGAGCACAGTTCGAGTACCAGGAGGTTCTGGCCTTGTTGTCCCAACTCCGGCTTCAATTAATGCAGTCCTCCTACGATGCCTTCGAGCTCTCGGCACGGGCCACTGCATGCGCGGTGGCTATGCGCCGGCTGGCGTGGCTTAGGACCATCGACATGGACCCCAAACTCCAGGACAGACTTACCAATGTGCCATGCGCTGGTACCGACCTCCTGCGTCCGAAGCCCAAGCCTGTTCCTCCTCGTCCATCACGCCCACCGTTAATCTACCAGCGGCGTTACCCACCTAAACAGGCCCCGCCCATCCGTCAGCCTGTTAAGAGACCGCATCCTCAAAAGCAACAGCAGAAGCCACATTTGTCTGCTGCCCCTAAGGCTCAAACTGTCTCAAAGAGGGCATAACTTCTGTCGTTCTGCCGTTTTCAAGTTTACCACCGATTGGAGGTCGTCTCCATCACTTTCACCATCGATGGACGACGATTACCTCTGACCTCTGGGTCCTCTCCATCATCAAGGAGGGATACTCCCTGCAATTTCACCAAGTTCCCCCAGAACATCCTCTAAGAGAGTATCCTTCCAACTTGACCCAGACCACCCTTCTTCTTCAGGAAACTCAGGCTCTACTACAGCTGGGGGCTGTCGAGCCAGTCCCTTTGGCCCAACAGAACAAGGGTTTTTACTCCTGGTACTTCCTTGTGCCGAAGAAGATGGGCGATCTGCGCCCCATTTTGGATCTCAGGGCCCTCAACAAGTTTCTGGTCAAAGAAAAGTTTCGCATGTTGACCCTGGCATCCCTGTATCCCCTCCTCGAGCAGAACAACTGGTTATGCTCTCTGGATCTCAAGGAGGCCTACACCCACATTCCCATTCATCCAGCCTCACGTCAATACCTCAGATTCAGGGTGGGACATCTTCATCTTCAATACCGAGTGCTCCCCTTCGGCCTATCCTCTTCACCCAGAGTCTTCACCAATTGCCTGGTAGTGGTGGTCGCTGCGCTCAGGAACCACGGCCTCCAGGTGTTCCCCTACCTGGGCGACTGGCTCATCAAGGATTCCACCCAGAAGACGATTTGGCTACTACAACATCTGGGGTTCGAGATAAACTTCACGAAATCCCATCTACAACCTTCCCAGACTCTTCCCTTCATCGGAGCTGTTCTGGATACTACCCAACTCAGAGCGTTCCTCCCGAATGTCTGGAAGCTCTCCTCCATCTTTGCCACTTGGTGTCCTCTTGCCTATCCATCTCGGCGAGACAAATGATGGTCCTCCTGGGCTACATGGCATCTACAGTTCATGTAACTCCTTTTGCCAGACTTCACCTCAGGATTCCCCAGTGGACCCTGGCATCTTGGTGGACGCAGATATCCGACCCTCTGTCCCGACACATCCAGGTCACTCCTGCTCTGCAACAGTCTCTTCGCTGGTGGATGCTATCCTCCAATCTATCCAAAGGTTTGTTGTTCCAAATGCCCCCCCACCAGAAAGTCCTCACGACTGACTCGTCCACTTATGCTTGAGGGGCTCATCTGGATGGTCTCCGCACTCAGGGTTATTGGACCAGCAAGGACCGCCAGCACCACATCAATCTCCTGGAACTCAGAGCGATTTTCAATGCCCTCAACGCTTTCCAGCACCTGCTTCAGGACAAGGTGGTCCTCATTCGCACGGACAACCAAGTCTCCATGTATTATGTCAACAAGCAGGGGGGCACGGGATCGGCCTCCTTCTGCCAGGAAGCTCTGAAAGTTTGGGATTGGGCGATTCGCCACAACACCTTCCTCAAAGCTGTCTACATTCAGGGGGCGGACAATGCCTTGGCAGACAACTTGAGCTGTCTGCTGCAACCTCACGAGTGGACCCTCCACTCAACGCCCCTCCATCACATCTTTTCTCAGTGGGGAACTCCTCAGATCGACCTCTTTGCAGCCCCCCACAACTTCAAACTGCCTCAGTTTTGCTCCAGGATCTACACTTCTCACCGCCTCGAGGCAGATGCTTTTCTTCTGGATTGGACGAATCTCTTTCTATATGCGTTTCCTCCATTTCCTCTCATCCAGAAGACTCTAGTCAATCTTAAGTCAGACCATGCCATCATGATCCTGATCGCTCCACGGTGGCCCAGACAGCCTTGGTACTCCCTGTACTCCCTTCTACTTCAACTCAGCAGCAGGGAGCCCTTCCTTCTACCAGTGTTTCCATCGGTGCTTACACAGCATAAGGGATCTCTACTTCATCCCAACCTGCAGTCTCTACACCTGACAGCTTGGTTCCTCTCAACATAACCCCTCTCCAGTTTTCCCAACCTGTGAGAGATGTCCTGGAAGCTTCAAGAAAGCCCGCTACTAGACAATGCTACCACCAAAAGTGGACTAGATTTTCTGCTTGGTGTTTTTCTCATCAACATGAGTCACAACACTCCTCCTTGTCTTCAGTTTTGGATTATTTTTTGCACCTTTCTCATTCTGGTCTCAAGTCTACATCGATACGAGTCCATCTTAGTGCAGTCGCTGCTTTCCATCAGCCTCTTCAAGGGAAAATTCTCTCTGCTCACCCAATGGTTTCCAGATTCATGAAAGGACTCTTCCATGTCAATCCTCCCCTCAAACCGCCTCCAGTGGTTTGAGACCTCAATGTGGTTCTTTCTCAGCTTATGAAACCTCCATTTGAATCTCTTCACAAGGCTCATCTAAAGTATCTCACTTGGAAAGTGGTGTTTCTTATTGGCCTCACTTCGGCCTGCCGAGTTAGTGAGCTTCAAGCATTGGTTGCGGATCCACCTTTCACAGTGTTCCACCATGACAAGGTGGTCTTTCGCACTCATCCAAAATTCCTCCCCAAAGTGGTCTCGGAATTTCATCTAAATCAATCCATTGTTCTTCCAGTGTTTTTTCCAAAGCCTCATTCTCATCCTGGAGAATCAGCTCTTCATACTCTGGACTGTAAACATACCTTGGCTTTCTACCTGGAACACACCAAGCCACACAGAACTGCTCCTCAACTTTTCATCTCCTTTGATCTGAACAAGTTGGGACGTCTCATCTCTAAGCGTATCATCTCCAACTGGATGGCGGATTGTATCTCCTGCTATGCCCAGGCTGGATTACCCCTTCCCAGTAAAGTCACAGGCCATAAGTTCAGAGCAATGGCAGCCTCTGTAGCCTTCCTCAGATTGACCCCGATTGAGGAGATTTGTAAGGCTGCCACTTGGTCCTCGGTTCACACGTTCACTTCTCATTATTGTCTGGACACCTTTTCCAGACGGGATGGACAGTTTGGCCAAACAGTATTACAAAATTTATTCTTCTAAGTTGCCAACTCTCCCACCATCCCATTGTAGTTAGCTTGGAGGTCACCCATTAGTGAGAATACCTGCCTGCTTGTCCTGGGATAAAGCAATGTTACTTACTGTAACAGTTGTTATCCAGGGACAGCAGGCAGCTATTCTCACATCCCACCCACCTCCCCTTGGTTGGCTTCTCTGCTAGCTATCTAAACTGAGGAGACGCGCCCTGGTCTGGGCGGGAGGGTACTCGCGCATGCGCGGTGCGTGCGACTCGAAACTTCGAGTTTCTTCAAGCAAAAATGCTTGTGAGGCGTCCGCATCGGGGCTACGTTGGATCACGTCACCCATTAGTGAGAATAGCTGTCTGCTGTCCCTGGATAACAACTATTACGGTAAGTAACATTGCTTTTGGGTCCTTTCCTTCTACCCCTTTCTCAGGGTTACATTAGTGATTTCTATTCCGCCATTACCTTGCGGTTCAAGGTGGATTACATTATTACAGTTATTACAGTTTACAGGTATTGGGTTGATTGGAGATACATAAGAAGTAGTCTGGAGCTTTATTAAGATGGGAAGGATCAGGGAGTGTTACAGGTGGTGCTTGGGTCAAGTCTGGTTGTGTTAGTTTAGTTTAATGTATTTTTTGAATAGTAGGGTTTTTGTTTCTTTTTTGAAGGTTTTGAAGTCTGTGGTCGTGATTAGTAGGTTGGAGAGTTGGTGGTCCAGTTTTGCAGCTTTAGTAGCTAGAAGGTTGTCATAAAGTTTCTTTCGTTTGACATTTTTTGTCGGCGGGTACGTGAATGGTGTGTGGGTTCTTCTTTGTCTGGTTGAGGAGGATTGAATTAGTCGATTATTCCAGTATTCTGGGCTGTCTCCATTTATGGGTTTAAATAGTAGGGAGTAGAATTTGAAGAGTACTCTCGCTTGGACTGGGAGCCAGTGTGTTTCGAGGTATGCCTCAGTGATATGGTCGTATTTCTTCAGCGAGTAGATAAGTCTTAGGGCTGTGTTTTGTATTGTTTGAAGTTGTTTTATCATGTTTGCTGGGCATGGGAGACATAGTATGTTGCAGTAATCTATTAGTCCTAGGACTAGGGATTGTACCACGAGTTGAAACTGTTTTCCTTAGCAACAACAGCAGATGAATCCAGAGACCAATGGGATAGCACACATCTATTAGCAGGCGGAGATAGAGAAACTGATTAACAGGTGGTCCTATTGGCTGGCACTCCTCCTGTATCTCCAGTATTCTCTATCTCACAGCAGGAAATGGTCGCTATTCAACTAGCTCCTGAATTCTGGCTGTGACTGGAAAATTATTTTCTCTTGTTGAGGTTTCTCTTCAGTGAGACTGCCATTCTGTTTCTCCTGTTGAGGTTTCTCTTCAGTGAGCTGGCAATGCTATTTCTCCTGTTAAGATTTTCTCTTCAGTGAGACAGGGGTGTGCGGCTGAACGGTGCCGGCTTTAGGGGTTACACCTGGGCCCCCCCCCAGGTCTCTGCCCCCCCCTCCCTCCATTGCTAGAGGGTCTGACTGGGTCTCAATTTTTTTCTTCTTTCCCTTCTCTGTTTAAAAAAAAAAAAAAAAGGAGACCACAGTTGCTGCATTCTGCTCTGTTAGTGTAATGTAATGTAATTTATTTCTTATATACCGCTACATCCGTTAGGTTCTAAGCGGTTTGAAGAAAATATACATTAAGATTATAAATGAGAAGTAAGAAAGTACTTAAAAAATTCCCTTACTGTCCCGAAGGCTCACAATCTAACTAAAGTACCTAGAAATTAATAAAGAAGAGAAAATAAAGATGGTTGAAAAAAGAAGAATTCGATGTGAATTTATAGGATGGAAATTAAACTGACTGTGAAGAACTGTATGAAAAATACATATGGAATGCAGTTAGAGAGGGTAGGTTACAATCTATTTATGGTATTTGTTTAATTGGAGGTGTTAAGGTGGGTAATTTGGGGGAAGGTTAGTGAATCTTCTGGAGGTAAAAGAGGAGGGGTTAAGATATTTGGATTAATTTTTTGAAAAGCAGGGTTTTGATTTCTTTTCTGAATGTTTTGAAGTTGTCTGATATTGTCATAAGATTGGAGATGGAATGGTTGATTTTTGCTGCTTGTGTTGCTAGAAGGTTGTCAAACATTTTCTTGCGTTGTGTGCCTTTGAGTGGGGGGAAGGCGAAAGGGTTCGAGGTTCTTCTGTGTCTTGAGGTGGAGATTTGGTTTAAGCGGTTATTTAGATAGGAGGGGGAAGAGCCGTGTAATGCTTTGAATATCAGGCAGTAGAATTTGAATTGGATTCGTGCTTGTATGGGTAGCCAGTGAGAGTCTAAGAAGTCTAAGTGCTGCAGAACCAGCTCTAACTGGCTTCAACCGGCCCTAACAACAAGCTTGTGAGTATGTATGTGGTTTTTACTGTTTGAACTTTAGATTCTGTTTGGGAGTCTTAGTACTGTGGGTTCGGTCAACGTACGTTTAAGGAATGGATATTTTATTGAGGCTAAGTTTTATGACTAGAAATCCGTTGAGGGAGCCGGGACTTTCCTGCCCTTTGCATGCACACGCTTGGTTTCCTTGTTGGTTACAGCGCGGCAGTAGCGGTGCGATTTCATGCTCGCACTTGTTCTCCTCGTTGAGTTTCAGTGCAGCAGTAGTAGTCCTGTTTATTCCAAGGCTCTCTTTTGTCGGTGTTTGTCGGGGCCATGTAAAGCTGATTGTGCCGGTGCTGGTTTATAGCAGCGTGCATGAGATGGGACATGTTTTTTCCGGCGCTGTGGAAAGCACCGCAGCGTTCTTCTGGTTATTCCCCAAGTCTGATTTTCTTTCTATACAGGCCGTGGCAGGGTAAATTTTGCGGGGCTTGAATCCGACTATATTTCTAGGAGCGTTGATGCAGCAGCCACATGTCGGCGAGAATCAGGCATGCGCTGGGGTATCCGGCGATGGCGGGAGTTCTGCAGCGTTCTGGTAGTTTATTTACAGCTGACTTTGGTCAGGGTATGCCGCGGCTTCTTTCCTTTCCGGTTCAGACAAGTTGTATGTGTTTCACCAGCTTTAGGACAAGCTTGGGCAGATTTATATGTCTTTTCTGTGTTCCTGATATATTCCCTTGAAGGAAGCTGCTAGTTTAATCGGACTCTGGGGTTAGCACTCAAGGGGATTACCAGAGAGACTCTGACCTGTGCTAGGTCACCCAGTCTTGGTTTATCAAGGACTGAGCCGACATTCGGCAACTCACGGCACAGTGAGATCAGCAGTAAGATAGTGCCCTGTATTTCACATGGGTATCTCATTGTCTCTCTTGGGTCCCTACAGATTGAGCCTTTGTCTGTTGGTAACTGTCCTTCTTATTTGGGCCTCTGTGCTGCACTGCATGTGTCTAATAGTGGCATAGGATATATATGCCTAAAGGTAGTACTAACAGTTTCAATTTCGGGCTGTCTCTATGGGCATATTGACACTTCGTATCTTCCTGCGACCAGGACTCTCTTTCTCTATTTCTGAGAGGGCCTGGACTTCAGATTTCCATGCTTATCACGCTGGTTTCTCCTGTCGCCATCTTCTCATGGCAAATGCTAGACGGACCCCCGACCAGACAGGAAGGGCTGTGCAGCTCCTTCTAACCAGGAGCCAGTTACCTATTCTAAACTAAACTAAACTAAACTAAGCCTTAAGTTTATATACCGCATCATCTCCACGGAAGTGGAGCTCGACACGGTTTACAATGTTTAAAAATATAGGAAGAGAGAGGAGAGAGATTTACAAGACCATGTGAATAGAGGAGGATGTGGACAGGGGAAGAGATGTTAGAGAAAAGCCAGGTTTTCAGTTGTTTTCGGAATAGTTGGAGGGAGCCCAGGTTCCGCAGCGGAATAGTGAGATCATTCCAAAGGCCTGTGATTTTGGAGAGAAGGGATTTTCCCAGTTTGCCAGCGTGGAGGATGCCATGTAGAGAGGGGAAGGATAGTTTATATCTGTGAGTGGATCTGGTGGTAGCAGGCGTCCGGACGAGGAAGGATAAAGGGATTAGGGGAGGAAGGATGCCGTGAATGATCTTGAAGGCCAGGCAGGAGCATTTGAAATGAATTCTGGAAAGTACTGGGAGCCAGTGGAGATTGGTAAGTAGAGGGGAGACATGATCAAATTTGCATTTAGCAAAAATCAGCTTGGCTGCAGTATTTTGGATAAGTTGGAGTCTGCGAAGACTTTTTTTTTGTTAGGCATAAATAAATGGCGTTACAGTAATCGAGTTTGGATAGGATGATGGATTGTACAAGGACGGTGAAATGTTGTTGGTGAAAATAGGATCTTACTTTCCTCAGCATGTGAAGGCTGAAAAAGCATGATTTTGTCAGGGAATTCAGGTGATCGTTGAGGGAGAGGGAGGAATCGATAGTGATGCCGAGGACCTTGCTTGAGAATTCAAGGTGCAGAGCAGGGCCTATGGGCAGTGTGAAGAGGGTGGGCAGGTGTAATAATTTTGGGCTGAGCCAGAGTAATTTTGTTTTTGATTCATTTAATTTCATCTGTACAGAGAGGGACCAGGCGTGAAGTCTCATTATGCATGAAGTGATATTCTCTTGGAGGTTTGTGAGGTTCTGGTCTGTTTCTAGGAGGATAAGTATGTCGTCTGCGTATGTGTATATTGTTTCAAGGGGGGTTAATTTGAGGAGCTTCAGGGAGGTCATGTACATGTTGAAGAGAATAGGGGATAGGGGGGAGCCCTGTGGGACACCACAGGATGGTGACCACGGAGCGAAATTGGAGCCGTTTGTGTTGACAATGTAGGAACGCGCGCGAAGGAAGTTTGGGAACCACTTTAGGACAAAGGAGTCTTTTCCTATCTCAGAAAGTTGGTAGATTAATATGTCATGGTGCACGACATCGAAAGCCGCGGAGAGATCGAACTGTAGAAGAACAGCAAATTTGTTTCGAACGTGTAATTGTTGCACCTTTGAAATTAAGGAGACTAGGAGGGACTCGGTGCTGAAATTGGGTCTAAATCCGTATTGGTAGTGTTGGAGAATGGAGAATCTTTCTAGGTAAGAGGAAAGCTGAGTAGCGACTATGGTCTCTAGAAGTTTTGTTAAAAGAGGGATGTTTGCTATGGGGCGGTAGTTCGATGGTAAGGAAGGGTCGAGATCGGCTTTCTTTAGAAGAGGGGATAAGGCAATGTGTCCCATTTCTGTGGAGAACAGGCCCGATAGTAAAACTTTATTTATAAGGTTGGTAAGGGAAGAGATGGCCTGTACAGGGATGTTTTCATAAAGGTAGGATGGGAAAGGGTCTAAGATGCACTTGCAGGATTTAAGTTTGAGGCAGAGTTTAGAGATCTGGGTTATGGATATGGGTTCAAAAGTAGTCCATGATCTGTCAGCGGGGATAGGGTCGGAGTCATTTGGAGGAAGAGAGTTGTACGAGATAGCTGGGGGAATGAACTCTTTATGGTAGAGATCTTCTCGTTGAAGAATTTGGCTAGGTCATTTGGAGATGGGAGGGAGGGGGAGGGGGAGGAGTCGTTTTTAGAAGTTAGGTTTCGCCAGATGTGGAACAGTGTACTGTTTTGGTTTTTTGACCTGGAGATTTTATCTCCATAGAAATTCTTCCTAGCTTTTTTTAGAACGGAATTGTAGAATTTGATGTTTTCTCTCCAGGCTTGACTATCTGAAGGGGATTTCGATTTTTTCCATTTTCGTTCCATATTCTATCAAACCCGCGGAGGAGCAGGCGCTATGTGGCAGTTAGCCTCATCCCTGAAGCTCTCAGCGATGTGAGCTTTGTCTGATACCTGTTAGAATGCTGCTGTTTTCCACGGGGCAGTAGATGCAGCATCTTGATTGCGTCTAGTACGTATTCACTTTAAAGGACATACGTATTTCGCTCATGTTGCATGGAGCTAGTACTGTTTTCATGGTTCCAGTATACTCCTATTTATATTGCGAAACTTGATTTTTCCTAGGGGAATTTCTTTCTTCTTACAGATCCTACAGTTCTCATCCTGCCATTCCCTGCCCTTCTGCACTTCATTCTGAGGGGATCTTTACTTCTTCCAATGACTCTTCAGGCTTTCTCATGAGGGAGAAGATGCTATAATGTCAGGTCAGGGGGCTGTGAACATTTTTCAGGATGCTTGCAACTTTGCATCCTCCTCAGGTTTCCGGTTCATTCTTGGAGTCTCTATGTTTTGTGTTTCCCTTTTAAGTGTTACTGGTCCTCAGGGCAGTTCTTGTAGTTCTTCGGGAACTAAGGGACGTTGTTCCACTTACTGCATGGTGCCCAAGACGGGGGCATTGGGCAGGCTGGATCCCATTCTGCTGAATTAGTTTCTCAGGGTTACACATTTCTGCAGAAAAACTGGGAGAATATTTACATTTTCACTATGGACTCCGAATCTGCACTAGGTTTGCTTGCCTCTCTTGGAGCAGCGCTTTCGGTTTTGGCACATGCCATTTCACCTACCCAAGGCTTCACGAACATTTTAGAAAATGTGGGCAGTGGTACCGTTTTGGCTTACCAGGCGATTCACCTAATTTCTTCTTGACTGACTGCTTGATTCGGACGTCTTCCAGTTGGACCATTTGACTGACACGAAAAGGGTGGTTTCTTTTCCTCAGTTCTTTGGATGTGAATCTTCGAATTTGCACAGCGCTCTTTGCTCCTGTACTATTTATAGGTAAATCGGGGAGATGTTTTTATTCATAGGAGAGAATGTGTTTCTTCCCAGAAACTAGGGCGATGGGTCACAGTCTCAGGTTTGCATTCTTCGGTCACCGTGACCAAGAGTATGGGATTCTGTACAGGTTTTAGGATCCATATTGCTGACTCCACTGGGAACTTCGGCTTGCTTTCTCATTATAACGCTACAGCAGTCACTTTTGTTCCGGTGGTTCCTGGTATCTCAGGGCTCCAATTATTTGGTAGGCTCCTCAAGCATCACTCTGTATATTCAGTGGCTCGGCGAGATTTCTCTTTTCAAAGGCGTGCCTCGGTCTTTGCTGCACTAGCTCATGGCCACCAATAATCCTGGGCTGTCGGGTTGGGGGGCTCGGTGTCTTCCATCCTCAGCTCCAGGAGTCTGGTCTTAAGAGGCGACTCAGTACTCGTTCATTCTTCTACTCTGGAGCATGGTCAGGCTACCGTTTCTGGAGCTTCAGACCATTCTTCCGGAATGACGCTGAAGGTCTTTTCAGTCAGTATTATGATGGGGGTATTTCTCTACAGCCTGGGCAGTAGGTGATGTACTCAGTTGGCGGGTAAAGTTGTGGTTCTATTTCAATGAGTGGACCCTCATCTTCCTTTTCTGTTGGTAGATCATTTTATGGGTCAGGAAAAGAGTTTGGATAGACTTTCTCTCTGCGAAATCTGTGCATGGCCCATTTATTGTATGTTACAGTGTACAGTGCTGTGTACGCTCTAGAACGTATAAAGGTTAGTACTAGTGAAATCTTCTACTTCCTGGATATTGAGAATTTTGACTCAGGCGTTCCAGCTCTTTTTATGGAAGTGAGATCTCCTGGAACTAGACCTCATGGCCTCGTCTCAAAATTCTAAGCTTCCTAGCTTCTTCGGCGGGCACAGGGATTGGGAGTCAGAGGGGGTAGCAGCGTGGCTTCTTTCTCGCCTCTGGTTTCTCTTTTTAAGTGTTTTCCCCTGGCTGATGATGGCTTGGATTTGCCATCGCAAGCTCGCTTTCAGGGCACAGTATTTGTAGAATCTCTGGAATGGCTGCGCCATCCTTGCTATGCGGATCTGATGAGTCTTTCGACAGCCGGACTGTTGAGTTTCCTGGTATCTCTGGATTTGCTCACCTAGGGTCCGATCAACATGGATATTCGTACTACTTTGGTATTGCGACCTTGCTTTTGAAAAGTCATGGCTGACGTGTAAAGGTTATGCGAAGCAAGTTGTTTCTTCTCTTATCCAGGCGATACAGACGTCTTCACCTGTGGCTTCTGCTTCCTTTTGGAGGTTTTTCCTTTCTTAGGTACTTCTCAACATTTGCACCCTTCCAGAGTTCTTTTTTGGCACAAGTGTATTGCCAAGGGCTTAGCGTTCAATTCCCTTCAGCTTCAAGTGCCATTCTTAGCTTGTTACAAGGACTAGGTATATTGCTCTTCGATTACTTCTCAGCTTCATATAGTTCAGTTCCCAAATGTACAACACTTAGAAAGCCCTGTCCGGAGTACAGTCTTAAGGTACTTCTTCGCAGTTTACCGAAGGCCTCATTTCATCCTCGTCTTTTGAGACTCTAAAGGGCTGTGCCGTTGAACACGGGGTTTCTTGTGGCCATGGCTTCAGCTCGGCAGTTTTCTGAGTTGCAGGCCTTGTTTGGCTGGGATTCCTATTTCTGATTTACAAAATCTGGGATGTCAGTTTGGACAGTACCACAATTTCTTTCTAAGGAGGTGTCATCCTTTCTTTTATGACACTCACTTTTCCTTGCTTCTTCCTGAGAGGAGAAATGGGGAGACGTGCTTTTATTCACTGCATTTTTTTGAAAGTGCGTAGTGTTCTCCGCGAGCTAGGTTTCTAACGACTTTTAGTTGTTTAGATCACCTTTTTGTATTCTTCACAGGACGCCTCAAACGTATGGCGGTATCCAAAGCCTCCATCGCTCGATGGGTCCAGGAGGACATTCTTTACGCTTGCTTGATGGCAGGGAAGCGGTTGGTGAAAGAACTTCATGACCATTCCGCCAGAACGATGGCTACTTCTTGGACTCGGTCCAGAGGTTTTTTTTTCCTTGGAGGAGTTTTGTCTCGTGGCTACTTGGTCTTCCGAGAGTGCTTTCTCTCAGCATTACTGGTTGGATGTGGGGGCGCATGCGGTAGATGTGTTTAGTGCTTTTTGGTTGTTGCGGAGGCGGCGTTTGCTTCCCACCCAGATTGAGGATTGCTTTGCTACATCTCATTGGTCTCTGGATTCATCTGCTGCTGTTGCTAAGGAAGGAAAATTATGTTCTTACCTGTTAATTTTCTTTCCTTTAGACCAGGGGTGTCCAATGTCAGTCCTCGAGGGCCGCAGTCCAGTCGGATTTTCAGGATTTCCCCAGTGAATATACATGAGGTCTATTTGCATGCACTGCTTTCATTGTATGCTAATAGATCTCATGCATATTCATTGGGGAAATCCTGAAAACCCGACTGGATTGCGGCCCTCGAGGACCGACATTGGAAACCCCTGCTTTAGACGCAGCAGATGAATCCAGAGCCCCACCTTTTCTGGATATTGTCTGTTGTTTTTTTTTTTTCTTTTCCAACTTTCGAAGTTTGTTATTATTGATGGTTGTATTCTATATTATTGCCTTTTGAGATTTGTTATGGGAAAGAAGTTTTTTACATGCTATGCCTATTGATGGTTATGGATGCTTGGGCAAGGAGCTATACTGGAGATACAGGAGGAGTGCCAGCCAATAGGACCACCTGTTAATCAGTTTCTCTATCTCCGCCTGCTGATAGATGTGTGCTATCCCATTGGTCTCTGGATTCATCTGCTGCATCTAAAGGAAAGAAAATTAACAGGTAAGAACATAATTTTTCCTTCTGTCGAAGAATTTTCGAACTTGCCTTAGGTTTCTCATAACTGCAAATGATTTTTTTAGTGTTTTATTGATTTGTGGCTGCATGGTACAGTGTCTGTCTATCAGCACTCCCAGGAGTTTTAAAGTGGGTTGAATGGGGTATGAGATAGAGTTTATGACTAGGTTTGTTATGGTTGTGGTTTTCCTGTTTTCTAGTAGAATGAAGTTTGTTTTGTCTGGGTTTAGTTTTAGTTTGTGTTCTTTCATCTTTGTTGCTATTATTTTGAGTGTTCTGTGTATTGTGTCTGCCATGGAGGGTATTTGTTGGTCAAAAGGAAGGAAGATGATAATGTTGTCTGCATAGCTGTAAGAGGTTAAGTCTAGTTTATCTAGGTCAGCGGTCTCAAACACACGGCCTGCGGGCCGCATGTGGCTCTCCAGGTTTTATTTGTGGCCCGCGGTCTGGAGGCGATCATTCTCTTCCTTTTGGAGCAGCAGCCGGCTCGTTCGTTCAAAGCCGCGGGTTGGCGGCTCCTTGCGCTATCCACTCCTGCATCGGAAGCCTCTCTGATGTCACAACATCAGAGAGGCTTCAGACGCAGGCACGGATCTCGCAAGGAGCCGCCACCCGCGGCTTTGAATGAACGAGCCGGCCAGACACGCTGCTGCTCCAGTGGTGTACCAAGGGAGAGGGCGGTCCACTGTTCTCCCTAGAGTGCAGCTCGTCTAGAGCAGTGGTGTCCAACCTGCTTCCCTTCCCTTCTCACTGCTGCCATCGGGGATCAGGCCGGCACCGTGTTCTTTGATCTCCCTGCTTCTCTTCCCTGCGGGGCCGACCAACTCTCGCGGCCCGACGTCAGTTCTGTCGAGAGGACGTTCTGGCTAGCCAATCGCTGCCTGGCTTCCCGGAACGTCCTTTCCGACGTTAGAATTGACGTCAGGCAGCGAGAGTTGGTTGGCCCCGTGCAGAAGAGAAGCAGGGAGATCTCGGCCTGTTCCCGATAGTGGCAGCAGCCTATTCCGTGGCGGCGGTGGCATGGGGGAGGGCAGGAAGGAAGAAAGAAAGAAAGAAGGTGGGGTGGGGACAGGGAGCCAGAAAAAAAAGCAAAAATGGGGCAAGGAGGAAGGAAGGAAGAAAGAAAGAAGGAGGGGGGACAGGGAACCAGAAACAAAGCAAAAAATGGGGCACAGAATCGGAGAAAGACAGACATAGAGAAAGAAAGAAAAAGTTGGGGGAGGGAATGAGGTCTGGAGGAGAGGAAGCATACAGGAGGCTGAAAGAAGGGAAGAAGTATTGGATGCACAGTCAGAAGAATAAAGTGCAACCAGAGACTGATGAAATTACCAAACAAAGGTAGGAAAATGATTTTATTTTCAATTTAGTGATTGAAATGTGCCAGTTTTGAGAAAGAAAAGATATTGAACTTTAAATGTGAGTGCTGCAGAAAAAAATAAAGTACTTGGAGGCCGCAGAAAAAATAGTTAATGTCTTATTAAAGAAACTAATTTTTTAGCCCGTTACATTAACGGGTGCTAGAATAGATGTGTAGACTTAGGCATTTATTTCTCTCTTTCTGTATGTGTGTCTTTCTTTCTCCCTGCCCCCCTTTCTTTCTGTCTTTTCTTTCTGTCTCTCCTCCCTGTCCAGCAGTAGCCCTTCTCCCTTCCTTTTACCTCCCCTCTGTCCAGCAGTACCCCTTCCCTGCTCCCCCCTGTCCATCAGTAGCCCTTCTCCCTTCTTTTTACCTACCAATATTCCCATTTCCCCTTTTACCTTTCCTATTTCCACCTTTTTCACCCCATCCAGAGTACCTGTTGCATTGTTGGTGTTCCAATGTCTCCTCTTCCTTGGGTCTGGGCCGACTATTGTGGGCCAGGATTGCTAGGGGTGCCCTGTGGGACAGGCAGGGGCAAGGGTCAGCAGAGTTGGGGGAGTGTGTAGGGCCTCTGCCGGGTCGCGGGGAGCTGGTGTCTGCTCCCATTCCCTCTTCCACAGCCGCCACCACCAACATGCGAAACGCAGCGTTTTCTTTTTTTGTGCAGCGCGCAGGCGTCGCATCGCGCGGTGGTGACGTCCAGGCCTCGCACTGCCACGTCTTTCTTGGGCCACGACGGAGAGGGCAGGGGGTGCTAGCGGCCGGCAGCCGCCGCTCTGCACCGCGTTTCGCCTGAAGCTGCCACTGCCTCCTCCCGGCAGCTGCCGCTCGGCACTGCCTTGCCGCGGCTTTGGCCGGTAGGGCCGTATTGTGAGGTGGAGAGCAGGGAAGGGCGCGCATGCGCACTTGTCTTGCCACATCCCGACAGAAAAGGGATCAGGGAACACGCGAGGCAAGTGCGCATGCGCGGCTAGCATTTTATTATTTAAGATGACAATTTTGCATGAGGTAAAACTCTTTATAGTTTATATATCTTTCCTTTTAACTGTTAAAGGAAAGTTTTATAAACTATAAAGAGTTTTACCTCATGCAAAATTGTCATTTCTTTAATAAGACATTAACAATTTTTTCTGCGGCCCTCCAAGTACCTACAAATCCAAAATGTGACCCTGCAAAGGGTTTGAGTTTGAGACCACTGATCTAGGTGGAAGCTGAGGGAGGCTGAGGTGGAAGCTGAGGTTGAATAGCGTGGGTGACAGAGGTGATCCTTGGGGTGCTCCGCATGGGTTGAACCATGGTTCAGATTTTTCATTGTTTGTTTTGATTCTGTAGGTTCTGGATTGTAGAAATCCTTTAAACCATGATAGTACCTTGCCGGTGATTCCTATCGAGTCTAGTATTTGTAGAAGGATGTCATGGTCCACCAGATCAAAAGCTGCGGAGAGATCTAGTTGAATAATCAGCATTTTTTTGCCTGTGGAGAGGTGTGGTCTAGCGGTGTCCATGAGAGAACTTAGGAGGGTCATTGGTTCTGAATCCGGACTGTGTAGGGTGGAGTAAGTTGAGGTTTTCTAGGTATGCGGTTAGGGCTTTAGCTACGAGGCCTTCTATTAGCTTGACATAGAGCGGTATTGAGGTTATGGGTCTGTAGTTGGACAGTTGGTCTATTGCTCCTTTGGGGTCTTTTAGAATTGGGGTGGTGATGATTGTGGTGGATTTATTTTTTTTTTTTCCTGCAACTCTCTTTATGTCAGTGGTCTCAAACTCAAACCCTTTGCAGGGCCACATTTTGGATTTGTAGGTACTTGGAGGGCCTCAGAAAAAATAGTTAATGTCTTATTAAAGAAATGACAATTTTACATGAGGTAAAATTCTTTATAGTTATAAATCTTTCCTTTTGGCTAAGTCTTAATAATAATATTGTAATTTATAGCTAAAGAGACATATGATCAAAAAACTGTTTTATTTTACTTTTGTAATTATGATAAACATACTGAGGGCCTCAAAATAGTACCTGGCGGGCTGCATGTGGCCTGTGGGCCACGAATTTGAGACCACTGCCTTATGTTGATTATGCCATTAGAATCTTCAAGTTCCCTGTCACCATCTGATGCAGGGGTGTCAAAGTCCCTCCTTGAGGGCCGCAATCCAGTCTGGTTTTCAGGATTTCCACAATGAATATGCATGAGATCTAGTTGCATGCACTGCTTTCATTGTATGCTAATAGATCGCATGCATATTTATTGGGGAAATCCTGAAAAACCGACTGGGTTGTGGCCCTCAAGGAGGGACTTTGACACCCCTGATCTGACGGTAAGGGTACATAACCCATAAATTTGGACTGGTTTAGTAGGATTTGAGGAGAGAAAGTTAACAGATAAGAACATATATTTCACCTTTTTTATGTGTTCTTTGATTTTTCAAGTATTTATGGGAGATGTTTTAATTTGAATTGTTTGGTTACCCTGAAAACAGACCTATTTTCAGTCTTACTCCATTTTATGAAGCCTTTTCCAACTGATGTACCAAGTAATGTTTTTCCAGTTGTTCCTTATAGCAATATTTCCCAAGTCAGTCCTGAAGTACCTCCTTGCTAGTCAGGTTTTCAGGATATCCACAATGAATATGTACGAAAGAAATTTACATACAGTGGAGGCAGTATATGCAAATCAAGTTCATACATATTCATTTTAGATATCCTGAAAACCTGACTGGCAAGGGGGTACTCCAGGACTGACTTAAGAAACAATGGCTTATAGTACCAGAGTATTATGCTGTATGATCTGTTGGTAATGAGCAGATGACGGTGATCATGATACTATTTTTTCTCTCTTTCAGGACAAACACCATGATGCTGCTCATGAAATTATTGAAACAATTCGGTGAGATCATCAAAATGATATAAACCATTTACTGTATTTGCTTTGCTCATCTTGCTTACAAGTACAGATTAGAAATATAGAGAATGTCAGCAAAAAAGAATTAGTCAACCCAGTCTGTGAGAAGTTTGCTCAACTTATGTATCTCTTGGGTAGAGAAAAGGAATATTAGGAATTAGTATGGCAGAGAGGGATTCTTTGGGATGGGAAAGGAATTAGTATGGCAGAGAGGGATTCTTTGGGATGAGAAAGGAAGAAAGGTGATCTTAGCATAGGGAGAAAGGGAGATCTTTATAATAACAGATAAAAGAACATAGATTGAAGAAAGAAGTGGGAAGAATATAAACACAAAAGGAGGGAAGCTCTTAAAGGTTGATGGTTATGATGGGTATGGTGATGGAGTCCTAGAGGATGGTAGGATGATTAAGAATCCAAGATGGGGAGGGGATTAGTGAGTGGAGGGGGGAGTTGGGATAAGGTAGAGAGTGGTGGGATGGTGAAGAATCCAGGATGGGGTGAAGACTGAAAAGTGCTCCTGCTGTTACTTGTATTTACATCCCTACCTCCATACTGTTCGCTCATTTCTTTTTCTCATCTCTTCATCCCATTCTGCTTGCTCACTTCTTATTTACACAAGAGCATAAGATTAACCATACTGGGTAAGACCAAAGGTCCATCTAGCCCAATATCCTGTTTCCACAGAGGCCAGTTCAGGTCACAGGTACATGGGAAAAATCCAAATAGCAGCAACATTCCATGGCTTCCCCCATGTTTATCTCAATAGCAGACTATGGATTTTCCTTCAGGAGCTTGTCCAAACCTTTTATAAATCCATTTACATTAACCACTGTTACCACATCCTCTAACAATAAGCTCCAGAGCTCAACTATTCTGTGAGTGAAAAACTATTTCTTCCTATTGGTTTAAAAAGTATTTCCAGTGCAATAGGTGAGACATTCTAGACAAGTGGATAGTGTCCCCATGGCCACATGCCATCTGCAGAAGGAATCCTGTCCGGATTTTTATCTGTGCTTCTGTACTTCACTGAGCTCCCAAGCTCCACCTACAGTTTATCCCTTCTGTACGCTTGCCTGCAGGTGTGTGTTCATTCTACTCTCTACATTTTATTAAGTGTTTTTAGTCCTTTTTTCTTTGGAATTCTTGTGCTCGGTGTGTTTCTTTCATTTTGCTTGCATTGATAACGCACAGACTTCTGTCTGTAGCTGACTGGCCAATCCCAGTAGCTACCTGTTAGCCAGCTCACCTACTGTAAGCAAGGGTCGAGTACAGGCTGTTAGGCGCCCTTAGGATGCTCGGTGTCTTACAGGGTGCCGGCTGCATCTTCTCACCTCCCGCCTGTCCCGATGCTTGTCCGTCAGTCCGCAGGGGTGGAGATGCATTCAGGCATGGGGTCTAATTGGCAGCCCGAAGATCAGCTTTGCCGAGCCATTCCCAGCATGAGGCAGTGATTCTCTAATCCAGGCTGCAGTACAGATCCACAAACAGGTCACAGTGAATTTAGGCTGTTACAGTTTGTGAGATGGATCGGGGGAGGTCTGAAAAGTGGGGCTTTTCATGGTTTCTGCATGTCCCCCTGTGTTCCCCCACTGAAAAATCCTAAAATTGCCATTTTTTAAACTTTGCTAAGTGTGGTAAATATCGCAATTTTGGCGCAAATTGCACAGGGGCAACCATCTTGGATTTTTAGCAATTCTTTTTTTTTTTCCAAAAGCTCCTTTCTTCTCCTAAACTTAAATTTATACCTCAAATCTTGTTGGGATGTAGTCCTTAGGCTCTTCTAATGTGATTTATTGCCAGGATTGCGCAAATTAGGCACTTCCTAACAGAGACATTCTTAAAAGATTTGAAGTTTTTTGGTTAAACCTTTCATTGGGTTCCCTGAAGCAGATATCAAAATATGGGCCATATTGGAACTCTGATTTTGTCAAACTAAGTATAAAGAGTTCTTTCATATTTTTCCACATTTATTTATGTTTTGGAGATTTTGCTATGATGATGATGATAATAACTTTATTTTTATACACCGCACTACCACAAACAATTCAGAACGGTTTACAGAGGAAGAAACTGTATACAGACAGCGATATTACATAAAACTTAAATTACATTAGCATGTTAAGAGTAATCAAATTTATCTGGAAGTGTTTTAAAAATACTTCAAGGCAGAAATGGAATCATAGAAATTTATCAAAGAGAGTAGTTTTGATTGACTTCCTAAAAGTTTGGTAAGAAAGTGCGTTTGAAATAAAGTTGGTTAAACATTTATTCCATTTGCCTGCTTGGAATGATAATGTTCTATCAAGGAATCTCTTGTAGATACAGTCCTTCAAGGATGGAAAAGTGAACAAGTAAGCACTATGGGGGTAATAATAAAAAAAAAAACACGTCTAAAAAGTGTCCTAAATGGCTACTTGGACGATCAAAAAGCCTGATCGTCCAAGTACCCATAATCAAAGCTGGTTTTTAGACGTATCTAAAAACAGCTTAGGCCTTTCCCTTGCCACTAAACGCACAGAGAGAAAAGAGGTGTGTTTAGAGGAGGGGAAAGGGCGGGCAGTGGGCGGGAGGTGGGCCGGGTTGGGCCCATGTGCCTCAGGCCCCGCCCCCAGGAGGGGCCTAAGGCTCCCGGGCCTATTCTGATTGGCCCAGGTGCCTTAGGCCCCACCTGTGGGCAGGCCTTTGGGACTGCTGGGCCAATCCGGCCCTATTCTGCTGGTGGCTGCCTGCCGGACAGGTGGGTTTGGCTCCCGTCTGTCCGGCTAACTTTAAAAAGGTACGGGGAAGGGGGGTGGGGGTGGGGGGGTCGTGGGGTCAGCCGGGGGGTCACGGATCGGCTGGGGGGGGGAGATTGGGGGTTGGGGGGGGGCGATCGTTGGGGGGGGAGGGGGGTTCCGTCGAGGGCAGGAGGGCCTGGGATTCGTCCTGCCCGTATTGTAGTGGGGGGTGGGGGTAGGGGGGTCGCCGGAGCCAGGAGGGTTTGGGCTCCCTCCTGGCCCAATCATGTAGCGGCGGGGGGGGTTGCCGGGGCCAGGAGGGCTTGGGCTCCCTCCTGGCCCAAGCCAGTCGCGGGGGGGGCCCTGGGGCCAGGAGAGCTTGGGCTTTCTCCTGGCCCGATATTAATCGGTGGGGCAAGAGGGCTTGGGCTCCCTCTTGCCCCGATGTCGGGGGGGGGGGGGGTCACGGTTTGACATGGCAGGAGGGCTTGGGCAACCTCATGCCTGGATGGTTGTGGGGGGGGGGATTCTGTAACCGGTGTTGTTTTTGACAGACACCGGTTACAGAATCCAGCTTTTAGGCGAAGGACTGGCTCCTCCTTCGCTTAAAAGCCCTTCTGTTGGACGTTTGGGGCTTAGGTGTTTTTTGTTTCATTATGGCTGAAAAGTGTAGACGTGGTGTGGGTGTAGTGGTGATTGGACATTTAGGCAGAGGAAGGCGATAATCAAAACAAGGATGTTTGGTTTGGTTATGGACACTTTCCCTGCTTCTGCGTTGAACGTTTAAGGACTTAGGCCAAAAGGTGACTTAGACGCTTTTTTTGATTATGCCCCTCCACATGTACAAGTTGTACCTGGAAATTCGAAATGATGAGACAGATTGGGGATGAACCTGTTATGGTTTTGAAGCAAAGGCAAGCAAACTTAAAAATGACCCTTGCTTCCAAAGGCAGCCAATGTAGTTTTTTGTAATACGAGCTTACATGATCCGATTTTTTGAGACCGTAAATGAGACGGACTTCAGCATTCTGAACGATTCTCAGTTGTTTGATGGTTTTCTTAAAAGATCCCAAGTATATGATATTGTAATAATCTAAGATACTTAAGATGAAAGATTAAACCAGCAATCGAAAAGAGAAGAAATCAAAATAATGTTTAATTGTATGAAGTTTCCATAAAGTGAAGAAACATTGTGTTCAATGATTATACCTTGAGCCTAAGGGGTCCTTTAATCAAGTCGCGCTAGCAGGGTTAGCGCATCGGACATTTCATCATGCGCTAACCTCTGCGGCAAGCAAAAAAACTAACGCTGGTCAATGGAGGTGTTAGCGACTAGCGCGGCAGACGGTTTAATGCGCGGTATTTTGCGTGTTAAACCCCTACCGCACCTTGATAAAAGGACCCCTAAATTTATTTATTTGTTTATTCATTCATTAAATTTTCTATACAGTTCTCCCAGGGGAGTTCAGAATGGTTTACATGAATTTTATTTAGGTACTCATGCATTATCCCAGGACAAGCAGGCAGGTATTCTCACTAGTGGGTGACGTCATCCAACGGAGCCCCGATGTGGACATCTCACAAGCATACTTGCTTGCAGAAACTTTTAGAAGTTTCGAGTTGCCCTCACCGCGCATGCGCGAGTGCCTTCCCGCCCGATGCACCGGGCGTGTCTCCTCAGTTCTTTCTCTTCCGTGGAGCTGAGAAGTTTGCCTTTGAAACTCTCTGCGCGAAGTTCCTTTTTTGTGCCTTCTCTGCCCGCGAGTTTGGGTTTTTTGTGCTCATTCCTGTTGGCTCACGTTACGTTTTGTTGTTTTATTTAAAAAAAAATTTTCGTTCGATCGTTCGACGGGGCAGGTCGTGTGGCCGTGGCCCCGCAGCTTCGACCTTGCGGCAGAGCTTTTTCAGCCTATGTCCCGGCCTGTTACCGGTTTTAAAAAGTGTGAAGTGCCAGCGCGCGATTTCGTTGATGGACCCGCATCGACGCTGTCTTCAGTGTCTCAACACCTTCCGAAATCGTGCCGGCCTTGCTCCACACTCACAGCACGTGCGTTTAAGCGTCGCTGTATTTTGTGGGAGTCGCTGTTTGGCTTGGAGGCGTCCCGGTGTTGCCCTCTTTCCAGAGCACCACGCCTTCGACTTCCGATTCTACATCTTCGGCCTCGAGTCTGCTCAAGCCTGCCTCGTTCGTGCCGGCTTCGACCTCGACGCAGGCTGCGGTGCCTTCCGATGTCTCTTCAGGTCAGATAGCACAGCCTCCTATCCCTCCAATGGTGCTTAAGGTGCCCAAGGCCTCCAAATCCAAGCCCCCTGGTGGCCGAATGACCAACGTCCGTGCAGGAGGTCCCATTTCTGATGTGGATCCCTCTTTGCTGGTGTCGTTTCACGCCTTGATGGAGAATAATAATAATAACTTTATTCTTGTATATCGCATTACCATGGAAGTTCTATGCGGTTAACAGAAGAAGAGACTGTACATTTACAGCGATGTTACAATTTCGTTAATATTAAATTTACATTTTGGATGATACATATTCGGTCAAGTTACCTTTACATTTTTGACAGTAACTATCCTGTGAAGTTATTTTGGCAGCTAGGTTATATGTTCAGAGCTGTTACAATTTCTATACAATTGCTATAGTTAGATACAGCAGCGTTAACAGGTAGCAGTGTTGCATGAGGCGGTAAGGGTCAAGGGGGGGAGGTCAGGAGAGAAGGGAGGAGGAGGGAGGGTTTTGGTTAGTTTCCGGAATGTTTGATAGTGGGGGGAATTGGAGATGAGGGTAGAGAGGCATTTGTTCCATTTGCCCGCTTGGAATGCTAGAGATCGGTCAAGGAATTTTTTTGTAGAGGCAGCCCTTCAGGGAGGGAAAGGAGAATAGGAAGGTGTTTCGGGTGCGAGAGGGGCGTGCAATTTCAAGGTGTTCAGATAGGTAGATTGGTGAAGAGCCTGCTAAGGTTTTGAAGCAGAGGCAAGCGAATTTAAAGGTGATTCTTGCCTCCACCGGCAGCCAGTGGAGTTTAGCATAATAGGGGCTAACGTGGTCGTATTTTTTGAGGCCGAAGATGAGGCGGACGGCGGCATTTTGTACTATTCTTAGGCGTTTGATGGTGTTTTTGTAGGCTCCTAGGTATATGATATTACAGTAGTCCAATATGCTTAAGATTAATGATTGGACTAGTAAGCGGAAGGAGAGGTGATCGAAGTGGTGTTTGATAGTGCGAAGTTTCCAGAGGGTACAGAAGCATTTTTTGACCTGGGCATTGGTATGGTCTTCGAAAGTTAAGCATCTATCTAGGATGACTCCGAGTATTTTTATGGAGGGGTTGATAGGATAATCTAGGCCGTTCAGTTTTATGGAGGTGTTTGATATTTTATGGGTAGGGCTTGCGAAGAAGATTTTATTTTTTTCAGTGTTCAATTTTAATTTAAATTGTGAGGTCCATTGTTCTAATTTGGTGAGGATGGAGGATGCGAGTTGTTCCATCTGTAGGGTGAATGAAGTTAGGGGGATGATGGTGATGTCATCAGCATAAATGAATGATTTAAGGTTAAGGTCAGCTAGTGTCCGTGCTAGAGGTGCCAAGTAGATGTTAAAGAGTGAGGGGGATAGTGGGGAGCATTGTGGGACTCTACAGGAATTACGCCATTGATGGGAGAAGGTTCCATTGCTGTGGACTTGATAGGTACGGCTAGTTAGGAAGCTTGAGAACCAGTGTAGTACCTGGCCGGAAATGCCGATGGAGTCAAGGCAGCGGAGCATGATATCATGGTCGACTAGGTCAAAAGCGCTGCTTAGGTCGAATTGGAGTACTAGGGTGCTTTTGCCCAGGGAAAATAATTGGAGGAGGTAGTTAGTTAGAGCAGCTAGGACCGTTTCCGTGCTGTGGTTTGTCGAGCGATTTGTCGAGCTCTTTACCAAAATTGGGCCGACACTTCTCTCCCAGATCCAGCCTGGGCACGCGGAAGCCTCCCGCGAGGTCGAGCCACCTCCGGTGCCTCCTCGGCGCACACTCTCGCTGCTGGGAGCAGAGTCTCGGCGAGTGTTGGGTCTGGCTCCGGGACATGTCTCGCAAGGAGCAGAGTCTTTGCCCATGCCACCTTTGGAGCCGATACCCTCGATCCATGGCTTGCCTGGTCTGGACCCTTCCTCTGCGATGCCGGGTCTCGAACCTTGGGGAGCGCCTTGGGGGGCCTCGTCTCAGCCTCTGATGCTTCGATCCACGGCCTCCAGTCCCATCTACTCGGTGGCTGCCTCGTCTGGGTGTCGCTTGCCTCGTCGCTCGAGGCCTGCTTCTCGACACAGCTCCGGACGTCGATTGAGGCACTCCTCGAGGCATTCATCGAGACACGCCTCGCCTCGTCGGAAGCAACCTTTCCGGGAGTTTTCTACGGAATACTCGCCCCCCTCCTCCCATGCCGGAACTTGAAGACTGCGGGGGTTCATTCTCTCCGTGCCGGTCCTCGGCATCGGCGGACTAGGCCGCCTCATCGTCTTCGAGCCCGCCTCGAGGGCCGGCTCTGGCGGACCAGTTGTCGTTCTTGTCCTTCCTGAGGCAGATGGCGGTGGATCTGGATATCACCCTGGATTCGGGTTCCAAGTTCTCGAAGGAGTATCTGGAGACGATGCATCTTCCTCAACCTCTGGCCGAGTCTCTACGCCTGCCTCTACACAAGCTTCTGGACCAGACTTTCATGAGATGCTTCGAGACCCCGTACTCCATTCCGGCGGTCCCGGGGAAGTTGGATACTCGATACCGCACGGTGCACCATAAGGGCTTTGACGGGGCACAGCTCTCGCACCAGTCTCTCTTGGTTGAATCCTCTCTGAAGCGGTCTCATCCCTCCCAGGTCTATGCTTCCACTCCTCCTGGCCGGGAGGGCAAAACCATGGACAGATTTGGCAGGCGCATCTACCAGAACTCGATGATGGCTTCTCGAGTCCTCAACTACAGCTTTCATTTTGCAACCTACTTTGAGTTTTTTCTCTTCATTCTTCAAAAGTTTTTACCCTATCTGGACTCTCAGGCTCGCTTCGAGTACTCGGAGGTGCTGGAATCATTGTTCCAACTCCGCCTGCAGATGATGCAATCGTCTTACGACGCTTTTGAGCTCTCGGCCAGAGCAGCGGCCTGTTCGGTGGCTATGAGACACTTGACGTGGCTTCGCACCATTGATATGGACCTGAATCTCCAGGACAGGCTGGCGAACGTTCCCTGTGCGGGAGCGGACCTTTTCAACGAGTCCATCGAGGCGGCAACGGAGAAGCTATACAAGCATGAAAAATCTCTTCAGTCTATTCTCCACTGGAAGCCCAAGCCTGCCATCTCTCATCCGTCTCGTCCTCCTATGATTTATCAACGGCGCTACCCGCCGAAGCAGGCCCCCGCCATTCGGCCGCCAGTGAAGAGGCAGCATCAGCAGAAGCCCCAACAAAAGCCTCAACCTTCTGCTGTCCCCAAGGCTCCCCAGCCTTTTTGACTGTCTCGTAGGGAGCATAACTTCCATCGTTCTGCCCTCCCCGCTTTTGCCCATCGGAGGTTGTCTCCATCATTTTTACCATCGATGGACAACTAATTACCTCCGACCTCTGGGTCCTTTCCATCGTAAGAGAGGGATACTCTCTTCAGTTCCATCATGTTTCTCCGGAACATCCTCCAAGAGAATATCCTTCCAACTTAACCCAGACCGCCCTTCTTCTTCAGGAAGCTCAGGCTTTGCTCCGGCTTCGTGCCGTCGAGCCGGTCCCTGTGGACCAACAGAACAGGGGTTTTTACTCCTGGTACTTCCTTGTTCCGAAGAAGACGGGCGACCTGCGTCCTATTTTGGACCTCAGGGTGCTCAACAAGTTCCTGGTTAGGGAGAAATTTCGCATGTTGACCCTGGCTTCTCTCCCCTCCTCGAGCAGAACGACTGGTTATGCTCCCTGGATCTCAAGGTGGCCTACACTCATATTCCCATCCATCTGGCCTCCTGTCAATACCTCAGATTTCGGGTGGGACACCTTCATCTTCAGTACAGAGTGCTTCCTTTCGGCCTTGCTTCGTCTCCCAGAGTCTTCACCAAGTGCCTGGTTGTGGTGGCCGCAGCACTCAGGAATCATGGTCTGCAGGTGTTTCCCTACCTCGACGACTGGCTCATCAAGGATTCCACCTCTCAGGGGGCCGTCCGGGCCACTCAGAGGATAATCTGGTTTCTACAGAGTCTGGGATTCGAGATCAACTTTCCTAAATCCCATCTTCAACCTTCACAGACTCTCCCCTTCATCGGAGCTGTTCTGGATACTATTCAACTCAGAACGTTCCTTCCTCCTCAGCGCCTGGCGGCTCTTCATCTTTGTCACTCAGTCTCTTCTCACCCATCTATCTCGGCGAGACACATGATGGTGTTCCTGGGCCACATGGCCTCTACGGTTCACGTGACTCCTTTTGCCAGACTTCACCTGCGGATTCCTCAGTGGACCCTAACTTCTCAATGGTCGCAGATCTCCGATCCTCTGACTCATCACATTCAGGTCACTCCTGCTCTGCTGCAGTCGCTTCGCTGGTGGATGCTCTCTTCCAATCTTTCCAGAGGTTTGCTGTTTCACATGCCTACCCATCAGAAGGTCCTCACGACCGACTCCTTGACCTATGCTTGGCGGGCTCATCTGGACGGGCTCCGCACCCAGGGCTATTGGACGAGTGCGGATCGTCTGTGCCATATCAATCTCCTGGAACTCAGGGCGATTTTCCATGCTTTCACTGCTTTTCAGCATCTATTTCACGACATGGTGGTCATCATTCGTACGGACAATCAGGTCGCCATGTATTATGTCAACAAGCAGGGAGGCACGGGATCGGCCTCCCTCTGTCAGGAAGCTCTGAAAGTTTTGGATTGGGTGATTCGCCACAACGCCTTCCTCAAAGCTGTCTACATTCAGGGGGCGGACAATGCCTTGGCGAACAACTTGAGTCGTCTACTACAGCCTCACGAGTGGACTCTCCATTCCATGCCCCTTCATCAAATCTTCTCCCTGTGGGGAACGCCTCAGATAGACCTCTTTGCAGCTCCCTACAACTTCAAACTGCCTCAGTTCTGCTCCAGGATCTACACTCCTCATCGTCTCGAGGCAGATGCTTTTCTTCTGGACTGGGGGAATCTCTTTCTGTATGCGTTTTCTCCGTTTCCTCTCATTCAAAAGACTCTGGTCAAGCTCAAGTCCGACCAGGCCACCATAATTCTGATTGCTCGGTGGCCCAGGCAACCTTGGTACTCCCTTCTTCTGCAACTCAGCAGCAGGGAGCCCTTCCTTCTACCAGTGTTTCCGTCTCTGCTTACACAGCATCAGGGATCTCTGCTTTATCCCAACCTGCAGTCGCTACACCTGACAGCTTGGTTCCTCTCAGCGTAACTTCCCTTCAGTTTTCACCAGCTGTGCGGGATGTTTTGGAAGCTTCAAGGAAGCCTGCTACTAGACAATGCTATTCCCAGAAATGGACTAGATTCTCTACTTGGTATTTTTCTCAGCACAAGGAGCCTCAACATGCCTCCTTGTCCTCTGTTTTGGACTATCTTTTGCATCTGTCTCAATCTGGCCTCAGGTCTACATCGATCAGAGTCCATCTTAGTGCAATTGCTGCTTTCCACCAGCCTCTTCAAGGGAAACCTCTTTCTGCACATCCTGTGGTTTCCAGATTCATGAAAGAACTTTTCCACGTCAATCCGCCTCCAGTGGTTTGGGACCTCAATGTCGTTCTTTCTCAACTTATGAAGCCTCCATTTGAACCTCTTAACAAGGCTTCTCTGAAATTCCTCACTTGGAAAGTGGTGCTTCTCATTGGCCTCACTTCTGCCCGTCGAGTGAGTGAACTTCAAGCATTGGTTGCGGATCCGCCCTTCACAGTGTTTCATTACCGTAACAGTTGTTATCCAGGGACAGCAGGCAGATATTCTCACAACCCACCCTCCTCCCCTGGTCGGCTTCTTAGCTAGGTATCTGAACTGAGGTTCCTCACAGGAAACGCGCGCCCTAACTCGGGCGGGAAGGCATTCACGCATGCGCAGTGCAGCACTCGGAAGCTCTTACAAAGATCTTCAAGCAAGTCTGCTTTCGAGGCTGTCCGCTGCGAGGCTCCGTCGGTGACGTCACCCACTGTTGAGAATATCTGCCTGCTGTCCCTGGATAACAACTGTTAGGGTAAATAACTGTGCTTTATGAAAAATTCAACCATTATGTTGCTGTTATACTTTGGCTTAAAGCCCAAAAGGTATATTGAGATTCACAAGTCATTATGGTCGAATCAAGCTGATCCCAAACCATCTGTTATAAGGTCTCCAGGTCTCCTCAAAGGTGTATAGATGCTTGTGTTGAATGGTAGTAAGTTGTTCATCAGGTATATTTGGTTCAGTCTGTTTTCTATATGATCCAGCTGAAGCAGTACACTAGCCTTCCATCCCTGTGTTGTTGTCATTTGAGCTGCTGACATGACGTAATGAATTAAGAATGCTCTATGATCTTCTGCCCCAGAAGCCATCCAGTCTAACAAGCAAACATCCACCTCTTTGGTAAAGAGTAGGCCCAACTTTTGAGTGAAATAATAACAATAACAATAATTTTCTCATCCTCAATGCAGCAAGTTGGTCCGTTGGATAAAGGCAACAGCTGTCTTTAATTCAAGCACTTTCTGAAACAGCAATTGATGCTTTTTAGGGCTGTTTAGGTCCTGCATATTAAAGCCCTCCAATTCCTATAAGCCCCAAATATCTCCTTCATCCTTTCGGTGAAACTTACCCCCCTCCCCCCGAATGTTAGCTAGCCTGCCACTAAAAGATGCAGGCCAGAATACGAAGTGACTGCACCTGCTGTTTAAATATCAACCCTTAAAATGTCACATTCATTTCCCCCCACCCCTACCTTTAATGGCCTAACTCCTATAAAATATTCCACTCTGCATTTTCACAAATACAAACTCTAAGCATTCATATCCTCTTAATATTAGACATTCAAGTCAAACCCACTTTAAGAAGAAAAATCAAATTTAGCAAGGAACAACATCCATCTCTTCATGTTGCTGATGAATTATTAGCATCCAATTGAGTGGGATTATGTTTTAATCTTTACTGGTCATTCTGATCCTCTGCCAATAAGGTTGAGATGATGGGACTCCAGGCAACCTTCGGATGTTTGTGCTTTCCTCCATTTGAGGTAGAATTCCTAAATCTCTCATCCTGTGGGGTGTGCCTTTGTGTAGCTGTAGGGTGGAGGTTGGGATCTGAGACTTTTTCCTCCTCATTTTTCATTTTATTGGTTACTTTGCTTCTCTGGGCACTTGTTGTAGTGCCCCTGTATTAGTGTTTGTGCCATACATATGTACCTGTTTTGGTTTTGATGACAAATGTGTTTAACGGTCAAAACAGCAGTCAGGGAGGCCAAACTTCGAGTGGAAGAAACTCTAGCAAAGAACATTAAGAAAGGGGACAAATCCTTCTTCAGGTATATTAATGACAGGCAGAAGAACACAAATGGGATAGTACGCCTTAGAACAGCAGACGGGATTTATGTGGAAACAGATTCCGAAAAAGCCAAACTACTGAACGATTACTTCTGCTCAGTCTTTACCTGCGAGGCACCTGGACACGGGCCACAGCTGGAAGCAAAGCCAAGCAAGGAAGACCCATTTCAGAATTTCAGGTTCTCACCAGCTGATGTTTACAGCGAACTGTCAAGACTCAAGGTGAGCAAAGCCATGGGACCAGACAAATTGCACCCACGAGTGCTCAGGGAGCTGTGCGATGTCCTGGCGGAACCGTTAACCATGCTCTTCAATCTCTCCCTAAATACGGGGAGAGTCCCCCTGGACTGGAAAACAGCTAACGTCGTTCCTCTGCACAAAAAGGGTTGCAGAGCGGAGGCTGCGAATTACAGACCAGTGAGTCTCACATCAATAGTGTGTAAACTCATGGAAACATTACTTAAATGTAAATTAGATACGATTTTGGATGAGGGGAATCTAAGGGATCCTAGTCAACATGGATTCACTAGGGGTAGGTCATGCCAATCCAATCTTATCAGCTTCTTTGATTGGGTAACAGGAAAGCTAGACTCGGGAGAGTCTCTGGACATAGTGTACTTGGATTTCAGTAAGGCTTTCGACAGCGTCCCACACCGTAGACTTTTAAACAAGATGAAATCGATGGGGTTAGGTGAGACACTAATTGCATGGGTCAATGATTGGCTGAGTGGAAGACGTCAGAGGGTGGTGGTCAACGGCACCCTCTCTGAGACATCGGAGGTGACCAGCGGAGTGCCACAGGGCTCGGTCCTGGGTCCACTCCTTTTTAACATATTCATAAGGGACTTGACCCAAGGGCTTCAGGGTAAAGTAACTCTTTTCGCTGATGACGCCAAACTATGTAATATAGTAAGTGAAAGCAATCTGCAGGATAGTATGACGCAGGATCTGCTTACGTTGGAAAACTGGTCCTCGACATGGCAGCTGGGCTTCAACGCTAAGAAATGTAAGGTTATGCATCTCGGTAGCAGAAATCCATGCAAACCTTACACCTTAAATGGAGAAACACTAGCTAGGACTTCAGAAGAAAGAGACTTGGGAGTAATCATCAGTGCAGACATGAAGGCTGCCAAACAAGTAGAGAAGGCCTCATCCAAAGCAAGGCAACTTATGGGATGTATCAACAGAAGCTTCGTTAGCCGCAAATCTGAAGTCATAATGCCACTGTACAGAACCATGGTGAGACCTCATCTGGAGTACTGTGTGCAATTCTGGAGGCCACATTACCGTAAAGACGTGCTTAGAGTTGAGTCGGTTCAGCGGATGGCCACTAGGATGATCTCGGGGCTCAAGGGTCTCTCGTACGAAGAAAGACTAAACAAATTGCAGCTCTACACTCTAGAGGAGCGCAGGGAGAGGGGGGACATGATTGAGACATTTAAATACATCACGGGACGTGTCGAGGTGGAAGAAGACATCTTCTTTCTCAAGGGACCCTCGGTCACAAGGGGGCATCCGTTCAAACTCAGAGGAGGGAAATTCGATAGTGACATAAGGAAGTATTTCTTCACAGAAAGGGTCATAGATCACTGGAACAAGCTTCCAGAGCAGGTGATCAAGGCCCACCAGCGTTATTGACTTTAAGAATAAATGGGATGCCCTAGTAGGATCCTTACGAGGGTCGAGTTAAGGAACTAGGTCATTAGTACTCAGACTTAATGGGGTGGGTCAGTAGAGTGGGCAGACTTGATGGGCTATAGCCCTTTTCTGCCGTCATGTTTCTATGTTTCTATGTAGTTATTTTAAACTGTAGCTGAGCCAGTTCCTCATAAGGAATGCATTGCATAGTCTCCGGGAGCCCCTGCATTTGGTAATTCCTCTGTAAGGCTTGATTTTCCATGTCCTCCAGCCTTAACTGTAGATTTTCAGCACTCTGCTCAGCTCTAACCCAGTTCAGCCCTGAATCTAGCTTTGTTGCACAATCATCAACCTGAATTCATTTTGAGACCTGGGTTCCCAACTCTTCGATGTCTGCTCTCAACACTGCCAGCCACATATTCAGCTCTTTTTTTTTTTTCATTCCTTCCATGTCTTGTTATAGCTCCTGAAACCATTCCCAAAGGTCAGATTTCCTCACCATTTGTTCTGGCTTCTGTACGCTGTTCCCTTCCAGCTTGCACTCTGGGGATGTTCCTTGCTTGTGTGCACCAACTTGGCTGTCTCGTCGTATTCCTTCTCTGGCCCCGTGAAACTAAAACTTAGCTGTTCTAGTGCCATAGGTGAGACATTCTAGACCAGGGATCTCAAAGTCCCTCCTTGAGGGCCGCAATCCAGTTGGGTTAGGATTTCCCCAATGAATATGCATTGAAAGCAGTGCAAGAGAAAGAACAAACAGGGGAAAACAAAACCACAGACTCAAATACAAAGAAACCAGAATGGAATTGTCCAGATCAAAATTTAAAATTTAAAGTTTGTATTCCTAGCGCTGTAGTGACACCTAGTGGACCAATATACACACCCCTGAGGCAGGCCTTCACCTGGGGGCCGAAACATGGACCATTTCGGGTCATCGGCTGGATCCTTTCAATAAGGACATCACGCTCACAGGACTTTTATACATGTGTTTTTATTCATGTGTTTCTTTATTAATTTGAGTTTATGGAAATAAAAGATTGTTTGTCCCAAGGTTGACATGTTCTATCCCACTCCCCACTTGTTCTCTCTTTGTTGGATTTTACGTGGGGTTTCTGTTCCCTGTACTTTGTTCTCTATTTGTACTTATCAGAGCAGACTTGGTTTCATTGGGGAGTTCCTGTGCCTTTCCTATTTCTTTTTTTCCCTATTCTAGTGTATTTCAACTGCTTTGGGATGAACTGAGGAGCAGGTGCACAGAGCAGAGATAGTGGAGGCGGAGCTGGAAAAAGTAGATGGTGTTTTCTACACCACTGTTCTTCAACTGGCGGACCGGTGCCAGTCTGCAGAAAATTCCTGCTGGTCCGCGCAGGGCTGGCGAGATCGGATTGGGGCCTTCAGCAGCATCTGGGCTGCAACGGCGATGAGCGGCATCGGTGGCCCCCCCCTGCGACACAATTCAAGTTCGGCAACGGGCCTCCTCCCCCCGGCATCAATAGTACTTCAGATCGGCAACATGGTGCTTAACCCAAAGCTTCCCTCTGACTCAGCTTCCTGTTTCCGCCCAGGCAGTTCGAGTCAGAGGGAAGCTTTGGACTGAGCACCGCGTTGCTGATCTGAAGGGCTGTTGATGCCGGGGGAGAGAAGGAGGCCCGTTGCTGATCTTGAGTATCATTGCGGGGAGGGGGGAGGTGGGGGTGCGTTGCCGATCTTGTTGCCAAAATCAGAAAGAAAGTGAGAGGAAGGGAGAGAGATGGGCCTGTGGTGGATGGAGAGATTGAAAGAAGGGGGCAGATGATGGAAGTGGGGAGAAGGGTGAGAGAGAAGAGGGCAGATGATGGAAGTGGGGAGAAGGGGCAGATGATGGAAGTGGGGGGAAAGAGAGAGAAGGGGCAGATGATGGAAGTGGGGGGGAGAAGAGAGAAGGGGCAGATGATGGAAGTGGGGGGAAGAGAGAGAAGAGGCAGATGATGGAAGTGGGGAGAAGGGGGAAGGGAAGAGGGCAGATGATGGAAGTGGGGAGAAGGGAGAGCAAATGCTGAATGGAAGTGGAGAAAGAGAATACATACTGGATGGAAGGAGGGATAAAGAAAAAAGACATATGCTGGATGGGGGAAGAAGATAGAGTTAGTGAGATAGTGGAGGGGTGAAGTAAAGGGGTGGCATGATGTGGGTAGACAGTGAAAAGAGGGAAACTGAGGACTGCATAGTAAGAAAGAATTTAATTTAGATGGAGGCAGAAAATAAAGAAAGAAGACCAGAGAAGGAAAGGGAAGAGAGAGATGCCAGAGAATGGAGAATGAGACAGAGATATCAGATCTGAACAGAGGAAATGAGAAGAGAGAGATGCTAAAAACCACAGGGGGGGGGGGAGGGAAAGAGAGATGAAAGGAGAAAGATGCCAGACCATGAGGGAACAGAGGGAAGATGATGGATGCCAGACCAAAGGGGGGGAGGTCTAGAGGAGAGATGGCAGGAGGGAGAAAGACAGTTTCTGGAAGGGGCAGACAGTGGATGGAACGGGCAGATGCTGAATTGAAGAGACAGGGCAGATGCTGGAAGGAAAAGAGTGAAAAGAAGATCAAAGCAGAAACCAGAGATAACAAAAGGTAGAAAAAAATCATTTTATTTCTATTTTGTCATTAGAATAATATCAGATTTGAAATATATATCCTGCTAGAGACATAACTGGGGACTGCAAAGCCCAGGCAGTGCTTCTTTAGCTTCCAGCTGGCTTAGGGCTCACTCGGACCAGGGGGTACTCCTCTAACACTATTCCTGTCATATGTGACTGCAGTATTCTGTTAGCATGATATTTCTGTGTAGCATTCTGTAATAATTTGGCTTGTTCAGTTTTCTTGATAGTAGAGGGGATATATGTGAAGGGGAGGGGAGACAGGAGTTTTGTTGGTTCTTGCTCTGTATATTTGTATTTATAAAATGACAATTGTACAGAATATTGTTTCTTTTTATACTTTAATAAAATACGTTCAATATAAAATCATAACTGAGGCTTGTGTGGATGGGATCAGATGGTTTGCGGGGACTGAGCTTGCGGAGATGGGGCAGAAATGTGTTTTTTTTAAAATTTCAGTCTTAGTAGTTTGCCGGTCCACGGGTGTAAATAGGTTGAAAAACACTGTTCTACACAACTTGTGATTAGAGGTGAATAACCCACTGGTTCTAGACTTGTATGCCTTTCTACTGGAAAGAAGATTGAGGTAAGAACCTAATCTTCCCATTTACCTTAAGTTGCCACCCTCCATGAGACTTTGATTTTAGGACAGTTTTGAGGCCAGTGGTTCAATCTAACTTTGGGAGGCTTTTGTTACATTGTATAGTGTTGTTGCCAAGCTGTAAGCTACTGACTTAATTTTTTTGTTGTTGTTTTGGTTTTGTTTCAGATGGGTCTGTGAAGAAATCCCAGATCTCAAACTTGCAATGGAAAACTATGTGCTAATTGATTATGATACAAAATGGTAAGAATTATTTCTGTTAAGTGTTTTTTCGTGGGACTGAGAAAGGGATAGGCAGCCTATATTTGCTGGTAATTACTTCCACATTTTCTAGACTGAGCTTAAACTTATTTTAAAAACTGGCTTCAGACCCTGCAGTTATTTTGGTTGGACATGCATGTTAAAAAAAATTGGCACAGGCCAGCAGATAAAGGACATAATTGGAACTCCATATAGCATGGATTTGAGTTTCAAGTATGTTGCAATTACTCATTGTGAAACAATGTGAAGTATTTGTAGTGTTGGAATGGAGCCAGTGCTGGTGCTTGGAAAAGAGTGAATTCTATATTAATTCATTGTAATTCATTTTTTTTGTCTGGAGCCCCAGAGCTGCTATTATGAATTTGCATGTACAGGCAGTCCCTGAGTTAGACGCCCTATTTAAGTACAACTCATACTTAAGAATGTGGTTGCTGCTTCATTTGCTTTCACTGAGTAGTATTTCCAGGGGCATAGACTACTACACTTCTCCTGTAGCAGATTCTGGAATGATGCATGGCCACATTATGATCAGCGTGTGGTTGTGCATGCTGTACCTTAGAGGGTACACTGGTAGGGATAGTTGGCCCTTTTGTTAGTGAGAGCAGAGGTAAGCAGCAAGAATCTTAAAATCTACAAGTTCTGAGTTACATACAAATCTGACTGTACTCATCTTCCCTCTACCCTGTCACAGCATTTTTAGTACACCCTGAATTAAACTATAGAAAGAAGATACTTTAATAGATGCATTTTTTCATATTGAAAGGAAAATAGATGATTGCTTTATATGATTATTTTGTATAGAAGATGGATTATTAAATTTGTTCTCTAGTTTTTAATCTTGGTTGTATGTAGAGAAAGATCAGGACAGTGCTTAACAATGTGATTGCAACCCCATTTTAACAAACAGTCCTACTTTGCCAGTTGCACTACCATATTCCCCCCCCCACCTCCCCTATAAGCTTAGTTATATAGCTCGGGCCTTTGAGGCATGCTGGCTTTGGAGATTGTACACTTCTCTCTCCGTATCCATGGGGGTTAGGGGCAGAACAGGCCTGTGAATATTAAAAAATCGCAAATAATATTTGGGCCAGTTCTGCCCCTAACCCCCGCTTCCTCCCAGCTATTTTAAGCCCTGTAAGCCCACCCTTAAGCCTTACCTGGTGGTCTAGTGGGTTTTCGGGGCAGGAGCGATCTTCCCACGCTCCTGCCCTTTGCAGATTGCTCATAGGAAATGGCTGCCTTGAGCTCTTGTTATAGTCTCGCTATAAATGCCGGCCTTTTCTAATTAAGACAGGGATAGCCATGCAAATGGTTACTTGTAACTGGAAAAATTGGGATCGCCTTAGTTTTACTTTTTGGTGGGCGAACTTATGCTTATGTTATAAGTATGAGAAGATGAATGCTGACATGCTGGGGCATAATAAGTTATTCAAATTAGTTTGGGGTCCATTGACGTCTTTTGTGGCTTCGTTGTAGTTGTCTTATTTTTTTTCCATTGTTTTAGTACACACACATTCAGGGGTGGGAGGGGAATATTTATTTTGTCTGGTTTTATTTCTTGATGAATATGTTGGATGGGAGAGGGGTTTTTATTTTTTTCTGTATTACTATTGATTGATTATTAGTGCTTATTATGATTATTAATATATGTGTGTGTATGTGTATATATATATATATATATATATATATATATATATATATATTGTTTTGCACTTTTGTTAGCTTTGAAAACTTAAAGATAAAAAAAGAAAGATTCCATTAAGAGTTGCTATATTTTTAAATGGCAGAAGTTTGCCATCTGGTGGAGGGCAAGGCCCTAGATCTCTTTCTTGCCCTTTATAAAGCTTGCTTAAACACCATTGCTCCTTTCCAATTCTGGTTTGAAGACCAACTATGCAAGGGTTCATTTCAGTGTAGTTGGTGTGCATTGACATGTGAGAGGAAAGGCCATCTCTACAGCTTCTAGTTGTTTGCTTCATGAGAGGTTTGCTGTGTTATGGGACCTCAGACATCCTCTTCCAGCAGATGAAAGCTCCTGTTGAGCCACTTGATCCCTGTCATCTGAAGTACTTAACTAGGAAGGTCTTATTTTTGGTGGTGGTCCTTTGCAACTTCTAGTGTCATTGAGTTTCAGGCCTTAGTAGCTGATTCACAAGGTTTCATCATAACAGAGTAGTTCTTTGCACATACACCAAGTTATTTCCTAAGGTATTGTCTGAGTTGTGTCTTAACCAGTCAGTCGTCCTGCCAACATTCTTTCTTCCCAAAACTGCATGCCTGTCCTGGTGAAGACGCATTGTACACCATAAGAACATAAGACTAGCTTTACTAGGTCAGACCAATAGTCCATCAAGCCCAGTAGCCCATTCTCACGGTGGCTAATCCAGGTCACTAGTACCTGGCCAAAACCCAAGGAGTAGCAATATTCCATGCTACCGATACAGGGCAAGCAGTGGCTTCCCTCGTATCTTTCTCAATAACAGACTATGAACTTTCCCTCCAAGAACTTGTCCAAACCTTTGTTAAAACCAGCTACTCTATCCGCTCTTACCACATCCTCTGGCAACACGTTCCAGAGCTTAACTATTCTCTGAGTGAAAATTTTTTCCTCCGATTGGTTTTAAAAGTATTTCCTTGTAAGTTCGAGTGTCCCCTATTCTTTGTAATTTTTGACGGAGTGAAAAATCGATCCACTTCTACCTGTTCTACTCTACTCAGGATTTTGTAGACTTCAATCATATCTCCCCTCAGCCGTCTCTTTTCCAAGCTGAAGATCCCTAACCATTTTAGTCTTTTCTCATACGAGAGGAGCTCCATTCCCTTTACCATCTTGGTCGCTCTTCTTTGAACCTTTTCTAGCGCCACTATATCTTTCTTGAGATAAGGAGATCAGAATTGAACACAATACTCCAGATGAGGTCGCACCATGGAGTAATACAGAGGCATTATAATATTCTTAGTCTTGTTAACCCATCCCTTTTTAAATAATTCCTGGCATCATGTTTACTTTTTTGGCCGCCATTGAACATTGGGCGGAAGGTTTCATCGTATTGTCTACGATGATACCCAGATCCTTTTCTTGGGCGCTAATCCCCAAGGTGGACCCTAGCATCCAGTAACTGTGATTCAGGTTATTCTTCCCAATGTGCATCACTTTGCATTTGTCTCATTAAATTTCATCTGCCATTTGGACGTCCAGTTTTCCAATTTTCTAAGGCCCGCCTGCAATTTTTCACAATCCGCATGTGTTTTAACAACTTTGAACAGTTTAGTGTCATCTGCAAATTTAATCACCTCACTTGTCGTTCCAATTTCCAGATCATTTATAAATAAGTTAAATAGCACCAGTCCTAGTACAGACCCCCTAGGGCACTCCATTGTTTACTCTCCTCCATTGAGAAATATGACCATTTAACCCTACCCTCTGTTTTCTATCCGATAACCAATTCCTAATCCACAACTGAACTTTGCCACTTATCTCATGACACTTAAATTTTATCAGAGGCCTCTCAGAGGAACTTTATCAAAAGCTTTCTGAAAATCTAGATACACTATATAAACCAGCTCACCTTTATCCACATGTTTATTCACAGCTTCAAAGAAGTCAAGAAAATTTGTGAGGCACGATCTCCCTCAGCTGAACCCATTCTGACTCCGTGTCATTAAATCATGTTTGTGTATGTATTCCAGAATTTTATTTTTTATAATTGTTTCTACCATTTTGCCCGGCACTGAAGTGAGGCTTACTGGTCTGTAATTTCCTGGATCACCCCTGGAGCCCTTTTAAAAATCAGCGTAACATTGGCCACCCTCCAATCTTCAGGTACTACAGATAATTTTAGTGACAGGTTATAGATCACTAACAGCATGTTTGAGTTGTTTTAGTACCCTGGGATGTATACCATCCGGTCCTAGCTATTTATCACTTTTTAACTTGTCGATTTGGATTAGTACATCTTCCAGATTCACTGAGATTTCTTTCAGTTCCTCCTCCTCACCCATTTCCGGTTCAGGTAGATCTCGTACAACTTCTTCCGTAAAGACCGAAGCAAAGAATTCATTCAGTCTTTCTGCTGTGGCCTTATCTTCCCTAAGCGCCCCTTTTGCTCTTTGATCATCCAATGGTCCCACAGATTCCCTCACTGGTTTTCTGCTTCTGATGTACCTAAAATGATTGCTATGAGTTTTTGCCTCTTTTGCAAGCTTCTCTTCATATTCTTTCTTAGTTGTCTTTATCAATGCTTTGCATCTAACTTGCCAGTGCTTGTGTTTCTTCTTATTTTTTTCTTCGGATCCTTTTTCCATTCTTTAAAGGATGTTTTTTGGTTCTAATAGCCTCTTTCACTTCACCTTTTTAACCACGCCTGCTCTAGTTTCCTCTCTTTTCCACCTTTGCTGATATGTGTAATACATCTGGTCAGGGCTTCCACGATGGTATTTTTAAATAACATCCATGCCTGGTTTACAGTCCTAACCTTTGCAACTGATCCTTTTTTTTCCCTTTTTAACCATTTTCCTCATTTTGTCATAGTGGCCCTTTTGAAAATTAAACGCCCCTTCAGTAGATTTCTTTTGCGACGTTTCTCCCGATATCAGCTCAAATTTGATCATGTTGTGATCACTGTTTCCCAGCAGACCCAACACAATTAACTCCTGTACTATGTCTTGTATTCCACTAAGACCCAAATCTAAAATAGCACCCCCTCTTGTCGGTTCCCGGACCAGTTGCTCCAAGAAGCAGTCATTTATGACATCTAGGAATTTTACCTCTCTAGCACCTTGGCCTTCTATCTGGATTGAACTTGGGCCCATAGACAGTCTACCCAGCTTTTTGTTTCTTTTGATCCAAAGAGGATAGGGACATCCATCGGAAAACTCACATTGTCCAGTTGTCTAGCAAACTGTATCTCCTTCACTTATACCTTAGGTGTTCTGACTTTAGAGGGTCATTGTTTTGCTTATAATTTTATAACCATGGCGCTGCATCTGTAGCCCTCTTGAGATTGGTTTCCATTTAGGAGACTTGCAGAGCTGTAATGTAGTCTTCAGTTCACACATTCACATCTCATTACTACTTTGAGCAGCATACCCAATGTGACTGCCGGTTTGGTCAGTCAGTCCTGCAGAATCCAGCTTTGCCCCTATAGGCCCAGTTTTCTTCTGTTCCAGACTACATCCTTACAAGACTGTATATAGTTTTAATTTAATTGTTTTGGGTTGGCTTTGCCATTGCAAGCCCCTGTTGCCCTTGAATTGCTTTTGGTGAGCCTGGTAGCTAGGGATGCCCATATTTGAGAATTATTAAGAACATAAGAATTGCCGATGCTGGGTCAGACCAGTGGTCCATCTTGCCCAGCAGTCTGCTTACGCGGCCGCCCTTAGGTCAAAGACCAGTGCCCTATTTGAGTCTAGCCTTACCTGCGTACGTTCTAGTTTAGCAGGAACTTATGTAACCTTTTCTTAAATCCCTGGGGGGTGCTTTACCATATAACAGCCTCTGGAAGAGCGTTCCAGATTTCTACCAATCTGGGTGAAGAAGAACTTCCTTACGTTTGTACGGAATCTATCCCCCTTTAACTTTAGAGTGTGCCCTCTCGTTCTCTCCACCTTGGAGAGGGTGAACAATCTCTCTTTCTCTACTAAGTCAATTCCTTTCAATATCTTGAATGTTTCGATCATGTCCCCTCTCATTCTCCTCTTTTCAAGGGAGAAGAGGCCCAGTCTCTCATTATATGGCGGCAACTCCAGCCCCTCAACCATTTTTGTTGCTCTTCTCTGGACCCTTTCAAGTAGTACTATGTCCTTTTTCATGTATGGCAACCAGTATTGGACGCAGAATTCCAGGTGGGGGCGCTCCATGGCCCAGTACAGCGGCATGATAACCTTCTCTGATCTGTCCGCCTCTACCATCTTTCCCGATACCGAAGTCTGACTCACTGGTCTGTAGTTTCTCGGATCTCCCTTCGAACCTTTCTTGAAGATCGGTGTAACATTCACCACTTTCTTCCTAAATCTTTCCTGATTTGATCGACTGATTGGCTATTAGTTGGAGCAGTTCAGCTATAAACCCTTTCAGTTCCTTGATTACCCTCAGGTGGATGCCGTCCAGTCCCGAGGATTTATCGTTTTTAAGCCTATCAATCTGTCTGCATACCTCCTCTAGACTGACCGTCGTCCCTGTCAGTTTCCTGTCTTCATTACCTGTGTATAGCATGTCGGCTTCCGGTATATTGGATATATCCTCTTTGGTAAATACAGACGCAAAAAAATGTGTTCAGTTTGTTGGCAATGACTTTGTCCTCCTTTCCTTTATTCCTTGGTCATCTAACGGCCCCATCGCTTCCTTCATGGGTCGTATCCCCTTATTGTATCGAAAGAACGGCTTAAAGTTTTTTGCCTCGGCTATTTTTCCTTCATAGTCTCTTTTGACCTCGCTTACCGCCTTATGGCACTTGCTTTGATGTTGTTTGTGCTTTTTCCAATTTTCTTCCATTTTTGTCCTTTTCAATCCCTTAAATGAAGTCTTCTTGTATCTGATCGCTTCCTTCACCGCAACAGTGAACCACGCTGGTTCCTTGTTCTTCTTCCTCTTGGAACTGTTGTTGATACGTGGTATATATAAATTTTGTGCCTCTGTAACTGTGTCCTTAAAAAGGGACCATGCTTGCTCTAGCGTATTTACAGTGCTTATCCTCTTCCTAATCTTCTTCTTCACCATGACTCTCATCCCTTCGTAGTTCCCTTTTTGGAAGTTCAGTGCCGTGGCCGTCGTTCTGGATTGATTTTTTGTTCCTGTGTCTAGGTTGAAGTGGATCATGTTGTGATCTCTGTTTCCCAGTGTCCCTTCTACTTCTATACCTTGTGCCAGTCGTCTATATCCCCAATTGCCTGGAAGCAGATGCCTTTCTCTTCAACTGGTGAGACAAGTTTCTGTATGCTTACCTTTCAATACCTCTACTCAGGAAGGCTTTACTGAAACTTTGCCAGGAACAGGACAACATGATTCTCATAGCACCCTGGTGGTCATGCCAAGCATGGTTCTCCTTCTGCTGCTACAACTCAGTCGATGGGAAGCCATCACACTGCAAACTACACTTTTGAAGCCACTGTTTACCCTGGATTGGTAGCACGGAATGTTGGTACTTTTTGGGGTTTTTAGAGTAGGAAAAGCAGAAAAAAGACCCAATATTCCACAGAAACAGGAGCAATCCTTACACAAAGAAACTGTGAAAACTGTAATGTACTCCACTTTCCTTTTATTTCTTGCAAAAATCTTCAAACAATGTTAAAAACTTGTCCACATTGATTACATCGAAATACAATGGACCTGACATGGGCCGTGTTCCGGCAAACTAGCCTTCCTCAAGGGTTCAAGAAGCTAGTGTTGATAAATTATGCAAATGTGGAACTAGTAATCAGAGTCTTGAATTGATGATACAAAGTGAAAAGCCAAAGGCACGACGTTAATGCACCAATCCTCACAGAACTTCTACGCAGCCTGTTCTTCTCATTTGATCCTAACAGACTTAAAGCTCCTATCACTAAGAGAACTATCTGTATGGGTCGCAGACTGTATCTCCTTTTGCTATGCTCGGGCTGGGCTGATGCTTGAAGGCTGTGTCACTGCACATAAAGTTTGAGCAATGGCGACTTCAGTAGCTCATCTACGTTCCACTCCCTTCGAGGACATTTGTAAGCAGCCACCTGGTCCTTAATCCATATTTTCAAATCCCACTGTTGTTTGGAGAACCATTCCAGACGGGTTAGTTGGTTGAGTTGTTTTGTTTGTTTGTTTGTTTTTATTTATTTCCTGCCCTCCCAGGAAGCTCAGGGAAGGTAACAGAAGAACTGGTGGGGATACAGAAAACAGAGGGAACCTAGGTACAATATTAAAGGCTAATAAATTATCATCAAGGAGCAATGTACAGATTCCGTAGGCAGTGGATCTAAGTACAAGGTTCGGCCAAGCAGTTCTACAAAATTTATTCTCTACTTAGATTCCAACTTTCTTTCACCAGGCTCATGGTAGTTGTCAATAACCTTCTCAGAGGCATGATACTGAAGTCCCACACATGTGAATATTTTGCCTGATAAAGAAGTGTTACTCACCTATAGCAGGTGTTGTTTGAGGACAGCAGGCAGATATTCTCACAACCCTCCCACCTTCCCTAGTTGACTTCTTAGCTTTGTTACTGAATTGATGGTCCTGTGAGCTGACAACAGGTAGGAAGGGATTGGTGCATGAGCAGTATGGGGCTCTGTGGATGACATTACCCACATGTGAGAATATCTGCCTACTTCCTGTAGTTAGTTTAGCGGGGTTTAAAAAAGGCTTAGATAATTTTCTAAAAGAGAGGTCCAAAGGGCATTATTGTGATGGTTAGGGGAAATCCACTGCTTATTCCTAGGATAAACAGCATAAAACCTGTTTTAGTACTTGGGATCTAGCTTAGGTACTTGGGACCTGTATTGGCCAATTGTTGGAAACAGGATACTGGGCTTGATGGACCTTCAGTCTGTCCCAGTATGGTAATTCTTATGTTCATGCTACAGGTGAGTAACTATGCTTTTTCTGGGGATCCACAGCATGGTTGCTCCCTAATTATAATCTGACACTTTTTTGTTGGTCACCTTTTGTTCCCTGTGGCCTAGTGACCTTGACTTTGGAAGCTGATAAGAATATCTATTCATCTGATATGACACAGTAAAAGTGCTTCCACAGAAGTATTTATTTATATGCCAGGTATATGTAGGTATAACTTTTTAAATATAAAATACAAGCACACATATATGCATACAAGGAAATTCTCTAACCACTTCGGTTGGTGCCCTGCAGATGTCTGTTAATTGACAAAACACGGCAGTGTTGAACTGCCTACTAACACCTAAATAAAAGGTGACTGGAATCACGGCGAGGTAGCCACTTTAGGCCATGGAATGCCAAAGCAGGCGTGGTCAACGCCGGAAGAGGTATTAGGTAATAGAGAATGACATGGGGACAAATTTTTCCCTGTCCTCGCGGGAATTCATTTTCCTGTCCTGTCCCATGGCCCTATGAGTTCTTTTCCTGTCCCTGCTCCATTCCTGCAAGCTCCATCCTCATCTGCACAAGCCTCAAACACTTTAAAATCATAAGGGTTCAAGGCTTGTGCAGTTAAGGCAGAGCTTACAGGATTGGGACAGGGAAAACAACAAAACTTATGGGGGCAAATTTGTCCCTGTGTCATTCTCTATTAAGTGGGCTAAAATCTACCTAGCCACGATTCCCTGCAAGATAGGCGGCTGAAATGTAGGTCCGGAAAACCCAGGCCTACATTTCAGCCACATATCTATGCTGCTGCGGGATCCTAAAGTCAGGCCACAGCAGCCATAAGCTGATGATAGCAGGGGAAGTTATTCCCGATCAGCTGAGCCGGCAGTGCTCCCCAAAGCTGCCACTTCAGGGAGTCCTGCTGGCTCAGCTGATTGGGGTGGGGGGGGTGGAAGAATACCTCTGCTGTAATCAGATGAGCAGCTGCGGCAGGGGATCTCCCAACATATAATACCTGCACATGTGTCTTCCAAGGAACTAGAATATGGATATGTTAGAATTCTGGGAGAATCAGTACTACCCTATACACAATCATGCAGCAGGAGAAGATCTTTCTTTATTGTTCATGGTATAATGTATTTCCTTTTACAGTTTTGAGAGTATGCAGAGGCTATGTGAAAAATATAATCGAGCCATTGATAGCATTCATCAGTTGGTATGTATTTTTTAAAAAAAAATTTAAATATTAAAGCTCATGAATGCCAGAACAGTGTTTTATTTATAATGTCTTCCTCAGTACCTGTACATCAGAGGAAGGTCTGTTTTTTTCTAGTTGGATGTGCTGTATGAGGAAATTGCAACTTATAAAAGGTCCAAACAATGAGATACCTACGTTACATAGACTTGTGGAAAAAAATTCAGTCTTTTTCTTCTACTGTAGTCTAATGGGGGAAGTTAGGGTTTATTTATCTCTATTATCATCTGATTGAGTTCCAGAAAGAACTTAATATGCAGGAATTTCTTATGCATTATGTGTTATAGCTGTTGCCTGAGAGCTACTGTTTGTATTAGATGTGAGTGTGGATGGATGAATGGAATGCTAGGGATGCAAGATGACGCTAATTAATAAGGTTGGGTGTTGATCCAGAGAGGTTAGAGTGGTTTACTGAAAGATTGGAGGATGTTTTGGAACAAAAAACCCGAAACAGACAGAGGATTACTTAAAAATTTTATGGTAGGAATGATCTTCTACAGATGAGTATACTATCAAGTTTTTGCTGTAACTGTTGTGGTGTAGTACTCGGTTGTATGCAGCCCTTGATGGGTATATTGCACTGCCTGTTTAACATTGTTCAAATACAGTGGTGCCTCGCATAACGGACGCCTCGCACAGCGAACACTGCACACAACGAACTTCAGGTCTTGCTTCCCACAACGAACTTCGTTTCACACAACGAAGTCGCCCGAGCTGCATCCTTCCGCGCAGTGTGCGTGACGCTACCGGTTACCCTCCTCCTCCTCCATCAACCAAATGGGAAGTTACATCATGAGGGGAGAGGAAGGAGGAAGGAAGCCGTTGGCAGCATACGCACTGTTAGAGCCCCGTGGCTTGTGTTAAAGTTGTTTACAGACTTCAACAGCAGCGGGAGAAAGCAGTCGCCGGCCCTGTTTCGCCGATCGAGGGGGGGCCCTGTTTCACCGATTGAGGGGGGGTGCCTGGTGTTGCCGATCACTGCGGGGAGGGGGCGGGCTTTGGCAGAGGTGGGAGAAAGCAGTAAATGAGTGGAAGTTGGCAGGCCTGGGGATGGAAGGGCAGTCGAAATACGGTATGTTGGAGCAGGGGATGAGAGGGAGGGAGAGAAGGGGAAATATTGGACAAGGGCAGAAGGGATGCTAAATCATAGGGTGACAGGCAGAGAGAACAACAGGAAAAAGAGTGGAAGCAATCTTGAACCCTGAGGGTGAGGGAAGAGAGAGGTGGTGAGATGATTGATCATGGGGAGAGGGACAAAAGGGAATAGAGATGGGATAGGAAGATAGTGGAAGTAAAAGGACAGGGAGATGTCAGGAGAGGAGATTATGGGCTACAAGAATGGAGGGAGGAGATATGCAGGAAATTGTGAAATTGTGGGACCGACCAAGGGACGGGGGTGGCAAGGACATGAATGAAAGGAAGATAACTTCTAGCCCCTCACCGCTGCTGCTTTCCCGCTTGTGCCTGATGCTGACGGCACAAGTTCTTCCCACTTCCATCATCTGCCTTCTTCTCTCCCTCCCTCCATCCCAGGCAATTCACTGAGAGGGGCAGGATAACTGATGGCACTGCGCTTAACTGCCCTCTCTCACTGTAAAATTAGACTCTACTTAGTCTGTCTTTAAATTTAAAAAATGTGTGTTGTTTTAAAAAACAATTATGTTTTTAGATGTATCTAAATAAAAATAATAACAAAAAATTTATCTTTTTTTATGTCATCTTAGCATATTTTATGCTACAGAACGAATTATTTTTTTTTTACATGTATTGTTATGGGAAAACGCGTTTCACATAACGAACTTTTCGCATAACAAACTTGCTCCTGGAACCAATTAAGTTCGTTGTGTGAGGCACCACTGTATTTGATTCATTAAAAAAAAAATTTTGATTAAAAAAAAAAAAAGAAAGGCAGCTCATTAAATCTATTTTTTCTTAGCATCCAGCTTCATGAGTTTGCATGATTAGGTTGTATCCCCAGATGGAGGTAGAGAAACTGATTTTCTTCCTATGACAACATTGGTAAAGGTAATGCTCCCTGGAAAACTTCAGTTTCTCCATGGGCAAGCAGGATGAGTTTGCTACATGTATGTGACATTATCCAGCAGATGGTATGTTGTATGATCTGGTGCAGTTGGTCCCAGGCCTAGGTCCCAACCATGCAGGTTATGGCTGCACTGTTTGTTAGAGTCTCAATAGTGTTGCTTCTAGGGCTTCTGTCCAAGTATTTGCCTTAGTAGAATGCACAGCCTGGCGCTGCAACCCTAAGGCATTGCTCAAAGGCATTAACTTGGTGTGGTTCTCAACTTGGTCCCTGCAGGGTCCTTGCTGATGGGGATTGTGGGTCTTCATCTGCTTTCCTATAACCCTTTGGAGGTTTTTTCCTTCCTTCCACCCCCCCAGCCAAGATCCCTGCAACAGCTGTTGGCAGTGTTTGTTTTTTCAAATTTGTCCAGGCGACCTGGTTTAGCTTCATTCCCCTGTTAAGGAAATAAAGCCAGTTTAAACAAACAAATCAAAAAAAGAACTCACTGCATCAAAGAGCCAAACAGGGGGAGACTACAGGATCTTGGTGAATCCTGGGCTGGCGTCTGCTTCTGGTGCGAGGTGCAGGCTCATGGAGCTGGCAGCTGAACTCAGCTGCTGTGTCCCTTTGCTTGCAGTGTTAAGGGCCATTTCTGACTTCAAAAGGCCTGAGGGTGGGTGGTTTTGAAGGTTCTCCTGGAGGCACCTGAGGCTTCTTTTGCCTCAGCATTGGGATCCATGGTCCTGATGACTTTGGCGGGAAGGCAGCCATGTTAGTTCCTGCTGCAGTTTCTGTACAGCAGGAATAGTCCCCCACTGGGGCTTGGTGGAGTGGGGTCCTTAGTGTTGATTGGATGCAGCAAGTGTTCCTGCTGGTCAGTCAGGTGCTGGTAGCTGAACCTAGCCCTTCCTTTGTGGGAGATAGTCCCCTGTCTTGGGAGGCCACACAGTGGACCCTTTCCTGGAGCCATGAGATGGTGATCTCCTGCCAGTGGGAAGTTCCTTGACCTCCGGGGACAGCTGAGAAGAAGTTGGTCTCCCAAAGATTGTGATTGGATGCTGAACCCTCCCTGGTGTGTTGGGTGGGGAAAGATGTTCAGTTTTATTAATTTGGTTTTAGAAGCTCTAGGCCTCCTCAATATCTGAGCTCTCGGAGGGGGACCCAATCTTGAAGGGCTTCTCAGGGCTCCCAAACACTTCTCCCTCCACAAAGTGCACCCACACATGATGATGATAGAAACATGATGGCAGATAAAGGCCAAATGGCCTTTCTAGGCTGCCTATCTGCGTAACCATTATCTCTTCCTCTCTCTAAGAAATCTCACGTGCCTATCCCACGACTTCTTGAATTCAGACAGTCTCTGTCTCCACCACTTCTTTGGGGAGACTGTTCCATGCATCTACCACTGTTTCTGTTAAAAAAGTATTTCCTTAGATTACTCCTGAGCTGCAGTAACCATTATCTCTTCCTCTTTCTAAGAAATCTCATGTGCCTTCTTGAATTCAGACATCTCCACCACTTCTTTCGGGAGACTATTCCGTGCATCTACCACTGTTTCTTTAAAAAGTATTTCCTTAGATTACTCATGAGCCTATCACCTCTTAACTTCATTCTTTGCCCTCTCATTCCAGAGCTTCCTTTCAAATGAAAGAGACTCGACTCATGTGCATTTACACCACGTAGGTATTTAAATGTCTCTATCCTATCTCCCCTCTCCTGCTTTTCCTCTAAAGTATACATATTGAGATCTTTAAGTCTGTCTCTATATGTCTTATGATGAAGACCATGCACCATTTTAGTAGCCTTCATCTAGTCAGACTCCATCCTTTTTATATCTTTTTGAAGGTGCGGTCTCCAGAATTGTGTACAATATTCTAAATGAGGAGTAGAAGTTTCCAGATGGGATCTCCTGGGGGTCCAAGGTGCTGGATAGGCTGTTCCCACTCCATACAGAGGAGGTGGGGCGATATTGGCAGTTCCCCAGTGTGGATACTCTGGTCATGGCCGTGACCAGGAAGTCCTCCATCCCTGTAGAGGGGACCTTGGTCCTCAATGAGATGGATAAGATAATGATGGAGGAAAAGCAGCAGCAATGTAAGCTGGCCACCATCTTCACTACCGTGAGTTTTCAGGTTGCTGTGTGTATGATGATTATGTGCTGCAGACCATGTTGCATTGATTGCAACAGCTATTGGAGTCCCCAGAGGGGCCTTCCTGGTGGATGTCCTCTGATGTAGTACAGATAATCTTTCGTTCAGTGGCCTCAGTGTTGGTGGCAAAGAGGTGGCTCTGGCTTTGCCAAAGGGTGGTAGTTGCTGCTTTGAGGAAACACCTGAATCAACACCCTTTCAAGGGCAGTTTGCTTTTGGGAAGGACCTGGAGGAGTCTTTCCCTCTCAAGCTCCCTGTACTGCACTAGAAAGGGGCCCAGTGAACCTTAGTAGTGGTGGTGATGATGGGTACAGAATTCCAAGCTGTCTGCCACTCTTGTGCTCAGGTGATGTCGTCGTCGTCCTTCTTTTTCTTTCTTCCTTCTTTTTCTTTCTTCTCTTTCTTCTTTTTACTTCTTTCTTCTTTTTCCTTCTCTTTCCTTCTTTCTTCTCCTTCTTCTTCCTTTTTCTTTCTCTTTCTTCTCTTTCCTTCTTTCTTCTTCCTTCTTTTTCTTTCTTTTTTCCTTTCTTCTTTACTTCTTCCTTCCTTCCTTTTTCCTTTTCTATTTTCTTCTTCCTTCTCTTCTCTCCTTTCTTTTTCCTTTCTTCTTCCTTATTCCTCCTCTCTCCCCCTCGTTTCTTCTTTCTTTCTTCATCTTAAGAACATAAGAAGTTGCCTCCGCTGAGGCAGACCAGAGGTCCATCTCGCCCAGCGGTCTGCTCCTGTGGCGGCCCATCAGGCCCATTGCCTGAGCAGTGGTCCCAGACTATCCCTATGATCTACCTCTACTCCTATCTGTACCCCTCAATTCCTTTATCCTCTAGGAACCTATCCAAACCTTCTTTCTTTCTTCTTCCTCTTCCCTCCCCCCCTCCTCCCCCCTCCCCCTCTCTCTTCCCCTTCCCCCTCCTCCTTTCTCCCTTCTCAGGAGCCATTAAGGAAGCTGCTAAGCACTGAGCAGCTCCAAATCACACGCCTGCTTGTGCTGCTCAGCGGCTGAAGACACGGCAGCCAGTTAACAGCAGGGCAGGAACTTGGAAAGTTTGCTCCTGCCTGCTGCACCTCCACTGGGGATTGGCAGTAGAGGTATGAGGCTAGGGCAGGGAGGGGGCAGGTTGCAGAGCCTGGGAGGGAGGGAGGGTGCAGAGTCTGATGGGGGAGGGAAGGAAGTTTGCAGAGTTTGATGGGGGAGGGAGGGAAGGAAGAAAGGGAGCTGGATGCAGTGCCTGACAGGGGAGGGAGGGAAGGGTGCTGGGTGCAGTGCCTGACAGGGGAGGGAGGGAGGGAGGGAATAGTGCTGGGTGCAGTGCCTGGCAGAAAGGGAGCTAGAGCAGAGTAGAGAGCTGCACGGGAACGGGGACGACGGGAATCCCGCGGGACCCGCGGGTTCCCCCTTTGGGTCACGGGGATCCCGTGGGGACGCCCCTAGGGTCGCGGGGATCCCGTGGGGACGCCCCCTAGGGTCGCGGGGATCCCGTGGGGACGCCTCCGAGGGTCGCGGGGTTCCTGCGGGGCTGGATGTACTCAGTCGCGCGGCTCTTCTCCGTACCTTCTCTGCTTGCAGCACAGAGCCGAACGGAAGTCTTCCCGACGTCAGCGCTGACGTCGGAGGGGAGGGAGGGCTTAAACAAAGCTGGATGTACTCAGTCGCGCGGCTCTTCTCCCTACCTTCTCTGCTTGCAGCACAGAGCCGAACGGAAGTCTTCCCGACGTCAGCGCTGACGTCGGAGGGGAGGGAGGGCTTAAACAAAGCCCTCCCTCCCTCCGACGTCAGCGCTGACGTCGGGAAGACTTCCGTTTGGCTCTGTGCTGCAGGCAGTGAGGTAAGGAGGAGAGTAGCCTCGCGGTTCGAGTGGCTACCAAGGGAGGGGGCGGTCCGCACAGCCGGCCAGGTCCCCTTACTTTTGTGGCACTTCCCCGACCGACCGACCGACAACAGCCCCGGTCCGACAATCCTCCCTGCCCTGTAGCCGCGAATCTAAATTATCTTCTTACAGCAGCTGTAATAAGGTAATTTAGATTCGCAGTTAAGGGCAGGGAGGTTTGTCGGACCGGGGCTGTTGTCAGTCGGTCGGGGAAGTGCCACAAAAGTAAGGGGACCTGGCCGGCTGTACTGCACCCAGGGCGGTAGAGAAGGAGTGGGGAGAAGGACGCTGAAAGGCCATGAGGAAGACGGGAGGAGGGGGGGAAGGACTCTGAAAGCACTTGAAGACAGAGGAGGGAGAAGGACGCTGAAAGCACATGGGGAATACAAAGGGGTGGAGAAGGACGCTGAAAGGCCATGGGAAGGGCGGGGGGGGGGGTGAAGGAATCTGAAAGCACTTGTGGAAGACAGAGGGGGGAGAAGGATGCTGAAAGCACATGGGGAAGACAAAGGGGTGGAGAAGGACGCTGAAAGGACATGGGGAAGACAAAGGGGTGGAGAAGGACGCTGAAAGGCCATGGGAAGGGCGGGGGGGGGGGAAGGACTCTGAAAGCACTTGTGGAAGACAGAGGGGGGAGAAGGATGCTGAAAGCACATGGGGAAGACAAAGGGGTGGAGAAGGACGCTGAAAGGACATGGGGAAGACGGGGGGGTGGGTGGAGAAGGACGCTGAAAGGCCATGGGGAAGACAGAGAGGGAGAAGGACGCTGAAAGGACATGGGGAAGCAGAGGGGGGAGAAGGACACTGAAAGCACATGTGGAAGACAGAGGGGGGAGAAGGACGCTGACAGGACATGGGGAAGATGGGGGGGGAGAAGGACGCTGAAAGGAAATGGGGAAGAGAGAGTAGGGAGAAGACACTGGCAGGGAAGAAGACAGATGCCAGACTATGGGGGAGCGGAGAGAAGAAGATGGGTGCCAGACCAATTTGGAAGGGGGAAGAAAGGGAGAGGCACAGTAACAGAGCAAATGGAAGATGCAGAAGGAAGAGAGACAGTGGATGGAAGGAATTGAATGAGAACATGAGGAAAGCAGAAACCAGGCAACAAAGGTAGGAAAAGAATTATATTTCTTTTTTTTTATTTTGCTTCAGGATAAAGTAGTATATTAGTTGTGTTGATAAAAATTTATAAACATTAGAGGCTCTGGTAGAAACCCATTTGCAAAGTATGTATTCTTCCCAATTAATATTTTCAAATTAATAAAGTCTTTTTGCTTATTTGTAAATGGGTTTCTACCAGAGCCTTTAATTCAGTAGCATAATTAAATGAAATAACTATTTCTGAAGTTTATATGGACGGGCGGGGACGGAGGGGATTCCTCGCGGGGACGGGTGGGGACGGAGGGGATTCCTCGCGGGGACGGGTGGGGACGGAGGGATTCCTCACGGGGACGGGTGGGGACGGAGGGATTCCTCACGGGGACGGGTGGGACTTTGGCGGGGACGGGTGGGGACGGGTGGGATTTCTGTCCCCGCGCAACTCTCTAGTGCAGAGCCTGACAGGGCATGGCACTTGAATATTAAGTCGCCCGACTTATATTCGAGTCAACCATTTTTCCTTATATTCGAATATATACAGTACGTCTTATGAACATTACAGAAAACTCTTGAAAACTTTTCTTTTTACTAAATTTCTGATCAACTAGATTCCTGTATATCATATTATTCCTGTATTTTATCATAGCATAATCTTTTGTTAACCGTATTGAACTAATGGCTATGCGGTTTAGAAATCTGATATTATGTTATATTATATTACATAGAGGTTATTAATGAATTTCAAGTGTCGGACTTTATTTTTGTGAGTTTGCAGATATAAAAATGGCAAGCAACTTCCAAAGGGACAACTGCAAGGTGGTTGAAGGAGAAGTCTGTTTGCTAAAAGGTTAAGAGCCTGCTTTGCATCTTAATGCATTTGACCAGGTTCATGGCAGCTTCCTGGGTGGAAACTTTCACTGTTTCCTCATTGGGAGATTTGTAGAGCTGCTGTTTGATGGTCTTTACATTTATTTACAAAGTTTTATAGACTGGATATTCAAGCCAGAGAAGATTCTGCTTTTTGGACGTTATTGGCAAGGGTGTTGTCTTCCTGTTCAGTTTGGTTATTGCTTTGCTACATCCCATGCAATCTGGACTGGTCTGGTAGGATAAAAAGGAAGAAAAATTTGTTCATACAGGCTAATTTTCTTTCCTTAAATCTAACCAGACAACATCAGACACCTACCCTGTTGCTTGAATGGGTTCTCCAGTTTACTTTATTGTTTTGTTTCAACTTCTTTTTTTTTTTTTTTTTTTTTTTTTTTTTAGGAGGGATAACAACCTCTGAAAAGTTTATTGACTAGGAGTTTGTATGAAGCAGAATACTGAATGCCTTCCTAAAACATGTTTTGTCATGCTCCTAATTACAGTATAAGGGCCATCATTTACTTTATTATAGAGATACTGGTGGCTGTTGGCTTGTGCAGAACCTTTTACAGCAGAGAGCTTGTAACTCACTTAGTTTGTCGCCATCTGTTGGTTGATGGACACAACCCATACACTCTTAGTTTGTCGCCATCTGTTGGTTGATGGACACAACCCATACACTCCTAAACTGGAAAGAAAATTAGCAGGTTAAAAATCAAAGGTTTCCTTATCGTTGGTAATTATTATTAACTATGTGTTCTGTTATGCAAGAGGTTTCTTGTCATTTCCCTCATTGTGTTAGTTCTGAATCTTTTGAGAGAAATTTTGCTGTAACTTGAAACATTCTGCAAATATCTTGACACAGGTTGAGCTACATCTTTGCATAAGAATTTTCTTTCCTTTCTACATTCTATAAAATATTTGTTAATAAGATTCCTGTCCCAAAATATTGCTGCAGGTTAATGTGTTATGTATTGAGCTACTAAATAAGTTGTCTTATCTTCATGTAGTGGAAAGGAACCACGCAGCCCATGAAACTAAACAAACGACCTTCCAATGGACTCCTTCGGCATATCCTGCAGCAGGTATATAACCACTCGGTGACAGACCCAGAGAAACTCAACAACTACGAGCCCTTTTCCCCCGAGGTATATGGAGAAACTTCCTTTGACTTGGTGGCCCAGATGATTGATGAAATCAAAATGACTGAGGATGACTTGTTTGTTGACTTGGGCAGTGGTAAGTCTACAGATCTATATGAAATAATATATGATGATACTAAGAATTGGGGAGAGATGGTGGCATAGCCATGACCTTTAGGATCAGCTAAGTGAAATTCAGAGATATTTTGTCAAACAAGGGAAAATTTTGTTAATCAGACCATGTAAAACTAGATCTAATAAATTAGATCTATATATATAAATATATATAATATATATAAATATATATAAATATATAGAATATATATATAAATTAGTCCAGTCATTACTGAAAGTTATTTAAACATGCAGGAGAGGCTCTGCAGGCCAGCAGACACTATTCAGCGGTATTTAACTGGACAGTGCCACTGAATATTGGCTCTGACTTCAAATTTTTTAAGTGCGTAGGAGGGGGCATTCTGAGGGTGGAGTGGGGAGGAACTGACAGCTGTGCAGAAGCCAGCAGTATTTGGTGTCGGTGCCTACATAGCTAAGCAACCAAATAGGACAAGTTTCAAGTTTTATTTAAAATTTGATAAATCGCTTAATCATACTTCTAAGCAATGAACATAGCTAAAAAGTTTTAAAACATTCAGGGGATACAATATGTCAAATGTACAAAAGACGTACAGGACTTACTGTAACAATGGGAAAGGAGGGTAAGAAATACAATATCGGATAGGAAAGAAGACAAATAGGGGAAGGGGTAAGTAGGAACCAAAAAGAAAGCGGAGAGAAAAGCAACTAGAAAAGAAATAAAGAAACTGGAATGAAAATGAAAGAGAGCAAGAATAAAGAAAGAGAAGATTAACTGTAGAGAAAGAAAGGTCGATAACATAGTAGATGACGGCAGATAAAGACCCGAATGGTCCTTCTAGTCTGCCCAACCTGATTCAATTTAAATTTTTAAATTTTTTCTTCTTAGCTATTTCTGGGCAAGAATCCAAAGCTTTACCCGGTACTGTGCTTGGGTTCCAACTGCTGAAATCTCTGTTAAGGCCTGACTTAAAGAGCTAAAGGTCAAAGGCATCTCTAAAAAGAGAGCATTTTAAGTTATTCTTAAATCTATCCAGCAAGAACAATCCTAACTTTGGTTGCTTAGCTATGTGGTACCAGTACTGAATATCAGGCAGCAACATATAGCTTCCAGGTAGTGGCAGACCTTGTTGGATTCCCCCTCCCCCCCGAGTCTACTCTACCTACAACTCTGGTATTCGGGGAGGTGAGGATATCCAGGCAGGAGTGATTCCCACTTTCTTTTGCTCCTAGTGGCTCCATATACTAAAATGGCTGCTGTGAACTGTAGCAATGGTCTCATGGTAAACCTGCTAGAATCCCTTCCTATATAATATGTGCATGGAGCTGCTAGTGGGGATCACTCCTGCCAAGACTCCCCCTGCCCCACCAAGGGATGTAGGTAAGCTTATCCAGCTTTATTATTGAGGACCAAACTATTCCGTTTCTTGCAAATTGAGCCTGAATAGCTTTATCTTTATTCAACAGCTGTCCTCCTCACCCCTTTGATCTTCAAGATAGTGGCCATTATCCCAGGACAAGCAGGCAGCATATTCTTTACATGTGGGTGACGTCACCGACAGAGCCCTCTAGCGGACATTTTCGCAAGCAAACTTGCTTGAAGACCTTCAAGCTTGCGATTGGCCTGCGCATGCACACGTGCCCCTCCCGCCTGACCAGAGTGGCCTCAGTTCTATGTTTTCGGCGGAGCCAGAAGCACTGCTCCCTTGCTACGCGCGATCTCGTTGTCCCTCTTGCACCGTGGCTTTCTTTGTTATTTTCGTTTGAGTCACTGTGCTGGCGTCTTTCTTTGTTATTTTCTTTCGTGTCTTTTTGACCGGGTCTCCGGTCTTGCTCTGGCCGCTTGGCCTCACGGGGCTGTGGCTGTGTTTTTTCTTATGTTCCGGCCTCGCACCGGGTTCAAGAACTGCACCAAGTTCAACTGGGTTATCTCCATCACCGATCCTCATCGTTGGTGTATGAAGTGCCTGGGTGCAGAGCACCGCGCTGAGTCGTGTCTGCGTTGTGCGACTTTGCAACCGTGGGCTCTTCGTCGGAGGGTGGGCAAGATTCTTCAACTTTTTGGCCCGATGGATCCTGAGGAACAGGCCTCGAGTTCAGCCTCTGCACTGGTGTTAGGTGCCTTGGCCTCGAAGTCCCCCTTGGCCTCGGCTGCTCCTGCTACTCCGGCCTCGGGTAAATCTCCTCTTTACTCTTCAAGTGTGCCGGCAAAGAAGCCTACCTCTGAGTCTCATGCGAGTGCCGCCTCGTCGGCATCTTCGAGACCTCATTCTAAGTGTGCCTCCTCATGTAGGGAATGCTCTTCCTCGAGGTTGCCCCCGAAGGAACGCACTGCTGCACCTATGACCCAACATCCTTTGGTCTCGGTGCATATATTCGAGGACATGCTTAAGGCTATCCTTACCTCGCAGCTTTCCTCGGTGGTGAACCAACTGGTCCCGACCTCGACGTCTCTGACCTCGGTCTCAACCCAGCCCTGGTCTGATCAACCTGAGCGTCCTTCTCTTGTGTCTCAGAGCTGTGCCCGCAAGACTCGCAGGGTTCCCTCGAGCGATTCTTCGTCTCTGGAATCGGGGACTATGACTTTTTGGGGGCCCGTGCTGGGAACATGCCTTTTGCCCGCTACTTTGCCGAGGTTTGCCCCTTCTAAAAGGCTGCAGTCTTCTCCGCCCCTTCGGGGTAGGTCTCCAACCGCGAAACCTACCAGGCACATCCTTGTCCTCGAGTTGGACTCTACTGTGCATTCCCCCTCGAGGTGGATGATTGCCTCTCAAGGGTCTTCTTCACACCCAGTGGAGGAATTTTCATTTGCCCCGTCTTCTCCGGGGCTCCACAAGATGGTCCCTCGGACTCCGGGGTCCTCCCCGACCCACCTGATGCGGGGTTGTTCTTCGACGCCCCCGAGGCGCTTTAGTCGAGCCTCCTCGATTTCCCATTCTCGGGACTCCGAGGCTCCGGCATGCTATTCGAGGGAAATTTCTCCTTCTTTCTCTGCTGCCCCCAGATCTCGCTCGGGGTCTCCTCAGGAGGATGAATCTTCTTCTCGAAACTCCTCCTTCACTGGTTTCATTTCTGACATGGGTAGGGCCTTGAACCTGGACCTCCAGTCTGAGTCCCGTTATACCCAGGAATTCCTGGCGGAAATGGGTGTTGCTTATCCGCCCCGTGAGGCGCTGCGCTTGCAGTTGCAAACGTTTCTCTGGAACCTGGAGACCCCTTATGTGGTCCCGGCTATTCCCTCCAAATTGGAGTCCCGTTACTGGATGATCCCTGTCAAGGAGTTTGAAAATTCTCACCAATCCTTGGTGGTTGAATCTTCCTTGAAGAAATCCAACCCTTCAAAGGTATACGCAGCCATCCCTCCCGGCCGGGAGGGCCGTATGATGGACAAGTTTGGTCGCTGTCTTTATCAAAACTCAATGATGGTGAACCGTGTCCTCAATTATAACTTTATCTTCACGTCCTATCTCTGGTTCTGTGTGGAAGCCTTCCACTTGTTCCGGGTGGACGTGCCGGATTCTCGTCGTCAGGAGTTTTGTCTCCTCGAGGAGACTCTCTCCCAGCTCCGCCTCTATATGTTTCAGGCGGCCTATGACGCCTTTGAGTTGTCCTCAAGGGTCACGGCTTTTGCGATTGCCATGCGTCACCTCGCTTAGCTCAGGATTGTGGATATGGATCCGAATCTCCAGGATCATCTAGCCAATCTCCCTTGCGTGGGTAATGAGCTCTTTGATGATTCCATAGAGTCGGCCACCAAGCACCTCTTGGAACATGAACGGTCCTTCGCCTCTCTGGTGAGACTTAAGCCGAAGACCCCTCCAGCTCGGCAATACAAAATTCCTCTCCGGAGGTACCCGAAGAAATCTACTCCTGCATTCTCTCGGCCTCCTTTGAAGCGGCTGCAACAATAGCAGCAGCGGCAAGCGAAGGCCCAGCCGCCGGCTCCAGCGAAGCCTGGGCCGTCTTTTTGACAATTCCGGTATGAGCCTTCGGGCTCCCTTCCTTCTGGAGACTTCCCCCCTCTCCATCGGGGGGTGTCAACATCATTTCTACACCCACTGGGAAAGTCTTACCACCGACAGTTGGGTGCTTTCCATCATCCGGGAGGGGTACTCCCTTTATTTCAGTCACGTACCCCCGGACCTTCCTCCAAGAGGGTTTCCTTCGTCCCGGTCTCAGCTGCCTCTCCCTCTGCGGGAAGCTCGGGCCCTTCGCCTTTGGGCGGACGAGGAGGTTCCTCCGGACCAGTGGAATCCGGGATTTTATTCCCGGTACTTTCTGGTACCCAAGAAGACGGGGGATTTGCGCCTGATCCTGGACCTCTGCTCTGAACAAGTTTCTGGTCAGGGAACGGTTCAGAATGGTCACCCTTCCTAACCTGTACCCCCTCTTGGCCGAGGGGGACTGGCTGTGTTCACTGGACATCAAGGAGGCGTACACGCACATTCCGATACACCCGGCCTCTCGCCGGTATCTGAGATTCCGGGTGGGGGATCTCCACCTCCAATATTGGGTTCTTCCCTTCGGCCTAGCGGCCTCTCCGAGGGTTTTCACGAAATGTCTAGTTGTGTTAGCTGCGGCCCTGTGTCTCCGCGGCCTGCAGGTGTTTCCCTACCTCGACGACTGGTTGATCAAAGCATCCTCGTGCCTCAAAGTTCTGCGAGCCACGAATCAGACCATCTTGCTCCTTCAAAGTCTCGGCTTCGAGGTGAACTTCCCCAAGTCCCACCTCTGTCCGTCCCAGTCTCTGGAATTCATCGGAGTGGTCCTGGACACGGCTCGTCTCCACTCCTTCTTGCCTCGGCCCTTGTTCGTTTATGCCAGAGGGTGGCCCATCTGTCCTCGGCCCTGGCTCGGCTCTTGATGGTCCTCCTCGGTCACATGGCCTCTATGGTTCACGCGACTCCTTTTGCCAGACTTCACCTCCGTATTCCTCAATTGACTCTTGCATCCCAATGGAACCAGGATCGAGATCCTGTCTCTCGACTCATTGTCGTGACTCCTTTGTTGAAGAAGTCTCTCGGTTGGTGGATGCTCTTTTCCAATCTTTCCAGAGGTTTTCTGTTTCATGCCCCCCCTTCCGCAGAAGGTCCTCACGATGCACTCGTCGACCTATGCTTGGGGGGCTCATCTGGACAGTCTTCGCACTCTCAGGGTCTTTGGTCTAATGCTGACCGCCTTTGTCACATCAATCTGCTGGAGCTTCGAGTGATTTCCCTCGCTCTGAAAGCTTTTTGTCACCTGCTTCGCGACCGAATGGTGCTGATCCGCACGGACAACCAGGTCGTCATGTATTATATCAACAAACAAGGGGCACGGGGTCCCTGTTCCTGTGCCAAGAGGCGATGCAGCTCTGGGATTGGGTTATCTGCCGCAACATATTCCTTCGAGCGGTCTACATTCAGGACCAGCATAATTGTCTGGCGGACAGGTTGAGTCATCTTCTGCAATCTCACGAGTGGTCCATCCATTCCTTGACCCTGCGTCAAGTGTTTGCTCGTTGGGGGACTCCGGATGTCGATCTGTTCGCGTTCCCCCTCAATCACAAGTTGTCCCGCTTCTGCTCCAGGGTTTACATCCCTGTCAGGCTCAAAGCGGATGCTTTCCTACTGGTTTGGACAAACCTTTTTCTGTATGCATTCTCACCATTCCCTCTGATTCTGAAGACTCTCGTCAGGCTCAAGTCCATGTGTGCCACCATGATTCTGATAGCTCCTTGGTGGCCTCGTCAGCTGTGGTTCTCCCTTCTGTTGCAACTCAGTTCCAGGGAGCCTCTTCTTCTGCCTGTTTTTCCTTCTCTGCTTACGCAGAGTCAAGGTTCTCTTCTTCATCCCAACCTACAGTCTCTGCACTTAACGGCTTGGTTCCTCGAGACTTAATGCCCTCGTTCCAGTTCTCTCAGCCTGTGCTGGATGTCCTGGAGGCGTCTTGGAAAGAGTCCACTCGCCGATGTTACCTTCAGAAATTGACCCGCTTTTCTTCCTGGTGTGCTACTCGGCAGCTGGAGCCGATCTCTGCCTCCTTGTCTGCTGTCCTGGATTATCTGTTGCACAGTCCTCTTCGGTTCGAGTCTACCTTAGTGCCATTAGTGCTTTTCATCAGCCGATTGACGGGAAGCCTATTTCTATTCATCCTGTTGTTTCCTGCTTCATGAAGGGCCTTTTCCACGTTCTTCCGCCCCTTAAACCTCCTCCTGTGGTTTGGGATCTTAACGTGGTCCTTGCTCGTTTGATGAAACCCCCGTTCGAGCCGCTAGTGTGGGCTCACTTGAAGTATCTTACTTGGAAGGTTGTGTTTCTTATTGTTCTCACTTCTGCCCGTCGAGTCAGTGAGCTTCAAACCTTGGTGGCGGACCCACCCTTCACTGTCTTCCATCATGATAAGGTGGTTCTCCGTACCCATCCTAAGTTCTTTCCTAAGGTTGTTTTTGAGTTTCACATCAACCAATCCATTGTTCTTTCTGTGTTTTTCCGAAGCCCCATTCTCATCCTGGAGAAGCGGCTCTGCATTCTCTTGATTGTAAGTGTGCGCTGGCCTTCTACTTGAAGCGCACCGCTCCTCACCGTTTTGCTCCCCAGCTGTTCCTCTCCTTCGATCCTAATCGCTTGGGTCGCTCTGTTTCTAAGCGGACCATTTCTAACTGGTTGGCCGCTTGTATCTCTTTCTATTACGCTCAGGCTGGTCTCTCCCTGCCGGGTTGAGTCTCGGGCTACAAGGTCAGAGCGATGGCGGCATCTGTTGCTTTCCTCTGCTCGACTCCGATTGAGGATATCTGTAAGGCTGCCACTTGATCCTTGGTTCATACGTTTACCTCGCATTACTGTCTGGATGCTTTCGCCAGGTGTGACGGCCATTTTGGCCAGTCTGTTTTGCAAAATCTGTTCTCCTAAATTGCCAACTCGCCCTCCAACCCATTCTGGTTAGCTGGGAGGTCTCCCACATGTAGAGAATATGCTGCCTGCTTGTCCTGGGATAAAGCAGAGTTACTTACCATAACAGGTGTTATCCAGGGACAGCAGGCAGATATTCTTGCAACCCACCCACCTCCCCGTGGTTGGCTTCTTTGCTAGCTATCTGAACTGAGGCCACGCTGAGGAGATGCATGCCCTAGGTCGGGCGGGAGGTGCACGCACGCATGTGTGGGCCAATTGCAAGCTTTGAAGGTCTTCAAGCAAGTTTGCTTGCGAAAACGTCCGCTAGGGGGCTCCGTCGGTGACGTCACCCACGTGTAGAGAATATCTGCCTGCTGTCCCTGGATAACACCTGTTACGGTAAGTAACTGTGCTTTTTCTGCTTCTGGTTTAGTTTCCATGCCAACAAAGTTCCCGGCTTATTTCCAAACTAAAAATACTTCTATAGGACCATTAACATCTTATGATCAATTTATCTACGTAAAGTTGTTTAAGTTGGTTCTAAAATGCTCCAGACAATGGAGATCTCTTGTGTATGTGCATATTTTGCTTCCACTTCTTAAATTTCATCCAATAAGGTCTTTTCCCTCTCTAATTTTTGGTTTTTCCTTAGCACCTTGTTCATGAATAACCCCCCACACCACTGCCTTAAGGCCTTCCCACACCATTCCTACTTTCATTTCCCCTGTGTCATTAAAGTCCAAGATAATTCATGCCCTTTTCTACCTCACATAGGATAATTTCTTCCTGTAATAAGCTTAATTTACCTACCATGCTCCTCTTTGTTCCATTCCCAAAGTAAACTCCCCTCTCCCTATACATTGCTGTGTGCATCTGGTAGTATTATAGAAATAATAAATAATAGTAGTAAACTAGATTGTGTTCAGACCATGTTTATATATCAGTATGTACTATGTATGTGTTCTTAGTTTCTCCATAGCATGTTATCTTATGTTCTCTGTAGCATGTGTATTATTGATCCTGAAGACTTCTGTGTTTGTATCTTGGGCTCCTGGGGAGAACAGGCTATAAAACTAACTAAATACTAGTGCTGCCTGATTAGTCGAATTGAATCGATTCATTGTCCGAGAAAATTAGACTTATCAAATCAGTGGCCAACACTCCCCTCCACCCACACTAACCCCTCCCCCGATGAGACCTGACATACCTCCGAGGCTTCCTAAAGCAGCAGCAGCAGTAGACGGTCAGCAGCGGCACCACTTTGAATGGGCTGCTTGCGGCCTGCCCTGCCCCACTGGGATCTTCTGGTGCCGCATCACTGATGACATGGCAGAGGGAAGCCCTTGTAGGGCAGGCCGTGAATATCCCATTCACAGTGATGCCACTTCTGACCTGCCACCGCTGTTGGTTTAGGAGGTCTCGGACTGTTGGAGACGTCTGCTTCTGGGGGGTTCCCTGCACTATAGTAAGCCCCCTGGACAGCCTGCTGGTCAGATCGGGTCTCCGGGATCAGGAGCTAGCTCACCCGAGGTTTGTCTACTAGTGGGTGTAGCGCAGGCTGAGAGGTTCCATGGAGGTGTGACTGGGATAGGAGCCGGACTGCGTGCCTCTGCCAAGTGGTTGTGCAACATATCCGTTGGTGGTGGAGGTCACAGGCCATGGTGGTCAGATTGGTGGGGCAGTCAGAAAATTTGAAATTCAGCTTTCCAGCTTCCTGAGGCTTTAGATCTCCCTACATGCTGTTCCAGCATTGCCTGAAGTTTTTCCCATACAGCACAATGGAACAGACTGATGTGTTTTTTTAGCGATTTTTTTGGGAGGGGGCCTTTAAAAGGGGGTTTTGGGTGGTTTCCCTGCATGTCCTACCCCTCCCCACCTCTAAAATCCCCAAATCGCCATTTTTTTATGGGTTCCTGTTCCTTTCCTGGGCTATTTTTATGCAAAATCGGCACCTGTAGTGACCATCTTGGATTTTTCCCGATTTGAATATAACTATATTTTTTTATACTTAGGAGCTTTGTTTTTGCTCCAAACTTCACAGATGGCCTCCTCAGGTCGTGATGGGAAGGATTCGTGCTTCGTTTGTGGTGAATAGCTGTTGGATGTGCAGCCATGTTCCACGTGCGCTGCGGCCTGCGAGGGGGATAAAGTTTGTATAGATGCAGTGCCTTCCACCTCCAGGGAGACCTTGCTTGAGCCTTCTGCCCCAATTTCTGCAAAAATCGTGTCTGGGGCTCTCGGCAGAGTGCTGGTGGTGTATTGTTGAAATGCAAGCACAGTTCTGGAGTAAAGCCTCATAAGTCTTCCAAACATGCATTTCTGCCTCTCTTGATTCACGTGGACCAGGCTGGGTTCATGCCAGGCTGTTACATGTCGATGGATCTTGCTCATGCTCTGATGGCCCTTCATTCCAGGCATGGGATAGAGGGTGCATCGGCTATTTTTGGTCTGGATATGGAGAAGGCGTTATAGTACGCTGCGTTCCCTTCGGTCTACTAACCAAAAGCTCTTAATAGTTCCCTCCCTGAAAATTATTGGAACTCGACGACAAGATATGTTCTCGGTGATGGCTCCACAACTTTGGAACACTTTACCTCAGCAATTGAGAGAGGAAAATAATTTGAGTCATTTTAAAAGTAACTTAAAAAGTTTTCTTTTTAAAGATGCTTTTAATCTTTAAATTTTGTTCAAAAATTTTACATTACCGTCTTCCAGGTTTCCACCTCTCCCCCTAATGTTTTTCCATTTATGGTTCTCTCCTGCACTCTAAAAATATTGAATTGTAGTTCTGCCCTTTTTTTACCTAGTGTCTCGGTTGGTCTGTAAGTCTGTTGGTCTTAACTATTGTTTTAAAATTTTGAAACGTTATGTTAAAATAAATGTTGTTTTTTTTTTTCCAATGTTGTAACTCGCTTAGTAAAAATTAAATTAAGCGACTCATCAAATTAAAATAAACTTGATAGCATCTCCTGGCAGTATCTCTTCTGGGTTTTACGTAAGTTTGGCATAGAGGGGCATATGCGGCTGCAGGCCAGACTTTTAGTGAATGTCAGTTTATGGACCCGTTTGCCTCGGGTAGGGGGATGCGACAGGGCTGCCTGTTATCTCCGCTACTTTTTGTGTTAGCCATAGAATCTTTAGCCGCTAAGCTACGCATGGACCCGAATCTTCGGGGCATCTGTCTTGGGGAGAGGGAGAGCCGCATTAATTTATTTGCTGATGATATTCTCTTTTATCTAGACCATCTCCAACAGGATTTGAGGCGTGCCCTGGCTCTTGTTCGCTCCTTTGGGGACATTTGTGGCCTGCGAGTCAATTGTGATAAATCTGAACTTCTCCTGCTGCGATTCACTAAGCTGGAGGCCTGGCATGCGGGCCTAGAGATACCACCAGTGCAGGGGCCAATGCGATACCTTAGTGTGTATTTAAGCCTCGATCTCAAGCTTTTGTACCAATATACTGTGTGACATCACCTGGACGAGATCCAGCGTTTGTGTAATAAATGGAGGGACCTTCCACTGGGAGTTTGGGGTCGAGTGGCTCTGACTAAGATGATACTTCTCCCCAAGATCCTGTACCTCTGCAGACTATACCCCTTTGGGTTACTGATAAGGATGTGCGACTGTTTCGCTCTATACTCTCCTCTTTCATTTGGCGTCATAAGCGAGCCCGGATTAGTTATGCCACTTTGGCCTTGGATAAATCTCAGGGCGGCTTGAATCTTCCTGATCTTAGTTTTTATAGTGTGGCAGCTTTGTCCAGTTTATTCACAAAGACTGGTCAGGTTGTTATAAATATTCTCCTCGGGGATGGGTGGAGACATGGTGCTCCCCTCACTCAGTTTTGTCCCTTCTTCATGTTCTGCTGTTGGTTACCTAGGAGGGGGCCTAAATTTACATTTCTCCTATACCCTTGCGACACGCGTGGTGGTGGCGGTGGCTGTGGTGGTGGCTGTGCGGTGGCGTCAGCAAGGAAAAACTCCGGTAGCTTCCCCCTTGTTACAGCTGTATGAGATTGTTGGCTCTTCTTCGGGAGTGGGACACTCTTTGTTTCGGCAGTGGGAGCAGAGGGGGTGCAGATCCCTTCAGGACCTTCTTACTGTGGGGGGTGGCCAGTTTCCTACATTTGCTCAGCTGCAATCCCACTGGCACCTGCCCCAGACCCATTTCTGGGCTTACCTTCAAGCCCGGCATTACTACCTGTCCCTTGGTCACAAATGGGGGGCTGATTGGCTTTGTGGTCCCCTGGACATTCAGTTTTTTCAGGTGCCTCCTGCTTTGAACAAATTAGCCACCTGGTATCGCATTTTGAAGAATGCTTCAGCTCTGGGATCTATTGATAGGTTGGCTTCACAGTGGCAATCAAAACTTGCTATTATATTTGATCGGAGGGCATTTCTTGATCTCTTTGCCAATGTACAAGCCTTGGAGGGCTCCACATACTTTCGGGAGATGCAGTTTAAAATCTTGCACCGACCTTACATCTCCAGGGCGCAGGGGGCCCATATGGGCCTGTGAGAGGGAGCGGTCTGTACTAAATGCCATTGCTCTTTGGGTACCCTCACTCACAATTTTTTGGAATCTCCTGCCTCCGCCTTGTGGCTGCAAGTTCTTCCATTTTTGGAATGCCTTGTTCAACGCGCTGTGCTATGGGACTATGGTTTCCTGTTAATGGGAAATCAGCGCGGCTCGATTGAGGGAGGGCTCACGTTACCCCAGCGAAAGGTTCTCTACATGGCTGTCTTGGTGGCAAAAAAGCTCCTGTTGCAACATTGGGTGGCTGACACGGTGGCCTCTTTTCTGCAGTGGCTTGCTCATTTAGCTGAAGTGGGGTGCTATGAAATGCAGCGCACTCCTCAGTATGGGCATGTTGCATACCAGTGTTACATAGCTCTTTGGAGGAGAGCCTTGCTTTTGTGTCCTGGTACTGCACCTGCAGATGCAGATCCTATACTCTGATTCACCTCAGGGTGATTGACACTCTTTTCTTCCTTGCTTTCTCCCCTGGGTAGATGCACATGTGTTTGGCTATTTGGGGGGCATGACTGCTGGGGTGCCTGGTGAGTGATTGTTGTGACTTGAGGCCGGTTGCTTGGGGTTTTGTTGTGTTTGCCTGGGGGTTTTATATTACTTAAAATGTCAGTTGTGTTGGGCATCCAATTGAGGGATTTACTTTGTCTCATTGTTGCCATGTTCTTTCACTTGTTGAATTACCTGGCTGTTTTGCCTTGCTTTTATCTACTTCCCTTTTTGGTTGTATGTTCCCTTTGCAATTGCTAATAAAGATATTTTTTTAAAAAAGAAGTCTTCCAAGCACTCTAAGTCTGAGGTGTACAGGGCGGCTCTCACCGCGGGAGATCTTTTCCCCCCCCCGGAATTTGTGAATATGCTCTATCAGGCATACTTAGTTAAGTCCGTGCCTGTGGTCACCCCACTGACATCTGGGCCGTCTGTGGGACTTCGCCTGTGCTGGACCAGAGTCTTTTACTTTGTTTCCCGGTGGGGATCCTGGAGCGGAAAAGGGCGATGCCTGCAATTGCGTCGGGCATGCTCTCGAACCCTCTGCTCTCGTAGGGAGGTTCGGCGGCGTCCACAGATGTGGCAAATCTGGCATAGTCCTGCAATCAGGATCCTTGTGAGTCCCGGGACCTGGCTGACGATCCCACAAGTATGCAGGTTCTTCAATCCTGCTCTTCTGGAGGACCTCATTACGGAATCTCTGCAAGAATTAAAGCTGCAGCCGGATCAGCCAGTCCAGGTGGAATGTTCTCTCATGAGTGATCAGAGGCCGCTAACTGCCTTCTTTCCTGATAACCCCGATGTGGTCCGTATCCTGTCAGAGATTTGGAATAACCCGGAGGGTCCCTTGAAATGCGTTTGGGCCATGGCAAGGCTTTATTCTATAGCGAGGTTGGTTTTACCAAGCGCTTTACTTCTCTGAAGGTGGATTCAGCTGTAGCTCAGGTCACCACGCGTACTTCCCTCCTACTGATGGAGGGGTGGTCCTGAAAGATGTTAAAGACGGACCTGTGGATTTTATCCTTAAACACCTTTTTGATTCAGCTGTGGCCGGTGTCAAGGTGACGACAGCCTCGTTCTTTATTGCTCATGTGTGCCACTCCAAACTACGCCATGACCCTGTGGTCATTCATTATCTTGAATGTTTCGATCATGTCCCCTCTCAGTCTCTTCTTTTCAAGGGAGAAGAGGCCCAGTTTCTCTAATCTCTCACTGTACGGCAACTCCTCCAACCCCTTAACCATTTTAGTCGCTCTTCTCTGGGCCCGTTCAAGTAGTACTGTGTCCTCCTTCATGTATGGCGACCAGTGCTGGATGCAGTATTCCAAGTGAGGGCGTACCATGGCCCGGTACAGCGGCATGATAACCTTCTCCAATCTGTTTGTGATCCCTTTCTTAATCATTCGTAGCATTCTGTTCGCCCTTTTCGCCACCATCGCATATTGCACGGACGGCTTCATTGACTTGGCAAGCAGTCTGCCAAAGAATCCAATGTAGAACAAAAGAAGATCGGCAGACAATAAGGAGATTCAAATCAGGTTTATTCAAGGTGCTCCCAGGAACCATGCCTGATGCATTTCGCCAAACAAGGCTGGTCAATGCTAACAGAAAACCATGTCTTTAATACACACAGGACACCGAACCACCCTCACCCAGTATGGAATAAGTAATCACAAACTAACCCCCCTCCTCTTTTTACAAAACCAGGGAAGAGGTTTTTAGTAGAGAATGATACGGTGGTTGTTATCCACGGCTAGCTGCGAGTAGCCGTGGGTAACCCGCCGAAACGGGGAGGGGGGGGAAATAATGGTCGCTGCGGGGACGGGGACAAGGCCATTCACCGCCCTGTGGAGCTGTGAATGGTCTTGTCTCCGCAGTGAGGCAATCAAGGATTGCGCGGTCCCGCCCGATCGCAGCACTCTGCCATCTCCCTCCTTCCACCTCACCTTATATGCAGAGTTTGCCGGCTTTCTTTTTCGCCCAGCTGCATGCTTTCATTTATGGATTGAGGAAATATGTATATTTTTAAATATTTTTGCTTTAGGGGGGTCACGTGATGCAGTAAGCCCGGGCAGACGTTACTTGCCTGAGCTCCCGAGCCCCGAGTCAGAAATCGGCGTTTTTTTTTGGTCAGCTTCGGACGCGTAGAGCCCCAGACCGCAACACTTTTCAGGAGGGCTGGTGCATGGACAAATTCCTAGTGTTGCTGACGCTGCTGATGACCCGCGGAGGACAAGATGGCGGCCGGCTCTTCGGCAGCGGTGAGTCATCTTTCCTCGGAGGCTTTGAGGGATATTACACAGGCTGTAGCGCTGGCGCTACAGCCAGGCCTTGATCGTCTCTCTGAGCATCTATTGCATCTGGAATCTACTATAACAGACACAGTCCGCCGCACTAATGAGCTAAAGACTAGGGTGTCGGGGATAGAAGACGCTCAGGGGGCCCGGGCCACCGATCTACAGGCTTTGAAGGACCTTACTCGGCAGCAGGCGGAATGCCTGGAGGATCTGGAAAATAGATCTAACCTCAGATTTATGGAGTTCTCCGAAACGGTGGTGGGCCCTGCTCTGTTAGACACACTGGAGTTTTGGTTACGCGAAACCTTTCCCATGCGAGGAGACGTGGGCCCCCTCCGTCTTGAGCGCGCCCATCATATAGGACGGGAGCGAACTGGGGGACACACGACCACGGATGATCATCGCCAAAGTGTTTAACTACCATCATAAAGTGGAAATTCTATGTCAGTATAAACAACAACGTGATATATTAAAATTTGGGGATGCTGAGATTCGGATTTTCCAGGACTACTCTGCTGCATTAACAGAAAAACGGAAATTATTCTACCCTTTATGTACCACTCTGGTGGAGAAAAAGGTGCGCTTCTTGTTCCTTTATCCAGCTACCTTGCGATTTCACCATCATGGTCAGTGGCACTCCTTTGATTCCTCTGTAGAAGCTGCCAATTATTTCAACACCCACTTGCTGTATCCACAGAGTCCCATGGGCTGAGGTGGCTGTCGACTGCACGCTTTCTATCCTTCTTTTGTATGCTGCTATGCTGCTTGCAACGAGGCAGCCTTACTGGGATTCAGTTTGAGACCTTTTTGGGACTATGACGGGGCGAGTTGTATTTCCACAATATTTGTTATTATGGTTCCTGTTTGCACTTTCTATACTTTCTAAGATTTATTGTACTATTGTGTGGGTTACCTATATATTTTTGATTCTCTACTTTGTGTTGATACTATTGTTGACTCAGGGCTCGGGAAGGCATCCTATTGAGCCCTTACACACCAGCGTGACCACTTGGGAGAGGTTCTGTTGCTGTGTTTTGCACAGGGGGAGGGACTGGATTGGGATGGGGGAGGTTCTGGGAGGATTGGGGAGGAGGTGGTGGGGGGAGTAGGTAGGGGGCTTCTTTTTTGTTTTTCTTTTTTCCTGAGGAGGGGAGTTCTGATCGGGACAGCTCCGTGAATGCTATGATTGGTGATGGGGAGGAAGTCATGCCATCTTTGGAAATTTTATTCTCTCTGGACCCCATTTTTTCTTTTTGTCTGTCCTGGGTGTGGCTGGGAGCCTGGGATCTGTTACCAGAATGGTGTGGCAATGCAGCATCATTTCCATCAGATGCCCAGGAATGTCTCTGGCATTACATCCCCTATTAAACGAACAAAAATTCTGAATCAGTTACAACGCCATAAGGTAGATATAGTTTGTCTACAAGAAACTCGTCTGACAGATTTTGAACATGCTAAATTGAGAAGATCTTGGGTGGGGGCAGTATATGCAGCCTCCTCTCCCCAGAAAAAAACTGGGATAGCTATTTTAATTCAAAATCTTTGCCGTGTAAGACCCGCCTTGTGGAGTCTGATCCGCAGGGCCGGTTTCTATTACTTTATATTACAGTGGGTACCTATTCATTTTACTTGCTAAATGTTTATGCCCCCAATGTGTATGATCATTTCTTCTTTGAACATATTGTTGCTATACTGTTGGAGCATGTAGCTGACCCAGTGTATGTGACGGGTGATTTCAATAAGGTACTTGATCAGACTTGTGATCGGTCCAGCCCAGGAGTTCCATCTAGGGGGGAAGGTCTACGTGGCATCCCGTATTTATGTACAACCTTGGATTTGGTTGATCCTTGGCGTTTGCTTTATGTCCAGGAGCGAGATTATACACATAGATCCCGTGCTCATGGTACACTTTCTCACATCGATTACATTTTAACTACTAAACCGTCTTTTCTTAATATTGACGAGGCCACTATTAGACCCTCGGTTATTTCGGATCATGCACTGATCTGGATAGATATCAATTTGGGCTTTGGTATCCAAGGTCCCTCTTGCTGGCGTTTCCCTAGCTATTTGTTTCAGGATGCACATTTTTGCACTTTTCTACAGGAGAAGTGGGAAAATTTTTTGGAATTTAATGGTCAGCATCTTCATGAGCCGGAATTATTTGCAATACAGCTAAAGTAGTATTACGGGGGGATTGTATTGCTTATGTCATCGCGCGCAATAGGAGGTTATCTAGAGGCAGTCTTCGTTTGGAATGTGATTTGGCAGCTGCAAAGCGCCATTACATTGTTTGCCCAATTCCAGCCTTGAAGGAAACTTTATTGTCTATAGCAGGGGTAGGGAACTCCGGTCCTCAAGAGCCATATTCCAGTCGGATTTTCAGGATTTCCCCAATGAATATGCATTGAAAGTAGTGCATGCAAATAGATCTCATGCATATTCATTGGGAAAATCCTGAAAACCCGACTGGAATACGGCTCTCGAGGACCGGAGTTCCCTACCCCTGGTCTATAGAAACGGCTTTTAATTCCCATATACATGAGCATACGACAAAAGATGCTGTTTTACCAGAAATTTAAATATCATCGTTATGGTAATCGTTCAGGGAAATTATTGGCTTATTTGATAAAAAGGGCGAGAGGACAGTGGTTTATATTTGGTCCCAATGATGAAGTGGGAACTCTGCAATATAAAATGGACCAGATAGCTAATATATTCTTAAAATATTTTCAAGAATTTTATGAGTGCAGGGACCGGGGAGTGGATACTCTTCTGGGGGATTATTTGGAGGATTCGGGTCTCCCGAAGTTAACTGAATCAGAAGTGGAGATCCTTAATGCGCTCCTTACCCTTAAAAAATTACAGAAGGCGATTCAGATTCAATGCAATTATTCTGCCCTAGGACCCGACGGCTTTACCGCCAAATTTTATAAGCTGCTGTCATCTCAGCTTGGACCTCCATTGCGAGACTATTATGATCGTGTTATAGAGGGAGGGAGTTTTCCTGCAGGAGCTAAAGAAGCCCTCATAACGCTAATTTTAAAACCGGGCAAGGATGTCACCTCTCCTGACTCATATCGCCCTATATCGCTTCTTAATGTTGATATTAAAAATTTTTGACAAAATATTGGCAGATCCGCCTGTCTTCTTTCCTTCCCAAACTTATAGGTCCTGCTCAGGTGGGATTTGTGAAGGGTAGACAAGTGGTGCATAATGTCCGGAAGGTGCTTTTGGCCATGGCCCATGCTCAATCCCAGGATATACCCATGTTATTGGTTAGTTTAGATGCGGCTAGAGCTTTTGATCAGGTAGATTGGAATTATTTGTTTGCAGTTTTGGAATATTTAGGCATCTCCAGCTGATACGCACGGGCGATACGGACTTTATATAGAGGACCGGTTGCACAGTTGTTGGTTAATGAGATCATGACTGAAGCGTTTCCGATTGGCCAAGGAACCCGACAGGGATGCCCGTTATCTCCACTCCTTTTTTTACTTTATTTAGAGCCCTACCTATGTACCATAATTAATGATCTGAATGTAGTGGGAGTTGTGTTTCCTAGTCAGACGGTCAAGGTACTAGCCTTTGTAGATGACTTGATTTTTACACTGACTCAACCACAGCACTGCATTACCCACCTTTTGAACTGCTTAGAGGAATTCCACTTTTATTCTGGCTGTGCCCTTAATTATCAAAAATCCACGGTTTTGGCTATTCCTTCTACAATATCAGACACTTGGGAGGGTAACTTTCCGTTCTCTTGGGCCCAGACATCTATCAAGTACTTGGGGATGTGGATACCTAGGGATCTCTCTACCTTATATACAGTGGTACCTTGGATTACGAGCATAATCCGTTCCAGGAGCATGCTCGTAATCCAAAATGCTCGTATATCAAAGCAAGCTTCCCCATAGGAAGTAAGGGAAACTTGCTTTGATATGTTTCCCCCCCCCCACCTTCCCCCCCCGAGGCCAGCAGCGCTGCTCCCCCCCCCCCCGAGAACCGGCATTGCTCCCCCCGAAGGCCCCCCCGCGAACCGGCACCCTCCCCCCTCCGCGATCTGGTATCCCCCGCCGCCATTGGGCACCCCCCTGCCGCCATCGGGCACCCCCCCGCTGCGACCTGAGGTCCCCCCAACCCACCTGAACCTTCTTCTTACTTTTCTGTAGCCTCCGCAGCGGCACCGGCACCAGCACCAGCATGTCCTGTGCGTGGTGCCGGTGCCTGAAGATCTGCTTCCTGTGCTGGGCCTTGAGAGTTCACGTTCGACGTCGTGAACTCTCAGGCCTTGCACAGGAAGCAGATCTTCAGACACCGGCACCACGCACAGGACATGCTGGTGCTGGTGCCGGTGCCGCAGCGGAGGCTACAGAAAAGTAAGAAGAGGGTTCGGGTGGGTTGGGGGGACCTCAGGTCGCGGCGGGGGGGGTGCCCGATGGCGGCGGGGGGGGGGGGGGGGGTGCCGGATCGCAGGAGGGAGGGAGCCGGTTCGCAGGGGGGGGGGCGCTCACAAATCGAAGCGCGCTCGGTTTCCGAGGCGCTGATTTTGCGAATGTTTTGCTCGTCTTGCAAAACACTCGCAAACCGGTGCACTCGTAAACCGAGGTACCACTGTACTTACAATGTAACCTCTTTGCTGGAGGACACTTTACAGCTGCTCCAACTTTGGAAAACTTTTCCTTTGTCTGTAGTGGGACGGGTGGCCCTTTACAATATGCTACTTTTCCCAAAGTGGTTATACTGATTTCAGGTGCTTCCCCTCTTACTGTCCCTAGCCCATAGGGTTCAACTTATTAGAGGGATTCAACGATATGTTATTTTTTGGGGGGGAACCCTGTATGACCTTTGCTAGGATTTGCCTTCCTAAAGATAAGGGAGGATATGGATTGTTAAATATTCATTGGTATGCGATGGCCTGCCAAATAAGGCATATTAATGATTGGTTTCGGGATACCTCTTATCTCTGTTACTGACTTAGAATTGTCACTGTTATCCCCTTATCATATTAGTTATTTTCTACATGTCACAATACCGACTCTCCGCTCTGGGGTGGCACATTATCCTATATTTGCCCCTGCAAAGCGGACATGGCGCTGGGTGTGTGGTTGTCTGAAACTGTCGCATAAGATTTCTCCTTTTCTCTCACTTCAGGGAAATGGGGATTTTCTACTGGGAATGCAATCTGTATCTTTTCAGCGGTGGGCCACCTCTGGTTTACGATATGTTTTCCAACTGTTTACTGAAGGGGGTCAATTAGCCTCCTTTGCTTCTTTGCAACGTACATTTGGATTTTCTGACACGGACGTTTTTGCATATTTACAAGTCAGACATTATGTTCGCTCCCTACCTGCTTGTCACTTGTCGGATGCTTGTCAGGAGGCACTTTCAGAGATGTTTAGTTTATCAGCACAACAACTGATTCCTCTCCGTTTTCATCATGTGGGTATTCAAGACTGTCAACCAGGCCCAAACTTTACTATATTAGCTGCTGCTTGGGCAGAAGATCTCCAGTGTGAGCTTTCCACTCGTCAGGTACAGCAAGTGGTGAAAAACTTGAGGAAAGTGTCCACTAATATACTTCACTGGGAATTGCAGCTTAAGTTTGTACTTCGCCTTTATATATCACCCATTCGAGCCTATCAGATGGGTATCACCCAGGTACATCAATGCCTGAAATGTACTCAATTACATGCTTCGCTGGGACATATGTTCTGGTCTTGCCTTAGTATTCTTCAATTTTGGCAGCGCTTGGTTATCCCAGGACAAGCAGGCAGCATATTCCCACATATGGGTGACGTCACCAACGGAGCCCCGCAGCGGACAGCCTCGAAAGCAAACTTGCTTGAAGATCTCGAACTTTCGAGTGCTGCACCGCGCCTGCGCGCGTGCCTTCCCGCCCGAACTAGGGGGCGCATCTCCTGAGAGGATCCTCAGTTCGTTTATTTCCGCGGAGACAAGAAGACACGCTTTCTTTCTCTGCAGCATTGCCTTCTCATCACCGCGGCTGTTTCTTTTAATTTAAAGTCGGTCGCTGTGTTAATTTTATCTTCTTTTATTTTTCGTGTTAAAAAAAAAAAAAAAAAAAAGTATATTCTTTTTTCCATGTCCCGGCCTCTTACCGGGTTTAAACGTTGTCGACAGTGTAATCGGGTGATTTCGGTCACCGATCCCCACTGCCGTTGTTTACAGTGCCTGGGTTCCTCTCATTCCCCAGAAGATTGTCATCGCTGCTTTACCCTCACTCCACGAGCTTTTCGGCGGCGTTGTGCTCAATTTTTTCAACTTTTCGGTATGGAGCAATCTTCGGAGCCGGCCTCGACCGTGGCGGCTGCACCGGTCTCGAAGGCCTCGACTCCGACGACCTCGACACCTGTGGTCTCGAAGGCCTCGACCCAGACTCCGGCTGGAGTTTCGGTCTCGAAGGCCTCGACCTCTTCTACTTCGGTTGCCTCGAAGACGACGTCTTCCACGAAGCCTTCTATGGGGGGTAAGTCTCCGAGTTCCCTTTCAGGTGCCGTATCCAAGAAGCCACCAGAGTCCTCGGCACGACCACTTTCAAAGCGTACCTCCAAGATAAGGGAATACTCACCTTCGAGGTCGCCCTCTTCGGAGCGTACTGCTGCACATACGAGGTCAGAACCTTCTGTCTCGGTGCCGATGCTGGAGGACATGTTAAAATCTATCCTCACCACTCAGATTAATTCTTTGGTGGCTCAACTGGTCCCGTCCTCGACCTTGCCTCGGGCTGACCAGCCTGTCACTCAACCGGAGCTTCCAGTCTCCCGAAGCCGATCCCAGACACCGAAAAACATTTCTTCATCGGAGTCGTCCCCGGGCTCACCTCCTCCGAAGCATCGGTCGAAGCATTCCAGACATGGGGCCTCCAAGCTTCGGAGGGAGTCTTCGACGTTGGATACCGAGGCTTCTTTGTCTCGTTCTTCGAAGGCGAAGCAGGGTTCTCACCATCGAGCCTCCACTCGAAGCCCTTCTCGATCCAGAACCCCATCGAAGCCAGTTCGTCGAGACAGTTCTCCACACACCTCGACTCATTCTATACCACGTACACCGGGTACTTCTCCATCCAGGAGTCTGAAGAGGAAACATTCTCTTACTCCACTTCACAGTACAGCTTCTTCTCCTACTGTGCGTATGGAATCGGACATTTCCACATACTCTAGAGAAAATTCTCCATCCTACTCAGTACAACATAAATCTCGCAGTGGCTCTCCTGAAGAATCATCTGATCCAAAATCAGTTTCTTTTGCCAAATTTATTTTTGATATGGGTCAAGCTCTCAAACTAGACCTTCATTCAGACTCTAAATATACTCCTGAGTACTTGGCGGATATGGAGCTTCCCCATCCTCCTAAAGAGTCACTCAGATTGCCTATGACTCCTGTTCTCCAGCAGACCTTCACTCGCAATATGGAGACTCCTTATTCTATCACTGCCATCCCATCTAAATTGGAATCTCGTTACAGAACGGTTCCATCTAAAGGATATGAAAAGTCTCAACTTTCTCATCAATCTCTGGTGGTAGAGTCATCATTGAAGAAAGCACATCCCTCCAAAATTTATGCTTCAGTTCCTCCTGGTAGGGAAGGCCGTACCATGGATAAATTTGGTCGACGTTTATACCAGAATTCTATGATGGCAAATAGAGTTCTGAATTATAATTACATTTTTACGTCCTATTTCAATCATTTTTTAAAGATTTTGTCTTCCTTTTACCCGGATGTCTCCACCAATCGTCTATCAGAATTTAAGAATATCCTTAAGACTCTTTCTCAATTGAGACTATTCATGCTACAAGCTTCCTATGATGCCTTTGAACTCTCGTCTAGAGTCTCGGCATTTGCAGTAGCCATGCGTAGATTAGCATGGTTAAGGATAGTGGACATGGATCCTAACCTTCAGGATAGATTGGCTAATCTTCCTTGTCAAGGAAATGAATTATTCGATGACTCTATTGAAGCAACTACAAAACGTCTTTCAGAACATGAGCGCTCTTTTGCTTCCCTCATCCGTCCAAAACCTAAACCTACACCAACTAGAGGTTTCAAACAAACTCCACGTCGCTATCCACAGAAAACAACTCCTGCTTTTTCTAGACCTCCTGCTCGTCGGCCTCCTCCACAACAACGACAACAAAAGTCACAGACCCCTGCTAACACTAAGCCTGCTCAGTCTTTTTGACAATCTCAACTTGAGCATTCAAATTTCTCTGTTTCCAAATTCTCCCCTCCCCATAGGGGGTCGCCTATCCAATTTTTATCATCAATGGGAGCTCATAACATCAGATCTCTGGGTACTTACCATTATCAGAGAGGGATACTCTCTTCGACTCCTTCAGGTGCCTCCAGATCGCCATCCAAGAGAGTGTCTTTCAAATCAGTCGCATCTTCCTCTTCTTCTTCAAGAAGCTCGGGCTCTTCTTCTCCTGCGAGCTGTGGAGGAAGTTCCTCTCTCCCAAAGGAACTCGGGATTCTACTCCCGTTATTTTCTAGTTCCCAAAAAGACGGGGGATTTGCGACCGATCTTGGATCTCAGAGCTCTCAACAAATTTCTAGTCAAAGAGAAATTTCGAATGCTCACTCTGCCAACTCTATATTCCTTGATGGATCATGGGGATTGGATGTGCTCCCTCGATCTCAAAGAGGCCTATACTCATATCCCCATTCATCCAGCTTTTCGCAAGTACCTCAGATTCCAAGTAGGAAATCTTCATCTTCAGTACAAAGTTCTCCCCTTCGGACTGGCTTCTTCTCCCAGGGTTTTCACCTCGGTTCATACTTTCACCTCTCATTATTGTCTGGATACTTTATCCAGGAGGGATGGCCATTTTGGCCAATCTGTTTTGCAAAATCTTTTTTCGTAAATTGCCAACTTCCCTCCATCCCTTTTTACTTAGCTTGGAGGTCACCCATATGTGGGAATATGCTGCCTGCTTGTCCTGGGATAAAGCACAGTTACTTACCGTAACAGTTGTTATCCAGGGACAGCAGGCAGATATTCCCACAACCCTCCCACCTCCCCTGGTTGGCTTCTTGGCTAGGTATCTGAACTGAGGATCCTCTCAGGAGATGCGCCCCCTAGTTCGGGCGGGAAGGCACGCGCGCAGGCGCGGTGCAGCACTCGAAAGTTCGAGATCTTCAAGCAAGTTTGCTTTCGAGGCTGTCCGCTGCGGGGCTCCGTTGGTGACGTCACCCATATGTGGGAATATCTGCCTGCTGTCCCTGGATAACAACTGTTACGGTAAGTAACTGTGCTGTCTCTACACCACATCTCTCTGGGGTAGACGGTGGACTCCGACTCCCAGAGCACTATTTGGTTTTTATACTATTGCTTCTCCCAAGCCCAAAGGACTTTCCGCATTTGTGGCTAGAATAATGTTACTGGGCAAGAAGGCAATTTTGTCCCAATGGTTGACAAGTGAACCCCCGACTTACAGTCAATGGAGATCACTGATGATCATACAAGCTTCACTGGAGAGGCTGCATTTTTCAGACTTGGACTCTGGCCTGGGCCGCAGATTCTGTTTGATATGGGAACATTTTTGGTTGAGCCTTACTCCTCTAGCTAGAAGTCGACTACTGAACTTATAATTTGATTGTGCTTTTCTTTCCCGTCCCGTTTCTCCTTTTGTTTTTGTTTGTGTTGGGGGGGATGGGGAGGAATGGAGAGGGGTGAGGTTCTTAATTGTGCATAATTGTAAATGTACTGATTGGTTTTGCTGTTAATGTTTGCTGGCACACTGAAATTTAATAAATACATTTAAACATAATATTTTTGCTTTGAAGAAGCAGCAGGTTGTTATCTCTGCAGATACAAATTCACAGTTTTCAGAAATGCAAAACCAGGCATCTGTAATAATATCTTCTAGATAGAAAAATTGCCCATGACATTATGAATGGATTAATGGAATTCATTTACCAAAAAATATAAACATAGCATGAATATACGGTAAACCTCATGCTATATAATTAAAAACGAATCTATATTTCATGATGAATAACATTTAGACTATAATGTATCTTAAATAGAAAACTATCTTTAGATAGATTTTTCCTCAAAACATATTAAAAAAAAATCTGAATTTATTTATTTAAATCATTGATTTTTATCCACCCTGAAATAAGATCCTGGCACTGGCTTTTAGTAGAAATTGCATCTGACTGGCTGGGGTTCTCTTAGGATAGGTTTGGAAATCACTGAGGACTCCTTTTACAAAGCTGCAGAAATTGCTCCGATGCCCTTAGGGATTTAATGGATGTTGGAGCATTGCTGCGTGTTAGCCGCTACCGAGAATTTGCGGGAGCCAGTAAGGATGCCTCTCAGTACCGAGCAGCAGCGCCAACTCGCGCTCCTGCTCTTGTTGCTCATAGAATCTAGTTTATGCATGCCACAAGTTTGATTAAAACTTTGCATCTTCATCATACCCAACAGAGCCTGAAAATTCTTTTAAGAGTCACCCAGAAAATATATATAATAATTTAAATGAGACCATATTTTACCTCCAAGCAAAATAACCTCCTTCCTTATGGACCTCAGCTAATGAAAACTAAAACTACAAGCAACAGTGCTGTCTTGATGCCACATTTGGAGTGACAGCTGATTATCATATCTCCACAGAGAGGCTATTTTCAGCATGCTCGTGGGATTGCCACTAGAGGTCATGGTAGCCATTTTGAGAGCAGAGCCAACATGGGCAGGAGCAACTGTGGGGATCCCTTCTATCCTAGATCACCAGGAATTGTAAGATTTTGGGGTGGGGGTGGGGTCAACTTCTGTTCAGAGGGGAGGGAAAGGGAGTCAAATGGGACAAAGCATATATTTTCGGTTTCAACTGAAACTGTGGCTTTAGCCTTTCAACCAGTACCAGGCAGAAAAAGGATTTGTGTCCAGGTTTTGACACCGTAACTGAAATTTAAGGATTGATGAGGTGTGTGCGAAAAAAAATATGCATGAGCGACAAGTTACATACTCCACAAATTTATGAGCAGGCGCGGAGGACGAGTGCCCTTGAGATTGTGGGAGGGTTAAATACTCAAGACTTAGAAGAAAAATAATTTACTTAAAGTATTTTTAATTACGTAATATCATCAGTTCTTCAATCTTCACAAATATTCTTTTCGATTCTTTCCAGTTTTCCAAAAACCCGTTTCCGCCCCGTCTCCGCGAGCTCGGTCCTCGCAAACCATCTGATCCCATCCGCACAAGCCTAAATTATGATTTTATTCTGAATGTATTTTATTAAAGTATAAAAAGAAACAATATTCTGTACAATTGTCATTTTATAAATACAAATAATACAGAGCAAGGATCAACAAAACCCTTGTCTCCCCTCTACTATCAAGAAAACTGAATAAGCCAAATTATTACAGAATGCTACACAGAAATATCATGCTAACAGAATACCGCAGTCACACATAGCAGGAATAGGGTTAGGGGAGTGCAACTAGGGCAACTGCCCCCCTGGTCAGAGAGAACCCTAAGCCACTGCCTGGACTTTGCAGTCCCCAAGTTATGTCTAACACCAGCTCTAGCAGGATATATATTTCAAATCTGATATATTCAAATCACAAAATAGAAATAAAATTATTTGTTTCTACCTTTTGTTGTCTCTGGTTTCTGCTTTCATCTTCTTTTCACTCTCTTCCTTCCAGCGTCTGCCTTCTCTGTCTCTTCAATCCAGCATCTGCCCCTTCCATCTACTGTCTGACCTCTCCCCCTTCCATATGGTGTTTGTCTTCTTTCTATGCCCCTCTCCCCTTTCCATCCAGCCTATGCCCCCTCTCTCGTTTTTACATGATTCATTCCAGATTCACTGCTCTCTTCATTTTTATCTCTCCTACACCAGATCTAACATCTTTGTCCCTCTCAATTTCTCTGCTGACCCCCCTTCCCATCTCATTCCTGTCTCTCCCCTTCCCCTCCTCTAATCTCCCTGCCAGATGTTTCCTTCATTTTTTCTTCTCCCTTCCCTCTTCCCCCTGTTCAGCAGTAACTCTCTTCCCTTCCCTTTCCCTCCTCCCTTCCCAGCAGCATCTCTCCTTATCCCTCTCCAGGTCCAGTAGCAGCTGTCCCTTTTTCCCCTTGCCCAGTAGCTTTCCAGACTCCTTTCCCTCCTCCCCTTCCAGCAGCATTTCTCCTTATCCCTCTCCAGGTCCAGTAGCAGCTGTCCCTTTTTCCCCTTGCCCAGCAGCTTCCCAGACTCCTTTCCCTCCTCCCCTCCCAGCAGCATCTCTCCTTATCCCTCTCCAGGTCCAGTAGCAGCTGTCCCTTTTTCCCCTTGCCCAGCAGCTTCCCAGACTCCTTTCCCTCCTCTCCTCCCAGCAGCATCTCTCCTTATCCCTCTCCAGACCCAGTAGCAGCAGTCCCTTTTTTTCTCACCATGCCCAGCAGCTTTCCAGCCTCTGTGGCTTTCTCCCCTCCCAGCAACTCTCCTTACTTGCCAGCCCAGCGATTCAGGAAGGCAGCCTTGGGTCCTTTGTTGGGTCGCACCGCCTCCGAGGAAAGCGGAAGTTGCATCATCAGAGACGGCCGCGACTCAGCAAAAGCCCCAAGGCTTCCTTTCTGAATCGCTGCGCTTGTAAGTAAGGAGAGCCGCTGGGAGGGGAGAGAGCACACTGTCGGACTGCATGAACTACAGCTCGTCGATCTTGCCGGTCCTGTGCGGACCAAACAAAATACAGGGACAATGTATCCTAAAAAGGAGTCAGTAAAGTAATTTGGCTACTATCAAAAAAACTGACTGAATTAAACTACAACTTCAGAGAGTGAGACCCACTTTTCAATTATTTCGCTCAGAGAAATGAAACTGAAGAGGGGGAGGTAACCCCCTCTTAGGGCAAGAGTTTACCATCCAGTCATTGCGCCATTAATATTATAGCAGGTCAATCTCTGAGGTGTAACAAAACTTGTAACTTTGTATATGTTGTAATAAAATTGAATATGTTTCAAAATAGTCAAAAGTTTTTGCATTCAGGTTTTCACTGGAATGTTAGATAAATCTCACTTAGCTTTTGTGAAGGAGGGGTTCAACAGGGTTCCAACGCGGCCCCGTTTCGGCGTCTGCTTCAGGAGATCCCACCAGCTATAGTTCAACACACGTGATACGAGCACTGAGTTTCTAATAACCACGTATCCGTGCCGGCTAAAAAGTACTTGTAGCTGCCGTAGTGAAAAGAAAGCACACAAATAGTACATACCAGTTAAAGAGGTAACACTTCAAAAAGATTCCACGCAACGGGAAACGCCGGCCACCGCTCCGACTTTTAAACCGGAGGGGGAGGAGGAACCCATGCGTGATACATGTGATGACATCACTCATTCACTGACAACGAAAACAAAGAAGATGTTATGAGAGCTATGGATGATTTGTAAGACATCAAAGGAAGGAAATCCATTCGATTTCATTATTAAGGCCATGTGGGTGGAGAGTGTTCAATGTGTATATCCATTTTTGCTCTTTCCTCCACAAAATACGAGCAGTATCTCCACCCGTGGAGTGGGTTATACAGTCCAATACAGTAAATTTAAGGTCTGACAGGGTATGTTGTGTATGATGCAGCTACAAGTACTTTTTAGCCGGCACGGATATGTGGTTATTAGAAACTCAGTGCTCATATCACGTGTGCATTCTTATGTTTATTCTTTGCATTGCAGATTATTGTTCACGGACATTACATTATTAATACTTTTTGACTGCTTAGCAAGTGTTGAACTATAGCTGTTATGTTGCCTCAAAGGTCTCACTGCTCTCCTCCACAGTTGCTAGTGGATTTAGTTTTTCAACCTTCTCCAGAGCATTGTGGGAGAACTTCAAAATTACGTACTTAAATACTCCGGGCTGCTAAGTTTGATATCACTATCTCTGCCCACACATGAACTGTTCTGATGATCTTAGGCCAGAATTCATTTCTATGGTAAAAAATAATTTCACTTATCTGTGATGTGTGTTATTGGTGGCTAGCTGCTGTTGCCTCATCTGATAAGGAATGGGTAGATTAAACTGATTTTAGTCGTTGCATACTTGCTTGGCTGCTCTTAGACAGAATGTTGGAGAATTAATGAGAGAGAATGAGCTAGAAAGGCTTAATTTTTAGAAAATAATGCAAATAATGCTTTGTTTTATAATAATAATTTCCCATTTTTGCTAGTTTGTGCTTAAACAATGAAATCATTAAGCATGTGATAAGCATTTGTATTTTAGGGTGCCTTAGGAATTTATTGGGCTGGCTTTAACTATGCCTTTTGTCTTTTAACTGATAGGAGTGGGTCAGGTTGTGCTTCAGGTTGCTGCAGCCACGAGCTGTAAACATCACTATGGCATTGAGAAAGCGGATATTCCAGCAAAGTATGCAGAGGTGAGTTGTTTGAATGTTTGACAGGGTCTGTTTTTGCATTCATTAGTGATGTATCATCTAATGTTATGCCTGACAGTTAAACAAACAAAGCTAAGCAAATCAAATATTTGTTCCTATATATATAGTCTCTATCAGTTCTGTGGAATGTCTAGATTTTATTCTTCTTGAGACTAGGAGGCCACATTTTGGCTCTTTGGAACAGTGTAGTGCCATAAAATATTTTCCAGTGCAATAGGTGAGACATTTTAGACAAGTGAATGTTCCAAGTGGATTATCTCCCAATGTCCATGTGCCATATGCAGAAAGAATCCACTCCAGATTTTTTCTGTGACTCGCTACTTCACTGGGAACTCTAGCACCACCTGCAGTTTTTCCCTTCTGCACGTTTGTCTGAAGGAGTGTTTCTGTTCTGCTCTTCCTTTTTTCTTATTTTCTTCAGCATTTTTGTCCAGTTTGCAGGATTTCTTTGTGCTCGGAGTGATTCTTCAGCTCTACATGCATAGAGAACTTACTGGCTTCGGTCTGCAGCTGACAGGCCAATCCTTGGTGGTACCCATTGGCCAGCCTGCATATTTTTGTTGGGAGCTTGGGACCATTCCCACTTTTTCTCTCCTCCTGTCAAACAGGGGTCTGAGTGTAGGCTGTTTGGCATACCTAGGAGGCTCAGCAGTGTCTCGCAGGATGCCAGCTGTGTTTTTTCACCTCCGCGCTTCCCTGATTGCATCCATCGGTCCGTGGGGGTGGAGGTACGGTCAGATACCGTGTTTGACTGGCAGCCCGAAGATCAGCATTAAAGAGGCATTACTAACATGAGGCAGTGATTCTCTGATTCCAGCTACTGTATGAGAGCTGAGGCAGGCTGCAGCACATTTCCAGCACAGGAGTGAGTAAAGGCTGTCACAATGTATGATGTGGCAGGGGGACTTGGGACAGTATGTCAGATCTTCAGATTTTTCTCAGGCTTTAGATCCTGGGGATGATTCCACGGTTCTTCATTTAAGTCTGCTGCTTTGTCTGATCTCATTTTGGAGACTCTGCAGGAATTGAATTTACTCATTCAACTGGCTCCTTCTACCTCCTCTCTCCTTTACAGAGTATGAGCTCAATTTTCCGCTTTTTCCTGGCATCCTGATATGAGCATTCTGATCTCAAAGCAATGGGATTCTCCAGAAGGCGCTCTCAAGGTGACGAGGGCTATGTGCTGTTTGTACTCTATACAGCAGGAGTGTCTGCAGTTTATTGGTCAGCTTAAAGTGGACTCTTTGGTTGTGCAGGTGATTAAATGCACCTTCCTTCCCAGTGAGGGTGGTGTGGTGCTTAAGGATGTGGTTCTCGGGAGACTTTTTGAGGCAGCGGATTTAGGAGTCAAAACTGCCTCTGTGGCATCCTTTGTCACGCGCACTTGCTTGTCCAGGCTACGTATTCTGGAAAATGAGGCTGTGGAGCCGCCTCCTCAGCTTTTTTTTTTGCTAGAGTATATTATGTTGCTGACACCCCTGTATGACCTTATCAGGTGGTGGGTAAGGTGTCAGCGTATTCAATCTCTGCTCACCATATGCTCTGGATTAGACAGTGGGCCGGAGAATCCACCTCTAAGGCTACTCTTGCTAGGCTTCCTTTTAAAGGGCAATAGTTATTTGCCAAGGGCTTGGACAATCTCATGAATTCTGTGGTGGACTGTCACCCTAAGACTCTGCCTGATGCCAGACCCAAAACCCTCTAGAGGTTTGGGAAGCTCTGATTTTCATAGCTCCAGGTGTTCCTTTCTTTATTCAAGCTCCATGTCTTAGAGATTTTCACAGGGCTACAGGCAGAGGTTCTCTGGCTCAAGCCTTCCACCTCCCATTTGGCTCCCTCTGATTAAAAGGTACAGTGATAATAATAACAACAGTATATATACCGCAGGACTGTGAAGTTCTATGCGGTTTACAATGATTAGAAATGTTACAGATTGAGTGAATAAACAAAGTTACAGATTGAATGAATAAACAAAGTACAGATTTAGCGAAAGGTGGTTCTTGCGCTCGGTTGTTAAGGACTAAGATTGAATAGGTTGGTTTCCTAAGTATTTCAGGAATAGATATGTTTTCAGGCGTTTCCTGAATTCTCCATAGGTAGTAGGCACAAGCAATTGTTCAAGGTCTTTACCCCATAATGCTGCTTGATATGCGAGAAGATGTTGATGATGACTTTTAAATTTACAACCTCTAACCGGTGGAGAAACGAAGTTCAGGTGTGAGCTTCGCTTGTGTCTGTTGGTTGAGAAAGAGAAAAGGTCTGTTATATATTTAGAGGCTAAGCCATAGAGTACCTTGAAGCAAAAACAACCAAACTTGAATTTCACACGTGCCTCCATCGGTAGCCAGTGTAAAAGTCGATAGGAAGGTGTCACATGATCAAACTTCTTCAGTCCACAAAGTAGTCTAACCGCTGTATTTTGAACTAGTTGCAATCGCCGCATGTACTTTGGGGGAGTGCCAAGTAGGCGATGTTACAATAATCAAGTTGACTCAGAATAAGGGATTGTACTAGAATTCAAAATGATGAGGCATCGAAGTAAGCTCTGATGGACCGAAGTTTCCAGAGGGTGTGAAAGATTTTTCTGATCAAGGAGTCTACCTGGTCTTTCATGGTCAGGTTCTGGTCCAGTGTTACACCCAATATCTTCATTGTGGGTTGAATTGGATAACTAAGGTTGTTGATGCACATTGGTGCTTTAGTGTCAAGTGGGTATGGCGCTGCTATGAAAAATTTTGTTTTCTCTGAGTTTAGTTGTAGTCTGAATTTGGTCATCCATTGCTCCATCCGATTTAATACTTCTGTTGCTTTGGGGGTGACTTATGAGACAGGCCGAGGGAGGTGTCTCTGCATATTAGGAGCAGACTCTCAGTGTTCCTGCAGGCCTGGGTGTGTATCTCGTCCTACCAGTTGATTCTGGACGTTATTCACTCTGGCTACAAGCTGGAATTTGTCTGACTTCTCACAGATTAGTTTGTGGACTCTCCCGCGGGGTGCCTTGCAAGGCAGTCAAAGTGCAAGCCATTGTAGAAAGATTTTGGGGTATTCAGGCCATAGAACCAGTGCTCTCCTAATGCTCGGGCAGATAATCTATATACTTTATCATGCCAAAGAAAGGCTCAGACAATTGGAGACAAATTCTGGATCTTACGCATGTCAATGCAGTGCTCAAAGTTCCACCCTTTCACATGGAGATAGTGTGGTCTGTCATAGTGGTGGTGGCCCCGGGAGAGTTCCTTGCCTCTCTGGATCTCACAGGCTTATTTACATATTCCTATTTATCAGGCGCACTGGAAATTCCTCCAGTTTCGTGTTCTGGAAAATCATTACCAGTTTTCAGCTCTGCCTTTTGGCCTGACTACTGTGCTTCATACCTTCAACAAGGTGATGGTGGTCGTGGCAGCTCATTTGAGGTAGATGGGGGCTGCAGGTGCATCTGTTCTTAGACGTTTGGCTGATCAGAGCCCCTTTGTTGACTGAGGGTTGGCGCAAGGTGGATCAGGCGGTCCAGGTCCTGGAAGGCCTGGGTTGGATCATAAATTATAGGAAAAGCAATTTGACACCGACACAGTGCCTGGAATATCTGGGGGTCTTGTTCGACACGACAGCTGGCCAAGTTTATCTTCCAGAGGCAAGCAGTCAGAAGCTGTACTCTCAGATTTCTTACCTTCTCGAAAAAGCAGCTCCATCTGTGTGGGACTTATTACAGGTCCTGGGGTCCATAGCAGCCTCCATAAAGGTGGTCCTTTGGGCAAGGGTATATATGCGTCCTCTGAAGCAAGCGTTGCTCTCACTCTGGGCTCTGCAGATGGAAGTATTGCAGGCAGCTCTTCCTTGGACTCCAGAGACCCGGGCCAGCAGGAATTTTTTGGATCCTTCCGTAGTTCTTCAGGGACTACATCGTGGGTGATTGTGATGACAGATGCCAGTCTCCACGGCTAGGGAGCCCATTACAACTGTCATCCCATTCTGGGACGTTTGACGCCCTCTCAGAGGAAATGGTCAATCAACCTCTTGGAACTGGTCCATTCGCTTTGGTGAAATCGCAAATGACTCTGGAAGGCCTAGCAGTCAGAGTGTTCTTCGACAATGCGACATCATGGCATATGTTAATCGCTAGGGAGGAACCAAGAGTGTTTCTCTAGCTTAGGAAGTTCACCTGCTCTTTCTCTGTTGAGTGTCATCTCTAGGCCCTTTCGGCAGCACATGTTGTGGGAGTTGACAGTGTTCAAGCAGATTTCCTCAGTAGACAGACTTTGGATCTGGGTGAGTGGGCACTGTCCTTGGCAGCATTTCAAACCATTGTGTGGTGCTGGGGTTGGCCTCATTTCGACCTAATGGCAGCGGCAAGGAACTCAAAAGCCACCTGATTCTTCAGTCACAGGTCCGAGACCGGAAGCGAAAACCTTGATGCTCTAGTACAGTTGTGGCTGCAGGGAGTTCTTCTGTATGTTTTTCCTCCCTGTCCCATGATAGGTCGGGATTGTGACTCATCAGGGAAGGGTCATTCTGGAGGCTCCAGATTGGCCTTGCAGACTGTGGTCTGCAGATCTGATATGCCTTCGCATAGGTCACAGCTTTCGGTTGTGGGCTTTTCCATACCTCCTCTCTCTGGGTCCAGTCTTCATTGAGGATCCCGATTGCTTTGCTATTGAGCGCTAAGCGTTAAGAGTGCAAAAGCTGTTCTGACGTAGTCATTTCTATTCTTCTGAAATCTAAGAAGTTGACTACTGTGTCTGCCTATGCTAAGGCTTGGAGCATTGGTGTGATCAGGAAAATGTGGAGCCGTATTCTGCTCCAGTTTCAGTAGCGCTTGCCTTTTCCCAGGCGGGTCTTGACAAGGGCCTCACTGTGGCTTCCCTTCGGGTCCAAGTCGCTGGGCTCTCTTACTTCAGAGCCCAGGACCATAGTCCGCTTCCATCTCACCCTGTCGTGGCCAGATTTCTGAAAGGAGCTATTCGCATTAGACCTCCACTCAAACCGCTGTTCGCTTCGTGGGTTCTTAACTTGGTTTTGTCTGGCCTCACTAAAGCTCCATTTGAGCCTCTGAAGGATGCTTCTGTCTTGGACCTAAAGCTCAAGGCAGTTTTTGCTGGTTGCCATTACCTCAGCGAGGTGTGTCTCGGAACTTCAGACTCTGTCTTATAGAGCTTTTCCTGAGGATTTCAGAGATTAGGATCTCTCTCTGCACGTTCCTTAATTTCTGCTGAAGGTGGTATCGGCATTCCATGTCAATGAAGAAGTGCATTTGCCTGTTATTCAGCCTACTGGTTTAGGAAACAGGATCATATTTTGAAGAAGTTGGATGTACAGAGTTCTTCTGCGTTATCTAGAGGTCATAAATGAGTTTCGCCTCTGACCATCTTTTTGTGCTGACTCATTCTCCTAAGTGGGATGCTCCCTGCTTCCATGGCCACTATTTCCAGATGGATCTATAAGACCGTTTTGTTAGCTTAGATTCTTTATGCTAAACAGTCTCCAGTTTCTGCCAAGAGTATGGCCTCCTTGTGGGCTGAGGCTAGGACAATCTCCCTTGAGGAGATTTGTAGGGCTGCTACTTAGTCTACTCTGCACATGTATGCCAGATTTTACAGAGTGGATGTGGTGGCAAGACAGGATTCTGCCTTTGGGTCTTCGGTCTTGAGGGTCAGCATAGTCAGCCCTATTTTTTTGGGACTGTTTTTATTCATCCCACTTGTCTAGAATGTTTCACCTATTGCACTGGAAAAAGAGATTGTCCTTATCTTGATGTTATCTGTTCCAGTAGATAGGTGAGACATTCTAGACTCCCACCCTGTCCTTCCTGCACCTGCCTAAGGTCTCATTCTGTTTATGCCTCTCCAAGTTGATTCTTGGATGCCAGTCAGCTCTTTGGACTGGGAATAATTCTGTATATATGTTCCTAATGCATGCAGGGGTCTTTCCTGAGGTCCTTTAATACTTTGTTCGCTGTTTGGTTTTGAGTTTTACATGTTGCTTCTTTGAGCAGAACAGTTGCTTCTTGGGATTGTTCTCATTGGTGTTCATACTTCACATCCTGTGTTGGAGGAGGTGGTGCTAGAGCTCCCAGTAAAGTAGAGAAGTGTTGCAGAAAAAAATCTGGAGTGGATTCCTTTTGCATATGGCATGCGGCCATTGAGAAATAACCCACTTGGAATGTTCACTTGTCTAGAATGTCTTACCTATCTACTGGAAAATAATATCAAGTTAAGGACATAATGACAGCACAACATAGTGGAGTAGAGCTTCAGTTTATTCTTAAGAATTAAAAAGAAAAAAGCTAAGTTTAGCCTTTTGAAGACTACATTTTCTGAAGAGACTTGCTGAGTAACTGAAATGTCTTTCTCAATCTTTCAGTCCCCTGTAAGAAGATCATAATGTAGAACAGGTTTCTAAAATAAGGAAAGCCATATGCACTGTTCTGTCATCTTGCATTATATCCTTTAAATGCTTGTACAAATGTAAGTTTTCTTTGAAGTCAGTCTGTCTTTAGAAAATGAGATTCTTTGTAGATTGTGATATCTTTCATTAGTTTAATATAAGAATAGTTGAGACTAGCATACTATATGATATTTGAGATCACATAGGTTTGTAATATTGATAATTTTCTTATGCTGCTTTGGTAAAAGATATCCAACAAAACAGATCTCAACCTACCTAGAATGGAGGGGAAAAGCCTGAGAGGTCCAGAGGTGAACTATAACAGCATATGTCACAACACCTCATATATGGACTCGATATCTTTCATAGGCACACAAAAACCCTCCATATAACTAATCTAATTCATGATGCAATGAATAAATATAAATAATAAATCAGCACTTATCTTGTGGTCCAACGGGAACCCATTTCACATACTAGCTTCTTCAGGGGATCCAAGTTCTGTGTCTTATAATTAAATCTTTATTGATTTTCAATTTAAAATTCAAGCATAACACTTGTACAGAAAGCAATAATAATAGTAACATATAATTAATTATACATCCAATAAAGAAAACATTATTTAACTATTTATGCTCAAGTCCTCTCTCTAGATCCAAGTTTTAGAAGCAGCGAAAAAATAACAAAAACTAGGAAAAATAAAATATATTATAGCAAGATGCTAGAAGCTCTAGCACTGAAGGTGAGATCTCATATTTATCATATAGGGTTCAAGATAGTCCTCTATCCAGATGAGACATTACCACAAAGGTTGTCAATTGAGATGGTTCAAAGAACACATACTTAACAGAACGTTAACACACAATACATTTACATGGGTGTCTCAAATAAAAGGTAGCCCCCAAAGATGTAACCCCAGGTTTCAAAAGAAGAAATTCACGGCGGCGCTTCTGCGTCTCCCTTGTAAAATCAGGGAACATCTGTATTTTACAACCAAGAAAAACTTTTTGTCTATTTTTAAAGAAAAGTCTTAACAACCATGTTTTATCTAACGGAAGCGCAACAGTTATAATCAGAGTTGCTGGTAATGCTGTCTTTATTGGAAGTCTCTAATAGTTCTGAAACATTTAAGGCTTGTTGAGCCAAATTTTTTTGCTGCTCTTCATGAGCTTTAACAGGTAAGTAATAAACACGTGAAAATGGTGGTAACATTTCCTCTGATACTTCTAAAATTTCCACTAAATATCTCTTAAGCATATCTCTGGGCAGGGTAGGATTAACCAATAGGCCAAGTAGGCATGTGCCTAGGACCCGAAATGGTCAGGGGGGCCCGATGAAGGAAGGCATCAACATTGTTTTTTCAAAATGGCAATGGGCCCCTCCAGCATCGATCGGCAATGCGGGCCCCACCCCGATCAGCAACGCTCCCCCCCCCCATCATCGGAAAGTAAGACAAGCAAGCAACGCGGATAAGAAAGGCAACGGGAACTGTAATTGTGCAAGCGGTGCTGCTTGCCCAAAGCTTCCCTCTGATGCAGCTTCCTGTTTCCGCCTGGGCGCATGGTGGGGTGGGGCAGGGCAGGGGCCCAGTGTACTTGTGTGCCTAGGGGCCCTCGATGAATTAATCCTGCCCTGTCTCTGGGAGTTACCATATCAAGCACAGGAAAATTAATTAACCTTAAATTATTACTACGAGAATTATTCTCAAGTATTTCAACTTTCCTTCTCAAGTTGGTATTATCTTTAATCAGAGTCTCTTGAAGTTGTTTAGACATGGAGATTTCCTTTTCAAATTTCTGTATAGATGCATTTGAATTAGTCAATTCCTTTCTTAAATCATTCAATTCTTTAGTATGTTTTGTAATTTTCTCTTCCAAGTGTTGAAATTTAGGGGTAATAGACTTTGCAAAGCCAGCGATAAGATCCCATAAGGAATCTAAGGTTACCTCTGCAGATTTAACCAGAAAAATTGAAGTTTGTAACATAGAGTGCTCACCATTCTATGGGTGTTCTTCAGGGCATGCCTCCTGGCTATCGCCCCCTTGTAAAGTTGGATTATCCCCAGGTATGTCCATTAGGGCTCCTTGACTATGACCTTCTCCCGGATCCAAACTTGCCTCTGATGGAGAGAACACCACAGGCTCCGGGGTTTCCCCACCCCTGGGAGAGCTAGTGACCTGAGGTTGTGGGGGCGGCACCCTTACATCGGGGCTCAGTGTAACATCATGCCCTGGAGAAACAACTATGGGTTCGCCTCCCTGTGTCCTCAGTAGGCTGCCATCCGACGTCCAGGAGACCTCCTGCATTCGCCTCAAGAGTTTGTCTATATTGCCAAGAGGGGGAACTTCGGGATGCTGCGAGGCAGCAGCAGCGCTCCGGCCTCTTCTCTTGGGCATAATTATAAGTATACAGCGCAAGGAAAATTTCTAAGTTGAGTCGCCAACCCGACGCGAACAGCTCAGCGCGTCTAGCTTGAAGCAGTGAAAAAAATCTGACCACATCATTCCTTATTTCAAAAAAACACTGCACTGGTTACCAGTTGAGGCCAGAATAATTTTCAAATTTGGTTGCCTATGCTTCAAAACACTATTCGTTACTGCAACCACCTACCTTATGAAACACTTAGTTTTCCAAAACAAACTCTGCCTCTCACACACATGAGTACCCGTTGTAGTCTCGAGACTACAGTGGGAACTCACGGCAGCCATTTTGATGACAGCTCTGCATGAGGCAGGAGCATAGGAAGATCGCTCATGCCCCGCGTCACTGTTAGATCACCAGGTAAGGTCCGAGGATGCAGGAGGGCGGCGGGGGTGGGTCAGAGCCAGCCCAAAAACTTATTCGTGATTTTTCGATCTTCGTGGGCCGGCTCTGCACCTAACCCCTGCGAATACAGAGAAGTGTAAAGCTATTATTATTATGATTATCACATTCTGAGTTAGATTAGTTATATGGATTTTATTTATTTATTTTTTTTGTGTCTATGAAAGATATTGAGTCCACATGTGAGGTGTTGTGACATATGCTGTTATAGCTGTTCACCTCTGGACCTCTGAGGCTTTTTTCCTCCATTCTAGATAGATTGAGATCTGTTTGTTGGATTTTGCTTTGAAAGTCTGTGATCTCTTGTGTTTAGTAAAAGGTATCACCATCTATAAGGAATCCAGAGAGATAGGTGAGTTACTCTGTAGTAATAAAACCAATGTAAAGGCTAGCACTACCTTGTTGCTGAGATGTAAGCTTTCAAGATCAAGAGTCCAAGGGATCCTTTTAATAAGCTGCAGTAAAAAGTGGCCTTAGCATGTCCTTAGGCAGGTCTTGCCTCTGTGCTAAGGTAATTTGTATCACAGACCTAAAATGGCCAATTTTCTATTTTTTGTATTAATGGCCATGCGCTACTATTGCATTAAGGCCTCCTGTAGTATTCCTTCACTAACCAGTAAGTGTGCACTAACATAGATGTGCCCATTCTCCACCCCCTGATATAGTCATGTGAAAAAAATTAGGACACCCCATGAAATATTCAGTTCTTTCTTAAGAAATGATCACATATTGATTTCAAATCTTTTTTTAATTTTTGTCTCTGGAAAGGAAAATGATGTAATTGCAGGTAAACAAAACTTTTCCTTGATTTACTCATGAAACAAAAGATATCCACAAAAATGTGTATTCTAACTGAGGAATATCCTCCCACTTAGGTGGCTCAGATCACACATAGGTGTATCACATCAGGTGCACATGATTAGAACATCGTTACTCAGCATTTTGAAGGAGGTTTGCCCTACTTAGACCTCAGACATTTAGTTTGGTGTATACCACAAAGAGCTGTCTGAGGCCTTCAGAAAGAAGATTGTAACAGCTTATAAATCTGGTAAGGGATTTAAAAAGATCTCGAAAGAATTTGATATTAGCCATTCCATGATCCGGAAAATAGTGTACAAGTAGAGGACTTTCCTAACAACTGCCAACAAGGCCAAGTCTGGCTGTCCAAGCAAGTTGACCTCCAGAGCAGACCGCAAGATGCTAAAAGAAGTCTCCCAAAACCCTAAAATGTCATCATGGGACCTACAGCATGCTCTTCCTACTGTTGATGTGAAAGTGCATGTCTCTACAATCAGAAAGAGACTGCACAAATTTAACTTGCCTGGGAGGTGTGCAAGGAGGAAACCTTTACTCTCTAAGAAAAACATCAAGGCCAGACTGAAGTCTGCCAGAAAAAACATAGACAAACACCAGGACTTCTGAAATAATGTTCCATGGACAGATGAGTCTAAAATTGAATTATCTGGACACCAGAAAAGAGGACATGTTTGGTGTATTCCAAATGTAGCATTCCAGGAAAAACCTCATACCATCCAGGAAAAGAACCTCATACCAACTGTGAAGCATGGAGGTGAAAGTGTCATGGTTTGGGTATGCTTTGCTGCAGCAGGACCTAGCCAGATCACTATCATAGAATCTACCTTGAATTCTACCATGAGGAACAAGAAAATTCAAGCAGACGTGGAACTGGATCCTGCAACACAACAATGACCCAAAACATACCAGTAAATCTACCAAGGACTGGCTGAAAACTAAGAAATGGAGAGTCCTGGAGTGACCGAGTCAAAGCCCTGATCTTAATCCCATTGAGATGCTGTAGGGTGATTTGAAACAAGCTGTACACGCAAGAAACCCCTCAAACATCTCACAGCTGAAAGAATTCTGCATTGAGGGGTAGGCCAAGCTTTCCTCAGACTGATGACAGAGGCTGGTAGATGGCTATAAGAAGCATCTCACTGCAGTTATTTCAAAGGGGGTAACACTAACTATTAGGTTGTAGGGTGTCCTAATTTATTCCTCAGTTAGAATGCACATTTTTGTGGATATCTTTTGTTTCATGAGTAAATCAAGGAAAATTTTTGTTGTTTACCTGCAATTATATCACTTTCTTTTCCAGAGAAAAATAAAAAGATTTGACATTGATATGTGAACATTTCTTAAGAAAGAACTGAATATTTCATGGGGTGTCCTAATTTTTCCACATGATTATATGTCTTAAAAAAAAAAGAAAAACAACTTTTTAGCCTGCGGTTATCACACACTTTTGGTAGCCACTGCAGGTTCCTGAGCACGCTGTATACCATTATAAGCTGCATTAGATGCACATTAGTGCCTAACACAGTTTAGTAAAAGGGCTCAGAAGTCTATAAAAGTAGCATAGTTTGCCAGGGTCAATATGATTTGTAGAACATTATTCTGTTATTAGAATAAATAAAATCACAAATAGTCCTTGATGTTTCAAGTTTGTAAGATTATTTTCATTTATTTACTGCCACTGTTGTAGATTTAAGAAGTTCAGGTGACTTTGACCTTTTAGTTTGTAATAATACCAGCAAAATATTCTAATACTTGATTTCTAAAAGAGGAGTTCTTATATAAATTGTTGGTGTTGCCATAAAAGTTCAACTTTTTAAAATTTAATGAAAAATACAAATATGATGGAGGATCTTTGGTAGTAGTTTATTAAAAGATTCCTTGATATAAACAATTCTTTGATAAAAACAATATTAACACAAAGACTCGCTCCACATGTGTCATAAAAGGACCCAACACGGGTCGTGTTTCATCAAACACGCCTTCTTCAGGGATCCAAGATGTGATGTGCAGTCTTATATAGATTTGGAGAAAAGTCTTGGGAATCCAGATATGGGAGTCTGAATACACAACGCGAAACTGCAGTGCTGAGAACATTTCACTGGGCAGAAAATGCAGATCCCTGGATAAATTTGGAAGAAGCGTATTCCAAGATTTCATGCTCGCTAATAGAATCTTAAACTACAGTTTTTGTATGTATTTTACATGAAATAACTTATGGGTCATTCTATGTCAAGTGGACCAATACTGAAAACCGCTCACGCTTGACCCTTTGAAATCCAACCAAACTTTACAGGGGTGTTATTTAGGGTCTCAAATGAAACTCTGCAAAAATTTTGGATCTATCTCAATTTGGTCAGGAGCTAGGGGTGGTTGAACAAAAGCAGTCGATCCAATCCCATGCCTCGTGTGACCTAAAACGCCAACTTTGCTTAAGCACTGCAGCAGAAGGAAACTATCTAGGAATCTGAATTTTTGCACTTTGGTACAACACCTTGGGGCAAATTTCTGTGCCAAGTTTTAAATCTATTGCGAACGTGCTTCCAATTCTACAGGTCAGCAAAGTAGGCAAAAAAATTCCCGAAATAAAATTTTGGCAAAGTTTGGCTCCTTACTGCTGCTGGTAGATAAGTCAGCTGAGGATACAACTTTACCAGCAGACATGTACCATGAGGTACTTCCAAGATTTGCAATACGAGCCTTTACAGTGAAGTGCAGCTGAAGATATGACCATTCAAAAAATATGGCTTTATGAATTTATGCAAATTTTCATTGTTTTTCAGATTCAAATATTTCTAATGCATAGGTTTTTTTTCTTGTTTTTTTAAAATCATTTGAAAGAGCATGTTTATTGCTACAGAAGCTATCCTGTTTCATCTTGGACCCGACCTTTTTTTTTTTTCAATTGAAAAACTTTTATTGAGAAAACACTCCAAACAATACATAGCAATTGCACATGAGATACAAGAACAAAAATACAAAGAGCAAAATATCACATTCCAAGACTACGCACAGCAATACAATCAGCTATATAGACATGTGCAAGTCCTACCAACTAAGAATAACACTCTATAATCCCCACCCACACACAACCAATACCCCCCACCCACCCCCCAGGGACAAACCACAGTACCCACAGCTTTCAATAAGGTTGAGAACAGTCTATACTAAACATAAACCACCAATTGGGAATAAATAGATATATGAGATCCCCCCCGGCTTCACCCACCCAGTACAACTCCATGACCAGCTCATAGCCCTCGACCACCCTGACCACAAACCCCCACAGAAGCCCGAAATTGACGCCACACATGGGCATAGCCATGCAGTTTACCATGCCTCAAAGCCGTTAAGTGATACAGATTCTGCCAAGAGAGCAGACGTTGTTCCACCAAGGCCCACGTGGGAGGAGGCACCTGATTCCACCGAGAGGCAATGGCCAATCAAGCAGCAGTAAAGGCCAATTTACAGAACAAAGAGTCCCCCCGAGCCAGGTCCAATTGATGCCAAAACAATAAGGCATGTCGCCAATCGGCCGGAATCTGGACATCCAGGATCCGGGACACCCGAGCAAAGACCTCAGTCCAGAATCCACACACCCGCCCACACTGCCACCACATATGCAAATAGGTACCAACCTCCCCGCAGCCCCTCCAGCATAGCACGCTCGCACCCCCCTGCCAGCGAGCCACAGTTTGAGGGGTATAATACCAACGAAAAAGTACCTTATATCCGTTTTCAATCAACAAAGCGGCTATACCCGCCGAGGAGATCTCCGACCATATGTCGCTCCAAGTGTCCCAGGAAATAGCAGAACCACAATCATCCTCCCAGGCCGTCATATACGGAAGGGAAGCCCCCCGACCATTAAGGCACCTATATATAGCGGAGAGAGCTCCCTTCCGAAGCACTGGGCCCAGTAATAGCTCAAAGGGCGTCTTACCACCCCTCAAGTCTCCCAAAAGACCCGAAGACCTAATATAATGAAGGACCTGCAGGTAGGGGAACAAATCCCTTATCCCAAGCCCATACTTGCCCCTGAGTTCCGCAAAGGGTCTAAGCCCCGTGACTCCCAATCCGCAAACACTCCCCCATCCCCTCCCGGTGGAAAGCCAGGATTATATCTCAACGGAGTATACCAGGAATGTCTCTTACTCCCCAGCAAACAAGCCCTGGTCTGATTCCATACCCTCAAGGAAGTCACCACCGAGGACACCCCCACCCCCCCGTCAGGCTCGCCCTACCAGGCACCCACGGCCGATGTAACAAAGGTACCCCCTCACTTAACCGTTGCTCAATTTCCACCCACAGTTTCGGTGTCTGCGTCTGCCATTCTAGAAGGGCGCGCAGCTGAGCAGCCTGATAATATTTCACCACATCCGGGACCCCCAACCCCCCATCCCCTCTCCCCATGTGCAAGACTTTCCTACTCACCCTTGGCCGTCTGCCAGCCCAGATGAAATGAAAGTTCTGTCTCTGCACCCCCTCCAAGATTTTCCTATCAATCCAAAGAGGCAATACCTGGAATAAGAACAACAATCGAGGCAGAATCATCATCTTCACGATGGCCACCCGGCCCAACCAAGAGAAATACAGATCTTTCCAATTAAGTAAATCTTGGCGAATGCGACGAAAAAGCGGTGGAAAGTTAAGGTCATATAACCCCACTCCCGGCGGTCCAAAATAGACCCCTAGATAGCGCAATGAATGGGTAACCCACCGAAACGGATATCGATCTCGAAGGTAGGAAACCCGGTCAGCCGGTAAGTTAATGTTGAGGAGCTCCGATTTACCAACATTAACCTGAAATCCTGACACATCCCCATAAATCTCCAACTCCCGCAATATAGCCGGCAAGGAGGCTGCCGGGTCTTCCACCGTGAACAAAATATCATCCGCAAACAAAGCCAACTTAAAATCCCCTCCCGGTACCGTAACTCCCTTAATATCCGGATTCATTCGCACCCGCTGCGCTAGGGGTTCCACTGTCAAAGCAAAAAGAAGCGGAGAGAGGGGACACCCCTGACGAGTTCCCCTTGCTAGAGAAAAAGTCTCCGAATAACTACCATTCACCTTGATACAACTCAGAGGGCCACTATAGAGGACCCGAATCCAGTCCCGCATTCTCGGGCCCAGTCCCACAGACTCCAAAACCTTAAACAAGAAGGGCCAAGAAACTCTATCGAACACCTTCTCAGCATCGATAGACAAAAACACCGTTTCTCTCACCCCCCCCCCCGGCCCGGTCATACAGATTATAGACCCTACGCGTGTTATCCCCCACCTGTCTGCCAACCACAAATCCCGACTGATCCGGATGGATCAGCCGAGGGATCCAACTCATCAAGCGGTCCGCCAGAATGCGCGTGAAGATCTTAGTATCCACCCCCAATAGGGATATCGGCCTATAGGATGCACATTGGAGAGGGTCCTTCCCCTCCTTAGCCAACACCGTCACCCCCACCAAGCGCATAAAGAAGAGGAGGGCACTATTCCCTTGCAAAGAATTAAGAAAACGCAACAAAGGGGGCAGCAGCAGATCTTGAAAACGTTTATAGTACCGAACAGTAAAACCGTCCAGTCCAGGAGACTTGCCAAGTTTCATAGAACGCAGCGCACTGCGAGCCTCAATCAATGTGAGAGGGCGGTCCAACCTGGCCGCATCACCCTGTGTAATCTGGGGCAACTCTGCTGAAGTCAAATAAGCAACCTGGTCCTGTACAGGCCCTGAAGCTTCCGGGGTATAGAGTTGTGAATAATATTCCACAAAGCGTGCACGAATAGCTTCCTCAGTCTGCAACACCTCCCCAGAGGCTGCCCGCAGGGAAAGGATCTGATTTCGCGTCTGTCGCACCTTAAGGCGATGTGCAACCAGGCGACTAGCTTTATTGGAAAATTCAAAATATCTCTGCTGGAGGAGCTGTAAATTATAGTGTAATCTATCCAAGTCCAAGGCCTGAAGATCCCTACGGGCCTGGAGCAAGCGCTCCCTCAACACTATATTCCAGGGGGAACGTTTATGTAAACTTTCCAACCTACCAATAACAACCAACAGGCCAGCTGCCTCCTCCCGCCGTTTACGTTGCCGAGCCGACGACAGGGCTATCAGCCTGCCCCTAAGGGTAGCCTTTAACCCCTCCCAGACCGCCTCCAACGAGGCTCCACACTCCACATTCACATCTAGATATTCTTGTATCCACCCTTCAATCTGCAGTCCCACCTCTGGGTCATCTAGAAGGCTATCATTAAAGCGCCAAAATTTCCGTCCTACCCCCCCTCCCGCCCCCTGGAATCGCAACCACACTGGGGCATGGTCCGACCACGTAAGGGACTCAATCCCTGCCGACTCCACCCTCCGGAGAAGTCCCCTCTCCACAAAAACATAATCAATTCTGGAATAAGAGGAGTGTATACCCGAAAAGTAGGTAAAGTCCTTCACCGAAGGATGGAGCCACCTCCAGCAATCCACCACATTCAAACCGGCCAATGCCTCCCGCAACAGTTTACGATCCCTTCTCCCATAATGATCCGCCCTCCCCGAATTATCCAAGTGAGGGGTCACAGTAAGATTGAAATCCCCACCGAGGACCAGGGCCCCCCCCCTTAAACTTGAGGATCCGAGGGACCAACTCACGGAAGAAGATCCCTTGGTCCTCATTAGGGGCATAAACATTTACCAGGGAGTACAGGACCCCCTCAATCATAGCCTCCAACATGATGTATCTGCCCTGAGGATCCCTTACCACCCTATGCACCTCGCAGCGAATCCCCCTACGGATAAGAATACCCACCCCACACCTCTTAGAAGTGCCCACCCGGGAAGCCCAAAAGGCTTGCGGGAACCTGTGATCCCCAACCAATGATTCATGGGACTGCAGTAAATGAGTTTCCTGGACAAAGCAAACATCAGCCTTCAAACGGAGCAATTCCCTATAGAAGGCCCTTCTCTTGTTAGGGGAATTGAGACCTCTAATGTTATAAGACACTAAGTTAAACACCCCCATAACTCAAATAAGTATAGAGAGAATGCAACCCCAACCCCAACCGATATGTCCCCTGCTCCCCCCCATCCTACCCCCCCACCCCCACAAGAAAAAACACCCCCATAGTACAGAGGAAAGAGAAAAGACAAGAGAAATCCTACCCAACACCTGTCTCCCCAACAACCCCCTCCCCCCCACTCCCCCACCCCTCCACCCCCCACTCCCCCACGTGAGAGTCCACAGATCTCCCACCAGCATAAAAGGAATGTAACAATCCCCGAAGCCCCTATCACACCACCCCACAACCAGACAAAATTGTCAAATAACAAACAACATCCACCCCAAATCAAACACACCCTTCCATCCACCCTCCATAATCCACTCCCCACCTCCAGCTCGCCATCCCTCCCCATTCTCCCTCAGCACCCCACCCCCCACAGCATGTCCAGTGCAACAGTGTCCCTCCAAGTACTCCTCCCCATAACTAGAACAGTGGAGCACAATCGCCGAGGGCAAACTGCCCCCCCATAGGAGGAACAGCCCCCAGGCAGCTCAAGGGGGTAGGAACAGCCAAGCAAAATGAATGGTCCTCTCGCAATGGAGAATACATCAGGCGGGAGCAACATTCTGAGATGAGGGGCCACCGCCTCGGCCCCCCCTCCCACCTCGGGACCCCCGATCCACACGCTGCCATCTCAAGGCCGCCGGGAGCCCCCTGCTGTTGGGCCCAGCACCCGCTGAAGAGGCAGGCTCCTCCGGAATCTTGATGCCAGCCTTTTGCAGCAGGGCCCGGGCTTCACGCACTGTAGTAACTCTGGTATGCACTCCATTTATAGTAATGACCACTCCAAAGGGATAAGTCCAACGGTAGCGCAGATTGCCACGCTGCAGGGCCTTGGTCACTTCTCGGAATGCCCTGCGCTTCTGTAGTGTACTCGCTGCCAGATCTTGATAGAATTTCAGCCTATGACCCTCCCAGGTCACCGTGCCCATCTCTCGAGCTCTGCGGAAAATCTGTTCTTTAAGCACAAAGCTCCTCAGACACAGCACAATGTCTTTAGGCTGATCAGATGTGCGGGGCCCCATTGCCCTATGGGCACGCTCCAGACCTGGATCTAACGTGTCATTCTGCAACAGCCAGCGAAGCAAAGTAGTAGTGGTAGCGCTGACATCTTTGTATTCCGGCAGTTCAGGCAGGCCCCGCACCCGCAGGTTATTACGCCTGGTCCGGTTCTCCAGATCTTCCACCTTATCCAACAGAAGCTGATGTTCTGCGGCGGCACCCGACCTTTTTTTGGTGAGAATTAAAGCTTCAAAGATAATAAGCATTACTTGCTTGCGTAAACATGTTATGTTGAAGGGTCGTTGACACTGCATTGCGAATGTGCAGTGGAACTATATTGATCTGAAAACTCATAACCAAGCTTTGCCAGCCACAAGTACTCATCTCGTACTATGCTCAGCATTTGACAAACTTACTGTGCACTTTTGCAAGATGACAGTCAAACATGCATTGGCTTGCACAAACTACTTACTGCGTGCAAGACCAAATGCATAATCATGTAATTCACAAGAATGTACGCATAGCTGTAGTAGTATGTCTGATACATGCAGCTTTTCTGAACATGTTCTGACTTGCAACTATCACAGTACAGGGGCTGTATGAACAAGTTTAGCTTTAAGGTTCATCATGACCTTATAACACCATATAACTTCATTATTTGACAAAGCTTGCCTTTGGCATGTTGCTTTCCGTCTATTCTTTCTGTGCAGCATCTGGTTCTTTCCCTAGTTAACTAGGCTATGCCTTTGTGGATTTTGGAAACTTATTCTGCACTTGCTGACAAGTGCAACTTGCTTTGCTCTATTTTCATTGTGTTCTCACACTGATATTTTTCACCTTACTTTTATTCTGTATTTTTAGGTGACTCTTATCTTATGGAGACTAATAATAAGCTAGAGCCCTGCAGTATTGGAATCTATGATAGTTCTGAGTGCCAGAAACCATCTACCTTCTATTCTGGAGAAAGCTGCTTGAAGCTTATTTCTGATTTCTCTTTGCCTGCCCAAGAATTAATTAAAGACGCTTTGGACTTTCTACTTTGTCCTTGGAATCTAATATCTGTACTCATCATGAAGCCTTGATTCTGACAAAGTTTGAATTTTTACAGAAAAACTGCTGTAATCTATTTAGAAAACAGAATCTCAGCAATATTAAAGGTCTATGCCCAATTGATCTTTCTGCAGCTGATCATTTAAAAGCTATCACAAAGCACGAGTTTAAACGATGCCAAAAGTTTTGCCCAAGATGCAGGCAAGACTTGTGTGTCAAACTGCAAGATCTAAGTAGCCCTAAGTCTGATTCTGACAGTGATGACCCTACCAATGCATCTGAAAACCTCAATGCCAGCTTTTCACCACTAGGAATCTCTAAAGATTCAATGGATTAGCAAGCAAAATTCCTTAAGTTATGCTAAACGCAAACTCTCTGATGCCCATAATGCAATTGCAGTTATTGGTGACTTAACTCCAGCTGATATCAAAGCAGAACCAGAAAGTGGCCAAAGTAAAAGGTATCCTAACTATGACCTTCTATTGACTGAATTGAAGCAGAAGTTGGAACTATCTAGTAATAGGGAGAAAATACCAATTCTCACTCTTGCTCCACACAGCTGGACTATTGAGAAAACTGCTTTGGAATTTGGTGATTCAACAAGAATGTTTACAAAGGCCAGGAAGCTGAAACAGCAGGATGGCATTCTTGCTGTTCCAGCAACAAAGAGAGGAAAAGTGCTTGCTCAGCAGATTACACAGAAAGTCCTGGATTTTTATGAAGACGATGAAATCTCTAGAATATGCCCAGGCAAAAAAGATTGTGTCTGTTCGGATCAGTGGTGAAAAAGTGCAAAAGCAGAAAAGATTGCTATTATGCAATCTGAAGGAACTGTATACCACCTATTGCAGTCAGCATGTGCCTGAAATTGGGTTCTCAAAGTTCTGTGAGCTTCGGCCAAAGTGGTGTGTCCCAGTCAGTTCATCAAGGACTCATTCAGTCTGTGTCTGCACAATCCACCAGAATGTGAAACTTATGCTTTTAGCAAATGCAGTTCCAGATGACTACAAGGTGCTTCTGAATAAAACTGTCTGTGATATGAACTCAAAAAAATGCATGTTGCAGCGGTATGAAATATGTCCTGGGCAGATCCCTCTGGAGGAATATTTTACTGAGTTCTTGAATTTAAGCAGTGGATTCACACTGATCGGAATATACTGGAAACTCGACAGTTATCCATAGATAGGACTTCACTTCTGAATTAATTGGAAAAATTTATAATTTGGCCAGCCACCATTTTATTTCCAAGTACCAAAGTGCTTATCTGAAGGAACTGAAATCGAATATAAAGGAGGGGCATGCTATTGTTTTGATGAACTTCGCTGAAAACTATTCCTTCATCGTTCAGGATGCAGTACAGGGGTTTCACTGGGAAAATAGCCAAGCAACATTACACCCCTTCACTGTTTACTTCTGCAATCCTGATATCCAAAGCCTTTGCATATGCATGATCAGTGACTACTTGCATCACAATACTATTGCTGTTCATGCATTTTTGAGGAAGCTTATTCTGCATCTGAAGGAAGTCTTGCCTGTCTTAAGCCATATTCACTACTTTAGTGATGGTTCTGTTGCACAATATAAAAACTTCAAGAATTTCGTTAACCTCTGCAGCCATGATACTGACTTTCAAATTACTGCTGAGCGGAACTTCTTTGGCACCAGCCATGGCACATCTCCATGTGATGGGATTGGGGGAACAGCTAAGCGTTTAGGTGCCCATGCCAGCTTACAACGCCCTCTCAATACCAAATTTTGACACCAAGGGATCTATCTGAATTCTGCAATAAATCTGTCTCAGGAATCAAATTTGTCTTCATTGCTAAGGAAGATATTGAAGCAATAAGACCTGCTCAGGAGCAAAGGTTTAGTAAGGGCCACACAGTGGCTGGAACAAGAGAAAATCACCAATTTAAGCCCATAGCCACTACTAGACTCTGCATTAGCAAAATTTCAAATGACACCAGCTCATTCATTGCCAATGTCTTAGAGTCTGATCCTGAACATGTCCCTACCTTTCAAGCATCCAGCTTTAAACCTGAACAATACTTAGCTTGCATATATGACAATTCTTGGTGGATTGGTCATATATGTGAAATTTCAAAGGAAGAATGCGACATCCTGGTTAATTTTTTGCATCCACAAGGTCCTGCATGGTCATTTCACTGGCCTCCTCGCAGAGACATATGCTGGATCTTCAGGTACGTAAAGGGGAAGAAACCGGCCAGGGAAGAAGTGGGACCTTTGGACGATGGAGATAAGAAGGGAGTGGTAAAGGAGGAAAAAGAGATAGCTGACAGGTTAAATGAGTTCTTCTCGTTGGTCTTCACGAGAGAGGACACATCCAATATCCCAGAACCCGAGGAGATCATAAATGGGGATCAGGATGAAAAGCTGGTCCAACTAGAGGTAAGACAAGAGGATGTCCTCCGACAGATAGACAGACTAAAGAGCGACAAATCACCGGGGCCGGACGGCTTCCACCCAAGGGTACTCAAAGAGTTAAGGAACGAAATAGCGGAACCACTTCGCCAAATTTGTAACCTATCCTTAAAAACTGGGGAGATACCGGAGGACTGGAAAATAGCAAATGTCATGCCCATCTTTAAAAAGGGTTCAAGGGGAACCCGGGAAACTACAGGCCGGTGAGCTTGACCTCGATTCCGGGAAAGATGATGGAAGCACTGGTTAAGGACAGCATCTGTGAACACATAGAAAACAATGGACAGCTGAAGGCGAGCCAGCACGGCTTCTGCAAGGGAAGATCGTGCCTCACAAACTTACTGTACTTCTTTGAGGGAATAAACAGCCGGATGGATAAAGGGGAATCCATGGACATCATTTACCTTGACTTACAGAAAGCCTTCGACAAGGTACCCCACGAACGGCTGCTTAAGAAGCTGTGGAACCACGGGGTGCAAGGGGCTGTCCACCGATGGATCAAAAACTGGCTGGCAGGCAGGAAACAGAGGGTTGGAGTAAAGGGCCACTACTTAGACTGGCTATGCGTCACGAGTGGAGTCCCGCAGGGGTCGGTGCTGGGACCGCTCCTGTTCAATATATTTATTAACGACCTGGAGGCGGGAACAAAATGTGAGGTTATAAAATTTGCGGATGACACCAAACTCTGCAGCAGGGTTAAAACCGCGGAAGACTGCGAAGACCTGCAAAGGGACCTAACGAGGCTGGAAGGGTGAGCAAAAAAGGGGCAAATGAGCTTCAACATAGAGAAATGCAAGGTCATGCATGTAGGGAAAAAGAACCCGATGTTCAGCTACAAAATGGGGGATCGCTGCTAGGGTAAGTAACCTTGAAAGAGACCTGGGGGTGATGGTAGACACAACAATGAAGGCGTCGGCACAATGCGCGACAGCCTCAAGGAAAGCAAACCAAATGTTGGGTATCATTAAAAAGGGTATCACTGCCAGGATGAAGGAAGTCATCATGCCGCTGTATCGTGCAATGGTGCACCCACATCTGGAGTACTGTGTCCAGTACTGGTCGCCATACCTCAAGAAGGACATGGCAGTACTTCAGAGAGTCCAGAGAAGAGCAACTAAACTGATAAAGGGTATGGAAAACTTCTTATATGCTGATAGATTGAAAAAGCTGGGGCTATTCTCCCTGGAAAAGCGGAGACTTAGAGGAGACATGATAGAAACCTTTAAAATCCTGAAGGGCATAGAAAAGGTAGACAGGGACAGATTCTTCACAATGTGGGGAACCACAAGTACAAGGGGGCACTCGGAGAAATTAAAAGGGGACAGGTTTAGAACAAACGCTAGGAAGTTCTTTTTTACCCAGAGGGTGGTGGACACATGGAATGCGCTTTCGGAGGCCGTGATAGGCCAGAGCACGTTACAGGGCTTCAAAGAAGGTTTGGATAGGTTCCTAGAGGATAAAGGGATTGAGGGGTACAATAGGAGTTGAGCTAGGTTATAGGAATAGTCAGGGACCACTGCACAGGTGATAGGCCTGAGGGGCCGCCGCGGGAGTGGACCGCTGGGCGGGATGGACCTCTGGTCTGACCCAGTGGAGTCAAATTCTTATGTTCTTAATAAAGCTTAGAAATTTATATGGTATTATCTGACTATTGGACATGTCTTTCAGACAGTGGACCAATAACTGGTTAATATGTGGTCTCAGCGTATAATATACTTGTCATGATTTTCACGACCAGTAACAGTGGGTATATGAAAATGCATGGATACAGGGAAGGGGATCATAAAACAGTAACAATCTGAACTTAACTGTGAAACTTCATGTACCTTGTTCATTTGCATACAACATAGTTTGTGTTAAACATGCCTCTTTTCAATATTAAACATTTGTGCGTATATACAACTAATGCTTATCTTTGAAGCTTTAATTCTCACCAAAGAAAGGTCGGGTCCAAGATGAAACAGGATAGCTTCTATAGCAAAAAACATACTCTTTCAAATGATATAAAAAACAAAACAAAACTACACATTAAAGATATTTGAATCTGAAAAACAGTGAAAATTTGCATAAATGCATAAAGCCATATTTTGAATGGTCATATCTTCAGCTGCACTTGACTGTAAAAGCTCATATTGCAAATCTTGGAAGTACCTCATGGTACATGTCTGCTGATAAAGTTGTACCCTCAGCTGACATACCTACCAGCAGCCGTAAGGAGCCAAACTTTGCCAATTTTTTTGCCTACTTTGCTGAACTATAGAAATGAAAGCACGTTCGCAAAAGATTTCAAACTTGGCACAGAAACTTGCCCCAAGGTGTTGTACCAAACTGCAAAATTTCAGACTCCTAAGTAGTTTCCTTCTGCCGTAGTACTTAAGCAAAGTTGGCATTTTAGGTCACATGAGGCATGGAAGTGGATCGATTGCTTTTGTTCAACCACCCCTAGCTCCTGACCAAATTGAGATAGATCCAAAAATTTTGCAGAGACCCTAGAAAACCCCTGTAAAATTTGGTTGGATTTCAAGGGCGTCGAGTGTGGGCTTCTGGTCCACTTGACATGGAAATGACCCTTATAGAAAAAAATACCCTCTTTTTACCATTGGAGCATCTTAAATTTTACCAATATTTGACAAATAATCTCCTAAAAACCAGGAAGTACATGGTGTGTTCTACATTTGATGCCTTTGATATCACCTCTTTCACCTCAGCAGTCTTCATTGCCAAGCGCAGACAGTCTTCGCTTTGAATTTCAGACCTAGATGCCAACTGGAAAAGACTGACTCTCCAACATTCCCTGTATAGAAGATGACCTTTGGAGACCATATGGAAGTGGCAACACAAAAAAATCTAAATACATGTTGAGTGCATGACAACCTTGTCAACTTCTATGTCAATGCAGTTTAAAAAACCTTAAGGAGATAGTCCAATACCGCCAAATGTTCAAATTACTATTCTAAACGAAAGTATAATCAACCGAGTACATCTACCTCCTCAATGAATCGGAGGCGTCCTAGACAACAAAGTTAGCAGAAGACTCAATCCAAACAACATCAGTCTTTTTGACTCCCTAATAGCATAGCTTGCGTAAACACTTTGCCATAGGAGGTTAGCTCCACTACATTTACTATTGATGGACCCTCATAACTACTACTACTACTACTACTATTTATTATTTCTATAGTGCTGAAAGGCGTACGCAGCACTCTACATTTTATCATACAATAAACAGTCCCTGCTCAGACAGGACATTTCAGGGTTGGGGAAATAATGGTAGAGGAAATGATACAGTGGGTATAGGTATACCCTTTGTTTACAGTGAAAACCTTCAACTCATCCTCCAAAAGAATCTCTTTTTCAACTCCCTTCAAAAGACCCTTCTTCATCAAGAGCTCTCAGCTCTCTTCTGGCTAAATGCATAGAACAAGTTCCCCTGCAGGAGTGGGGCTGATACTGAAAAAGACCAGAGGTCTGTGTCCAATTCTGGATCTCCAAGCTCTCAAATACTTAGTGAAGGAGTTGTTTTACATGGTCTCTCTGGGAACCCTATTACCACTGTTAGAAAAGAACAATTGTTCTGTTCTCTAGACCTAAAGGAAGCATACACCCATATTTCCATCTTATCCATCCAAAGGAAATATTTTCGCTTTCAAGTGGGGAGACATCAGTTCCAGTACAAAGTACTACCATTTGGACTAGCATCAGAACTAAGAGTGTTCACAAAATGGTTGGTGGTAGTAGCTGCAACCATTTGCTCATGCAGCTTTCATGTGTTTCCTTACCGTGACTGGTTAATTAAGGCTACCTCATCGCAACACACTCACCATGCCATCAGTTCCACGATTTGTCTATTGGAACTTTTGGGTTTTGCATCTCATCTTCAACCTTAGAATTCATCTTCAACCTTAGAATTCTTTGGAGTACTCCTAGACACAACTCATGCTTGAGTCTTTCTACCCTAACAATGGCTCAACACTGATTCACATCTGTCAAAATGTCTCCTCTCCCCAGTGCATCACTACATGTCAAATGTTGTGTCTCCTTGGCCACATGGCATCTACAGTTTACGTGACTCCATTTGCCCAACATCTTGGAGAACCTCTGGACCTTTCGACCCAATGATCTCATGCCACCGGAGCGCTTTCACAAAAAAATTCAGGTGATCTCAGACCTTCGTCAGTCCCTTCAGTGGTGTCTGTTACTGGTCAATCTTTCCAGGGACCGCCTTTTCCACACTCCATCACATCAAAAAATATTATAATGAATGCTTCCATGCTTGGTTGGGGAGCCCACCTCGATGACCTCTATACCTAAGATAGCTGGACTCCTCACGAGAAAACTCTCCATGTCAATCTCCTAGAACTTCGTGCAATCCGCAATGCTCTCCATACGTTCCAAGATCACCTCCTCAATCAAGTAGTACTCATTTGAACAGATAGGTAGCTATGTACTACGTGAACAAACAGAGAGGCACAGGGTCCTACACTCTTCCTTCAGGACCACAAACCTCTGCTCTTTTGTTTCAGACTCTACACTCCAATTGTCTGGAGATGGATGCCTTCTTTCTTGACTGGCAAGACAATTTTCTTTATGCTTTTTCTCCAATTCCTCTAGTCAGGAAGACTACTCAAACTTCACCAAGACCCAGCTACCATGATGCTCATAGCACCTCGGTGGCCACTTCAACCATGGCTTCCTTGCCTCCTACAACTCAGTATACAGGAGCCCATCACACTTCAAATCTTTTCAACCTTGCTAACACAGAATGAGGGCTCTCCTTCATCCCAATCTAAGTTCATTAGCACTCACTGCATGGTATCTCTCTCCCACTAAGTTGATGCTTTTGTGCTCTGTGCACCAATATCAATCATTATTGAAGCATCTAGAAACTTTACAATACTGCTATCGTTTCAAGTGAACTCGCTTCACAATCTGGTATAATTTCCACTCACTAGTTCCGATCACTTGCTCTCTCCCATTAATTTTAGACTATCTTCTACACCTTTCCAACTCTGGTCTCAAAACTACTTCAGTTAAAGTTTATCTCAGTGTATTAGTGCTTATCCCAAGACAAGCAGGCCACATATTCTCACATGTGGGTGACATCATCCACTGAGCTCCAGTATAGACAGTAGTAAAAGTGTATCACCACTTTAAGTTTTTAGAAACTTTGCAACTGCCCGCACTGCGCATGCATGAGTGCCTTCCCACCTGACGTAGGCTTGCATTTCCTCAGTTCTTCATTTTTTGCGGAGCAAAGAAGTACTTTTCTGACTGAACTCTGTCAGTCTGTGGAACCTTCCCGCTTCACGTTTTCTTCTTACTAGTTTTTCTAGTGTATCTTTTTTCTTTCTCTTGTTTCATTCTTTATTTAAAAAAAAAAAATTGTAAAAAATAAAACTGAATTTTTTTTCTTTTCTCGTCAGCTTCGGCCTTCAGATTTTTCCCTCGGGGCAAAATTGAGTTTAATTTCGCTGAAGCCATTTTTCTGGGCTTTAAAAAGTGCTTTAGCTGTCAGTGGCCTATTTCTGTCACCGACCTTCATAGTTGGTGTTTGCAGTGTTTAGGCAATGAGCCCGGTGTTCCACCTTACAGAAGCGTTCTATCAAAGCCCATTGTTTTCAGCAGGAGAACTTGTTCAGCGTGGCCATGGACATCAACAAGACATTAATCCACCCTATGTCCACTAAGTCTGTATGTTATGTCTACACTGTAAATGCTGAAATCTAAACCCCCTTTGTCTATATTGTAAATGCTGTAAAGTCTGTATATCTATACTGTAAATGCTGTAAAATTGGTCTCCTTTTGGGAGGACAGGCTAAATAAATGACTGATTAAATAAATAAATATAGATGTTAGGAGATCTTGCACCATCAGGGAAGCCAGGTAAGAAGCCATCTGCTTCCTAACCAGTGACGCTGATCGCAGCAACATAGTGTCCCTTGATGCAGACCAAACAGCGATGCCAATGTTCACCACTCTTGCGGCTTATCTCTCCTTCGACGTATGCATCCTCGTTGAGGTCACCCTCTCCGAGGCAAGCTGCTGCACCGATGGTATCGGCAGATAAATCAAGAGTACCAGTGCTTTCATTTAGGGAGAAGCTCAATGAGTTCTTCCAGAGGGAGCTCGGTGATCTTTTGAAACTGCAAGGAGCGCCAGTGCTTACATCGACCCTCGGTACCGACCCAGTCTGAGCATAGATCCATGAGGTCCCACTGTACCACAGTCAGCTCTCCTTCAGAACGTTAACATGGATCTTCACCAAGAAATCGTTGATCTTGGGCTCTACATTCTACTCCCTGACATCAATCATCACATTGAAGGTCCATCGATCCACTGCTTCGAGACATCGGCGTCGTTCTTCTACCCAATGCTCGAGGTCAAGGAAGCATCGATCTTCATCTTCTTCCTTGGATTGGTACTGAAGAGGTCGTAAGCATCGATCTCCTCGATGCACAGCTTCTTCAAAGCTTGTATATGATTGTGGTTTACATTCTGAATCAGAAGGTGACTTCACTGTTCTGCAACTGAGGCTTATGACACCCCTTTGGAAACAGTCTCTACAGAAAACTCCTCTGAAAACAAGATATCCTACAGAAAGACTGTCTTAATAAATATATTAGACAGCTTCCAGTTTGACAGGTAAGTCTTTGCCTGACTTTGGCTTCAGTGCTGAATACTTGGAAGCTTCAGACTATGATGAGCCTCCCAAAGAGCTCCTCAAATTACTGCTGCATGGCATTCTCAAAGAGACTCTCCTCAAGAATTGGGAAACACCTCTGTCACAGTAGCTCCAAGAAAACTTGATTCCATTTACAGAATCATTTCTTCACAGTGGCTGTCTCCCCTCCCACCAGCTCTCCAATTTGCCAGGGCAGTGATTTACCGGCAACTTCCTGCAGGCAAGTACCAAGAGCTGCTGGAAGGGGAGGAAGCCACTGTAGGAGGCTGGAAAGCTGCTGGATAAAGGGAGAGCTGTTACTGGACTTGAAGGGAGTTAGAAGGAGAGATGCTGCTGGGAGGGGAGGAGGGAAAGGGATGGGAAGAAAGTTAATGTTGGATAGAGGGAGGAGGGAAGGGAGAAGAAGGAGAGATGCTGCTGGAAGGGGAGGAGGGAAAGATATGGGAAGAGAGTTAATGTTGGATAGAGGGAGGAGGGAAGGGAGAAGAAGGAGAGAAGCTGCTGGGAGGGGAGGAGGGAAAGGGATGGGAAGAGAGTTACTGTTGGATAGAGGGAAGGAGGGAAGGGAGAAGAAGGAGATATGCTCCTGGGAGGGGAGGAGGGAAAGGGATGGGAAGAGAGTTAATGTTGGATAGAGGGAGGAGGGAAGGGAGAAGGAAAAAAAGGAAGGAGGGTAGGGAGAAAGAAAAAAGGAAGGAAACAGCTGGCAGTGAGATTACAGGAGGGGAAGGGGGGTCAGGGTGGAATGGAGAGATCAGATGAGAGAAAGGGGAGAGAGAGGAATGAGAAAGTAGAGAGACATTGATGCTGGAAAGGGGTCAGCAGAGAAATGAGAGAGGGATAAAGATGCTAGATCTGGTGTAGGAGAGATAAAAATGAAGAAGGCAGTGAAGCTGGAATGAATTATGTAAAAAGGAGAGAGGAGGATGGACAAGGAAAAGGGGCATAGAAAGAAGTCAGATACATATGGAAGGGGGAGAGGGCAGACATTGGCTGGAACGGGCAGATGCTGGAAGGAAAAGAGTGAAAAGAAGATGAAAGCAGAAACCAGAGACAACAAAAGGTAGGAAAAAATAATTTTATTTCTATTTTGTCATTAGACTATATCAGATTTGAATTATATATCCTGCTAGAGACATAGCTGGGGACTGCAGTATTCTGTTAGCATGATATTTCTATGTAGCATTCTATAATAACTTGGCTTGTTCAGTTTTCTTGATAGTAGAGGGGATATATGTGAAGGGGAGGTGAGACAGGGGTTTTGTTGGTCCGTGCTCTGTATATTTGTATTTATAAAATCACAATTGTTCAGAATATTGTTTCTTTTTATACTTTAATAAAATACGTTCAATATAAAATCATAATTGCGGCTTGCGCAGATGGGATCAAATGGTTTGCGGGGACCGAGCTTGCGGAGATGGGGCGTAAACGGGGTTTTTAAATTTTAGTCCTAGTAGTTTGCCGGTCCACAAAATAATTATTTTATTTCTGCCGGTCCACGGGTGTAAAAAGGTTGAAGAACACTGGTCTAAGTCACAATGTATAAGTTCCGTCCAGGCAGCTTTGTAAAACTTTCAATTATCCCTGCGGTATGACTAAGTCTAGATCAGCCCACATCTCACCCACATGCCGCCCTAACCACTCCTTCAAAAACGCCCCTTTAAGCTCTTGAGTACACAGCAGCATTCAGAGGACTAAAAAGTCTCTGGATACATCTAAAATCCGTTTTGATTATCAGCATTTGGACGAACTGTCTTTTAGGTCATCCAAGTGCCGATTTGGGTGGGTTTTTAGATGTATTTTTTATTCGATTATGAGCCCTTATGTATTTGATTACCCCCACACACCTCAAATTTACATCCAAACTATACTACCCTAACTTGGAAGTGGTGACTTATACAACATCATTTTGACAATAAAGTTTGTAAGATTAAGAAGAAAAGTCAATATTTTATTGTATAATTGTAAAGAGGCTTTAGGCTAGACATATGTTTCCTGGTAAACAATGTTTGCCTGCCAAACTGTGGCACTGCCAAATGAGCCAAATCGTTTCAAGTGCATGAAAAATTATTATGCAGATAATATTGAATAATCCAAAATGTGCAAAAGGTAATGTGAGCTTTTCTCTATATATCATCCTTCTAGTGGAGGAGATATCTAGTGATTTGAGCAGCAAGATGGGAACTAGGGAAGTCAGAATTCAAACACAGCTTTTCCCAGTGAAGCTTCTTGTGACCTTAGGCAAGTTATTTCACCTTCTGTTGCCTTAACTTGGGGACTTATTTACTAAACTGTTCTCCTATTGTATTCTGGATTCTATAAGGGTCATTGGGCACAGATTCCAGATGCACATGGAAAGCAATTAGTCAAATAGGTGACAGCAATTGGAGTGCATTGGCATTTAATTGGCAATAATTATGAGTTACATGCATATCTGCTCTACATCCTATTCTATAACATGGGTACTTAAATTTCATAGCATGTAACCCAAAAGAGGTGGGACTATAAGAGGGTCAGGGCATTTCAAGAAATTAGACATGATATAGAGTACTGGTATTTATACAAGATTTCAGCAGGAATCCACTCTAAGCACTATTCAATAAAGATTATGTATTTATTTATTTATTCAATTTTCTATACTGTTCTCCAGGGGAGCTCAGAACAGTTTACATGAATTTATGCAGGTACTCAAGCATTTTCCCCTGGCTAACAATCTGTCTAATATATCTGGGGCAATGGGGGTATTAAGTAACTTTCCCAGGGTCACAAGGAGCAGCGTGGGTTTGAACCCACAGCCTCATGGTGCTGAATCATGGATTTGCCCTGAGGACTCCACTGCATCTGCTGCCCTCTCCCATGTTGGCTACCACTTCTCCCACACACATCGTCCTACTGGTCGAGGCGGAAGTGTTGGGCTTCTTATCTCTCCTTCTTGCAGATTCCAACCTCTTCTCTCTCTATCCCACAGCCTTTTCTCATTTGAAGTCTAGTCCATCCGCCTATTCACTCCTTTACCTCTGCAGATAGCAGCCATTTATCGTCCGCCCAAGTCCCCTTCCTCCTTTCTCACTGAATTTGGCTGCTGGCTTTTGGGTTTCCATGATTCATCTTCTCCCTCCCTCATTCTTGGGAACTTTAACTTTCACCCTGATAATCCCACTGACAAGTATGCTTCTAATTTTCTTGCCTTAACCTCCTCATTTGACCTCCAGCTTTGCTCCACAACCCCCACTCACTATGATGGCCACTCCCTTGATCTTGTTTTTTTCTCCAACTGCTCTCTCTCTAACTTCTCTTCCTTACTGCTCCCCATCTCTGATCACTATTTGATCCCCCCTCCCCCTCCTCCTCCACCATTACTCCCCCTCCGCCACACCCAGTCAACTCCAAGAGATTTCAAAATCTTCAAGCCCTCGATCCTTCCACGCTCTCATCCACTGTTTCATCTCTCCTTGCCTCCACTAAGTTATCTAAGTCCGTCCATGAGGTTGTCTCTATTCAAGTTCAAGTTTCAAGTTTATTTAAAAATTTATTATACTGCCTAATCAGGCTTCTAGGTGATGTACATCAATCAATTAAAACAACTAGATTAATAAATATAAACATAACTGGAAAAAGTTTAACAAGACACACTTGAACGAAAGGAAAAAGGGTAGAACTAAAAAATTAAAAGAAAAGGAACATGGAAGGAACAGACAAAAGGTATGGGATTAATCCTAGGTGTGGAATGTCGGGCTGTCCTTATAAGGACAGTTGCTACTCAAAAGCTTTAAACAGAAAGGTTTTTAATTTGGATTTGAAATGTTTTAGGTTTGATTCTTCTCTTATGTAGTTTGGTATGGCGTTCCAGAGGGAAGGTACAGTAACTGAAAAAAATATTCAATCGCATGGTGTTAATATGTTTTAAAGATGGAATATTGAGAAGATGTTGTGTAATGGAACGAAGGGTTCTGAGGGGGGGGTATAAAGAATAAGAAGTCTATTGATGAATTCTGGTTGATTACTATTCTCTCCTCTGCTCTGGACACCATTGCTCCTCCTGTTCCTCACTCTGTCAGGCATACCAAACCTCAACCTTGGCTCACTCCCAGTGTCCATTACTTACGTTCCTGCACCTGCTGTGCTGAGCGCCTTTGGCTCAAATCTCACACACGTGCTGACTTTCTTAACTTTAAATTTATGCTGACCTCCTTTAATTCTGCACTTACACGGGTCAAGCAAGACTACTACATCCAACTAACTCCCTTTCTTCCAACCCCTGTCGTATCTTTGACACGCTTAACTCCCTCCTCAAAGTGTCCCCACTTCCAACCCTTCCTTCTCTATCTCCCCAGATTATGACTGATTACTTCCATGACAAAGTCCGCAAGATTGCCTTTGAATTCACTACAAAGTCACATCCTTCTCCCCTACCCACCATCCACTCTCCTGAACTTCAATCTCGCACTTCTCCTTCATCCTTCACCCAAACAGCTCAGGGAGCTTCCCTGTCTGGTCCTACCCTCTTGTCTCTCCGTCAACTACTTCTGACTTTTCTTCCTTCTCTGAAATCACAGAGGAAGAAACTGCAAAACTTCTGTCTTCAGCTAAGCTTACTACATGCCCCTCAGACCCTATTCCCACCCCTCTACCCACCCATCTCACATACTGTTATCCCTTCTATATGCCATATTCTCAATCTGTTTCCACTGCAACTGTCCCTACTGCCTTCAAACATGCAGTAGTTAAGCCACTTCTCAAAAAACCCTTGCTGGACCCCTCCTGCCCATCCAACTATCACCCTGTCACCCTTCTTTCATTTCTATCCAAGATACTCGAGCATGCTATTCTCCATTGCCTGGACTTCCTTTCAACTCGACAGATTCTCGATCCTCTACAATCTGGTTTTAACCCCCAACGCAGATCTGCCCTCACTAAGGTCTGCAATGACTTGTCCATGATACGCTGTCCTCATTTGGATTCCGTGAATCTGTCCTCTCCTGGTTTGCCTCCTACCTGTCCCAACGCACCTTTAATGTCTGTGTTGGTTGGTCCTCTTCTGCTGCTACCCCACTAGTGGTTGGTGTACCCCCGGGTTCTGTCATAGGATCTCTTCTCTCTCTACACCTCTTCACTCGGTGCCCTGATTTCCTCCCATGGCTTCCACTATATGCTGATAACTCCCAGATCTACCTCTTTACACCTGAAATTTCACCTAAAGTCCAAGAAAAAGTCTCTGCTTGTTTGGCTGACATTGCTGCCTAGATATCCTGCCGTCATCTGAAACTAAATATGTCCAAGACTGAGCTGCTCCTCTTTCCTCCTAAACCCTCTGCTCCTCCTTTCTCCATCTCGGTAAATAATACTGTCATTGTTTCAGTTTCCTCTGCTCGCAGTCTTTAAGTGGTCTTTGGTTCCAACTAGAGAATGACACGGTGAAAAAATTGGTCCCCGTCACCGCCCCGTCCCCGTCTCACCATCCCCGTCACCGCCCCGTCCCCGTCTCACCATCCCCGTCACCGCCCCGTCCCCGTCTCACCATCCTCTTCACCGCCCCGTCACCGCCACTGCCACCCCATTCACCGCCCCGTCACCGCCACTGCAATCCCATTCACTTTTCTTTATTTACGTATAAAGGAAACATTCTTTAAAACTTTGTTAAATATTAGTTAATAACTATACAAAAACAAAACACGCAGAGAAAAAATTAATTAATATAAATTCTCAAAACTGACACATTTTGATCACTAAATTTAAAATAGTTATTTTTCATACAGTTTTTCAATCACTAATCTTCCACCACCCCTGGGGCTAGCAATGCAAAAACAAACACGACATGTACTTTAAATGCTTACAATGTTAGCCTATATGGTAAGTAGACGCGGCCGCTGTACCTAATCGCGGCAAAGATCTCCCTGCCGTGATTAGCATAGTGACCGCGGCTACGGCTGCAAGTCTCCCCTCCCCCCAGCGATCACGGCAGGAGGGCACCCAACCCCTCCTGTAGACCCCCCCAACGGCCCTCCCGACAATCGCAGCAGAAGGGTACCCAACCCCTCCTGCCGGTCCTCCCAATGGCCTCCCCTAAGATCGCCGGCAGGAGGGTACCCAACCCCTCCTGCTGGACCCCCCCCCCCAACGAACCCTCCCACCCCGTAACCCCCTTAGTCTTACTTTCCAAGTTGGACCGGACGGCTCCTCACACGTATGGCCAGCAGGCTTGCCTCCGTCCAAATGAGGCGGGCCCGCCCCTACCCTGCCCAACCCACAGGATCCTAGGGCCTGATTGGTCTAGGCACCTAAAGCCACTCCCGCTATAGGAGGGGCCTTAGGTGCTTGGGCCAATCAGGCCCTAGGATCCTGTGGGTTAGGCAGGGGAGGGGAGGGGCGGGCCCGCCTCATTTGGACGGAGGCAGGCCTGCTGGCCAGACGAGCGAGGAGCTGTCCGGTCCAACTTGGAAAGTAAGACTAAGGGTGGTGTTTCGGGATGGCGGGGTTTGTTGGGGGAGGGACCGGCAGGAGGGGTTGGGCACCCTCCTATTGGCGATATAGGGGGCCGTTGGGGGTGCCGGCAGGAGGGGTTGGGCACCCTCCTACCAGTGAGGGCGATCGTCGGGGGGGGGGTTCTATTGGCAGGAAGGGTTGATCTGACAAATGAGGAGCACGGTGAAAACACAGGTAAATTGCGGTTCCTAGAGGGGGGGACATTGGCCTGCGGGGACAAATCTATTCACCGTTTTTGCGGTCGGTGAAAGGATTTGTCCCCGCGTCTGCGGCGATTTACTAATGAGGTCACCATAACCCGCAGCCAAACCGCAGCCACGCAGCGGTTCGCTGCGGGGATCGCTCCCCGTGTCATTCTCTAGTTCCAACCTCTCATTTTCTATGCACATCCAACAAGCTGCTAAGACCTGTCGCTTCTATCTCTTCAATATCATCAAAATTCACCCCTTCCTCTCTGAGCACACTACACGGACCCTTGTCCAAGCTCTCATAATCTCAAGCTTAGATTACTGCAATCTACTTCTAACTGGTCTCCCGCAGTGTTGCCTTTCCCCCTTGCAACCTGTGCAAAACTCTGCAGCATGACTCATCTTCTACCAACTTCGCTACGCTCATGTAACCCCTCTCCTTGTCACTTCACTGGCTCCCTATCTGCCATCTCATACAGTTCAAGATCTTATTGCTGACCTACAAGTGTGTTCATTCTGCTGCCCCTCAATATTCCTCCTCATTTCTCTCTCCTTATACACCTCCCAGAGAACTCCGTTCCTCAGATAAGTCGCACTTAGCTTTACCTTTCTCCTCCACTGCCAATTCCAGACTTCGTTCCTTTCATCTAGCTGCCCCCTATGCCTGGAATAAATTACCCGAGTTTGTCCATCAGGCCCCTTCCCTTGTTTAAAAGCAGACTGAAAATCCATCTTTTTGATATAGCCTTCATTCCTTAACCCTACTCCTCTGCCCTCCAACCTAGCCAGCTGATTAACCATTCCCCTTAAATGTATCCATGACATCCTGTTTGTCTGTCTTGGCTGTTTAGATTGTAAGCTCTTTCGAGCAGGGACTGTTTCTTCTTCTTTGTGACACTGTGCAGCCCTGCGTGCCTCTGGTAGCACTATAGAAATCATTAATAGTAGTAGTAGTAAAAGGTATAAACAGTTAAGAACATAAGAGTTGCCTCCGCTGAGGCAGACCATAGGTCCATCTTGCTCAGCGGTCCGCACCTGCGGCGGCCCATCAGGCCTATTGCCTGAAACAGTGGTCCCTGACTAATTTTATAACTTACCTCTACCTCTATTCTTATCTGTATCCTTCTATCCCTTTGTCCTCCAAGTACCTATCCAAAGATTCTTTGAAGCCCTGTAGCGTGCTCCTGTTTATCACATCCTCCGGCAGCGCATTCCATGTATCCACCACCCTCTGTGTGAAGAAGAACTTCCTGGCTTTTGATCTAAACCTCTCCCCTTTCAATTTCTCTGAGTGTCCCCTTGTACGTGTGGTTCCCCTTAATTTGAAAAGTCTGTCCCTGTCTATTTTTTCTATACCCTTCATGATCTTGAAGGTTTCTATCATGTCTCCTCTAAGTCTCTGCTTTTCCAGGGAGAAAAGCCCCAACTTTTTCAGTCTGTCAGTATATGAGAGGTCCTCCATGCCCTTTATTAGTTTAGTTGCTCTTCTCTGTACTTTCTCAACTATTGCCATGTCCTTCTTGAGTTCAGCAATATTTTCTTGCTAATCAGTTAATAAAGGGGTCCTTTACTAAACAGTTAGGTTCTCGTGTGCACCTAATGCAGCAAAATAATGGGCCTGCTACAGTGTCATGTGGTAATTTGAGAATGTGATACACTAACTGCATGCCAAATAATTTTTGTACATTTTAGAGGAGGCATGTCAGGGGCAGAGAGTAGGCGATCTTCACTAACTAATTAGTGCATCTACATTACTGCAAGCTATCTGGTTAGCGCACAGATAACTCAGGAGTCTTAGGTGTTGGCAAGAGCTCCCATAGAAAATTTTAAATAATGGCCGTAGGCTAACGGCAACATTAATGTATGACTATTAATGCAAAAAATAGAAAGTTGGAGGTTTTATAGCTTCAGTGTGCGGAAAAGATCTATAAGGGAACACTAAGACCTATTTTTCCCATAGCTTAGGAAAAGGACCACAAAAATGAAAGGACACAAGTAATACTTGATGGTTCCCTTCCCCTCCCCTCTTTTACTAAGCCACGGGAGAGGTTTCTACCATTGCCCAGAGTGCTAAATGCTCTGACGCTGCTCCGACACTCATGAGCATTAAAGCAGCATCAGAACATTTAGCGCTTCTGGCTGCTTATTTTTTTATTTACATTAATTGAATAGAATCTCATAACAGAAGGTGCAAGTTGACTTAATCCATCTCAGAAATCTCACTAGGCCTCTTCTCCCTTGAAAAGAGGAGACTGAGAGGGGACATGATCGAAACATTCAAAATACTGAAGGGAATAGACTTAGCAGATAAAGACAGATTGTTCACCCTCTCCAAGGTAGAGAGAACAAGAGGGCACTCTCTAAAGTTGAAAGGGGATAGATTCCATACAAATGTAAGGAAGTTCTTCTTCATCCAGAGAGTGGTAGAAATCTGGAACGCTCTTCCGGAGGCTGTTATAGGGGGAAATACCCTCCAGGGATTCAAGACAAAGTTGGACAAATTCCTGCTAAACTGGAACGTTTGCAGCTCAGGCTGGACTCATTTAGAGCAGTGTTCTTCAACCACCGGTCCATGGACCGGTCCACAGAAATTTCCTGCCGGTCCACAGGGCCAGCACGTGCATCAGGCCCAAAACAGTGTTCTTCAAACGCCGGTCCACGGTACGATCGATGCGGCGTTATCTTCAAGCCAGCTCCCTCTTCCTAACTGATTCAGTGCACAAAGCCACGGGCAGCGGCTCCTACGAGCATCCTACATTGCAACGTCAGAGGCAAGGCTTCCAGATGAGGCACGGGACCTGCAAGGTGCAATTAGTACTATCATGGGGGCGGGGTCTGGGGTGGAGATTGGGTAGAGATGGGCGGGGTCTGGCCCACAACTTAGCCCCGTGTTCTTCAACTGCCGGTTCACGGACCAATGCTGGTCCATGGAATAATCCTTTTATTTCTGCCGGTCCATAGGTGTAAAAAGGTTGAAAAACACTGATCTAGAGCATCTGCTATGTCAGTAGCTATGAGTTGAGAGTCTCAGATATAGACATCAACCTCCAAGACAGATTGGCAAACATTCCATGTTTGGGAGAAGAACTTTGGTGATTCTATCGAGGTAGTGTAGGGGTGTTTCCGTATTTGCACCTGAAGGTTAGGCCTCTCTGACATCATCAAGCCTGAACCACTGTATGCAAGAAATCATTCCAGCCAAAACCTTGCAAGAAGAGAAAGAAGAATACATCTTTGCTGTTTCTGTCTGATGCATTCTGGGTATGTACCAGAATTGTATTTTAGTCAAGGACATCCATCTATGCCTCCATGCTTAGCCTGTGTGAATCTTGGGGGAGGAATTGCTCTTATACATCTTATCTAACGAATGCGCCTCTGTCTCATAGCCTGTACAAGACTCTATACAGAAAGGCTATTCATCTACGTTATGTTTCTGGATTGGTCCGGAGAAGTCATCTGACGAGAACCAGATAGAAGGTGCGAACTAATTATTATTTAGTCTGTGCCAGGATGTGAGTGAACTCGCATCTTATCATAGGTTACTCTGTATTTTCTATAATAATTAAGACCTGAAAAGTTACCTCTTGTGACTCTCTGCCTGAGAGAGAGAGAGAGAAACCGGACTTTAAACAGATCTGGATTCCATCACATCAAGGAAACCTTTGCTGCCAACCTAAATTACAACTTCTCCAGTTGCTTATGGACTGTTCCTAAACAGAAGAATTTCTATATCTGCTAAGCTGAGGGAAGACGTCTTCCAGTTTACCTGATTCTGTGCTACGGCCTAATAGGATGGTGAGGATAAGGAATTATATGTCTTTTCAGCTGGGTTAGAGAGAGAGACCTATTGTCTTTAGGATAAGGATTCGTAAAGCACCTGTGGTGATAAGCGATATATTTAGTTTGCTTCTAATCAGGAATTATTATTATAAGGAATTATTTAGAGTGTAAGGATTAGTTTACTCATTTATCTAACAAGTGTTGTGTGATAATTATGTACTGAGTTTCATATATGTATTCGGATATTTTGTGAATAATAATTAGTTATTGCTGCTGGCTTATGAATTATATTTTTCTATTTTCATAATAAAAGTATTTCTCATTAGCCTGGGTCTCTATTCTTAGTATAAACTGGCAAAATAACGAACCTTGGGTAAGGAGATTATGGTTTTCCCCTAGAAAACGAAGAGACACGTAACTTATTTATGTTACGCTAATTATTAATACCATAAATCTTTCTACAGTAGCCACGCAAAAGTTGACTCAACATGAAAAGAACTGGAATTCTTTGGTCGGAACAAAGAATAAGCCTCCCTCGGCTTCACAGTCATCTAAAACTGCGTCCTCATATCTGAGGTGATATTATGCTAAACCTTCTGCCCCTCATCCACCTCAGGAGAAGAAGCAAAATCAGCCTCAAAAATCTCCACCAACAGCTCCTCAAAAACATGCTCAGTCTTTTTGATGTGCTCTTGGAGAGCATAGCCGCTGTCCCTCTTTCTCAGCCTCTTCTTCAGCCAATTGGAGGTTGGCTCCAATTATACATCAACATTGGACGCTGATAACAACTGATTTTGGCCCAAGCTCCGCACCAGACCCCATTCCCATAATAATGCAATTTCTTCCATCCATTTTTCATATACTCACAATATAATCTTATTAAAACATAATGGTAACCACAAAATTAAAAAAACACAAAGCACACTGTACGCAGAGAAGATGTTAATTATCATTTGTATTCGGGGTTTTTTCAAAGAGGTCAAGGCAGATGACTTTAAAATATGCAATGTCACTTATATAGAAATGTCACTTATAGAAAAATAGACAAATATAGTGTAATGTATAGAAAGCAGATATAAATTCTCAAAACTGACGCATTTCGATCACTAAATTGAAAATAAAATAATTTTTATTACCTTTGTTGTCTGGTGATTTCATGAGTCTCTGGTTGCAGTTCTTTCTGATTGTGCATCCAATATTTATTTCTTTCTGCCCTCTGCACACTTCCTTTCCTCCAGACCTCATTCCCTTCCCCAACCAACATCTCTCTTTGTCCCTCCATGAGTCCAACTTTTCTTCCTCTCTCCTCCACCCCTATTGGCAACATGTCTCCCTCTCTTCTCACAGTCCTTCTCTCATTCCCTCCCTTGCTGCTCCCACTCCCTCTACTACCACATCCAACATTGCAGTTCTCCCACTCCCTCTACTATCACATCCAACTGGTTGCAGTTCTTTCTGATTGTGCATCCAATATTTATTTCTTTCTGCCCTTTGCACACTTCCTTTCCTCCAGACCTCATTCCCTTCCCCAACCAACATCTCTCTTTGTCCCTCCATGAGTTCAACTTTTCTTCCTCTCTCCTCCACCCCTATTGGCAACATGTCTCCCTCTCTTCTCACAGTCCTTCTCTCATTCCCTCCCTTGCTGCTCCCACTCCCTCTACTACCACATCCAACATTTTTCCTCTCCTTCCCACCAAGTCCAACTTTTCTTTCTCTCTGCCTCCTGCACGCTTCTTCTCCTCCAGTCCTCATTTCCTCCCCCAACCAATATCTCTCTCTCCTCCATGAGTCCAACCTTTTACTTTCTGCCCTCTCTCCCTTCCCGTTAGTATGACATTTCTTTTTCCCTCCTTTCTGCTCTCCCCATTCATCTCTCCCTCTCTCTATGAGTCCAAAACTTTCTGCTTTCTGCACGCTTTCTCTTTCTTCTCACCCCTTCCCTCCTTCCCACTTCCCAGTCCATCTCTCCCCAACCCCACTGACATGTTCTCTCCCCATGCCCCATTTCTCCCTCTCCTCCACACCATGTCCATTTCTCCTTGTCTCATCATTCTCGCTCATCCTGAAACAATTTTCTTTCCTTCCCTCCTCCCAACTCCACTCACAACTAATATGCTCTCTCCCCATGCACCATCTCACCCTCACCTCTAGCGTGCAGCACCTTTCCCATCCTCTCCCCTTTTGCTAAGTCTAGCAGCACCTCTTCTCCCTTCCCTTTCCCTCCCCCTTGTCTTGCATCACCTCTCCCCATGTCCAGCAGTACCCCTTCTCCCTTCCCCAGGCCCTTCCCCATGTCCAGCAGTACCTCTTCTCCTGACCAAGATGGTAAAGGGGATGGAACTTCTCTTGTATAAGGAAAGACTAAAACGATTAGGGCTCTTCAGCTTGGAAAAGAGACGGCTGAGGGGAGATATGATTGAAGTCTACAAAATCCTGAGTGGAGTAGAATGGGTACAAGAGGATCGATTTTTCACTTTGTCAAAAATTACAAAGACTAGGGGGGACACTCGATGAAGTTACAGGGAAATACTTTTAAAACCAGTAGGAGGAAATATTTTTTCACTCTGAGAATAGTTAAGCTCTGAAACGCGTTGCCCAATAGCCTTGTATCAGCCCTTTCTTCCTTAAAACTAAGCAATATTGCTATTATAATTAAGCAAATTGTCTCAAAGCTGATGACATCATTGTTTGTTCTGCTGGATTGGTTTTCATGCATAGACAGTGCTATCATTCATATAAAACTAGCATGTTTTTTTTTTTGTTTGTTTTTTTGGATAGCTGTGGCTTTGTGCCATTGACTCAGATTTTGGCATATGCAAAATCCAGTGCTAGCAATGCACATAGACCATGTGAATCTACACTTAAAATAAATTATTTCGTCCAGCAAGTTTATTCTTTGTCATAATACCCAGATTTCAGTAATTATTTATGGCGAGCCCAGAGTAAGGATAGCTAAAATGTTGCACAATGGAAACAATTGGGGGAAAAATTCCTTTCTGACCCCCAGAAAATATTTAGCTCGTTGCCCTCTTTTCCATCCCCTCCCCCCAAAAAAAAATCTAGGAAACTTAAAAATGAAGGAGATTTTGGTGCTCCTGCATAACCAAGTCAGTGGTACAAAATTTCTAGTAGAACCAATGATAATGACAATGTTTCAACATTTAAAACAAATACAGTAGAATTCCAGTTAACTGGTACTCAACCAAGTGGCACTTTCAACTAGACGGCAAAAAAATCCCTCCCTCCAGCCCCTGAACAGTAGCGGCAGCCAGTCCTGACCCGACAACCCGTCTCCCTCCCTTCCTCCAGCTCCCAAAGCAGCAGCGGCAACCGGTCTTGACCCTACAACCCCCTCCCTTCCTCCCCCCCAAAGCAACAGCGGCTGCTGATCCTGACCCGACAACCCCTTTCCTCACTTCCTCCAGCTTCTGAAGTGGCAGCGGGTCGGCAGAGGCAGTGCTGTAAACAGGCTGCTAGTGGCCAGCACCAGCAGGGCTTTTCCTCTGCTGCGTTATTTCTGACGTGGTAGAGGAAAGGCCCTGCTGGGGTTGACTGAAAGCCTTTATACAGTGCTGCTTCTGCTGACTGACTGCTGCTGCTGCGTCGGGAGAGCTGCAGGTATAAGAATTACCTGCTCTATAGAGTGAAAAGGGGCTCCGTCAGAGGCCAAATCGAGGGGGGGGGGACACATGGATGTCCGACTTGCAGGGCAAAGGGGAGGGAAGATGGGTGGATGCTGGACCCATAAGTGGGTATCTGGGGGGGGGCATGGGGGGGGGGGAGACAAAGTAACCCAGTACAGAAAAGAGGGTGGGAAGGGAGGAACAGATGCTAGACCTACAAGTGGGGGTATGATTGAAAGTGAGTGACTCAGACCAGAAAGGTATAGCAGCAGTTCCCAAGTTGTGAGCCTCGACTCCCTGGGGAGCCATGACTAACATACTGGGGAGTCACAGATTATTCTTATATTAGACATATTTTACAACCTTGAGAAATTAAAAAAAAAAATAGAAATAAAAATACTACAACTGAATCTTCAGGTTATTCATAGTTACTGTTTTGATGTTTATGACCGGTAAAACAGTTTGTTTTCTGTTATCGTGTGAATGTAATCACCATGGGGGAGACACTATGCATATGACTAATACGCATGCCTAGTGGATTTGTGCATGACTAGTGAACTCTTTGAATGCAAGTACTGTAATCAGTGGATTGTTGGAGCAAACTCAGCTAGCTGTTATACTAGTATTTATCACTTTACTGGTAAAATAATAATACTGTAAGTATTTTACTCATATATTGTCGTTGAGTAATCATCTTTTTGTGTGCCAAGTTCTGATCAACATAATTTTTAAAATTTGTTTCAGAACCCTAAAAATGGACACGTTTTTAATAAGTATACGACAGCACAAATCGAAGATCATGCACCACAAACGAGTAGCGGGTGTGCAAAAAAGCGAAAATATCGTAAATATGACGATAGTTATCTTGGTCTTTGGCTTCACGTCAACAAATATTAACAGAAAAGAAAGACCACAATGTGTAATATGTTTGAAAATTTTGGCGCCAGACTATATGCTTTCAAGTAAACTGAAGCGTCATTTAGAAACTAATCAAACTCAATTAATAAAACTCATGACTTCTTTAACAGAAAATTAGAAGAATTAAAAGGACAGCAAGGTACATTTTCTTGGCATTTGTCCATACCAAATAATGTTCTGCTAACCTCATACAAGGTTGCATGTAGTGTTGCTAATTGTAAACCCCCCCCCCCCAAAAAAAAAACCCCTTACCATTGCGGAACAACTGATTCTGCCTGCTGCTATAGATATGGTGAACATTATGATCGGCAAATCTGCTGGGAAAGTACATTCAAATGTACCTTTATCTAATAATACTATCAGTCGGAGAATTCAACATAATATGTCAGAAGACATCAGTGACCAATTGATTGAAAAACTAAAAGAAAGGGAATTTGGCTTGCAGTTGGATGTGACCATGGATAAAAATAAGGATGCACATTTGATTTGTTAGATATATTTTGTAGATGGAAATGCCATTGTGGAAGAACTTCTTTTTTTGTAAAAAAAATAAAAATAAAAAATAAATCACTGCAAGTGCAAAGGCTCAGGACTTGTTTAAGATCCTAAATATACCATATTTTTTGCTCCATAAGACGCACCTGACCATAAGACGCACCCTGAACCAAATTCTCCCTGCCAGCTCTGCACCCAACCCCACACTCCTTGCCAGGCTCTGCACCCTGTCCCCTTCCCTGCCAGGCTCTGTACACTGTCCCCCCTCTGATGGTCTAGTGGTGGGCAGGGACAGGCATAGAGCAGGCAGGGACAGGGGACAGATTTCAAGGCAGATAACTTTTTAAAATATGCAATGTCACCTAAGTAACAACTATAGAAAAATAGACAAATATAGTGCAAAATATACACAGCAGATATAAATTCTCAAAACTGACATATTTTGATCACTAAATTGAAAATAAAATCATTTTTCCTACCTTTATTGTTTGATGATTTCTTTCTTTCCTTCTTCAGGCCCAACAATTGTCCCTTCCTCCCTCATTCCTTCCTATGTCCCCCTCAATGCCTCCCAGCCTTTGTCCTCTTCCTCCGCCCATTGTCTGGTGATTTATTTATTTATTTTCTTCTCAGGCCCAACAATTGACAATTGTCCCTTCCTCCCTCCCTCCTATGTTCCCCTCACTGCCTTCCAGTCTTTGTCCTCTTCCCTCTCCCCCTAACTCAGGCCCAACAATTGTCCCTTCCTCTCTCCCTCCTGTTCCCCTCACTGCCTTCCAGCTTCTGTCCTCTTCCGCCGCCCCCCAAGCCTGCCTGCCCGCCCAATTTAATTACCTCCAGCTACTGCGAGGACTCCTGGCTCAGCAGCGTGGCACCTATAACAGAAGATGTTGCTAGGAAGGGCCAGGCAGGTGCAGCGATTGCATGCAGCTAGTCCAGAAGCCTTACCCCTGACGTCGACGAAGCAGCAGCAGCGGGTGGGGTGGGGGACTCCTGGCTCAGCGCGGCACCTGAAACAGAAGATGTTGCTACTTACTAGGAAGGGTCAGGCAGGTGCAGATGGCAATTGCACGCCGGCCCAGAAGCCTTACTCCTGACGTCAATTCTGATGTCGGTGAGGAGGTCCGGGCCAGCCAATGGATGGCCCGGACCTTCTCGCCAATGTCAGAATTGACATCTTGGGTAAGGCTTCTGGGCCGGCAGCAAGCAATTGCTGCACTCACCTGGCCTTTCCCTTCCTCTACTTTCCGTGGCAGTGAGCAACCACCAGCAGCAGCGAGGGGTGAGCAGTGGCGGTAGTCTAAATAAGGTAACGGAAGGGGGGATTTGGGTATTCGCTCCATAGGACGCATCCCTTTTTCCACCCACTTTTTTGGGGGGGAAAAAGTGTGTCTTATGGAGCAAAAATAATTTATAGTGGGAAAAAATGTTTTGGGTTAGTTCGATGACAGGCCTTTATAGAGGATTATAAGCACTTATTCAAAAGAAAACTCTGGCTGCAATGTGGACCCATTGTATAATACATAGAGAAGTACTCGCATCAAAGCATTTGGTCCTAGTACACGTGGTGGATGTGGTAAACTTTATAAAAATTTGCCCAGTAAAAGCACAATTTCTCAAAATTGTGTGACGATATCGGAGCTGAAAACATGTCTTTGTTATACTACTGCCACTCACACTGGCTTTTTTGTGGCAATATGTTGGCCCATATATTTCAATTACGACAAGAATTCTAAATTTTTCTTGAAGAGACAGAGTTTTTGATGAAACTGGCATACTTGTGTGATATTTTTGAAAAGTTAATTATGCTGAATCTCTCCTTGCAAGGAGGTGAAATTGATCAAGAAGATTTCAGCTTTCAAAAAAAATAAAATTACAATTATGGTGGAGAAAAATGCATGAAGATGGTGGCAAACATTGTTTTCCCCTTTGTTCATCAATGAAATTGTTTTGTCTGACAATATAAAATCAGTTTTTGATGATCACCTATCACAAAGTAACAAATGGTTTGAAAAATATTTTCAAGAGGATGATCCTACGAAATTCGCTTGGATTTAGGATCTCTTCAGAGCAAACCTCCAGCTAACCTTCAGAAGTAAAGTTAGCTGGAGGTTTGGCTCTGAAGAGATCCTAAATCCAAGCGAATTTCTTCAGAAGAAAATCTCATTGAGCTGTCTTGCAACAATTCGCTCAAGACACGATTTAGCAGCATGGATATTTACAGAATTTTGGTGTTCAGTAAAAGATGAATATCCGCTGTTAAGCATTAGAGTACAGAGAATCTTAATTCCGTTTGTGACATCCTATTTATGCAAGGTTGGGTTTTCGGCGCTCGCTGTGATAAAAAGCAAATACTGAGCAAAAATCAGTGAGGAACAAGAAATGAGATTGGCTGTATCAAATATGGTTCTGAGGTTTGAGAAGATTTGTAATGAACAGCAAGCTCATCTATCTCACTAGTTCTAACTATTTTTTTGTGATTATTTTTTATATTCGTTGAATTGTTTTCAAATAAATAATTCAAGATTATTGTGATAACCTTTATAATAAGTTGTTTTAATTTGTTAAATTAATCATCGTCTCAAGCCTAACAACTATCAGATATGTGTTAGATTACAGAATGATTGTTTGACCTGGGGAGCTATGGAAAAACTTTGAAACTTTTAGTGAGCCGTGAACAGAAAAAGTTTGGGAACCACTGGGGTATAGTATCATAGTAGTTAGACCTTTTTTTAAATAGTAACTCTCAAGCAACCAGAAACCACATTTATCTGGCATCTACTAATCCCCTTGGGTGCCGGATAACTGAGAGTCTACTGTATATATGTATGTATGTATGTTTGTAAGGAAATAGCAGTCAAATCTTGGGTGTCACAATGGACCAAAACAAAAAGACTAGCCTTATCTCCAACAAACTTGCCTCTTGTTTGTTGGCAGTGTTATGGGTAATTGTCTGCACTGGAAAGGAGAAGAAACATTTGATTGAGATCTATTACCATCTAAGTAAAACAAAATATAAAATAAGCTGTCAAATCTATTTACAATTTCTATCCATATCTGCTTATTCCAGGATTGAACACATAAACCTGTGCAGTAAAGTCCAGGCAATTCTAGTGCTCTGTATTTAGTTCTAACCTCTAGGTCAACCCATTTCCCAAACATGCCACACTTCAGTCAATACAAAGCAATGATGAGGGACTTTTTTTTTTTTTTAATCTCATTGCAGTATGTGATGTCACAGTTTGTTCTGTTGATCTCTCTTATAGACCATGGATAAAGAGTTCAGAAAATGGATGAAATGGTATGGGAAGAAGCATGGAGAATATACAGTAAGTGAACTTCAAGAGGCTTAGTGCAACTTAAATGTGTTGGTGCTAGCAACATATGTGCTGTGCTAGATGCCTTGAACATTACAGATTGCAAGGAAGGCATCTTTGAACACCATGAACTTGAGAGCCTTGTTTCACTGAGAGGGTTTGGCACTTTAAAGTGTGCCAAAGGTATTTCTTGATTTATGTCTTTTTTTTTTGGCCTTTGAGAGCTGTATGTTTTTAACTGAGGTACATCTGTTTGCTTGCTGGAAAATGAGTGGTAAAAAAAAGGGGTGATTTTATGTCCTTGCACTATTTTGCCACTTCTCTTATGTCCCTTCTGGATTCCATACACTAGGGGCTCCTTTTGCTAAGGTGCGTTAGGGCCTTAACACATAGAATAACGCGCACTAAACCTTAAAGCCAGCATTGAGCTGGCGTTATTCTAGAAGCGTACCACGCGGTTTAGCGTGCGGTAATTTTGTGCATGCGCTAAAAACGCTAGCGCACCTTAGTAAAAGGAGCCCTAGGTGTTCCATACACTAGGCCCTGATTCTCTAAAAGTGCGTCCCGATTTTAGGCAGCTGTAGACGTCCTACAGCTGTCTAATCAGCCAATCGGGATGCACATTTAAAAAAAAAAAAATGCTCCCCAGGCAGGCCTGAAGGCGCCTCCGGGAGCCTAGGGAGACCCGCAAGATGCCTAAGCTCGTCTTAGGGCCTTAGGCGGGCCTTAGGCTGAACCTAGGCGGCCCTACGTGTCTCCCTAGTAGATGAGAAGCTTAAAAATGTAGGCCAGCAAAATGCTGGTCTACATTGTAAGTAGATGCGGCCGCTATACTTATCGCGGCAAGGGATCTCTCTGCCGCTATAAGTATAGCGGACCGTGGCCCCTGACCGATCACTGGCAGGAGGGTGCCCAAACCCTCCTGCCCGAAGACGCACCCCCCTCCCCGACACTACCGACCGCCCCCCCCCGACACTACCGACCGCCCCCCCCCCCCCGACATTACCGATCGCTGGCAGGAGGGTGCCCAATCCCTCCTGACCGAAGACGCACCCCCCCCCCGGCGCTAACAACCCCCACTCCACCAAACCTGTTCTTACAGATGGGTCTTGCATGTCGAGCAAGCAGGCACGCCTCGTCGAAATGAGGCGGGCCCGCCCCTTCCCGGCCCATCCCGCCGAAGCCTAAGGCCTGATTGGCCCAGGCTCTAGAAGCCTGGACCAATCAGGCCTTAGGCATAGCGGGTCCGCCCATCCCCACTTAATCTAAGGCCTGATTGGCCAATCAGACCTTAGACTTAGTATGGAAGGGCGGACCTGCTATTCCTAAGGCCTGATTGATCCAGGCTTCTAGAGCCTGGGCCAATCAGGCCTTAGGCTTCGGCGGGATGGGCCGGGAAGGGGCGGGCCCGCCTCATTTCGACGAGGCGTGCCTGCTTGCTCGACGTGCAAGACCCATCTGTAAGAACAGGTTTGGTGGAGTGGGGGTTGTTAGCGCCGGGGGGGGTGTGTGCATCTTCGGGCAGGAGGGATTGGGCACCCTCCTGCCAGTGACCGATATTGTCGGGGTGGGATTGGTAATGTCGGGGTGGGGGGGGGGGCGGTCGGTAGTGTCGGGGGGGGGGGGCGGTCGGTAGTGTCGGGGAGGGGGGTGCGTCTTCGGGAAGGAGGGTTTGGGCACCCTCCTGCCAGTGATTGGCCAGGGGGCCATGGCCCACTATACTTATAGCGGCAGAGAGATCCCTTGCCGCGATAAGTGTAGCGGGCCGTGTCTAATCTAACCCGATTCTTTAACCCGCGTCTGTAACATGGACGCCGGTTACAGAATCGGGGTTTAGTTTAGGCCGATTCTGAATAGGACGCCTCTCCCGGGCGTCCTATACAGAATCAGGGCCTAGGTGTCTTGCGGGCCTCGCCTTCAATATAGGCGGCCTGCCTGGGGAGCATTTTTTTTTTTAAAACGTGCATCCCGATTGGCTGATTAGACAGCTGTAGGACGCCTCAAATCGCCTAAAATCGGGACGCACTTTTAGAGAATCAGGGCCTAGGTGTTCAATCTGAACAGTTGCAATGCTTCTTTTTCTTATTTTTTTCCATTTAAAGTTCATTTTCTCGGTATCTTCAGTGCCTTGAGGCCTTCCCGGTGGTCCCCTGCCGGAGGAAAGGACGCAATCCCGCTGTGGAGTAGTTGGGAAGGAGGGAGAGATTTTGGATGAAAGGATAGTTAAGAAAATGAGAGAGGGTGGATCTGCAGATGGTGGGGTCCATCGCTGCATCTGTGGGGATGGAGACAAAAAAAGGAAAGATGCCAGTCCTCCAGGGAAGGGAAACGGAAGGGGAGGACAGAGATGGAAGATGGATGGTTAGCACCGAGAAAGAAGAAAACGACAAATGGGCAGGAGACCCTGGCAAGAAAGTTATCAGAAGACAACCAGAGTGTGGGACCAACATGATTTGAATAATGACCAGACACAAAAAGTAGAAAAAATAATTTTATTCTGTTTTGTGATTACAATATGTCAGATTTGAAATGTGTATCCTGCAGAGCTGGTGTTAGACAGCAAACGTGAGCTAGGATTTAACAGAGAGAGGAAAAGTTTGTTTATTTTGTTGCCACCACAGCGCCAGTGTGGATAGGAGAGGGCAAAGGGGGTGAAAAGGCTATAAGAGAAGAGAAATACTTAGACAAATTCAATATCCTCAATGAACACCAATCAGGATTTAGGAAAGGTTTTAGCACAGAGACAGTTTATAGCTTCAATTTTAAACCACTTGTATGGTCTTTTTAGCACAGGCACTAGCGCCTTAATCTTACAGCTGGACTTTAGCAGCGCTTCGACTTGGTTGACCACAAAACAATGCTTCATTCCCTGGATGCAGTGGGACTCTCGGAAAGAGTCTGGAATTGGTTTCAGGGTTTCCTGACAAAAAGAACCTATCGAGTGATTAGCGAAGGAAAATACTTTCATACATGGAGTAATCCATCTGGAGTACCATAAGGTTCCCCGTTATCTCCCACATTGTTTAACATCTACATTTCACCCCTAGGACATCTACTACAGAAGTTGAACTTACACTTTTACATATATGCAGATGATATCTCCATTTTACTTCCTCTAAACCAGTGATTCCCAACCCTGTTCTGGAGGAACACCAGGCCAATCGGGTTTTCAGGCTAGCCCTAATGAATATGCATGAGAGAGATTTGCATATGATGGAAGTGATAGGCATGAAAATTTCATGCATATTCATTAGGGCTAGCCTGAAAACCCAATTGGCCTGGTGTTCCTCCAGGACAGGGTTGGGAATCACTGCTCTAAACAACATAATTAATGAAATTTTAGAACAAATCTCTCAAATTATGACCGAAATAGAACAATGGACAACCAATTTCAGACTGAAATTAAATACAGAAAAGGCAAAAATCTTTCTAGCAAACCCAAACGATAAAATAACTGCACAATTGCTTCATTTAAACGGTCATGATTACCCAATTTCAAAAATTTTAGGAGTCACTTTAGACTCCCACCTAACAATGGTAGAACACACAAATTTAGTGGTAAAAAAATGCTTTTTTGCCCTATGGAAATTAAAAACCATCAAAATTATTTTGACCCTCCATCCTTTAGACTATTGGTACAAGCACTAGTATTATCTATACTGAACTATTGCAACATAGTGTATCTGGGAGCAGTGGCGTACCTAGCATATGTGACACCCGGGGCCCATCATTTTTTGACACCCCCCCATCTATATGAAAAATATGATTTTTAGTAACAATCTACATATAGCACAACAAGAGTGTACCTAGGAAAAGGCAGCATCTTAAACACTGCAGTGAGCACTAGAACACATTGTAAAACTAAACAAACCAGATCCTGCACAGTCAATTGATCCTGTACAGTCGATGCTATCAGAAAGCCATGTCCCTTTCATACACACAGACAGATACACCCTCGCCCAATATGGAATAATCACAAACTAAAAATAGAAATATGTAGACAAAAGTTAAACTGAACTGCCAAGAAACCAAACTCTGCATACAATGCAACACCACAACACCACAAAAACAGTAATACATGTCCTCTAATATTGTGCAAAATATAAAGACAGTAGATGTAAATATGAAAAAACTGATACATAACAATCACCACTTTACAAATTAACAAATAAAAATAAAACAAATAATGAGAAATAAGAAAATACCATTTTATTGGATTAATCCCCGTAAACTCGGTCCTCATCCCCACAAACCACCTGATTCCATCCACACAAGCCTTGAATTGTTTTACAGTGGTGCCTCACACAACGAACTTAATTCGTTCCAGGAGCAAGTTTGTTATGCGAAAAGTTCGTTATGTGAAACGCGTTAAGCGCAGTGACTAACGACTGCCTGCAGTGCCTGCGTGGAAGGATGCAATACATCGGCAGCGATCGTGGAAGCTCGGGCGACTTCGTTGTGTGAAACGAAGTTCGTTGTATGAATCATGACATGAAGTTCGCTGTGCGAGGCGTTCTTTATGCGAGGCACCACTGTATATTGAATTTATTATATTAAAGTATAAAAAGAAACAATATTCTGTACAATTGTCAATTTATAAATCAGCGTCTTCTCCCCACTCTCTCTTCCCCATTTCCCTTCAGCGTCCTCAGCCCACTCTCTCTCCACTTTCCTTCAGCGCACGCACATAAAAACAAGCAAGTAATTTTATATCATTTTCATTCTATTCATTCATAAAAATTAAAGTCTAAATAATGCCAGTCACATAACAAACATGATTTTACAAAAATAATTCCCTGCACAGTCAAGCCTGCAAGGATTACTAGATGTCTTTCAGCAGCTCCCCTCCCTCCCTCCCCCTTACCTTCGTGGCCAAGTCAAAATGATCTACCAACAATAAAGTTTTAAAAACACAAAGCACACTGTACGCAGAGAAAATGTTAATTATCATTTATATTCCGCAGGTTTTCAAAGAGGTCAAGGCAGATGACTTTATGCAATGTCACCTCAGTAACAACTATACAAAAATAGACAAATATATCCCCTCCCTTTTTACTAAACCGCGATAGCATTTTTTAGCGCAGGGAGCTGCGCTGAATGCCCCACGCTGCTCTCAACACTCATAGGCTCCCTGCGCTAAAAACTGCTATTGCAGTTTAGTAAAAGGGGCCCATAGTGCAAAATATAGACAGCATATATAAATTCTCAAAACGGACACATTTTGATCACTAAATTGAAAATAAAATCATTTTTCCTACCTTTGGCAATTTCATCAGTCTCTGGTTGCACTTTATTCTTCTGACTGTGCATCCAATATTTCTTCCCTTCTTTCAGCCTCCTGTATGCTTCCTCTACTCCAGACCTCATTCCTTCCCCCAACTTTTTCTTTGTTTCATCCTGTCCCCTTCTTTCTTTCTCTCTCCATGCCCCCTTTCTTTCTGTATGTCTGTCTTTCTCTCTCTCTCTTTCTGTGCCCCATTTCTTTCTTTCTTTCACCCTGCCCCCTTCTTTCTTTCTCTCTCCATGCCCCCTTTCTTTCTCTATGTCTGTCTTTCTCTCTCTCTCCCCCATGCCCCAATTTTTTCTTTCTTTTACCCTGCCCCCTTTCTTTCTTTCTTTCTCCCTGCCCCCCCTTTCTTTCTTTCTCCCTGCCCTCCCCCATGCCACCACCGCCGGGGAAATGCTGCCACTGGCCATCAGAAACAGGCCGGCGCCGAATTCGCCCGGCTTTTTTTCCCGTCGACCAACTCTGACTGCCCAACGTTAATTCTAATGTTAGAGAGGACGTTCTGGGCCAGCCATACAGCGATTGGCTGGCCCAGAACGTCTTCTCCGACGTCAGAATTGACGTCGGATGGCTAGAGTTGGTCGGCTCGCAGGGAAGGAGAACTCGGCGCCGGCTTCTTTCTGTTGACGGCAATGGTAGCCTCTCCCCGGCAGCAGCCTATTCCCCGGTGAGTGGCCAGCTGTGCACCCCCTTGGGCCGTTCACCCGGGGCGGACCGCCCCCCTTCCCTCCCCTTGGTACGCCACTGTATGGGAGCACGAAATAAACTATTGAGAAAAATAAGAATAGTGCAAAGTACGGCTGTCCGCCTGATATTTGGGCTAAGGAAAAATGATCACGCCAGTACCTATTATCGATTATTACACTGGTTGCCAAGCTGAAGCACAAGTAATATTTAAGTTATCTTGTATTTGTTTTAAATTGGTCTGGGGACTGATCCCTAACTACCTATTACCACATTTCGTTCTATTAAACCCTACCAGGATAACCAAGAACTGCAATTTATTTACCTACTCCAGGATCATTGGCTGTAAATACAAGTCTTTTTTGGACAAGATTCTAGCATTCCAAGCAAATAAACAACAATCCTGGTTGGGCAATTATATCAACGGAACCAAGCAATCTTACAGCGCATTTTGAAAAGGGATTAAGACTACACTATTTGATACATTCATTTCTTAACTGAAGTCTCATTATAAAGACCATACAAAGACCATACTCTTCAAGAAAACTCTGAAAAAAGAAATAATACCGCAAGTCTCAAACTCCACCTCTCACTACCCCAAACAAATAACCTTGCCCATTTCTTACTCTTTTTGAAAATGACCAATTTTTTTTTTTTTTTTTTTGTAAGTTCTTGTTGTAATACATCTTGGATAATTCTTTTGTAATCCGTCTTGAACTGCAAGATAATGGCGGAATAGAAATCCCTAATGTAATGTTAATAACAATACTTTTAATCTGCCTGTACTTTAAATAACATGCTGTACTTCTTTTCTCAATACTTTGTACTTCGCTGATTGTCCAGTTTCTCTTCTGTGTAAACTGCCTAGAAGTCATTTGATTGTTGGTGGTATAGAAGAATAAAGTTATTATTATTATAAAATCGCTGATTGTCCAGTTTCTCTTCTGTGCAAATTGCCTAGAAGTCATTTGATTGTTGGCGGTATAGAAAAATAAAGTTATTATTATTATAATAAAATAAACTCACCAGGATGCTTGAAAAAAACACTCAATTGGGCAGGAAAATCAAATTGAATCGAAAAATTGATTTAATAGGCTAAATCGAATCATATTTTTTTTCCTGAATCGGGCAGCGCTAGTTCTGAGAATTTATATCTGCTGTCTATGTTTTGCACTATATTTGTCTATTTTTCTATAGTTGTTACTGAGGCGACATTGCATATTTTAAAGTCATGTGCCTTGACCTTTTTGTAAAAAAACCCAAACACGAATATAAATGATTATTAACATTATCCCAGGACAAGCAGGCAGCATATTCTCACGTGTGGGTGATGTCATCCACGGAGCCCCGGTATGGATAGCTGCTAAAGTGTATGGGCACTTAAGAACTTTAGAAAGTTTGCGACTGACCGCATCGTGCATACACGAGTGCCTTCCTACCCAATGTAGGCGCATAACTCCTCAATTCTTAGTTTTCCGCTAAGAAGTCGTGTGTTTTTCATTTAACTTTTGCCTTCCCGCTTGCGCGTTCGATTCTTTTCTTTCATTTCTTTGATTCTTTTCTTTTTTACAATAATAATAATAAAAAAGAAATTCATTCCTAGGGGGTCTGGAGTTTTTTTTTCTCCTTCCCACTTTTGATTGGTTTTCATACCTTTCGGTTCTGCTGTTGTTTTCGCTCCCAGGTGCAGTATTCTTGCTCTTCCTGAGTTTTTGCTTTTTGGATTTCAGGGAAGCCGCCTCTTTTCTTTCATTCCTTAGGGCTTCCTTTATGTGCTTAAGCTTTTCAGTCACCTAGCACAGTTTGCACTATCAGGCCATTCTAAAAGCCTCACATCTTTTTTCATATTAAAAAGGAGTGCTTCCGTTTGTGACTCCACCACTCTGCCATCTTCGGATTTATCTTTTCCAGTACGACTACTACACTTCAATTTTCACGGTGATTCTGCCAAGGGTCTCCAGAATTTGGCCTTTTTCTCTAATGAGAGCATTTCTTCTTCTGAACTTTTTCTTCTTTGCATGGCACGTGAAGGTTTTCAGGTCACCTGACTTTCCTGTGTCCTGGAGCACTACTAGCAAGACTCTGTCTTTCCCTTTCCACTTACCCCCTCATCACAAGGTCATCACGACGGATGCATCCCCTTATGCTTGGTGTGTGTGTGTATGGGGGGGGGGGGTTTCATATGGATGATCTTCAGACTCAGGGTATTTGGACGTCAAGAAGCAGATATTTCACTTCAGAGTGATTTTTTTTTTTATGTCCTCAAGGTGTTCCATCATCTTCTCTGGTCCCAAGTCTTCCTCCTTTGCACAATCAAGTAGTGATGTACTGCATCATCAAACAAGGAGGCATGGGCTCTCTCCTGTTATATCAGGAGGCCCATAAGTTCTGGACTTGGGCAACCATTTGCATCTAAAACTCTACTTTTAAGGGGAAAATTATTACATAGCAGACAACCTTAGCAGAATTCTTCAGCCTCACAAAGGGACTTTCAGCTCTCCAGTACATCTTTGCTCAATAGGACTCCCCCCCCCCCCAAGTGGACTTGTTTACGGCTCTTCACAATCACCAGTTTTGCTCCGAGCTTTACTCTCCTCTCTGCCTGGAAGCAGATGCCTTTCTCTAGGATTGGACAGGCCTATGTCTATATGCATTTTTGCCAATTCCTCTCATCTTGAAAGCTCTGTTCAAGCTCAAGAGCAAAGCAGCCACCATGATTCTCATTACTCCATGATGGCCCAGGCAACATTGGTTCCCCCCCCTCCCCTTCTACTTCAACTCAGTTTCAGGGAGCCCATCCCTCTTCCAGTATTTCCTACTCTGCTTACACAGAGTCAGGGATCTCTTCTGCATCTCAACCTGCCATCACTACACCTGTCAGCTTGGGTTCTCTTGGGCTGAATCCATCTACCTTACATCCCTCTCAGCATGTTCGACAAATTCTTGATGCATCCAGGTAACTAGCCACTCAACAATGTTATCAACAAAAGTGGACTAGGTTCTCTTCTTGGTGTCTCCATCATCACGATCCAACTTCTTTATCAGTGGATTTGGTGTTGGATTCTCTGCTTCATCTATCTGATTCTGGTCTTAAATCTACATCTGTCAGAGTCCATCTCAGCGCTCTTACAGCTTTTCACACAGCAATCACAGGAACACCTCTTTCTGCTCATCCTTTGATCTCCAGGTTTTTCAATGTGAAACCACCTCTACAGTTCCCCACCTGTTGTCTGGGACCTTAATGTGGTATTTCCACCATTTGAACCAATGGCCACAGCTCATCTCAAGTTTCTCACCTGGACAGTGATTTTCTTTATTGCTCTCAACTCTGCCAGGAGGGTCAGTGATTTACAAGCCTGGGTAGTAGATCCACCCTTTACAGTTTTCATCATGACAAGATGGTTCTACATACACATGCAAAGTTTCTTCTGAAAGTTGTCTCTGGATTTCATCTTAATCGGTCAATTCTTCTCCAGTATTTTTTCCTAAGCCTCATTCTCATGCTGGAGAAACCGCTTTACAAACTTTGGACTGTAAACGGGCTTTGGTCTATTATATTGACCGGACAAAGCCACATCACACATCTCCTCAACTGGTCCTCTCTTTTGATCCAAACAAGTTGGGGCATCCTGTTTCCAAGAGAACAATTTTCATCTGGCTGACTGCCTGCATCTCGTTCTGTTATTCTCAGACTGGACTGGCACTGGAGAGTCGTGTCACAGTCCACTACATTAGAGTTATGGCAGCATCAATCTACTCCTGACCTCTTTTGGGAGACGGCCAAGGTAGTCCTCCGGGGGGACATTATCTCGTACGTTACCGCTCGTCGTAAACTTTTCAGATTTATGCAGTTTAACAGAGTAAGCAGGCAAAACAGAAGAGCACCTTGTCTTAGGATATAGGCAAAAACAACAAAGAAAGACAAGGGAGATGTCTGAAACAACTGAAATGGATCTTTGTTCAAAACAGTAAATCCCTTATTCAAAACAATAAGTCCCAACAAAGATCCTAGTTTCGGCATTTAGAAGACGCCTTCTTCAAGGGACACTTTGCTGAAGATGATGTGAATACAAAATGACTGCGATCAACTTCTTTCATAGATCTCACGATCAAAGTGATGTTTGCTCCTAGCTGCAATTTCCTCGGCCAGAAGAGTGTCAGAATTGCAAGCTTTGTTGTGCAGGGAACTGTTTCTGAGAATCATAAAAACGGATGTGATCTGGGCAAGTCACTTAATACCCCATTGCCCCAAGTATATTAGATAGAATGTGAGCCTGCCAGGACAGAGAGGGAAAATGCTTGAGTACCTGAATGTAAACCACTTAGACTATAAGTGGTATATAAATACTACAAATAAATAAATACAATCTTGCGTATAGTACCTTCCTTTTTACCAAAGGTTGTTTCAGCATTTCACATCAACCAGGAAGTCATGCTACCAGCCTTTTAACCTGCAGGCTCTAAGAAGAAAAACAAGACTTTAAAGCTGCTGGATGCCCGCAGAGTTCTCTTGCGTTTCCTGGAAGTGACTAAGTTTTGTGTATTGGACCATCTCTTTGTCCCAATCAAGTCAATCCAAAGCAGACCAGCCTCCAAGGCCACCATTTCCTGGTGGATTCAGCAGCGATTTCCTCCTCCTACATTGTCTGCAGCTAACTGCCGGTGTTGTTGAAAGCACATTCGACCAGAAGAATAGCCTCCTCTTGGGCGGAATCAAGGGAGAGAACTCTGGAAGAGATGTGTACATCTGCGGCATGGTTTTCCCTACACACTTTCACTAAATGTTATAGGGTAGATTTGGCAGCGCAAGTGGATTCTGCTTTTGGATCCTCAGTACTGAGAGCAGGCATATCTCTCCCACTTGGGACTTCAGGGACTGCTTAGGTGAATCCCTAAAGTTCAGCATACCATTCCTATTGAACTGGAAAAAGAGATTAGGTTCTTACCTTGATAATATCTTTTCCAGTAGATAAGAATGGCATGCTGAACCCCCTACCTCGGCCCGGTAATTTCTAATGTGCCTGTTTCTGTCTTAAGCTTCATGGTCCTTTTCATAGCTAAGACTTCTCTGTCAGTAGGACTATAGGTTCAGAATCTAAAGAGATAATTGAGCTCTGCTTTTATTTGATGTGTTTTACTGTTCAGTTGTAATGTTTGTTCATTTATACATTACAGTTTCATTATTGACTGTTATAAAGTTATATGAGCAGATGAGAACCTTGCCCACAGTTTGGGCAATAAGATTCTGGAATTAGAGACGGAAATGAGGAACGCCGACCTAGATGTGGCAATATCCGAGACTTGGTTCACAGACTCCCATGGGTGGGATATGGCTATACCGGGATACAACTTACTTCGTCGGGACAGAGAGGGCAAAATGGGAGGGGGGGGGGAGGTAGCACTATACACTAAAGGGGACATCAAAGTTACCAAAATCGCAGATGTCAAGTGCACCGGAGAATCCCTCTGGGTGAATTTGGCCAGGGGGAAGGACAAATGCCTGTATCTTGGCGTAGCATACAGACCTCCAAGACAACAGGATGACATGGATATAGAATTAGTCGAAGACATAGAGAATATCACTTTGCGTGGAGACACAGTATTGTTAGGAGACTTCAATATGCCGGATGTGGATTGGAACAAACTTTCCGCTACGACTAGCGGCAGCAGGAAGCTATTAACCTCTATAAAGGGAGCAAGACTCAGACAAATGGTATTAGAGCCCACCAGGGATCGGGCGATACTGGACGTAATACTCACCAACGGAGAAAGTGTCACAGAGGTCTCAGTAGGCGATACGTTGGCCTCCAGTGACCACAACATGATATGGTTCAACCTCGGGAAAGGTTTCACTAAGTCAAGCACATCAACCAAGGTCCTCAACTTTAAGGGCACAAACTTCGAAAGCATGGGAGATTTCGTCCATCAGGCACTGCTAAACCAAGCCGAAAGAGATAATGTAGAGGTACTGTGGTCAACTCTGAAATCAACCATACACGAAGCAACCAACCGCTACGTAAAATCAGTAAGTAAACGGCGAAGAAAGAACAGACCACAGTGGTTCTCTGTGGAGATCTCAGACCTCATAAAAAAGAAGAAAAGAGCATTCATCTTCTACAAACAATCAGAGAAGCAAGAATCCAAGGAAGACTATCTGGCCAAGTCAAAAGTGGTCAAAACGGCAGTCAGAGAGGCCAAACTCCGAATGGAGGAGAACCTTGCAAAGAACATCAAGAAGGGTGATAAATCCTTCTTCAGGTATATTAGTGACAGAAAAAGAAACAGATGGGATAGTACACCTTAGGAAATCCGACAGGAACTATGTAGAATCGGACTCCGATAAAGCCAAACTTTTAAATGAATACTTCTGCTCGGTCTTCACTTGCGAGGCACCAGGATCCAGCCCTCAGCTGCCGACAAGGGAAAGCTCAGAAGACCCGTTTTGAAATTTCGTGTTTACGCCCAGCAGTGTCTACGATGAGCTAAAGCTATGGGACCGGACAAACTACACCCTAGGGTGCTCAGGGAGTTGAGTGACGTCCTGGCGGAGCCATTATCCACGCTCTTCAATATTTCTCTAAGTACAGGAAGAGTCCCGTTGGATTGGAAAACGGCCATCATTCCACTCCACAAAAAGGGATGCAGGATGGAGGCTGAGAATTATAGACCGGTGAGTCTCACATCGATAGTGAGTAAACTTATGGAAACACTAATCAAACGCCAATTAGATATGATCCTAAACGAGGAGAATCTACGAGATCCCCATCAACATGGTTTTTACGAAGGGAAGGTCCTGTCAATCAAATCTGATCAGCTTCTTTGACTGGGTAACAAGAAAGCTGGATATAGGGGAGTCCATGGACATCGTGTACTTAGACTTCAGCAAAGCGTTTGATAGCGTCCCGCACCACAGGTTATTGAGCAAGATGGGCTCGATGGGATTGGGTGAATCGTTAACCGCATGGGTTAAGGACTGGCTTAGAGGTAGACTTCAGAGGGTAGTGGTAAACGGTACCCTCTCCGATACGATGGAGGTGATAAGCGGAATGCCGCAGGGCTCGGTCTTGGGCCCGATCCTATTTAACATCTTCGTAAGAGACTTGGCTGAGGGGCTTCGAGGTAAAATTACATTATTCGCCGATGACGCCAAACTATGCAACATAGTAGACAAAAGCACAATAGACGAAAGCATAGTGCCCGACAAAAGCTCAATGCCTGACAGTATGATGCAGGACCTACTCCTGCTGAAGCATTGGTCAAAGACTTGGCAACTAAGTTTCAATGCCAAAAAATGCAAGGTCATGCACTTTGGCGGCAAAAATCCATGCAAGACTTACACCCTAAATGGTGAGATCCTAACAAGGACTGTAGCAGAACGTGACTTGGGAGATGATCATTAGCGAAGACATAAAGACTGCAATTAAGTGGAGAAAGCTTCATCCATGGCTAGACAAATCATGGGCTGTATCTGTAGAAGTTTCATCAGCCATAAGCCCGAGGTCATAATGCCGTTGTACAGATCCATGGTGAGACCCCATCTGAAATACTGTGTACAATTCTAGAGGCCGCATTATCAAAAAGACGTGCTGAGAGTTGAGTCGGTTCAGCGAATGGCCACCAGGATAATCTCAGGACTCAAGGATCTCCCATATGAGGAACGACTGGGTAAGTTGGAGTTATACTCACTCGAGGAACGCAGAGAGAGGGGAGACATGATCGAGACGTTCAAATATGTCACGGGCTGTATCGAGGTGGAAGAAGATCTCTTTCTTTCTTAAAGGACCCTCGGCAACAAGAGGGCATCCGTTGAAAATCAGGAGTGGGAAATTTCATGGCGACACCAGAAAATTTCTTCACCGAAAGGGTGGTTGATCGCTGGAATAATCTTCCACAACAGGTAATTGAGGCCAGCAGCGTGCCAGATTTTAAGAAAAGATGGGATTGGCATGTAGGATCTCTTCATGGAGGTAGCTAGGGCTGGGTCATTATTGTGGGCAGAGTGGATGGGCCGAGGCCCTTTTCTGCCATCATTTTTCTATTTTTCTATGTTTCTATGATATCATTCTGCAGTATGCTCGTGAGAATGGTAAGAGTACCCTAAGGTTCAGCTTTACCATTACTATCTACTGGAAAATATATTATTAAGGTAAGAACCTAATCTCTTTTTAATATTTAGACAATATAATGAAACACTAAATCAAAAATAGATTCCCATTCAGGGCCTAGAGAGGAAAAAAAGGGACAAGGAAATTGAAATTGCCAACTGAAACCCCCTCTGCCCCCCTCCCCCCCCCAAAAAAAAAAAAAATCTCAGCAGATAAACCCTATTGCATGTCTAGATACAGAATTGCTCAAGGATATCATTTTCTTTTTAAGTAGGTAATTATCTTTTTACTAATAACTGTTACTTTGTCTAGTTAGATAAGAATATTCATGGTACAGATGGTCCACTTCTATACTTTAATTATTCAAAGTGGGGATTACGTTTCAGTGTCATGCGAATGACACAGCTTTTTTGAAGAGAATGTTTTCAGTTAGGGATACTTCACATTGTTTTCCATGTGAGGTTGCTCTGTGCTTCCTCTGGACATGGGAGACAGAGAGCTGTGGGTCCTGAAAGATCAGAACACTAGGAGCTTGTGGTTGAGTAGAAATTAGTTTATTCTGCTGGAGTAAAGATAATGTGTATCTAGATTTAATTGCTAAAAAGTTACTGCACATACCTGTATGTGCAGTAACTTTGTATATATATATATACAGCACTATATAATTTTGTTGTTCGTTTTTTTTTTAAAATCTTTATTCCTTTTTAATCGTTCAACAAGTGTACAAGAAAAAAAACCCATACATAGTCTCAGAAACAACACTTGAAAAATTCAACAAGACAAATAACAATTGTATATATATAAACCCATAACCCCCCTCCCTCCCAACATTATTTTTCTTTATTCATTTTTAACCTCTCATCAAGTGTACAAGAATCATTAGAACAACACTTAGTTAAACACTTGAAAATCTTATCATTATACTATATAAACATAAAAGAAATCCTTACCCTACCCTCCCTCCATCCCTATTAGTAATTTTATTTCATCACTTTATCAAAACAACCCCTCCCCCTCCCTTCCTTAAATGATGCATCTTCAAAAGAAAAAAATGGTATCTATTCATTACAAAACAATGTTAATGGCTCCCATATTTTAATAAAATTTTTATAATTTCCATTTTGTACCGCTATTGAACGCTCCATGTTATATAAATGACATAGCGAATTCCATTAAAGTTAAGTCTGCTATGATCTTTCCAATTATTAGTAATATGTTAAATGGCAACTCCTGTCATGATCAATAAAAGTTTGTTATTATTCGCCGATATAGGGATATTTGGAGCATTGAGATTAGCACTATATAATTTTGAAGTTTATTTCAATCTTGATATTGCGCCTATCATAAAATGTCTAAGCGGCTTACAGTAAAAAATTAGGAAGCGTTAAGACTAAATATGATAGTAAGGGAAAAAGGGAATGAACTACAATTTTAAATAGTAAAGAGGGGAGGGAAAACACAAAAGGTATTGTTCTCCTGCACAACTGGTCATGCCTCTCTAAATATATACTCAACTTATCTATAGGCATCAGAAAAGATAAATGTCTTAAGATTTTTCTTAAATTGATTTAATGATTTTTGAAGTCTTAGATGAGATGGTAAAAGGTTCCATAGTTCATTCAGGTCCATGTACAGAAGTAGTAATCCTTGTACTGTTCTTCTATACCTGCACAAGGAGTATATAACATGTACAGTTGTTTTTCATGTTGTGTGACATTGTATATGGTCAGAAGCTTGGATCTGGAAGGATAACTTTGTCATCTTTATCATCTTTGCTAGTATCATTGTTACTGACATAGGTGACACCTCAGTTTTGGCAGATGCAATTTGAACAGCAGATTAAGAGCTAGATGCACTAAAGATACCGACTCAATCGCTGTTGGCCGATTCTCTGACCAGCAGCGATCGATGCGCTATCAAATTTGCATGCAAACGTGAGCGATTGACGCATGGGTAGAGTCCTAAGAGCAGTTACAGAGGAAGCAACCTCCTGTCACTGCTGTTAGGACACCGTGACCCCCCCTATGGCAGCAAAAATGGCAGGAGAGATGCCTATTCCCTTCTGCCAGTGGAACTCCCCCCCCCCCATGGCAGCAATGTGGAAGGGGGGATGCCCACTCCCTCCTGCCACCGAAGGCCCACTTTTGTTCCAGGTGCCCCCCAACATCCTCTACCCTCCCCCTTCCCCCCCTGAAAATAAGACAGGATAGATGCCCACTCCCTTCTGCCACTGGAGGTCCCATCTCACCTCCCCACGTACCGTCTCAGAGACGACAGAGCAGGATGGAAGCTTAGTCCGTCCTGCTCTTAGGCTTGCCACTCCAGAATGCATGGGGAGGGGCCTAAGGCCCTGATTGGCTCAGACACCTAAGGCTCCTCCCTCCTACCAATTTTCTTTTTTTTTTTTTTTTTTAGGGGGAGGGGGTTCGGCATGGCAGAAGGAAAAGGGCATTCCTCCTGCTGTTTTCGCTGGCATGGGGGACATTTCATGGAGCAGGTTCATCGGGGAGGGAGGGCCGTCATTGATGGGGGGAGGAGTGCTCTTTTCTTTTTTTTTTCCTTATGGGACATTGAAAAAAAGTGAATAAAAAACAAAACTAGGCTGACCTGTCAGTAACACAGTTACCTTTTATAGCGAAAAAGGGGCCATTAAGATGATTAATGAGAACTTTTTATAATGAATTTTTGATCATATATTAATTGTCATCACAACTAGTAGGCTATCATAGTTATAAATTCTACTTCTTGTTTTAATCGATGCTCCTGTTATTTCCCCCTTTGAGTAATTAAACCGATGGCAGGCACATCATAACTATACAGACATCAATCCTCAGAACCTCTTATGATATATATATATATATATATATATATATATATATATATATATGTATATATATATATATATATATATATATATATATATATATATATATATAAATACATACCCATAATTAATAACTCTAAAAATCATTGGTGTAAATCATATGACAGAAAAATAGTTGGTACTCTGTATGAAAGGCAACACTTATCTCAGTGGATCCTGTCACCATCAACGTTGACGTGTAGTAGAGACTCCCGACGCCCTTTATTTATGTGGACATTTTGACCCCCAGATGAGTCTTCTTTGGGGGATGTTACATATAAGCTGCCTCTCCAAAACTTATATATGGACTTATTCCAAATTTCCTCAAAACTGTGAGCATTTGTCTTATTTGCTGTAACTGCCAACCGAACGGCGTTGTCTCCGATGAAAATCTTTTCCGGAGTGACCCCAAATTTGAATGGAGAAAAAAATTCCTTTTAAACAAGAAGTAGAATTTAGTGCTAGGAAATAACTATGATAGCCTAATAGTTGTGATGACAATTAATATATGATCAAAAATTCATTATAAAAAGTTTTCATTAATCTTCTTGATGGCCCATTTTTTGTTATAAAAGATTTACATACGGGTCTGATGTTTTAAAGGCTTTATTCTGTGGTAACTCAGTTACCAACAGGTCTAAACGTCGGGTTTTTTCTGACAGCTAAAATAATCCCTGGGGGTTTTTTTTGGTTTTTTTTTTTTTTTTTGCTTAGCCAAATGATGTTAGTGCATCAATCACTAAGTTTGAACATTTTTTGTCTGTTTTCTAGCACAGTAGATTTCATAGTAAAAAAAAACACCCCACACAATAATAAGATAAGGACAGCTGAAACCTTTGTTTTGTTGATTGTATTAATTTTTCTCTTTTTTTCTAGCTGGAAAGAGGGGACTTCCTCTCAGAAGAGTGGAAAGAGAGAATAGCAAATACAAGGTATATATGACTTTTAAGCCTTGGATACTATTTTATCTGTGCTACTTTAGTCAATGTTATGGAAGTTGAGTGGGGGTGGGACTAGTCCAAATGAAGTGATAATTGTTAAGCAGAAATGAGGGTACTGCTGCTTTTTCAGATTTGTTCAGTGCTTAACAAATGATGGTAAGCCTTGGTGAAATAATTCAGCCATTGTTCTAAGGAACAATTAGTAAAAGCATTTACTTTCTAAAATGAGGCCATAGAAAGGAAAATGTACCAACATTTGTAGTTTTGTGGAAGTATTTTAGGTAAGTTGTAATCCTTTACCACTAATAGAGGTGATTTGTTTTAATACACCACATTTTCTGGATGTTTCCTTTTAGATAGGGTTTAGTGAACCTCAGCCCAAGATTATATAAATATTATATACAGTATAGCAATCACTTTGAGAGAGTGCTCAGTGTAGCCACAATTTAGCTAAAGCATGCATCAGAGGCTTGCATTGATATCCACTGGTTACAGAAAAAAGGAGACATGCATGTCACACAATCAAGGGTTCTTGTACAATCCCACTTTATTCCAGGACCAGTGGGCTATTTCCCTCCTCCCGCCAGGGATCTGTAGGAAGCCTCAAAACATTTGAAGCTTTTAACCCCTCCTCCTCACACCTTACCACTGAGCATGCTCCTGTGCACGCAAGTCTTAATTCCTGCAAGCCAGGCTGTTGGAGCTTATCTTTTTTGCTTGTGTTTCTTTTCGTGATTTTACAATAATTTCAGTAATTTTCGGTTGCGGTTTCACCCTTGTGCTGTGGAGGTTCTCTGCAGGGACATCCTTGCCTGCTGGAGATCTCAGACTGTTGGAGAATGTCTGCTTCTGAGGGGTTCCCTGCTCAGCAGTAAGCCCCCTGGACAAGCCTGCACATCAAATCGGGGTTCCAGGACTGCTCCCTTGGGAGTTAGCTCACTCTAGGTTTGTCCACTAGTTGGGTGTAGCGCAGGCTCAACGGTTCCGTGGAGGTGCGGCCGGGATCGGAGCCAGAGTGTGTTCCTCTGCCAGGCATTTGCGTGACGTGTCCAAGGGAGGCAGAGGTCTCCGGCTGTGGTGGTCAGGCCTTTGGGGCAGTCAGAAGACTTGAAATCTAGATTTCCAGGTCTCCGGCCGTGCTAGTCAAGCCAATGGGGTAGTCAGATTTTCAGTTCACTGAGGCAAAGGATCTTTCTGTAAGCTGTGCTCAGCTTTGCATACAGTTTCTCTCAGCACAGTGAGTGTAAGTGTTGCAGTTTTCTGTCAGCACATAAGAACATAAGAATAGCCTTACTGGGTCAGACCAATGGTCCATCAAGCCCAATAGCCCGTTCTCACGGTGGCCAATCCAGGTCACTAGTACCTGGCCAAAACCCAATGAGTAGCAGTATTCCATACTACCGATACAGGGCAAGCAGAGGCTTCCCCCATGTCTTTCTCAATAACAGACTATGGACTTTTCTTCCAGGAACTTGTCCAAACTTTCTTAAAACCAGCTAAGCTATCCGCTCTTACCATATCCTCCGGCAACACATTCCAGAGCTTAACTATTCTCCGAGTGAAAAAAAATATTCCTCCTATTGGTTTTAAAAGTATTTCCCTATATCTTCATCGAGTGTCTCTAGTCTTTGTAATTTTTGACAGAGCGAAAAATTGATCCACTTGTACCCGTTCTACTCCACTTAGGATTTTGTAGACTTCAAATTCCTCTCAGCCATCTCTTTTCAACCAAGCTGAAGAGCTCTTTGCTATCTTGGTCATTCTTCTTTGAACCTTTTTTAGAAGAACGACCAAGATGTTTCTGTGAGAGCAAACTAACAGCTTGAATCAGAGATTTTTTTGGGGGTGTGTGTGTGTCTTTAAATGGGTTTTTAGGTGGTTTCCCTGCATTCCCTATGCCCCCCGCCGCTGAATCCTAAAATCTCTGTATTTGAGGGTTCTGTGTGTTTTTCCCGGGTCATTTTAGTCAAAATAGGGTCTCAGTGGCCATTTTGGATTTTTACAGGGAGGGAGGTGAGATTTGCTCGAATGTGGTGCCTTTGACCTCCGGGGAGGATCTTCAAGTGCCTTATGCCCCGACTCCCATGAAACTGGTGTCAGGGGGCCCTGGGGAGTAAGTTGGCGGTGTTTCGGTGAAACGTAAGTTCTGCTCCAGCAATAAGCCTCATATATCTTCCAAGCATTCCAAATCTGTCATGCAGAAGTCAGCTTCCACTGCAGAGGAGGGTTTTTCACCGGAATTTATGAATATGCTTTATCAGGCATACTTAGTTAAAAAGGCTATGCCTGTTTCCCTTCCACCAAACTCGGTGCCGATCACATGGATCCCTGCTTCAAGAGACCAGGGTTTATCTTCTTGCCTCCCTGTGGAGGTACCAAGGAGTAAAAGCTGGCTGTGCCCACAGTTGCACCAGACACACTTTCCATTCCTCTGCTTTAGCTGGATGGCACTGCGGCAGCCATGGATGTGGCGAATCTGGTGAATCTCCAGGATCTGGACCCGTGTGGAGTCTGTGATTTGGGGGAGGGTCCCACAGTATGCAGATTCTTTTAGCCCATGCACCTTGTGCATTTAATATCTGAATCTCTGCAGGAATTGAAGCTGCAGACAGAACAGCCAGTCACTGCTGAATGTTCACTCATGAGTGTCCAGAGAGCACAATTTACCTTTTTTTCCGGATACTCCGGTTGTTGTTCAGATTCTTACTGATATCTGGGATATTCCAGTGGGTCTCTTGAAATGGGCTTGAGCCATGGTACGGCTTTATCCCATGGCAGATGGCTTTAACAAATGCTATATTTCACTGAAGGTGGATTCTTCGTTGGCGCCAGTCCCCAAGTGCACATCTCTCCCCATAGATGAAGGGGTGGTCCTGAAGGATGTCCAGGACCGACGCGTGGATTTCATCCTTAAGCATCTATTTACTTCAGCCACGGTTGGTGTTAAGGTGGCGACAGCCTCCTCCTTTATGGCCTGGGCATGTCATTCCAAGCTGCGCCATGATCCTGACACTGGTGCTTTATGATTTGGATTTCTCATTGCATGGCTGATGCCTTGTACGACATCTTGAAAGCTTGCACCAAACGGGATGCCTGTTGTTTCCGGGTTAGCTCCTGTTCTGCCAGGGTCTGGATGATCTTGTAGCCAGTGTTCAAGATTGTAAACCCAAGGCATTGCCTGGGAGCAGGTCCTGCCCTTCTAGGAGTTCTGCGCGTTCTAATTTTTATCCCTTCAGGTGTTTTTGTCCGTACTCGGGCCTTTCACTGCCAGACCATGTTTCAGCGGGCCCAGTGTCAGCAGTCTGCGGAAAATTGGTCGGCGACTTCTGCTCAGAAACAGTTCTGACTTCAGGCTGATGTAGCCTCCTCCACACGTCGGAGGGTGGTTGTTGACTTTTCTGCTGGAATGGGAGGCCATAACCTCTGACCGCTGGGTTCTAGAAGTTCTCAAAGATGGCTGCAAATTGGAGTTTCTCTGTCCTCTGACTGAGTGTTTTCTGGATTCACCTGTGGGGCCTCCCTGAGAAGGTGGTTTAGGTGCAGGCCTCAGACTTTTTGGATCTTGTGGCAATTGCCCTGTGCCAGAGCGAGACTTAAGCTCTGGGAGATACTCTATATACTTCATTGTTCCAAAGACAGGATCCAACGATTAGAGACCAGTTCTGGACCTCAGGGCGGTCAATGCAGCCCTGAAGTTTCCTTGATTCTGCAGTGATCGTGTTAGTGGTGCCAGGGGAGTTTTTAGCCTCCTTGGATCTGACGAAGGTATATTTCCTCATTCACATTTTCCCAGACCAATGGATGTATCTGCAATTCTGTGTTCTGGGGCAGTATTTCCAGTTTGAGGCATTATTATTTGGATTGGCCATGGTGGTGGTGGCAGCAGCCTGTCTTCGCCTGGATGTCCTAGTTTGCCTGTTCCTAAATGACTGGTTGTCCAGAGCTCTCTCACTATTAGAGGGGCATCTTGCTGTCCAGCAGATAGTGCAATTGCTGCAACATCTAGGCTGGGTGATCAGTTTCTGAAAGTCACCTCGAGCCCGCCCAAGACTTGGAATATCTGGCATTTCAATTTCACACGGGTCAGAACATTGTTTCTACCCATGTCCCGTCAGGAAAAGCTACATCAGGTGGTCAGAGGCCTTCTGGCCACTCCATTCCTGATGGTGTGGAAGTATCTCCTTGTTCTGGGGACCATGATGACAACGATTGATGTGGTCCCATGGGTCAGAGTACATCTGTGTTTGCTGCAGGAGGCTTTACTTTCGTGCTGGAATCCACAGCGGGACTCTTTACATGCACCCCTGTCATTGTCGGCAATGGTTTGCAACGGTCTAGCATGGCAGTTGCGTCCTCTCATGCTGTCCAGGGGCTTTCTGCTCCGGGTCTCGGATTGGGTAATCCTGTTGTCAGATGCAAGTCCAAACAGCTGGGGAGCAGTGTGCCTGATTGTCCTGGTTCAGGGCTGGTGGGTGCCATCAGAGTGCAAATGATCAATCCTGGAGCTTTGGGCGATTCACACCGAGGGTCGTCTCCATCATCGAGATGGAGGCTGGTTCTCTGGGGTTTCCACAGAATTGCCAGCCTACCTTTGTTCCAGTGTTCCCTCTAAGCTGCTTCGATCCCTCAGCGCACCAGTTGCTGATTGCCACTCACATGGGAGAGCTCTGCATCCACCAATCGGGGAGACAGAGCTGGAGTTTGAGGCCAGTCATGAGCACTTCCTTGTAGAAGTGCTCCCAGATTGGTGGATGTGCAGAGCTCTCCCAGTAGTGAGCCTTGGTGTGAGACCTCCCCTCAAGAATCTCATTGAGTCAAGCCTGCCACCACTCACTGCGGCTGTGCAGAGGAGCACGGGAGAGACTGGGCAGCATAACTGTGCAGTCCTGGAGCCGGACTACCCTGCATTAAACTGCTTCAGCTCAGCAGATACCAACACCGAATATGTAACTTAAAAAAAAAAAGAGCAGAGGGGGGAGATAATTGCTGCACCGGGCATCTTCTTTCTGTTCATCAAATTCTGCCTTAAATCTACTTCTTTGGGATAGCATTTTGTTGATATGCCAACCCCATCCGACTGGGAGGGAGAAAGGGTATTGGTTTTATGCCTATTCTGGTAGATGTCTGACTTTGTTTTGAATTTTCTATAAAACTCAATTAAAACTAAAATCAAAACTGTCAGAAGTAATTGCTGCTTTTTATGGGAACAAGTAATTTTTATGGAGGGATGGAGGGGATTCCTCGTGGGGACGGAGGAAATTCTGGTCAGAATGGACGGGGATGAGCGGAATTCTTGCATAGACAGGTAGGGTCGGGAAGCATTCTGGCGGGACAGATGGAATTTATGTTTCTGCACAACTCTACTTCACACCTGCCAGTCCTAAATGATGGGCCTTCCCCTCCCCGGTGCACATGGGGAGGGGCCAAAGGCCTTGATTGGTTCAGTATGAGTCAAGCAGGCCTTAGGCACCTCCCTCTGTATCCAGGATACTGAGGGAGGAGCCTAAAGCCTGATTGGTCGAGCCTCCTGCTTATTTTGTGGGAGGGGATTTGTTTGGGGGAGTCGGTGGTGGGGAGGTCAGGCAGGAGGGAGTAGGCATCCCTCTTGCCATTTTTACTGCCTTTGGGGGGATCATTGTGGAGGGCCATCAGCGCATGGGGGGCTTTTTTTTTTAAATGGGGCAATTTGTTTGTGTGTAACACACACATAGTAACATAGTAACGTAGTAGATGACGGCAGATAAAGACCCGAATGGTCCATCCAGTCTGCCCAACCTGATTCAATTTAAATTTTTTAATTTTCTTCTTATCTATTTCTGGGCAAGAATCCAAAGCTTTACCCGGTACTGTGCTTGGGTTCCAACTGCCGAAATCTCTGTTAAGATTAAATGCAGCCCATCTACACCCTCCCAGCCATTGAAGCTCTCCCCAGCCCATCCTCCACCAAACGGCCATATACAGACACAGACCGTGCAAGTCTGCCCAGTACTGGCCTTAGTTCAATATTTAATATTATTTTCTGATTCTAAATCATCTGTGTTCATCCCAAGCTTCTTTGAACTCAGTCACAGTTTTATTCTCCACCACCTCTCTCGGGAGCGCATTCCAGGCATCCACTACCCTCTCCGTAAAGTAGAATTTCCTAACATTGCCCCTGAATCTACCACCCCTCAACCTCAAATTATGTCCTCTGGTTTTACCATTTTCCTTTCTCTGGAAAAAATTTTGTTCTACGTTAATACCCTTCAAGTATTTGAACGTCTGAATCATATCTCCCCTGTCTCTCCTTTCCTCTAGGGTATACATATTCGGGGCTTCCAGTCTCTCCTCATACGTCTTTTGGCATAAGCCTCCTATCATTTTCATCGCCCTCCTCTGGACCGCCTCAAGTCTTCTTACGTCCTTTGCCACATACGGTCTCCAAAACTGAACACAATACTCCAAGTGGGGCCTTACCAATGACCTGTACAGGGGCATCAACACCTTCTTCCTTCTACTGACTACGCCTCTCTTTATACAGCCCAGCATCCTACTGGCAGCAGCCACTGCCTTGTCACACTGTTTTTTTGCCTTTAGATCTTCGGACACTATCACCCCAAGGTCCCTCTCCCCGTCCGTGCATATCAGCTTCCCTCCTCCCAGCATATACGGTTCCTTCCTATTATTAGTCCCCAAATGCATTACTCTGCATTTCTTTGCATTGAATTTTAGTTGCCAGGCATTAGACCATTCCTCTAACTTTTGCAGATCCTTTTTCATATTTTCCACTCCCTCTTCGGTGTCTACTCTGTTACAAATCTTGGTATCATCTGCAAAAAGGCACACTTTTCCTTCTAACCCTTCAGCAATGTCGCTCACAAACATATTGAATAGGATCGGCCCCAGCATCGAACCCTGAGGGACTCCACTACTCACCTTTCCTTCCTTCGAGCGACTTCCATTAACCACCACCCTCTGGCGTCTGTCTGACAGCCAGTTTCTGACCCAGTTCACCACTTTGGGTCCTAACTTCAGCCCTTCAAGTTTGTTCAACAGTCTCCTATGAGGAACTGTGAAATCCAAGTAAATTACATCTAGCATATGTCCTCGATCCAGCTCTCAGGTCACCCAATCAAAAAATTCAATCAGGTTCGTTTGGCACGATTTACCTTTTGTAAAGCCATGTTGCCTTGGATCCTGTAACCCATTAGATTCAAGGAAGTACACTATTCTTTCTTTCAGCAACACTTCCATTATTTTTCCAACAACCGAAGTGAGGCTCACCTGCCTGTAGTTTCCTGCTTTATTCCTGTGACCACTTTTATGAATAGGGACCACATCCGCTCTCCTCCAGTCCCCAGGAATCACTCCCGTCTCCAGAGATTTGTTGAACAAGTCTTTAATAGGACTTGCCAGAACCTCTCTGAGCTCCCTTAGTATCCTGGGATGGATCCCGTCTGGTCCCATCGCTTTGTCCACCTTCAGTTTTTCAAGTTGCTCATAAACACCCTCCTCCGTGAACGGCGCAGAATCTACTCCATTTTCTCGTGTAACTTTGCCAGACAATCTCGGTCCTTCTCCAGGATTTTCTTCTGTGAACACAGAACAGAAGTATTTGTTTAGCACATTTGCTTTCTCCTCATCACTCTCCACATATTGGTTCCCAGCATCTTTTAGCCTAGCAATTCCATTTTTCATCTTCCTCCTTTCACTAATATATCTGAAAAAAATTTTGTCTCCCGTTTTTACATTTTTAGCCATTTGTTCTTCCGCCTGTGCTTTCGCCAGACGTATCTCTCTCTTGGCTTCTTTCAGTTTCACCCTGTAGTCCTTTCTGCTCTCCTCTTCTTGGTTTTTTTTTATATTTCATGAACGCCAACTCTTTTGCCTTTATTTTCTCAGCCATTAGGTTGGAGAACCATATCGGCTTCCTTTTTCTCTTGTTTTTATTGATTTTTTTTACATAAAGGTCCGTAGCCATTTTTATCGCTCCTTTCAGCTTAGACCACTGTCTTTCCACTTCTCTTATGTCCTCCCATCCTAACAGCTCTTTCTTCAGGTACTCTCCCATTGCATTAAAGTCCGTACGTTTGAAATCTAGGACTTTAAGTATCGTGCGGCCGCTCTCCACTTTAGCCGTTATATCAAACCAAACCGTTTGATGATCGCTACTTCCCAGGTGAGCACCCACTCGAACATTAGCGATACTCTTTCCATTTGTGAGAACCAGATCCAATATCGCTTTTTCCCTTGGTTCCGTCACCATTTGTCTGAGCAGAGCCTCTTAAAAGGCATCCATAATCTCCTTACTTCTTTCCGATTCCACAGATGGAACATTCCAGTCCGCATCTGGCAGGTTGAAATCTCCCAACAGCAGTGATGTAGGCTGCTGTCCAGGCCTACCTCGGTAATGAGACCTCGAACGCTATATACTGGATTCAATAAGTATATATTTATTTAGCCAATCAATAACAGCTTACAGGAATAAATTATTTAGCATATAGCGTAACAGAAGGTGATCTCTAGGCCTAGAGGTTCTCCGATGTCTGTTCTGACCTCTCCCTTCTAAAGGCCTGGTTTTTATACATTTCTTAGTGGCCAACATCACGTTGGTTTACATCACATGATACATCCTTATTGGTTATTTACTTATGCATTACTGCCTAACTACATTCATTTATTGGCTATTCTCAACTACGTCATGTTATATGTTCACTCTGTTTTCCGTAAAACCTACCTTTTTCCCCAAAATGCCTGTTTCCCCACCATATTAGTATTTCCGAGCACAAGCCCCCCTCCCAACTTTAAACATCCCTGATACTTTCTATTAGATGATTTTTCTTATGAATTCTTTCTTCTGAGAATTCTGTCTTCTGACCATGGTCTATTTATCTCTTTATTGTATCTGGCTGGGTGGGCCTTGGTGTAAAACCACAGCTAGCCCACAGCCTCAGGACCTGTTGCTTTTTCTCTAGTTTTACTTCTACAGTAGCTAATTGAACTCATAAAACAGCGTATTTCTCCATCTTTGCATGCTCTTCAGTTAATGGTGAAATATTTTTCCATAGTTAATCTACTGTTTCTATCATCTGCAGAGATAGATAAGGTAGATGTCAGTTGCAGGGGATGAGGGTAATTTTTCTGTAAAGAGAAAAGTGCTTTTTGTCTTTCTCCCATCCCCCTTCACCTGGCTTGCTAATGTCAGGACTTACAGGGATCAGAGCTTCCATGCTTTATCCTTCTCTCATCCCCTCTTCAAAGCCCCTCCAGGTGGCTTTGACCCCTGTTCATTCGGTGAGGAGTTAGTTTGTATCAGAAACTGTACATTATGGGCCCGGGGCTATGTGCTAGGAATCACCCATGGTAAAGGAAAGAGTCAAGTACCCACCCTTGCTATAATACCGAGGACAGAGCAGTATAACATGTCGTAGTGTACTTATTGCATATAATACTAGGCTAAGCTGTTAATGATTCAGATTTTTGTGCAAAGCAGAAATCATGTAAGCATTTGAATGCTACAAAACCTTATACCTGTCAGGCCGTGATAGAAACATCAGCATAAATTGCCGATATCGGAGGAGGAGGAGGAGGAGGTAACGGCTCATGAGAAAGAACCTCAGGTGATGTGGTTTCAGAGGGAGGGGCGTTACTATCAGCAGAGTCACATTCATTAAACCGAGCACAGTCGTTAAAACGATTGTGTATTGGTAACATAGGCAGGTATTCGCCTTCAGTCGTGAGGGGTTAAGAGGACAGTATATCTGGGCGGCTAGCATTTGTCGGGACACCGATGTGGTAGTATTACGTACAAGGCTGATGCAGCAGGGGACACAGCAAAGTACAAGCAAAAAAAAGAGACACAGGATACCTAAGAAGATCAAAATAGGACGTAAAACACCTATGTCAGGGAACCAGGAAGTGAACCAATCAGGTGCAACTCCACTCCATGATTGTACAGGGACATGCGCGACCTCCTTCATACTATCAGTAATATCCTTCACAACTTGGCCTATTTCATCAATGTGCAAACAGCAATTAGACAAATTAAATTTACCACATACGCCTCCTTCGGTGGCCAGTAAATAATCCAGAGCTAAGCGATTTTGGTAAATGGCATTTCTGAGTTGATCATCATGGGCTGCCAGAAGATTTAGGGCAAGGGAGGTAGCATTTGTAATAGTTTCTACCACTGCCTGGAGTCGAATAAGCCTATTCAACATGTAAATAGGGGTACGATATCCCCACATGCCATCAGCTGCCCACGTGGCAGGCCCATAATAACTGATAATACGGGCAGGGGGCCATTCTTTATCTGTCCAGGCACCAATTTGCAAGTTATTACTAATATCTACAGCCCGCTTGGATCGGCTGAGGGATTGGTACACTTGGAACTTTAGGTGGTCTACGTGTGCAAGAGGGAGTAGAAAGAAGCTGGGGCGAATTATACCTAAGGTACATGATCCTTCCCAATTCTTGGGTAACCAAATATACACTTTGTTCTCACATATCCAATAAAGACCATCTGGAGCTGGCCAATTAACTAACGCGGGGGGGCCTTTCTGGAGCTTGGAATAACGGGAGTGGCGTAATAATTGGAAGAAAATATCTGTGAAAGGTTGTGAGTCAGTGGGCCAGGTGACCCATCGGGAGTGATTCCAGATATAAGTGTGGGTGCAGGCAGACCATCCTGCTTGGAAAGCCCCAGCAGTCTGGGATGTCTGGGGTCTTACCAGACAATATCGAGGGACAAAAAGTGATTTTAGAACCCAAGGGGAGCCTATTATTGTCGGGGGAGGCCTAGTGAGATTCACAATAAATGGCGATGTTTTAGTAAGATCAACTTCCTGTGCTTCCCACGGCCAGTGTTCCCCCATATGAGTACCTCCACAAACATAGCAGTTAGTAATATTTAAGCTGCTTGCTATAGTTTCAGCTAAGGTGAGGAACAGGTTGTTTGCGGAGGTGCCATATTCAACTGAATGTTCTATTTCCTCAATATGATAGGTCTTATGGGAGGAGACAGGCTGGGTGAGTCTAAGGCCTATCTCCATGAACCCATAGGGGGCTCTTCCTCCCATCTCAATAGCTATCTGATATCGTTGAGGGGTTAAGAAAGCTTTAGGGTTCTGGATATGAAAATAAATTAAGGAACAGTTGTTGTGGCGAACGCATTGTTTATCTGGGAGTGAGGAGCTTTGTGTTATTTTTACTAAAGGATCTCCTCCAAAAGCAGGGTTTTGGGTGTCTGCTATTACCAGGGACCAGGAGCTACACCAATAATACCCATCGTTAGTATCATAGGTGTACCAGTCCCGTTGTGGACAGAGATATTTCCTAAGGGGGAAATATTTAAAAGGATTAAGTTTATCACAGTTATGATGTGAAAACTTCTGGTAGTTGATGACAGTGCAAACATCCATGGAGAAACCTATAGGGGTATTGAGGGAAGGGAGTTTTACAGAGCTGGTTTTTGTATTCCAGCAACGAAACCCCCCTATGCGTCTATGATTATCACAGGAACGCATATACAACTGATAGGAGGGTCGGGCTTGAGGATCGAAGCAAATATAAGTGGAGGTATTGTCCCCCCCTCCCCCGGGGACCTGCACACATATGATAGATTTAGCCTTTATGTGCACATTCAGTGATAGTAGTATTACAAGCAAAATGTTTGAAATAGATTAACGTATTAGTGATGTGGGTGCCTGTTTGTGTCTGATGCACACAAGGGGTGCAACCCGGTAAAGGGGGAGGTGTCCCATCCCAGGATTCCCCCGAAGGGGTTGTAAGAACACTTACACAGAGCCAGAAAAAGATGACCAACCTTAGAAGTAGGCTGGTTAGTTTGTGGCCCATAAATCGGGAGTGGGGGAGTCTACCTGGATGAGGGTTAGGGAAGAGACTACTTGGAGCTCCCATTTAAGGGTACTGGGTCACACGGTCAGAGAATCGGAAGAAGGGGGCCGGGTTTGGGCTAACGGGGGAAAACAGCGAGGGAAAGTGCAACAAATCCACCCGGGAAGCTGGTAACCCCAGAACCAGACGAGGGCTTGCAGTGCAGAAAAGAGGCCCCACAAGGAAAAGAACAGGATAAGGGCGGCGGATGAATATGCTAAAGTCTTAACTATACCTACACATATGTCGTTGTTACTACTCATGAAAGGTAAATGGGGTGTGTACTTTATCATAAGAACATAAGAAATGCCTCCGCTGGGTCAGACCTAAGGTCCATCGCGCCCAGCAGTCTGCTCACACGGCGGCCCATCAGGTCCAGGACCTGTGCAGTAATCTTTTATCTATACCCCTCTATCCCCTTTTCCAGCAGGAAATTGTCCAATCCTTTCTTAAACCCCAGTACCGTTCGCTGCCCTATAACGTCCTCTGGAAGCGCATTCCAGGTGTCCACCACACGTTGGGTAAAGAAGAACTTCCTAGCATTCGTTTTGAATCTGTCCCCTTTTAACTTTTCCGAATGCCCTCTTGTTTTTTTATGTTCTGAAAGTTTGAAGAATCTGTCCCTCTCTACTCTCTCTATGCCCTTCATGATCTTGTAAGTCTCTATCATATCCCCTCTAAGTCTTCTCTTCTCCAGGGAAAAGAGACCCAGTTTCTCCAATCTCTCAGCGTATGAAAGGTTTTCCATCCCCTTAATCAGTCGTGTCGCTCTCCTCTGAACTCTCTCGAGTAACACCATATCCTTCTTAAGGTATGGCGACCAAAACTGGACGCAGTATTCCAGGTGTGGGCGCACCATCGCCCGGTACAGCGGCAGGATAACTTCTTTCGTTCTTGTTGTAATACCCTTCTTGATTATCCCCAGCATTTTATTCGCTCTCTTGGCGGCCGCTGCGCACTGTGCCGTCGGCTTCATTGTCATGTCCACCATTACCCCCAAGTCCCTTTCTTGGGTACTCTCATTCAATAACATCCCTCCCATCGTATAGCTGTGCCTCGGGTTTCTGATTCCCACATGCAATACTTTACATTTCTCAACATTGAACTTCATCTGCCATCTCTCTGCCCATTCTCCCAATTTGTCCAAGTCCCTTTGCAATTTTTCACAGTCTTCCTTTGTCCGAGCTCCACTAAATAGTTTGGTGTCGTCCGCAAATTTTATTATCTCACTCTTTGTTCCTGTTTCTAGATCATTTATGAATATATTAAATAGCAGTGGCCCGAGCACTGAGCCCTGCGGGACACCACTCGTGACTTTCCTCCAGTCTGAGTAGTGTCCCTTCACCCCTACCCTCTGTTTCCTACCCGCTAACCAGTTTCTGATCCATCTATGCACGGCTCCGTCCACCCCCATGGTTCTTCAGTTTCCGGAGTAGACGTTCATGAGGCACCTTGTCAAAGGCTTTCTGGAAATCTAGGTATATGATGTCTATGGGGTCTCCTTTGTCCATCTGTTTGTTAATTCCCTCGAAGAAGTGCAATAAGTTGGTCAGACACGATCTCCCCCTGCAGAAACCATGTTGGCTGGTTATCAGAAGTTCGTGTTTTTCAAAATGTTCATCAATTTTTTCTTTTATTAGTGCTTCCGCCATTTTCCCCGGAACAGAGGTCAGACTCACCGGTCTGTAGTTTCCCGGGTCTCCTCTTGATCCCTTTTTAAAGATGGGCGTAACGTTGGCTATCTTCCAATCCTCCGGAATCACACCTGTTTTCAGAGACAGGTTGCAAATTTGCTGTAGTAGTTCCGCTATTTCCTCGTTTAGTTCCTTCAGCACCCTTGGATTCCATCCGGACCCGGGGATTTGTCAGTTTTTAGTTTTTCTATCTGTCTGCGCACATCATCAAGGCTCACTTCTATGGATGTTAACTTTTGTGCTTGATTTCCATTGAAGAATTGCTCAGGTTCCGGTATGTTGGTTGTGTCTTCGTTTGTGAATACAGATGAAAAGAACATGTTAAGTCTTTCTGCGACCTCTTTCTCTTCCTTCACCGCTCCCTTCCTGTCTCCGTCATCCAGTGGTCCCACCTCCTCCCTAGCCGGCTGTTTCCCTTTAACATATCTAAAGAACGGTTTGAAATTTCATGCTTCCCTGGCTAGTCTCTCTTCATACTCTCTTTTGGCTTTTCGTACCACACGGTGACATTCTTTTTGATACTTCCTGTGTTCTCTCCAGTTTACCTCAGTTTTGTCCCTTTTCCATTTTCTGAATGAATTTTTCTTATTGCTTATCACTTCCTTCACTATTTTAGTTATCCACGCCGGGTCTTTTATTCGATTCTTGTTGCACCCTTTTCTGAATTTGGGGATATATAGATTTTGCACCTCGCTCACCGTGTCCTTGAAAAAGGACCAGGCATGTTCTACCGTCTGCCATTTTTGGGAAGTGTTCCTAAGTTTCTTCTTTACCATTCCCCTCATTGCTTCGTAGTTACCCTTCCTGAAGTTAAAAGTTGTCGCTATGGTTCTCTTTCCTTTCAGTATTCCTACTTCCATCTTGAACTTGATCATATTATGATCGCTGTTTCCCAACGGTCCCACTACTTCCACTTCCTTTGCAGGTCCCCTTAGCCCATTTAGGATTAGATCCAGAGTGGCATTTTCTCTTGTCGGTTCTCTAACAAGCTGTTCCATGAAGCAATCTTGTACAGCCTTCAGAAATTCTGTCTCCCTAGCGCATCTTGAGCTTCCGAGACTCCAGTCTATCCCAGGGTAGTTGAAGTCTCCCATAATAACCGTGTTGCCGCCTTAGCATTCTCGCTTCATCTCGGCTTCCATTTCTTCATCGATGTCTCCGGTTTGTCCGGGTGGACGATAGTATAGGCCTATCTTTATTTCAGGCCCTTTCCTTCCTGGTATTTTAACCCATAGTGATTCTAGCTTGTTGGTCGTCTCCGCTGTGTCCATTCTTGTCGATTGTATGCTTTCTTTTATGTATAGTGCTATTCCACCTCCTTTCTGTCCTGACCTGTCCTGGCGATAGAGCTTGTACCCCGGCAGTGCTGTATCCCATTTGCTTTCCTCATTCCACCATGTTTCAGAGATTCCAATGATGTCTATGTCTTCTGCAATGATCATGGCTTCTAATTCCCCCATTTTGTTTCTTAGGCTCCTTGCATTAGTATATATGCAATTTAGCTCCTGGAATTTTGCTGCCTTTAATTCCTTTCCCTGTGCTTCGGTCTTTAGATACTTCTCTTGGGCTACAATCTTTCTAACCTTCTCTTCTTGGTTAGTCGACTCCTGTAATTTGTCCATTGTTTCTTCCCAGCCTTTTTTCCCCTAAGTATCTTCATGGGATACCTTTTTCCGAGACATCGACGCTTGGTCGACTGTCGGCTTTCCCCTTCTTCTTAGTTTAAAGCCTGTTCTATTCCTCTCTTGACATTGTTTGCTAGAAGTCTAGTTCCCGCTGTGCTCAGGTGCAATCCATCTCTCCTGTAGAGCTTGCTCTTGCCCCAGAACGTCGTCCAGTTCCTCACGAAGTGGAATCCTTCTTCCTCACAGCATCTCCTCATCCACGCATTTATTGATTGTAGTTCATCCTGCCTTTTCACATCTGCCCTCGGTACCGGTAGGATCTCTGAGAATGCTATCTTCTGGGTCCTCATCTTCAGCTTCCTTCCCAGAATCTTGAACTGTTCTATCAGCGAACTTTGTTCTAACTTCTTTTGTAGTCTCTCCTGCTGACATCATTAATGTGGATCATTACTGCGGTCTCTTCCGTCTCCGTACCTTCCAGGATCTTTCCAATTTTGTCCACGATGTCCTTGGTTCTCGCTCCTGGGAGGCAGGTCACCAGTCGGTCCTCCCTCCCTCCTGCTATGTGGCTGTCCACATGTCTCAGGATTGAGTCCCCCACTAGGATCGCTGATTTTCCCTTCTTCAATGTTCGCTTCGGTCTCAGGTCAATGTCCTCGGTGTCCTCTCTTCTTCTGGGCATCGACTGGTCAATTTCTCTTTGTGGGTGTCTTCTTTGAGGTCTTCTGCTTCTTGTTCTCCCTTCGATGTAGGTGTAGCTTCTTCTATCATCTGAAGCTCGTTCTCTTCCACCCTCCTCTTGTATGCTTCTTCAATGAATTTCTCAAGTTCCCTGACTTCCTCCTCGATGTGTCTCTCGCTCGTGAAATCTTCAGCTGTCCTGACTGGGTCTTCCGTGGTGTAAAGTCCTTCTAGTTCCTGTATCTTGTCCTCTAGTCGCTTGACTTCCTTCTTCAAGCTTTCCAGCTCCTGACACCGACTGCATACATATGACTGTCTCCCCGAGGGGAGGTAGTCATACATATGACAGCCGGTGCAGAACACTGGAAAGCTCATCTTCTGGTTTCCCTCTGCTTCCATAGTTGTTCCTACTTTAAGATAACACTTAAGATTACGTGCTCCTTGTGTGCCTGCTTTCTTCAGCGCTTTCTTCTTGTGTGTGCTGCCCTCGCTCTACCTTACTATACTTTGTTTGTGTTTGTTCTTTGTGTGCCTGCTTCTTGCCTTCTTCTTGTGTGTACTGCCCTTGCTCTACCTTACCTTACTGTTGTTTGTGTGTGTCGTTCCTTCTGCGCCTGCTTCTTCCGTACCTTTCAGTCTTTCCCTGGTGTTCCTGGGTGTAGTAACTTGGCCCTTCTTGAGGCCCTTCGCAAAGGCGCTCTCGCTAAGGCGAGCACCTTTGCCGCGCGCCTTCGCCGGGCGCCGAACGGCTGGGCGCTGCTGGCTCCTCCCCCTTTAAGGGTTAGTCCGGCGCTGCCTCTGACGCGGGGGGGGGGGGGGGGGCGGAGCGAACTCTCGCTGCTTCCCCGAGCCTGGTTCCTGACTCCTTTCTTCGGTGCTCGGCACCGACGCTGTCTTCCTCCCCACTGAGCAGTGAAACGCTGCCTTTCTCCTCACTGCTCCTCTTCTCCTCTCTTCGGCACCGCGTGTGCCGCGCTGGCTCCTCCCCCTTTAAGGGTTAGTCCGGCGCTGCCTCTGACGCGGGGGGGGGGGGGTTTCATGTACACTTTGAGAAAGTGTACATGAAACCCAAATTCTATGGCTGTTCTACACTTTTTGGAACATAATACTAATATAACATATCCTAACAACCAAGAAATACTGAATATATAAAAAAACCAAATAAAGTCAGAGGACAGTAATCTAGTCCACCAGCTCATAAGCTGGATTACTTGTTTGTGCTTTAAGTTTCGGTCAGGGTTGACACTGCAGTAGGAGCCGGCTTGAGATCTTTATGGTGCACCAATGTAACCTGTCCTTGCAACTTGACCGCGAATGGGTATGCTTCCTCGATGGTATACGGTCCGTGGAAGGCCAGCTGTTTCCAGTTCTGTTTCTGGTAGTTTCGCTTGTACACTTGTTGTCCCTTGTGGTATTTGTAGACCCACGGCGTTGGGGCCCTTGCTGAGGATCGTCTCTTGTCGTCCAGCAATTGTAGTGCTGTCTGCAAAGAAAACACATAATCAGATATGACTTGAGGCAAGGCCCTCTGGCCTGGCTGCTGGAAGGGCGGAAAGTATGGTAGCCTTCCAGTGCACAACTGGAATGGACTGGTTACCAGGTCCTTAAGCTGTAGGGTCCGATTCCGGATGGCATAGAGTGCTGCCGGTAAGTACTTCAGCCAATTTTTGGACTCTAAAGGCATTAGTTTCTTTAAGGCTACTTTAATGAGATCATTAGCCTTTTCAACTAATCCATTAGCTTGTGGTCTATAGATAGTGACAAATTTCTGTTCAATGCCTAACGAGCCACATAATTCTTTTATGAGATCATTTCGGAAATGACTTCCATTATCTGAAATAATGGCTTCCGGTACCCCATGTCTACTTATGATTTCAGTACAAATTTTTTGAGCCGCCTTCTTCCCTGTTTCGGAGGCACATGGATAGGCTTCGATCCACTGTGAAAAAGGGCAAATACATACCAGGAGGTATCGTTTCCCTTGGTTTTCAAATATCATATCAGTGTAATCAACGTGCCACTTCCTGCAGGGCCCTTCTGGAATGGGTATAACCCCTAGAGGGGTGGGAGTGCCCCTAGGATTTGTTTTAATACAAGTGGGACATGATCGGGGTATTTCTTTTAAGATGGCATCTAGTTTGGGATGCCAAACTAACGGCTTGAGTCGAGCACTAAGGTATGAGAAAGGGGCATGTGTTTTCACATGGTAATTTTGGGCATACAGCCATAATGAGGCTGTCGATATACATGTTCTCATATCTTGTGTTCTCCAGAAGCCTTTTACTTGTTTACACCCCATTTCCTGCCATTTTCGTAACTCTTCTATCGTGGCTCCCTCAGCAAAGGAGACTGCAAGCTCGGTAGAGCGAGCCCTTGTGTTTACATACAAAGGAGCGGACTGTGAATACGTGGTGGCTTCTTTGGCCAAAGAATCAACATGCTGATGTGTCGTGGGCTTTGATTTTTACAATAGCTGCAGGGATGTTCCTATTCTGTATGGCTGTCATAAGCCGTTCTAGAAGAGCAATATGTTGTAGTGGTTTCCCCGTACTATCAATGAACCCTCTTACCTGCCATTTGTCGTGATTTTCTGTAATGCATTTAATAGCATAGATAGAATCAGAATAGATTGTCAAATTTTTATCAGGATAGGTTTCAAGGACATGTAACAAAACCGCCAGCTCTGCTGCTTGTGCTGTAAGGGATGTGGGCATGATGCTCCAACTGCTTTCCCAAATTTGCTCTTCAATATTATAAACAAACCAAGCAAAGGCCGTGCCTGCACTGGTCTGTGAACCATCGACAAAAACATGAAAACCATCTTTGTATGGTTTTATAACAGGGTTAGCAGGTGGTTCTTGGGGGCAGCCATGTAGGGCTGTGGCCTCGGGACCGAAGAAAGCAAGGAATGGCTGCACTTTATCCTTCAGGACATCATCCTTCGAGGCAGGCTGAATATCAATGTTCCCTGTGAGGAGAACCGCTAGGTAAGTAGCCAGTCTCCGTGTGGTGAAAGTGACAGTGGGAAGGGATAGAATTTTGGACAGTGTATGTGTAGAATGTAAAGTAATGCAGGCGTAAGGTAGGAACTGGTAAATTTTTAAAACTGCATTGACTGCTGCCACTACCCCCTGTTCACACCGGTTGAAGCATGCTTCGACCGGTGAGAAAGAGCCTGACAAGTAACAAATGGTACGGTCATCCTGACAGGCCACAGCAGCCCACCCCTCTGGGTGGTCAATGACATATAAGTGAACCGGGAGCGAGTGAAGGGGTAACATAAATTGTGGAGCCAATTTGAGATCAGTCTGTAGGGATTTGATAATGGCGATATCCGAAAAGGAGAGATGAATTGCATGTTTCCCCTCTGGGCTCCCTTTTAAATGAGAGCGGAGAGGCAGAACACGGGTGCTTAGACAGGGAATATAGTCCCGGCAGTAGTTAAGTAAACCCAGTAAGGCACGGAGATCATGGACCGTGTGGGGAATAGAAAGAGTGTCGATTTCATTGAGTAAAGTAGGGCAGAGAAACTTACTATCTGCTCTAATGGCGTGGCCCAAAAAAGTGACCTCCTGTTAACAATATTGTAATTTGTCAGAGTTAATGGCATACCCTTTTGCAATCAAATGGGCCAGGAGATCATCAGTGAGACGTTGACAGAGCGACTCAGTGTCGGCAGACAAGAGAAGATCATCAACGTAAGCAAAAAGGGAGGCTTGGGAATCCGGGGGCATGGTGGCACGGAACCCCTGCAGGTCATGGGCAATGACACGAGAGAATATATCCGGACTTTCGTAGAGGCCCTGGGGAAGACGCTGCCACATGTGAGAGGACGGGAATCAGGGTGCAAGAGAATGGAATAAAAAGCATTTTTGAGATCAATAACAGAGAACCAAGCATGTAAAGTAGATGAGGTCAGCAATGTGATGGGATTAGGGACAACGGGAAATTCCTGTTGCAGGAGGCGATTGAGACCACGTAAATCATGTACCAGGCGCCAGGTTTTGCCATCTGCCTTGCGAATGGGGAAGAGGGGGGTGTTCCAGGGAGACTCAGTGGGCTCAATGATATTATGGACCAAGAGGTCTTGGATTAAAGCGCGGATACCTTGCAAAGCATCCGGCTTCAGAGGGTATTGCTGGATAGTAGGACCGGTGGTGGGGTCCTTAAGGAGAAGCTTAACTCCAAGAACACTAGTCACACAGCCATAACGAGTGGCAGGGTCCAATAAGGGAGCGGAACGATGAAAGCCAACAAATGTGATGACGGCCTTAATTTTAGAAAGCACATCACGACCCAGGAGGTTGACAGGACAAGAAGAAACATATAGAATATCAGACAGTACGACCTGGCCGTCAATAATTAACAACACATCAGGGATGATGTGGTGTTGCTGGGCAGCCCCTTCAATACCAATTGTCGGGACAGTACGGGTAGAAACGGGATAGTGAGGAGGAATGAAATTGATAGAGGTTAATGTGGCACCAGTATCAACAATAAAGGGGATGTCGATTTGGTCACCGATCTGTACCAATTTAATAGGTTCAGAGTGATTAAAAACAGAAATGTGAACATAGTGGGAAAGAAGAGGTAGTCATAAGGAATCAGGGGAAAGATTGGGAGCAGAGGGTTCGGTGGGGTCGTGCCATGGTAGCGGAGGAGTATAAGGGTAGGGAAAGGTGGGAGGAGCAGGCCGACCCCGGCCACGGACCCCATCCCTGGCGGCACGGGTAAAGGGGTTCTGGGGGCATTCAGCAGACATGTGCCCATGCATATTACAGGTCCAACATTGGATCTGGGAACGGTCACGTGGCTGAAAGAGACCGTTACGGCCCATGCGGCGCAGACCGCGAGGGGCAGAAGTAGGAGATGCCGAGGGCTGCCAGGGTCTCCAGGGGAAAGGGGGCTGAGCCCATTGAATGTGAGCAAGCTGAACAGCCTCTTGCTGAGCAAGGCGGACAGCCTGCTTCATCTGGGAGAGAGCATCAGGTACTGCCGGGGCAGGGGACTGAGGAGGCATAGGGGTAGGCAGAGGTTGAGAGTGAGCCTGAATTTGAGAAGTTAAAGCCTTCTTTTGTAATTGGAGCAATTCTTTCTGCTCTTTGGTGTCAGCATCGGACAAGAGTTGGGAATAATGAATAATATGTGTAATGATTTCGGACCACGGTTTACCTGCCATGCCTACGACCCCATCCAATTTGGTTTGGATGGCCTTAGGCATGGTGGCACGCAATGTTTGAAAGGCCAAGCCTTTAATATTTTCCTTGGAACAAGGGTCACCAATTTGTAGGTCCCATGTGTCCTCAAAGTCACGAATGAAGGAGTAAATGTCAGAGCCAACCTTATATTGCAGGGAGGTAAGTTGGGACATGTCCTTTTCATCGGGATAGTGGACACGAAGGGATTTCCAGACAGAGGACCGATAATTATTAAAACGGTCGCCGTCAAAATTTTTGACATCAATGGTATAATTGTCAATACCTGCATCAGCAAAAACATCTGTTGTTACTTTGCCTATGCAGTCGACCAGTAGGGAACGGACATCCCCCAGGGCAAGTTCCCATTGGGAGGTAATTTGCTCGAATTTAGAAATCCATGGGGACGCCCCCTTCAACAAGGGGGGGAGTTGAGCTTTGATAGACAATTTATCGGCAAAGCTCCAAGCATCATACTCAGTTGTAGTGGAGCCAGCATGGGTCTGTTTAGTAATAAGAGGGGCCTGTAAAGCGGGGGTGGTAGAAACCGTTAAAGTGGCAGGAGTGGCGCTGGTAGGGGAGGTGGTAAAGGTGACAGTAGGGTTGGGGGTAGTGGGGAGAGATTCGGGAAAGGAAAGCGGTTTAGAAGGGGGTTCAGCAGGCTGGCCAAAAAATCTCCGCTCATATTTTTCCCAAATTTTAAGGCCATCTTTCATATATTGCAAATCCCACCCAGAGTCCTGGAACCCCTGGCGAATGCATAAACGGGCCGTATTCATATGTTTGGTTTCAAAGGAGCCCTCCCGGGAGAAGGGGATAAGTTGGGGAGCACAAGACTCTGTCCAACCGGCAAGATTATCAAGCCACGGGTGGACATAATGAGTAGAGTGCTCATGCTGAGCGATGATCTGCTTAGGGGTAAGGCAAGATTTATAGTAGGTCCCTGCAAAGTCAGTAGTCAATGAAGCAAGGGGGACAGGAGGGACATATTCAGAAAACAATAGCGGTCGGAGGGGTGCTGGGAAGGGTCGTGAGCGGCCCGTAGAGAGACTAATATGAGGGGGAAGATGAATACAGGCTCCATAGGCCGTACAGTCTTGGGGGTTAGGGCAAGACGGGAGGCCTAAACACACCCGGCAATACTGGCACTGACAGTTGGAAACCATATGACGCTGGGCGTAACTAACGTGGAAGGAGCGGCCACCGCAGCCAGCATTAAGGGCACAATCAGCAGGGGCAGGGCAAGATGTAAGCTTCCAGTCGGGAGTAAAGGGAGTGGTAGGGCGATCGGCAGGAGAAGAAGATGGTGAGGTAAGAGATGGGACAGAGGGAGAATAAAGGGGATGTGTTGTAAGGGCGGGAGGTGTCTGAGTATACATGGAAGGAGAGGCATGGTTGAGAGTGTCTGACATAGGGTCACCCAAGGACGGAGAGGCTTGGGGAGTCAAGATAGTGGCGGGGACAGACTGGTCAAGGGGAAGAGATTTGTACCAGGAGTCCGAAGTTTTGCCAGATCAATATGAAAAGAATTGTTATCTGTCAGATCGATATAGACAGTTTTCTTTTTGGGTTTGGTACATGGAGTAGGCACGGGGGAACCTAAGAGGGCAAGGGATGGCCGGGGTGCAGGCTCCGGCCTAGAGCCCTGGGATGTGGCTGAGGGGGCCAGTGTTGCTGCAGGGGCAGGACGATCAATGCAGGGTGTGGGTGACGAGGGTAATGGTGCTGTGGACCGTTCCCTCGGAGGCGTGCCAAGAGAGTCTCCCCGAGGGACCTCGTGGGTGGCCAGAACTGTACATGTGGGGTTATCCAGAGTGGGCTGCGTATAGACAGGAGCCCAAGAATGGACAAGGCCATCCGAAAGATTCTTATGAGCTGCTGCGATAGTACAAGCACCAAAGGCAGTACAATCATGTGGGTCAGGACAAGAGGACAAATGACGACAGACACGACAACCGAGATGTTCGTATTGACAACGGGAATCGTCATGCTTTTGAGCGAAACTGACATGATCAGTAAGGCCATGGCAGTCAGTAAAAAGGCAATCAGTGGGATTGGGGCAGCGGGATGTCGGGGAAGACAAGGTAGCCAATCCTTGGGAAAAACCAGTGTGAGCACCTGTACCCTGAAGGATACGGGTGGCACAGGAGTCAAGATCAGTTTTAAACTTGGATAAGTCATCGTCTTGCCAATGTACCTGGGCGTTTTTGGAGTGAGGTTCAAGGGAACAGGGCTTGGAAGGAGGGGCAGGTAAAGATGAAGTGTCAGGGGGAAAGAGGACATCGGGAGGTATGGGAGACAGATCCACAAAGCCATTTATCTGGTAAGAGGGCGTGGAGCAGGGGGCAGGGGAGGCAGCTTTCATCTGGCCGCGAGGACGTGCATTTTCTGGGGGCACATAGGGGGCCTGGTCATATCCGCAAGCCGGGGGTTGCAGGGAAGGATATATACCAGATGATGGTATGGGCGAGCTAGGTGTGGTAGGAGCTTTGGTATATGGGGGTGGGGAAGCACTCTTATGGGTACCAGACTCGGTCGTCAAATCTGGGGCTGAAGGGTCAGTGTTTGTTATGAGTGGTGAAGGTGGAAGGGGCGGGTCAACACATTGAGCTCGCCACAGTTTCCACATTTCTAAGTGTTTATCTCTTGACTTGCCCTGTTTGTCATTAAGTATAATGGTACGGAGGGAAAGTAAATCATTGTAAAAGAGGGACCCCTGTGGGGGCCATGTCCATTCTGGCGAATTTGGGGGATGTTTCTTGGAAGTATGTTTAACCCATTTGTCATGGAAATGGTGTAGGAGCTTATGTAATTCAGGGTGCGTAACACTTTTCAGCAGGGCTAAAGGGAGCATAGTGTCTCAACAAATTTCAGCAATCATATAAGAAAACCAAACTAATATATTTACCTGGACGTGAAGTGTCTTCTGAACTGAACCTAAGAAGAGAATAAGGTGGTAGACCGGAGGGCCAGTCGTCGGCCGCGGAGAGGAAAAAGCTGAAGCTCAACCAGCAATCGACTCAGAGTCTGCACCAACAAAAAAGGGAATTCTTAAAGAAGAGTATATAGAGGATACATAAGAGGAAGTGTCAATGGGTGGCAATAGAGCTGCGCTGAGACTATACCTAAACACCGGCTACCCGACCCGCCAGTAATTGATCAACTATTAATTACCTACGTATGTATATCGACTACAACCCTGCACTATCGATTGACTAAGCTTTCAGCTGACTACACGACCGTCAGCAAGCAAACATATCCTAAAACCTAAGCTATTGACTACCTAAGCTATCGGCGGACTACTCGACCCGTCCGCAAGCAAATATATATACTAAAACCTATGAACTATTGACTGCCTATCACCGGTCAGTCCGACTGACTACCCAACGTGCTATACAGGACCCGTAGGACAGCTAAGGATGGTAGCCCGGTCCTGGGCGAATTGACGTGAACTCCTGCTCCAGGGTCCGGGATCGTCCAAAGTTGACGCCACAGGGCCTGTGTAACGACAAACAAACAGGATTAGTAAAAAAAAACACAAGTTTCAGGGCAGACTACATTCTATTGCCGGTCAGGAAAAGAGAGAAAAAACAAAAAAAACGGTGTAACAGGGTAAGCAAGATAGGAAGGATAAGGCAACAAATCTGCAAGAAAAGAATGAAGTTCAGGTACAAACAATACATAAGTAACCCATAAAGCAAACCCTAGACCCAGGAGCAAACTTTTGGCCAAAAGTAATATGGAGAGGCAATCTGACAAGCAGAGTATAGGCCTGCAATCCAGTGAGGTCTCTAAAGGGGCATGTTCCCTTTTTCAACGTCGGGGTTCACCACTGATGTAGGCTGCTGTCCAGGCCTACCTCGGTAATGAGACCTCGAACGCTATATACTGGATTCAATAAGTATATATTTATTTAGCCAATCAATAACAGCTTACAGGAATAAATTATTTAGCATATAGCGTAACAGAAGGTGATCTCTAGGCCTAGAGGTCCTCCGATGTCTGTTCTGACCTCTCCCTTCTAAAGGCCTGGTTTTTATACATTTCTTAGTGGCCAACACCATGTTGGTTTACATCACATGATACATCCTTATTGGTTATTTACTTATGCATTACTGCATAACTACATTCATTTATTGGCTATTCTCAACTACGTCATGTTATATGTTCACTCTGTTTTCCGTAAAACCTACCTTTTCCCCCGAAATGACGGTTTCCCCACCATATTAGTATTTCCGAGCACAAGCCCCCCTCCCAACTTTAAACATCCCTGATACTTTCTATTAGATGAATTCTTTCTTCTGAGAATTCTGTCTTCTGACCATGGTCTGTTTATCTCTTTATGGTATCTGGCTGGGTGGGCCTTGGTGTAAAACCACAGCTAGCCCACAGCCTCAGGACCTGTTGCTTTTTCTCTAGTTTTACTTCTACAGTAGCTAATTGAACTCATAAAACAGCGTATTTCTCCATCTTTGCATGCTCTTCAGTTAATGGTGAAATATCTTTCCATAGTTAATCTACTGTTTCTATCATCTGCAGAGATAGATAAGGTAGATGTCAGTTGCAGGGGATGAGGGTAGTTTTTCTGTAAAGAGAAAAGTACTTTTTGTCTTTCTCCCATCCCCCTTCACCTGGCTTGCTAATGTCAGGACTTACAGGGATGTATCCCACTTCACCTGGCTTGCTAATGTCAGGACTTACAGGGATCAGAGCTTCCATGCTTTATCCTTCTCTCAGCAGAACCTCCTCTTTCATTCCAAACTTTTGGATATCCACAATCAGATCCTTATCAATTTGCTGCGATTGAGGCAGAGGTCTGTAGACTACACCCACGTAGATAGAAGTTCCATCTTCTCTTTTCAGAGCAATCCATATCGCTTCTTCCTCTCCCCAGGTCCCTTGCATTTTGGTCGCTTGGATATTGATCTTTACATAGAGAGCTACTCCTCTACCTTTTTGACCATCTCTGTCCTTCCTAAAAAGATTATATCCCGGTATGTTTGCATCCCATCCATGTGATTCACTGAACCATGTCTCTGTGATAGTGACAATATCTAGATCTGCCTCTAACATCAGGGCTTGCAGATCATGAACTTTGTTGCTTAGACTGCGAGCATTTGTGGTCATTGCTTTCAAGCTATTTTTCAGCGATAATCTCCATTTTCGTATGGATTTTTGTTTCGTTTCACTTTCCGTTGCAATACTAAGAAATGAGTTGCTGATATTGTTTATGTTGCAGTCTTTACTACTATCACATCTTTTTTTTTTTGCCGGGGGTGGTCTCTATTATTGTCCTTCGTACATACACCACCCCCACTTTCTAGTTTAAATGCCTAGTAAAATATTGTCTAAATTTCTCTGCAAGATTTCTTTTTCCTGCTGTAGTAATATGTAGCCCATCAGTGCAATATAGCTTCTTGTCCTTCCATGTATTTCCCCATCCTCCTATGTACCTGAAGCCTTCTTGATGACACCAGGCTCTGAGCCATCTATTAAAGTCCTCTGTGTTTTTCACTCTTTGCTCTCCCTTTCCATATGCAGGCAGTATTTCAGAAAAAGCTAAAGTCTTTACAAAAGGTTTCACGCCTTCACCAAGCTCCAGAAAAGCTTTCTATGCTGCAAGTGTGGAGTTGTTGGCCAGGTCATTTGTTCCCAGATGGATAACAACATCAGTGTTAAAATCTTTAGTTTCTTCCTTAATTATAGTCTGTATTTGCCTGGAACTCCTGGTAGCTGAGGATCCTGGAAGACATTTCACTATTTTGGTCTGCTCACCTTGTGTTCCAAGGTTAATGCCTCTGATGATGGAATCCCCCAACAGTAATAGTTTTCTGTTTTTGGCTTTTTTATTTGTGTTTAGGGTGCGCTTGTTCTCTTGAGTTACCTTCATTGGTTCCAGTCCCACCTCCCTTCTGTTTTCTTGAGTATCGCAGTGCACTAGTGGAGTGAAGGAATTCTGTAGAGATAATATTTGTGAAGGTAGATGTTTCTGTGTTACATGTCGCAGTCTTCCTGAGCCTACTGTGACCCATTTATTCCTGGGTTGTTTTATTCTTTGAGGTAGAGGTGGTAAGTTGGTATGATTTTGTGGAGCGATGGAAGCTGCTTTAATTGTATTCAGTTCCTGTTTAAGTTTACAGAGCTCCTCCTTAATACTAGCAAGTTGAAGACAGATGGGGCAAGCCTTAAGACTCCAAATAGTGTGTCTTGGAATTAAAGCACCACAGTGATTGCATAGAATAAAGGTCATCTTGATTGGTTGTAAAGTGACTTGATTTGAGTAGTCCTGATTATTTGGGTCTCTATATATGAAAAGTGGTCCCTGGGGTGGGTGGGACTATAAGTCTTACCCTTATTCCTATGAAGGGAAAGGGAAAGAGGAAATAAGATTTAACAGAGGAAAAAGAAGGGTTTATTTTTTTGTGCTTTTTTGTTTTTTTTTAAGTAAGAAACAGAGAGGAGAAGAGAAATTAAGCAGATATAATGCTGAAAACCTGTGAAAAGAGCAGGATATGAAATGCTGAGCACTTAACTTTTTGAAGTTCACAGGGCAGCCTTGTTCACAGCACTGTCCCAAAGATAATGCAGTTAACCTTAGAAGTAAATCAGAGCCCCTCCCTTCTCCACCTAATCAGCAGACACAATGGCTAAAAACTAGTAAGTCAGAAATACAGGCTCTATACCACCTAAAACACAGTATTTTAAACAAAAATGCAGGTTCTATAACAAATCAGTGGCTACCCTAAAACACAGGATTTATAACAGAATTTTCCCTACTTTAGTCACCCTGAGCCACAGGCACCAGGATTTAATTAGAGTTAATAAAGTCTTACCCTTATTCCTATGAAGAGGAAGAGGAAATAAGATTTAACAGAGGAAAGAGAAGGGTTTATATATATATATATATATATATATATATATATATATATATATATATATATATATTTTGTGCTTTTTTGTGTTTTTTTAAAGTAAGAAACAGGGAGGAGAAGAGAAATTAAGCAGATATTATGCTGAAAACCAGTGAAAAGAGCAGAATATGAAATGCTGAGCACTTAGCTTTTTGAAGTTCACAGGGCAGCCTTGAGCAATTGATCTGTCAGGTTTGCATGCAAATTTGATATAGCATTGATCGCTTCTGAAGAAGTGGTCAACTGATCCAGTCGGTATCTTTAATGCATCCAGACCAATGTTTCCCAGACAAAAGTCTAAGGCAGGGGTGTCAAACCTGCAGCCCCGTGAAGTATTTTGTGCAGCCCTGGTTGAGGGCGATGCAGTGTTTATTTCTGCTGCCCCCGGGTGTTTACCGTCTTGCCAGTTCCTTCCTCTGTCTTGCTGCAGCGTTTGTGCAGTCCCAGAAACATTTTTTTCGGCCAGTGTGGCCCAGGGAAGCCAAAAGGTTGGACACCCCTGGTCTAAGGTCTAGATTAGAGAGCTGAACGGGGACGACGGGAATCCCGTGGGTTCCCCTTTCGGGTCACGGGGATCTTGTTGGGACGCCCCCTAGGGTCGCGGGAATCCCGTGGGGACGCCCCCTAGGGTCGCGGGGATCCCGTGGGGACGCCTCCGAGGGTCGCGGGGTTCCTGCGGGGCTGGATGTACTCAGTCGCGCGGCTCCTCTTCTCCCTACCTGCTCTGCTTGCAGCACAGAGCCGAACGGAAGTCTTCCCGACGTCAGCGCTGACGTCGGAGGGGAGGGAGGGCTTAAACAAAGCCCTCCCTCCCTACGACGTCAGCGCTGAAATTGGGAAGACTTCCATTCGGCTCTCTGTGCTTCAGGCAGGGCAGGTAAGGAGAAGGAGAGTAGCCTCGCGGTTCGAGTGGCGTACCAAGGGAGGGGGCGGTCCGCCCCGGGTGCAGCACAGCCGACCAGGTCCCCTTACTTTTGTGGCGCTTCCCCGACCGACCGACCGACAACAGCCCCGGTCCGACAAACCTCCCAGCCCTGTAGCCGCGAATCTAAATTACCTTCTTACAGCAGCTGTAAGAAGGTAATTTAGATTCGCGGTTAAGGGCAGGGAGGTTTGTCGGACCGGGCCTGTTCTATTGGTCGGGCGGGGAAGCGGCAGGAAGAGAGAAAGGGAGGAAAGGTGGAGTGGAGAGGAAAAGACGCTTAAGGGAAATGGGTAAAACTGAGGGGGGAGAAGGACGCTGAAAGCACTGGGGAAGACAAAGGGGTGGAGAAGGACACTGAAAGCACATGTGGAAGACAGGGGGGGAGAAGGACGCTGACAGGACATGGGGAAGATGGGGGGGGGAGAAGGACGCTGAAAGGAAATGGGGAAGAGAGAGTGGGGAGAAGACGCTGGCAGGGAAGAAGACAGAGATGCCAGACTATGGTGGGAGCGAAGGGAAGAAGATGGGTGCCAGACCAATTTGGAAGGGGGGGAGAAAGGGAGAGGCACAGTAACAGAGCAAATGGAAGACGCAGAGGGAAGAGAGACAGTGGATAGAAGGAATTGAATGAGAACATGAGGAAAGCAGAAACCAGGCAACAAAGGTAGGAAAAAAATCAAATTTTTTTTTTTTTTTTTTTTGCTTCAGGATAAAATGTATATTAGTTGTGTTGATAAAAATTTATAAACATTAGAGGCTCTGGTAGAAAGCCGTTTACAAAGTATGCATTCTTCCCAATTAATATTTCCAAATTAATAAAGTCTTTTTGCTTATTTGTAAATGGGTTTCTACCAGAGCCTTTAATTCAGTAGCATAATTAAATTAAATAACTATTTCTGAAGTTTATAAGGACGGGCGGGGACGGAGGGGATTCCTCGTGGGGACGGAGAGAATTCCTTGCGAGGACGGGTGGGGATGGAGGGATTCCTCACAGGGACAGGTGGGGATGGGTGGGATACCTCACGGGGATAGGTGGGGACGGGTGGGACTTTGGCGGGGACGGGTGGGATTTCTGTCCCCATGCAACTCTCTAGTCTAGATGCACTAAACACTCCAATTGTGTGTCGATGGCCACTCAACCAATCTGACTGGTTCGTGACTGACAGAATTTTGACCCAATGTTCAAAGCGTTTCACTGTGTTATTTTCTATGTGTTTGCACATTCTCTGACTTTGGCTTGCAAATGACCTCATTACTATTAAAATGACATCATTAATGTTAAAATGAACCATCCAGTCAATGGCCTAACATTGCAAAGCCATAAGTGGACCACTAATACCAACCCAAAAAAGATGACTGGTCTAGGACCTGAAAGTAACTGTATTACTAAAAGAACTGCATGTTTGGTTTTTTTTCATTTTTTTTCTATGGGCAGATATGTTGTGTGATTTTTAACACAAGCACAATATTTGCCTCATAAAGAAATAGTTGAGCTGCCTGTCACCAATGACGCCCTCACCCCACCCTATAACAAAAATAGATGCAGGAGGGATGCCCACACCCTCCTGCCACTGTAAAACTCCCACCCCCAATTATCCCCCCTCCCAGTACTTTAATAAAAATCAGCAGGAGGGATGCCCACTCTCCCGCAGAACCACCCCTGCCCCCAACTCCCCGTACTTTACAAAATAAATTGGCAGGAGGAATGCCCAAGCCCTCCTGCCACCAGATGCTTCCCCCCCAAACCCCCCCCCCTGTAAAGTTTAGCCCCCAAAATATATGGTTTTGGAGGGGTAATGTTGAAGCGGCCTTACAATCCGCCAGGTCCCAGGTTCAATACCCTCACTGAAGATTCAGTAGGCAGTAAAATTATTGACAAAGACAACTAAGAGTGCTTTCATAAAGAGTATATATATTATGCAGAAATAAGCTTAATATTACAGAAAAGCAAAATTTTATAAAGATGCATCAAACATTACAGTTAATAAGATAGAAAAGACAGTTTACCTGCCTTACAGAGTCCAGAGGAAAAGAGAGAGAGGGGAGGGGTGATATTCCAGACAGAGAAGAGGGGGGTGTTGCAGAGAGGGGGCGTTTTTAGGTTGGAGTCTTATACTAAAAATAGAACATAAGAACATAAGAAATGCCATCTCCGGATCAGACCTTCGGTCCATCAAGTCCGGTGATCCGCACACGCGGAGGCCCTGCCATGGTACACCTGTCGTAATTTATAGTCCACCATATCCTTATATGCCTCTCTTAAGGAGATATGCATCTAGTTTGCTCTTAAAGCCTAGGACGGTCGATTCCGCAATAATCTCATCTGGGAGGGCATTCCAGGTGTCAACCACTCTCTGAGTGAAGCAGAACTTCCTGGCATTAGTCCTGAACCTGTCCCCCCTTAGCTTCATTACATGTCCTCTAGTCCGTGTCAAATTGGACAATGTAAATAATCTTCTCTGCTCTATTTTGTCGATTCCTTTCAGTATTTTGAAGGTCTCGATCATATCCCCACGCAGTCTCCTTTTCTCAAGGGAGAACAATCCTAGTGTTATAAGTCTATCCTCGTATTCCAGTTTCTCCATACCCTTCACCAGTTTTGTTGCTCGTCTCTGCACCCTCTCCAGCAGTTTTATATCCTTCTTTAGGTAGGGAGACCAATGTTGGACGCAGTATTCCAAGTGTGGTCTGACCATTGCCCTATAAAGCGGCATTATAACTTTCTCCGATCTACTCGAGATTCCTTTCTTTATCATGCCCAACATTCTATTTGCCTTCTTTGCCGCTGCCGCGCATTGTGCCGACGGCTTCAGGGTCCTATCTATCAGTACACCCAGGTCCTTTTCTTGTTCACTCTTCCCCAGAGTTGCACCTGACATTGTATACTCGTATTCCTTATTCTTATTGCCTAAATGCATTACCTTGCATTTCTCCACATTGAACTTCATCTGCCATTTCTCCGCCCATGTTTCTAACCGACACAAGTCGCTCTGGAGTTTCTCTCTATCCTCCTGCGATCTGATCGCCCGGCATAGTTTTGTATCGTCTGCAAACTTGATGATCTCACTGGATGTTCCTTCCTCCAGGTCATTGATATAAATATTAAAAAGGATCGGCCCAAGTACCGAGCCCTGGGGTACACCACTAGTCACTTTCTCCCAGTCGGAGAACTTCCCATTTATCCCAGGACAAGCAGGCATGATATTCTCACATGTGGGTGACGTCATCTACGGAGCCCCGGCGCGGACAGCTTTTCAAGCAAACTTGATTGAAGTTTCAAGTTTGCACACTGCACCACGCATGTGCGTGCCTTCTCGCCCACTAGAGGGCGCATCCCACCTCGTGGTCCTCAGTTCAAATTTTTCCGCGGAGCAAGAAAGCCCTGTGGATCTGAGCTCCAGTGTTTTTGCCTTCTAGCTGCCGCGTTTAGTTTGTTTTTCCCTTCGAATTAGTTCGCGGTGCTGTTTTCCTTTCGTTTTTCGTCGGGCTCCGGGGGCTCCCGGAAGCCGTGGCCGCGGGACGTCGGTACGTTCCCGGCCTTCTTCTTTTTCTTCGTGGATGTCCCGTCCTGTTACGGGATTCAAAAAGTGCAGCCGATGTGAGAGGTTGCTTTCCATCACTGACCCTCACCGGTGGTGCATTGTCTGTCTTGGGCCCGAACATCCGACAGACTCGTGTGATCGCTGTGCTACCTTCCAAAACAGGGCCCTCCGTCGCCGTAAGGCAAGAATGGCCGAATTGTTCGCCGTCGACGCGCCGCCTAAGGCCTCGACGTCGGCCTCGGTTTCGGCCCCGGCCTTGACCTCGGCCTCGGCGTCCTCGGAGGCCTCGGCCTCGCCTCGGCCCTCTTCCTCGAAGGCGTCGTCAGTGAAGCAAGCTTCGGGTAAGTCCTCTGTTCCATCCCCTTCAGCAAAGAAGCCATCCTCGAGTCAGGCCAAGGCGGGTGGGTCAACCCCGGCCCCGCATCGGACCTCGACTCCGCACACCCCGAGGGAATACTCGAGACCGAGGTCGCCCTCCAGGGAGTGTGCCCCGGACTCGGAACTCCCCACCTTCGTGGGGATTCCGGCCTTCCAGGATCTCCTCCGAGCTCTGATCTCATCGGAGCTGTCGGGAGCCCTGGAAGTGTTGCAGCGTGCTGCGGTTCCGACGGCCTCGACCTCGGCCTGGGCGCCTTCGGTCTCGGAGGCCCCGGCCTCGGCTCCCTCGGGAGCCCCGGCCTCGGCGACCTCGGTCTCGGGTACTGGGGCCCCTTTCACCTCGGTCTCGGCCCCGCCCCGGACCTCGACCTCGGGGGAACCCCCTGAGCGGAGTGTAAGGCCCAAAGAAAAGTTGCGCAGAGTGCGCCGTCTTTCCTCCTCTTCCTCCGGGTCTTCCAGACACGCCTCGCCCTCGACGCGACCTCGGACGGGGCGTCGATCGAGGAAGTCTAAGCGGCCCCGAGGCTCGCCTCGGCGCGACCGTTCCTCGTCGTTTGGGGGCGAGGCGCTGCAGGTGTCGGAGTTGCGCCTCGACAACCCGAGGCTCCTCCGCTCACCCCATGGGAAGTCTTCCCGGGCCGCCTCGCCGAGGAAACGGGAGAGTGTCCCACGAACCCCGGGGTCCTCACCCAAGGGTTCTGCGAGGAGGATAACTTCCCCTTCCCCCTCGAGGGCCCTCGAGAGGGGATCCTGGGATTCGGGATCGGTTAGGGATCCTCATTATTCCCATGAGGCCTCCCCCCTCTCCTCGGTGGGGCGGTCGAGAACCCCCTCTCCCCAGGCTAGGCCGTCCTCATTTTCATCCTTCGTTCAGGACATGGCCCAAGCCCTGGGGATTGACCTGATGGTAGGCTCTAGGTATTCCAAAGAATTTTTGGAGGAACAGGACCTCCCCACTCTTCCTAGGGAGGTGCCTAGACTCCCTCTCAACAGTGTCCTTCTGCAAACCTGGCTGAAGAACTTGTCAAACCCTCTTACAGTCACGTCTGTGCCTTCAAAAATGGAATCGAAGTATAGGACGATTCCCCCTAAAGGGTTCGATAAGGCGCAGCTCTCACACCAGTCTCTTCTGGTGGAGTCTGCTCTTAAAAAATCACAGCCCTCACGGGTTTCTGCGGCGGTTCCACCAGGCAGGGAGGGGCGGACCCTGGACAAGTTTGGCCGTCGCCTCTATTCAAATTCCCTGATGGCCACCAGGGTTCTAAATTACGCCTTCACCTTTTCCTCCTTTTTGCGTGGTATGGTGAAGGACCTTCCTCAATATCGAAACTCGTTACCGGACTCCCAAAGAGCAGGATTCGACAAGTTTATGTCCAACCTGTCTCAATTGCGGTTGTACCTATTCCATGCAGTGTACGACGCCTTTGAGCTGGTTTCGAGGGTGTCGGCCCTCGCGGTGGCCATGCGCCGCTTGGCCTGGCTTCGCACCCTCGACATGGACCCAAACCTGCAGGAACGCCTGGCAGACTTGCCTTGTGTGGGGTCCGAGTTATTCGACGAGTCATTGGACGCGGCGACCAAGCGCTTGTCGGAACAGGAGCGCTCTCTAGCATCCCTGGTCCGCCCCAAACCTAGGCCCCCGCCGCAGAAACCCTTTCGGCCTCCGCCGCGCCGATACCCTCAGAAGTCGACCCCGGCTTTCTCGAGACCGCCTCCGAGACGTCCGTCTCAGCGAGGCAGAGGGGGACAACCCCAAGCCCCGGCGCAGGGCCCTTCTAAGCCAGCGCCTTCCTTTTGACGGGCTGAGCGGACGGGGCGGGTTCCCCTCCGCACTTTCACAAGAACCCCTTCCTATCGGGGGCCGTCTTCGGTCCTTCCGGGAGGCATGGACCGGGATTACCTCAGACGCTTGGGTGCTCCGGATCGTCTCCGAGGGCTACTCGCTCAACTTTGTGTCCTCGCCGCCGGACAGTCCCCCAAGTTTAGTCCCCTGCAACCGTTCGCAGCTACCGACCCTTATAACCGAAGCCAAAGCCCTCTTGAAGCTTCGGGCGGTCGAGCCGGTCCCCAAGGACCAGTGGGGTACGGGGTTTTACTCCCGCTACTTCTTGGTCCCAAAAAAGACCGGGGACCTGCGCCCCATACTGGACCTCAGGAAGCTCAACAAATTCCTGGCCCGGGAGAAGTTTCGAATGCTATCTCTCCCGGTTCTGTATCCCCTCTTGGAGGAAGGGGACTGGATGTGCTCCCTCGACCTGAAGGAAGCATACACCCATGTTCCGGTGCACCCTGCCTGTCGAAGATTCTTACGATATCCAGGTGGGGGACCTCCACCTCCAGTACAGGGTACTGCCCTTCGGCCTGGCCGCGTCCCCACGAGTATTCACGAAGTGCATGGTGGTGGTTGCAGCAGCCCTCAGGTCGCGTGGACTTCACGTGTTCCCTTACCTGGACGATTGGCTGATCAAAGCCCCGACCAGGGAGGGGGTTATCTCAGCGACCCGACAGTCTATTGCCTTCCTGCAAACTCTCGGGTTCGAGATAAACTTTCCAAAGTCTCAGTTGAGGCCGTCGCAGTCTCTTCAATTCATAGGTGCGGTGCTGGACACGGTGCGCCTACGCTCCTACCTGCCGACCCAGCGGTTGGAAGCCCCGGTACGGATGAGCCACCAGGTCTCTCAACTGTCGAAGGTGTCGGCCAAGCGCATGATGATGCTGCTGGGCCATATGGCCTCGACGGTACATGTCACGCCGTTTGCGAGGCTACATCTGAGGATCCCTCAGTGGACCCTCGCGTCCCAGTGGCGTCAGGAGTGCGACCCTGTGTCTCGCCTCATTTCGGTGACTCCGCCCTTGCGGAAATCGCTGCGTTGGTGGACAGACTCTTCAAATCTGTCCATGGGGCTATTGTTCCGCACTCCGCCTTTTCGCAAGGTCCTGACCACGGACTCCTCGGAGTACGCGTGGGGAGCCCACCTCGACGGTCTTCGCACGCAGGGCCTGTGGTCGGCAGAAGACCGTCAGTGTCACATCAACGTGCTAGAGCTGCGGGCCATCTTCCTAGCACTTCGAGCCTTCGTTCACATATTGCAGGACCAGGTGGTCCTCGTCCGCACGGACAATCAGGTGGCAATGTATTATGTGAACAAGCAGGGAGGAACGGGGTCATGGCCCCTCTGCTCCGAAGCTCTTCGCCTCTGGGAGTGGGCGGCCTCCCGGAATATCTTCCTCCGGGCGGTCTACATCCAAGGAGAACGGAATTGCCTGGCGGACAAACTCAGTCGACTTCTGCAACCGCACGAGTGGACTCTACACTCAGCAGTTCTACGCGAGGTTTTCGCTCGCTGGGGAACGCCACAGGTGGATCTGTTTGCCTCTCCGGAGACACACAAACTACCACTATATTGTTCTCGGATGTACTCGCAGGACCGTCTGGAAGCGGATGCCTTCCTACTCGACTGGGAAGGGAGGTTCCTGTACGCATTCCCTCCGTTCCCTCTGATCATGCGAACGTTGGTACACCTAAAATCGTCCACGGCCACGATGATTCTCATAGCACCTCGGTGGCCGCGTCAGCACTGGTTCTCCCTGCTGCTCCAGCTCAGTGCCAGGGAGCCTCTTCCCCTGCCTGTCTCTCCTTCTCTGCTGTCTCAGAGTCAAGGATCCATGTTACATCCCAATCTGCAGTCATTGCACCTGACAGCCTGGTTTCTTGTTCCCTGACTCCTCCGGACCTGTCTCAATCGGTGAAGGAGGTGTTGGAAGCCTCCCGCAAGATCTCGACGAGGCTTTGCTATGCGCAGAAATGGACCAGGTTTTCCACCTGGTGTTCGTCTTTTCACCTGGATCCGGTATCAGTTCCGGTATCCTCGGTTTTAGAATATTTATTTCATTTGTCGCGCTCCGGCTTGAAAACCACTTCGGTGCGGGTTCATCTCAGTGCGATTTCTGCTTTCCACCAACCTCTGGAGGGACGCCCCCTGTCACTCCACCCCTTGGTGACACGCTTCATGAAAGGGTTACTCAGGGTTTGCCCCCCTCTTAAGCCTCCGTCTGTCGTGTGGAACCTGAATGTAGTTCTGGCTCAACTGATGAAACCCCCCTTTGAGCCACTCAACAAGTCCCCCTTGAAATTTCTGACTTGGAAGGCGGTGTTTCTGATTGCCCTCACCTCCGCCAGGCGGATTGGGGAGTTGCAAGCCTTGGTTGCGGACCCTCCTTTCACTGTCTTTCATCACGACAAGGTGGTTCTCCGCACCCATCCTAAGTTTTTACCTAAAGTTGTTTCGGACTTCCACATCAATCAGTCCATTGTCCTTCCTGTGTTCTTCCCGAAGCCCCACTCCCATCCTGGCGAGACGGCGCTTCACACGCTTGACTGTAAGAGGGCGTTGGCATATTATCTTCAACGCACCAGGTCTCATCGGAAGGTTCCTCAATTGTTTTTGTCCTTCGATCCCAATCGATTAGGGCATCCAGTTTCCAAGCGCACTCTGTCTAACTGGTTAGCCGCTTGCATTTCCTTTTGCTACGCTCAGGCTGGCCTCCCTCCCCCGGGTCGAGTCACGGGGCACAAGGTCCGAGCAATGGCAGCTTCGATAGCCTTTCTCCGATCCACTCCGATGGAGGAAATATGTAAGGCTGCCACTTGGTCTTCGGTTCATACATTCACCTCTCATTACTGTCTGGACACTCTATCCAGGAGTGATGGCCGGTTTGGCCAGTCAGTATTGCAAAATCTGTTTTCCTAATTGCCATCCTCCCACCTGCCCTGTTTTGGTTAGCTTGGAGGTCACCCACATGTGAGAATATCATGCCTGCTTGTCCTGGGATAAAGCACAGTTACTTACCGTAACAGGTGTTATCCAGGGACAGCAGGCATATATTCTCACAACCCGCCCGCCTCCCCGGGGATGGCTTCCTTGCTAGTTATGGAACTGAGGACCACGAGGTGGGATGCGCCCTCTAGTGGGCGAGAAGGCACGCACATGCGTGGTGCAGTGTGCAAACTTGAAACTTCAATCAAGTTTGCTTGAAAAGCTGTCCGCGCCGGGGCTCCGTAGATGACGTCACCCACATGTGAGAATATATGCCTGCTGTCCCTGGATAACACCTGTTACGGTAAGTAACTGTGCTTTATGCCCACTCTCTGCTTTTGGTTTTCCAGCCATTTGCCTATCCATCATTGTATATCCCCCTCTATGCCATGGCTTTGTAGTTTCCTGAGAAGTCTTTCGTGTGGAACTTTGTCGAACGCTTTCTGGAAGTCCAAGTATATTATGTCCACCGGCTTCCCACTATCAATTTGCTCATACTATTGTATGTCCCAGTAAACTGTTTGAAACAATGGTGAATAAGGTGAGTGGAGTGTGAGATATTGGAGAAGAAAAGAGGGAGAATTTCCAGTATCCCTCTGAATGGTTTCTGATGAACCTAACTATCTGTGTTAGACCAGTGTTTTTCAACCTTTTTACACCCGTGGACCGGCAGAAATAAAAGCATTATTTTGTGGACCGGCAAACTACTAGGACTAAAATTTTAAACCCCTGTTTCCGCCCCATCTCCGCGAGCTCGGTCACCTCAGTAACTATAGAAAAATAGACAAATATAGTGCAAAATATAAACAGTAGATATAAATTCTTAAAACTGACACGTTTTGATCTCTAGATTTAAAATAAAATCATTTTTCCTACCTTTGCTGTCTGGTGATTTCATGAGTCTCTGGTTGCGTTTCCTTCTGTCTGTGTATCCTTTCTTTCATTTCTTTTTTTCTGCACTCAGGCCCAAGAATTGTCCCTTTCTATTCCCTCCCTCTTTCTTTCCTATGTCCTTAGTGCCCCCAATGCCACCTTCCCATGTCCTTAGTGCCCCTTCCTGTCTTTTGTGCCCACAGTGCCTCCTTCCCATGTCTTTAGTGCCCCCAGTGCCTCCTTCCCATGTCCTTAGTGCCCCTTCCTGTCTTTAGTGCCCCCAGTGCATCCTTCCCATGTTCCTCTCACTGCCTTACACTTTGTCCCCACCCCCGAAGCCAGCCTGCCTGCCTGTCTACCTCTCTCCCTCCCTCCATGGCTAAACAGCCTGCTTGCCTGTCTACCACCTTCCCTCCCTGCCCCACAAAAAAAAATAAAAAAAGTCTCCCTCCTTCCTTTCCCCTGCTCTTACCGCCCTGCTGCTACTGCTAACGTGAACTCGCAGGCCTTGAGCATCAAAGCGAGTTTCCATTATTTCCTATGGGGAAACTTGCTTTGATAAACGAGCATTTTGGATTACGAGCATGCTCCTGGAACGGATTATGCTCGTAATCCAAGGTACCACTGTATTTCAATGTAGTCATGGAGTTCTGTAAAATTCGGCAGCTTGTGGAATGTCTCGTTCCCCATGCCAAGAGGGAGTGGATGCACAGCATATGAAATAGTCTGGAATGTCCATAGAATCATGAGTTACCAGAGGTGTAGAATAAGTTGTCCCATTAATGGTGAAGGAGGACAGAGGTGAATGACTACACCGGGTAAATAGCTTGAACTGTACTACAAAGCGTTCTAGGAAGGTGGCTATCATGAATCCGGGAATCCAACAAACAGGAAACATTTTGTGTAAAGAACAGGTGAAAACAAGTGTCCAGCTGTGAGGTGATACAGCATGTGTGAGGAAGTAGAGAAGTAGGAGGTCTTTGCTGTCAGGGTGCAGGAAGATGAATTAGTCCAGTAGGAGCTGACAGTCTCTTTAAACTGGTGAGGTGCAGACTTGGGATGAAATGGTATCTGTGCATACAGGGAGGGATACACTGGCTTGAAAGGAGTTCAGTATCATCCAGCGGTTGTACTCCAGTGAGGTGATCCAAAGAAGAGATAGAAAAAGAGAGAGAGAGAAAGAGACCAGGTTTCCTGTAATGAATGTGGCAACATGTGGCAATATTAATGCATTTACTTGGTATAGGTATGGAAAAAGAGAGAGAGATACCGTATTCAGGCACTTAATGTACTTAATCAAAAAAAGATGTTTTTGTGTGCTGCACACAACTATTGTTGCACTTTAGAGAGACCATAATTATGTACTGAGTGTATTGAACAAAACAAATATGTCAGAAATGTGTGCTGAATTGTTCATATCTAGTGAGCACCATAGAATAAACACTGTATAAAACCTTTTCTTAAAAATATAACCCCTAACTAAGCTACATTTAGGATATGAAAGCTATAGTTAAAACAACATTGCGTAATTTGGCTAGTAAAAAGTGGGGAAAAGAGCTCTAGAAATGGCCAATGTTATGTATCCTGGTGTACCCCATAAACTAAAACAAATAGACAAAACTGAGACCACATGGCACAGACACAACAAAAAACACAAAATTTTAAGCTTGAAACTATTCTTCCATTTGTCAAGGATTCAGGGCTGAACTTAACTCTGCAAAAAAACCCCAACACATTGTTATACAAAACAAAACACAACAAAGATGCACACATGCGTAAAGTATATGGACAAATAAAGCATAGCATAACTATCCCATATTCAGAAAAGGCATAAAGCTAATGTCTCCTTGGAGCGTGTCTATCTCTATAGTGATAAAGAGGATCCTTGGAATACATTAAGAATATCTCTGTGCCAAAACTGGTATGGGATGGCTATGTAGGTATTCTAACTGGCTGCTGAGAAAAATAAAAAAAACATTAAAAATCAACAACATCCTCAAGGTCACTTAGAGCAAACTTCGTCCATATTTGATTCAAGCCGACCTGGACCACATGTCTGCCACCTGGGTCCCACTGCACTCTGAGGAGTAGGCACTGCTGTGGAGAGTTCAGGTGCAGACTGGATGTGTCTTCTTTTGTCTGCACTGATGTGTTCTGGCATTCAGAAGCAAGGGGCAGATTCCAAAAACCATTAGACATGTCTAAGACGGAGAAAAATGCACATTTGAGGTAAATTTCAGAGTAAGTTCAGAGTAAGAGGCTGCCACTGGTACCACAGACTTTGAAACCTTATTTAGGGCCCGAGAGTCTATAGTGAGCCTAACAGAGCCCTCTGGTTTAGCAGCTGACCAAGCTGGAGAGCCACCTGCTGAAGAGATAAGTCCACTCAGACCCCTCTCCTCCATCTTAGGTAACAGTTCTGTTGCTGGAGGAAGTACTGGGTGCTGTTTATGGTTGAGAATCTTCGCCCTCTAACAAAATTTCAGTGTACATTTTCACACAATCTAGCTTCTCTTGTGCCCAAACTGGAACATCTGCAGCCTCTGAGTGAGTAACAGTAAGGCCATTCTGCTGCACTGGCATAGTACATTCTTTGACTATCTGCATAGGAATGACCTGAACCAAGGTTTTAGAAGCATTTGGAATTCCTGTATCCTGCCACAATGCAAAGCCAGCCACATCCATTATTTCTGTCTCTGCATTCTCACATTCTACAATGTCTTTCATATGTTCCTTGTCTACAGGGATAGATACACACTTTGAAGCTGTGTCATTTAAACCCTGAATCTCATACATTTCCAAATTTTTCTGATCTCCAGTAGGAGGTGCTCTATCTGTAAAACTGATTCTGGCCCCTTTATCAATCAAAGATAATTTATCCTGACACTCTATGGTAGTATTAACATTGGGGCTGCTGCAAGTGTCCAATATCAAGCTGAATTCTGAGTCTGACTTATTTCCCTTATCCTGCATCTCCGGATGTGAGTCCACTGGTAAGTGAAAGGAGTCCGGCAGGGCTGTGAAGGCTTGAGTCACTCTGGTATTTGGACACAGAGAGTCAGGACATCCCTAAGCTGTAGTGCTATTTTTCCTGGCTGTCAAATCACTCTTTACTTTGTCCAATTCTAACTGTATTGTATGTCTATCCTGTTCCCATTTAATTTTCTCTTTTTCTAATGCTTCTGTCTGTGCTCTGAGCTCATGGAAAGGAATGTAAGTAGAGGAATTTCTGTAATTACCTCTGCCATGCCCTATGTTTCCTGTGTGTGGTGTTTTCTTGTATTGGGGCGATCCCTCCGCACGCCATCTCTTGGCTTCTGATACTGAAATAATGTGATCTGGCTGGGTATTTCACACAGACCCAATCCTGAGCAGTAAAGTGTCGAAAGGGGTAGCTTTAGGGTCCTCAAAAAACAACAGAAGGTGTTTAGTAATCTCAGGGAATAATAATTCTAATAGAAATTCTTTATGCTCTCTCTGACCATAATCTGCTGAACTGGGCCAGTGTTCATGCTCTTTAAGTACAGCGTGTATTACCCACATCCTATATGCAAACTGCTCTAGTGTATCAGTTGGCAGGAGTGAAAGAGTTCTAAGTACTTGCAAAGAGGTGCAGCGAAATAATTGTTCAATGCCTATCTTTACAAACTGGTATGGATGAGTGAGAGAGCCAAATTTAAAATAGTGTGGTCCCAGGGCTAGGTGCATAAGCTTATCAAAATCTTCATTGTTTCTTTTGTATTTCCCTAGACCCCAGTGAATCAGTATATCAGTAGCCCATTTCCACCATTCATTTATGTTAAAAGGCATAGGGCCCACTTTCTCCACTATTCTTTCAATGTCACTGTCTTTCATATGTCCCTGCAGCATTACTGTTACTGGTGCTGTGCCACTTATAGGGGTTACTGTATCCTCCTTGTCACTATTGATATTGCTCTGGCATGGTAGTGAATTTTCCTCACCTTCATTTTTCTGTTCTTTGTCTGCAACTGGTTTACCGTATATACTCGAATATAAACCAGGATTTTTGGGGCCAAAAAATTGACCCAAAAAATGGGGGTCTCTGTTTATATTTGGGTCATTGCCTCCTCCCAGAATTTTTTAAGGCAGCCGCGGCCAGGCTCTGCCTCCCTCCTCCTCCCTGCCCTATCTTCCTACATCTGCCAATCTGGTGGAGGTGCAGGGGGTCCTCTGCTGATCCTTGGTGGAGGTGCAGTGGGGAGGAGCAAGCTTTCTGAACTCCTACCCCGCTAACCGGCTGCGCGGATCCACTTAGTCTAAATCAGCGGCACGAGCAGCAGTGCGATTTTGTGCTGCTTCTCGGTGCTGAGCGGCTTCCTTATTGGCTCCCATGAATTCTCGGGCAACTACTCATACACAGGAGAGGACGACCTCACAGCAAATAAGGGAGACAAGGCAGGAAAGAACAACCACACTGGAGAGTTGCGTGGGGACAGAATTTCCACCCGTCCCCGCGAGGAATCCCCTCCGTCCCCACCCGTCCTATAAACTACAGAAATAGTTATTTCATTTTATTATGCTACTGAATTAAAGGCTCTGGTAGAAACCCATTTACAAATAAGCAAAAAGACTTTATTAATTTGGAAATATTAATTGGGAAGAATACATACTTTGTAAATGGTTTCAACCAGAGCCTCTAATGTTTATACATTTTTATCAACACAACTAATATACTACTTTATCCTAAAGCAAAAAAAAAAAAAAAAGAAATATAATTTTTTTTCCTACCTTTGTTGCCTGATTTCTGCTTTCCTCATGTTCTCATTCATTTCCTTCCATCCACTATCTCTCTTCTCTCTGCGTCTTCCATTTGCTCTGTTACTGTGCCTCTCCCTTTCTCCCCCCCTTCCAAATTGGTCTGGCACCCATCTTCTTCCCTCCGCTCCCACCATAATCTGGCATCTCTGTCTTCTTCCCTGCCAACGTCTTCTCCCCACTCTCTCTTCTCCATTTCCTTTCAGTGTCCTTCTCCCCCCTCTGTCTTCCCCATGTCCATTCAGCGTCCTTCTTCCCCCGTCTTCCCCCTGTCCTTTCAGCGTCCTTCTCCCCCTCCGTCTTCCCCATGTCCTTTCAGCGTCCTTCTCTCCCCGTCTTCCCCATGTCTTTTCAGCATCCTTCTCCACCCCTTTGTCTTCCCCATGTCCTTTCAACGTCCTTCTCCCCCTCCGTCTTCCCCATGTCCTTTCAGCGTCCTTCTCCACCCCTTTGTATTCCCAAGTGCTTCCAGCGTCCTTCTTCCCCCTCAGTTTTACCTTAAGCGTCTTTTCCTCTCCACTCCATCTTTCCTCCCTTTCTCCCTCCCTGCCCCTTACCTTTGTGGCGCTTCCCCGCCCGACTGACACCAGAACAGGCCCGGTCCGACAAACCTCCCTGCCCTATAGCCGCAAATCTAAATTACCGTCTTACAGCAGCTGGAGTATTGAAGCTGCTGTAGGAAAGTAATTTAGATTACTGGCTACAGGGCAGGGAGGTTTGTCGGACCGGGCCTGTTGTCGGTCGGTCGGAGGAAGCGCCACCAAGGTAAGGGGACCTGGCCGGCAGTGCACCCCCCCATGGCTGCACCCGGGGCGGACTGCCCTCCCCGCCCTCCCTTGGTACGCCACTGCTGATCGCAGCCCACAGCCGATCGGAACGGAAGTCTTCCCGATGTCAGCGCTGACGTCGGAGGGAGGAAGGGCCTGGACCAATCAGGCCTTAGGCATAGCGGGTCCGCCCATCCCCACTAACCCTAAGGTGTGATTGGCCCAGGCTCGTAGGCACCTGGGCCAATCAGGCCTTAGGATTAGTGGGGATGGGCGGACCCGCTATGCATAAGGCCTGATTGGCACAGGCTTCTAGAGCTTGGGCTAATCAGGCCTTAGACTTAGCGGGGATGGACCGGGAAGGGGTGGGCCCGTCTCATTTTGACGAGACGGGCCAGTCGGCTGGACGGCAGCAAGACCCGTCCAGTCGGCCAACAATTTAGAGGTTAGTTGGGGGGGAGGTTAGGGGAGTCATCGGGGGGTGGGGGGTCATTAGCATGGGGGGTTCGGAGGGGGTCCGGATTTCTGGCAGGAGGGGTTGGGCACCCTCATGCCGGCGATTGGTAGTTTGGGGGCGGGTGTTCCGGCAGGAGGGGTTGGGCACCCTCCTGCCGGCGATCAGACAGGTGGCCGCTATACTTATCCCTTGCCGCGATAAGTGTAGCGGCCGCGTCTACTCTAACCCGATTCTCTAAGCGGCGTCTGTAACATGGATGCCGGTTACAGAATCGGGGTTAGTGTAGGCCCGATTCTGTATAGGACACCTCTCCTGGGCGTCCTATACAGAATCAGGACCAAAATCTCTACATTCCGCGGATTTCCAAAGAAAGGAGAACTAAAGACAAAGGAGAACCGGCATGGCTTACCAGACAGGTGAAGGAAGCCATAAAAGAAAAGGACTCTTTCAAAAAAATGGAAACGCATGAAAACAATCGAAGCTTGGAACAAACATAAAGATGATGAGAAGAAATGTCACAAGGATTTGAGGGATGCCAAAAAGGACTATGAAGAGAAAATAGCGCAAGAGGCCAAAAATTTCAAGCCCTTCTTTAGATACGTAAAAGGGAAAAACCCCGCAAAAGAGGCGGTGGGACCGCTGGACGACCAGGGAAGAAAAGGGTACATCAAGGAAAACAAACAAATTGCAGACAGACTAAATTCCTTCTTTGCATCCGTCTGTACAAAGGAGGACACCGCAACAATACCAGTAGCAGTGGAAGTGTTTAAAGGAGTAATAGAAGACAGCCTTACCACAGTAGAAGTGGACTTGGACCAGATATACTACCAGATCAGCAAACTTAAAAGTGACAAATCCCCTGGACCGGATGGAATTCACCCGAGAGTCTTAAAAGAATTGAAGGTTGAAATCGGAGAGTTATTGCAAAAACTTGCCAATCTGACAATTAGAACTGGACAGATACCGGAAAACTGGAAGATAGCGAATGTCACGCCAAATGTCACGCCACTTTTCAAAAAAGGATAGAGAGGAGAACCGGGCAACTACAGACCTGTGAGCCTTACGTCTGTCCCTGGAAACATGGTTGAAGCACTGATTAAAGATAGCATAGTCCGGCACACACGACCTGATGAAAGCCAGTCAACATGGCTTCAGGAAAGGGAAATCATGTTTGACGAATTAACTTCAATTTTTTGAGACTGTGAACGAACAAATTGATAGTGGAGAACCGGTGGAAATAATATACTTAGACTTCCAGAAAGTGTTCGACAAAGTTCCACACGAAAGACTTCTCAAAGGCGGATAGGAAGCAGAGGGTAGTAGTAAAAGGATACTACTCTGACTGGAAAGGGGTCACGAGTGGTGTCCTGCAGGGGTCAGTGCTGGGACCGCTGCTGTTCAATATATTCATTAACGATCTGGAAACGGGCACGAAGTGCGAAGTTATCAAGTTCACGGACGATACAAAACTCTCCAACAGGGTCAAAACTGTTGAGGAATGCAAAGAACTGCAGAGCGACCTGAACAAACTGTGTGAGTGGGCAAAAAGATGGCAGATGAGCTTCAATGTGGAGAAATGTAAGGTCTTGCACATGGGGAAAGGGAACCCAATATACAGCTATACGATGGGAGGAAGGGTGATGGGGAAAGGCACCCTAGAAAAAGACCTGGGGGTATTGGTGGATACAACAATGAAGCCAGCGGCGCAATGTGCAGCGGCCTCAAAGAAAGCGAACAGAATGCTGGGCATTATCAGAAAAGGTATCACTACCAGAACGAAGGAGGTTATCTTGCCATTGTATCGAGCAATGGTGCGACCACATCTGGAATACTGTGTCCAATACTGGTTACCGTACCCTAAGAAAGACATGGCGATACTTGAGAGGGTCCAGAGGAGAGCAACTAGGATGATAAAAGGAATGGAGAACCTTTCATATGCCGAAAGGTTAGACAAACTGGGGCTCTTTACCCTGGAAAAGAGGAGACTGAGAGGAGACATGATACAGATGTATAAAATCATGAAAGGCATAGAGAGAGTGGAGAGGGACAGATTCTTCAGATTAGCGGGGACAACAAAAACAAGAGGTCATCCAGAAAAACTGAGAGGGGACAGATTCAAAACGAATGCAAGGAATTTTTTCTTCACTCAGAGAGTGGTGGACACCTGGAACACGCTTCCAAAGGAGGTAATAGGACAGAGTACAATACTGGGTTTCAAAAAGGGACTGGATGACTTCCTGGAAGCGAAGGGGATTGCAGGGTATAGATAGAAGGTTACTCTACAGGACAAAAGCGAAAAGCGTATGTGAGTTTTAGGGTAGGAGCACTTTCAGGACCTGGACCTGGACCTGAGGGGCCGCCGCGTGAGCGTACTGCTGGGCACGATGGACCTCCGGTCTGACTCGACAGAGGCAATTCTTATGTTCTTATGTTCAAAGCCATGGAATAGAGAGGGATATACAAAGATGGATAGACAAATGGCTGGAGAACAGAAAACAGAGAGTGGGCATAAATGGGAAGTTCTCCGACTGGGAGAAAGTGACTAGTGGTGTACCCCAGGGCTCGGTACTTGGGCCGATCTTGTTTAATATTTATATCAATGACTTAGAAGAAGGAACATCCAGTGAGATCATCAAGTTTGCAGACGACACAAAGCTATGCCGGGCAATCAGATCGCAGAAGGATAGTGAGGAACTCCATAGCGACTTGTGTCAGTTAGAGAAATGGGCAGAGAAATGACAGATGAAGTTTAATGTGGAGAAATGAAAGTAATGCATTTAGGCAGTCAGAATAAGGAACACGAGTATAGAATGTTAAGTGCAACTCTGAGTAAGAGCGAACAAGAAAAGGACCTGGGTGTACTGATAGATAGGACACTGAAACCATCAACACAATGTGCGGTAGCGGCAAAGAAAGCAAAGAGAATGTTGGGCATGATAAAGAAGGGAATCACGAGTAGATCGGAGAGGGTCATAATGCAGCTTTATGGAGCAATGGTCAGACCCCACTTGGAATACTGCGTTCAACATTGGTCTCCCAACCTAAAGAAGGATATAAAATTGCTGGAGAGGGTGCACAGACAAGCAACGAAGCTAGTAAAAGGTATTGAGAAATTGTAATACGAGGATCTATTTAAGAGACTGGGATTGTTCTCCCTTGAGAAAAAGAGACTGCGAGGGGATATGATCGAGACCTTCCAAATACTGAAAGGAATATGCAAAATAGAGCAGAAAAAATTATTTACATTGTCCAATTTGACATGGACAAGAGGACACGGACTGAAGCTAAGGGGGGACAAGTTCAGGACAAATATCAGGAAGTTCTGCTTCACGCAGAGAGTGGTTGACACCTGGAATGCTCTCCCAGAGGAGATTATTGCGGAATCGACTGTCCTAGGATTCAAAAGCAAGCTAGATGCACATCTCCTTATGCGAGGCATAGAAGGATATGGGTGACTAAAAATTACAAGCAATAGGAGTAGAATACCACTCTATCAGACCCTACACCTCAGTATACTCACACTATTATTATCTATTTTTTATAATTTTTATAGATTTTTGTACTTATCCAACTAAATAGCCTCAGAAATGGAGCCTACGCATAGCGACACAGTCATCAACTGAGAAAATCTGCGTAGTATACATGCTCCTGCTCCAATCATTGGCCTCTAAATCTAATGTTATCAAACATCTTATATACTTGCTGAATTTACTAAAACTTAATAGAGTAACCCCACACTCTAAAGTGCTATAGACTTAATGACATTAAATTGGGTACTCCATATCAAACTACTGTGTGTAAAGTCCAAATTTGAAAAACTCGACCAAGCAACTTATCTTGTTAGTTGAGTGTTCTTCATTGTCGAAGTTTAAGCAATAAAATTCTCAAAACATTCCGTTCACCAACGCGGCCAGCGTTTCGCGGGTATATTATACAACCGCTGCATCAGGGCCATCGGAACATTCACACACACATATCCTAACGAGCCTTTGCTCTCGCCTTTACCGGCTCCTCTTCTCCCAAGTTGTAGCTTTTTTTTTTTTTTCTTCTTCTTTTTCTCTGAAACTGTCAGTCCACCTTTTACCTCTAGGGTTCTCTTTCAACGCTCATAATCTCAGGGAGAAGGGGAAAAAAAAACCGTTGAGGGTTTTTTTTCCCCTTCTCCCTGAGATTATGAGCGTTGAAAGAGAACCCTAGAGGTAAAAGGTGGACTGACAGTTTCAGAGAAAAAGAAGAAGAAAAAAAAAAAAAAAGCTACAACTTGGGAGAAGAGGAGCCGGTAAAGGCGAGAGCAAAGGCTCGTTAGGATATGTGTGTGTGAATGTTCCGATGGCCCTGACGCAGCGGTTGTATAATATACCCGCGAAACGCTGGCCGCGTTGGTGAACGGAATGTTTTGAGAATTTTATTGCTTAAACTTCGACAATGAAGAACACTCAACTAACAAGATAAGTTGCTTGGTCGAGTTTTTCAAATTTGGACTTTACACACAGTAGTTTGATATGGAGTACCCAATTTAATGTCATTAAGTCTATAGCACTTTAGAGTGTGGGGTTACTCTATTAAGTTTTAGTAAATTCAGCAAGTATATAAGATGTTTGATAACATTAGATTTAGAGGCCAATGATTGGAGCAGGAGCATGTATACTACGCAGATTTTCTCAGTTGATGACTGTCGCTATGCGTAGGCTCCATTTCTGAGGCTATTTAGTTGGATAAGTACAAAAATCTATAAAAATTATAAAAAATAGATAATAATAGTGTGAGTATACTGAGGTGTAGGGTCTGATAGAGTGGTATTCTACTCCTATTGCTTGTATTTATAGCTAATACCACAGGGTTATATTACGTTAGGTTTAATGACTAAAAATTACGCCAGGTATACACCTGGCAGGGCCTCCGCGTGTGCGGATCGCCGGACTTGATGGACCGAAGGTCTGATCCGGAGATGGCGCTTCTTATGTTCTTATTTACAGCTAAAAAGGAATTTGTAGCTTGAACAATTTGGGTTCGTAGCATGGATATATTAATTTGTGCCTCATCTAAGTCTCTGGACAACTGATGGCACTGAGGCTCTGATTCTGCAAAGTGCATCCCGATGTCTAATCAGCCAATCGGGATGCACTTAAAAAAAAAAAAATGCTCCCCAGGCAGGCCGCCTATATTGAAGGCGCCTCCGGGAGCCTAGGGAGGCCCACAAGACCGCCTAAGCTCGCCTAAGGGCTTTAGGCAAACTTAGGCGGCCCTATGCGTCTCCCTCGTAGAGGAAGAGACGCTTACAATGTAGGCCAGCAAAATGCTGGCCTACATTGTAAGTAAACGCGGCCGCCATACTTATTGCGGCAAGGGATCTCCCTGTCATGATAAGTATAGTGGCCGCAGGCGTTTGTCCAATCGCCAGCAGGAGGGTGCCCAACCCCTCCTGCCGGAATGCCGCCCCCCCCCCCCAACATTTCTGATCGCCAGCAGGAGGGGTTGGGCACCCTCCTGCCAGAAGGCCCACCCTTTCCCGGCCCATCCCCGCTAAGCCTAAGGCCTGATTGGCCCAGACTCTAGAAGCCTGGACCAATCAAGTCTTAAGCTTATCGGGTCCGCCCATCCCCACTAAGCCTAAGGCTTGATTGGCCCAGGCTCTAGACACCTGGGCCAATCAGGCCTTAGGCTTAGTGCAGTTGGGCAGACCTGCTATGCCTAAGGCCTGATTGGTCCAGGCTTCTAGAGCCTGGGCCAATCAGGCCTTAGGCTTAGCGGGGATGGGCCGGGAAGGGGGGGACGTGCCTTATTTTGACGTGGCGGGTCTGCTGGCTGGACGGCAGCAAGACCCGTCCGGCTGGCCAACAATTAGAGGTTAGTTGGGGGGAGGTTAGTTAGGAGGGTCATCGGGGGGTGTTAGCGCGAGGAGGAGCATTAGTGTGGGGGGGTGTCCAGAGGGGAGGTGGCCTTCCAGCAGGAGGGGTTGGGCACCCTTCTGGCAATCGGGAGTGTCGGGGTGGGGGCGGCATTCCGACTGGAGGGGTTGGTCACCCTCCTGCCGGTGATTGGGGGTGTCGGGGGGGGGGGGGGGGGGGGGTGGCGTTCCGGCATGAGAGGTTGGGCACCCTCCTGCCGACGATTGGACAGGCGGCCGCGATACTTATTGCGGCAGGGAGATTCCTTGCCGCAATAAGTGTAGCAGCCCTGTCTACTCTTAACCCGATTCTGTAGCTGGCGTCTGTAACATGGATGCCAGTTACAGAATTGGGGTTAGTGTAGGCCCGATTCTGTATAGGATGCCTCTCTCGGGCGTCCTATACAGAATCCGAGTCTGAATGTTCAAGTCAGTATTTTCTTGTCTTATGCCTATAATTTCCCTACATAGGCCTTGGTTGAAAAGGCATTTTTGTTTTCTTTCTAAACTCCTGAGAATAATTAGCCATTTGTTTCTGAATATCGTACCATGTGTGTTCTGGAAAATCACCCTCATATGGGCCGCCCTTCCTGTCAAAATATTTCTGTATAATATCTGTGAGTTCTTGAAAATCAAAAGTGTCCATATTTGAGGCAGCAGAAGTCTGCTTTTGTACGTGGGCCTTGCTCATATATTTATATGGTCTTCTAAATGGCCCTGTCCGTGTGTAGCCTTTGAGATTGAAATGCTCCTACTTATGGAGGAGGGAGACTTTAGTAATAGGTAGAAAGATGGAGGTAAAACATGTTAAGCAAGAGTCACCAGCATAAAGAATACACTTATGCCCACACTTGCCCACACTTTAAATGCAAAGGTTACTACCTGAAATTTACAGGCAGTAGTTTAGCAGAAAAAAATATAAGGAATTTGTTAAAAGAACAGAGATTCCAGCTGCCAGTTCCAGCCCAGTCTGCACTGGTCCTTCACCAGGGCAGAGACTGACAAGAAATAGAATTAAAAGCACAAAGTAAAAAAAAAAAAAAAAGTAAAAGTTACTAGTTCAGATGTGGCGTCTTAATTGAGTGACTGTTTTAACTTTGGACCATGCTTTTTTTCAGAGCAGCTCAAATATTAAAACAAATTTTTTTGCATGCACCACATTCTGGCAAGCCTATAATAGCAAATCATAAAATGTAAACTGGCACAGGTAAAACTACAAAGCCTTTTGATAGTAAAATCTTAGCAAGTATAAAACCCACAATATTACTGGAACTTTTCACCAATGTGTCATCCAGTCTAAAACACAAAGGGTTGCCCAAGGTCTTTTGATTCCTATCTCACTCTGTCTATAGAACAAAAATATACAAAAGCCTATTGATAAGTAAAATCTCACCAAGTATAAACCCCACAATATTACTGGAACTTTTTACCAGTGTGTCATCCAGTCAAAGGGTTTCCCAAGGTCTTTCGATTCCTGTCTCATTCTGTCTATACTCATTAATCAAAACTGCACAAGGACTTTTAAGTGTAAAATACCTTATCCCAGGACAAGAAGGCAGCCTATTCTCACATATGGGTGACGTCATCAGCGGAGCCCGGATACGGAAGCTCGCAAGTAGACTTGCTTGAAGAAAACTCAAAGTTTTGGGTCAACCGCACCGCGTATGCGCAAGTGCCTTCCCGCCCAGCGTAGGGTGCGTCTCCTCAGTTCTCAGTTTTCTGTGGAGCCGAGAAGTCCGTCTTTGACTCTCTGTGTTTAACTTTGTTACTTCGTGCCTTCTATGAACCGCGGTTTGTATTTTTTTCTTCATGAATCGCTGTTCTTGCTTTATTTCTTTTATTTCTAGTTTAAAAAAAATAAATAAATAAATTTTTTTTCAATCTTCCGTCAGTCTGCTGGGGCAGGCTGCTCAGCCTCAGCCCAAGGGCTTCGATCTTGCGGCGGCTATTTTTCCCTCTATTTCCTGGCCTGTCACAAGCTTCAAGAAGTGTAGCCAGTGCCAGCGTGTGATTTCCCTTACGGACCCACACCGTCGGTGCCTCAAGTGCTTTGGGCCGGAACATCACCCGAAGTCGTGCAAGCGCGGAGCTACTCTTCAACCTCGAGCCCTTAAACGTCGTCCTCTTTTGGTGGAGAAGCTGATCGGGATGGATTCTTCCTCCGATCCCTCGACATCAACATAAGAACATAAGAAGTTGCCTCCGCTGAGGCAGACCAGAGGTCCATCTTGCTCAGCGGTCCGCTCCCGCTGCTGCCCATCAGGTCTAATTGCCTGAACAGTGTCCCTGACTAATTTTGTAACTGCCTCTGATCCTCTAATCCTGTCCCTATAACCTACCTCTACTCCTATCTGTACCCCTCAATCCCTGTGTCTTCCAGGTACCTATCCAAACCTTCTTTGAAGCCCTGTAGCGTGCTCCTACTTATCACATCCTCCGGTAGCGCGTTCCATGTATCCACCACCCTCTGGGTGAAAAAGAACTTCCTGGCGTTTGTTCTAAACCTTCCCCCTTTCAATTTCTCTGAGTGCCCCCTTGTACTTGTGGTTCCCCATAATTTGAAAAATTTGTCCCTGTCTACTCTTTCTATGCCCTTCATGATCTTGAAGGTTTCTATCATGTCTCCTCTAAGTCTCCGCTTTTCCAGGGAGAAAAGCCCCAGCTTTTTCAGTCTGTCAGTATATGAGAGGTCCTCCATACCCTTTATTAGCTTAGTTGCTCTTCTCTGGACTCTCTCAAGTACCGCCATGACCTTCTTGAGGTACGGCGACCATTACTGGACACAGTACTCCAGGTGCGGGCGCACCATTGCACGATACAGTGGCAGGATGACTTCCTTCTTCCTGGTCGTGATACCCTTCTTAATGATGCCCAACATTTTGTTTGCCTTCCTTGAGGCTGTGGCGCACTGCGCCGACGCCTTCAATGATGTGTCTACCATCACTCCCAGGTCTCTTTCAAGGTTACTCACCCCTAGCGGTGACCCCCCCCCCCCCCCCCCCCCCCCCCCCCCCCGTTTTGTAAGTGAACATCGGGTTCTTTTTCCCTACATGCATGACCTTGCATATCCCTATGTTGAAGCTCATTTGCCACTTTTTGGCCCACTCTTCCAGCGCTGTCAGATCTTTTTGGAGATCTTTGCAGTCCTCCGTGTTTTCAACCCTGCTGTATAGTTTGGTGTCATCCGCAAATTTAATAACCTCACATTTTTTTCCTACCTCCAGGTCGTTAATAAATATATTGAACAGGAGCGGTCCCAGCACTGACCCCTGCGGAACTCCGCTCGTGACCCATTGCCAGTCTGAGTAATGGCCCTTTATTCCAACCCTCTGTTTCCTGTCCACCAGCCAGTTTTTGATCCATCAGTGGACCTCCCCTTGCACCCCGTGGTTCCATAACTTCCTTAGCAGTCTTTCGTGTGGTACTTTGTCGAAAGCTTTTTAGAAGTCAAGGTAAATGATGTCTATAGATTCCCCTTTATCCACCTGGCTGTTTACCCCCTCAAAGAAGTATAATAAGTTTGTGAGGCATGACCTGCCCTTGCAGAAGCCATGCTGGCTCGGCTTTAGCTGCCCAGTGTTTTCGATGTGTTCCCAGATGCTGTCTTTAATCAGCGCTTCCATCGTCTTTCCCGGGACCGAGGTCAAGTTCACCGGCCTGTAGTTTCCTGGGTCTCCCCTTGAGCCTTTCTTGAAGATGGGCGTGACATTTACTATTTTCCAGTCTTCCGGAATCTCTCCAGTTTTTAAGGATAGGTTGCATATTTGTCGAAGTGGCTCAGCTATTTCGTTCCTTAGTTCCTTGAGTACCCTTGGGTAAATGCCGTCCGGACCTGGCGATTTGTCGCTCTTTAGCCTGTCTATCTGCCTGAGGACATCCACCTTGCTCACCTCTAGTTGGACCAGATTTTCATCCTGATCTCCCTTTACGATCTCCTCGGGTTCCGGAATGTTGGTTGTGTCCTCCCTCATGAAAACTGAAGTGAAGAACTCACGCCCTCGGCCTCACCTTCGACCGAGACTTCTCCTGCTTCTACTGCTTCCACCTCGAGCCTCATCAGACCTTTGTCATTTGCAGTGGCTCTCTCTTCGATGACACCTGCTGTATCTTCCCCTGTTTCCTCAGGTCAGATAGCTCAGCAGAAAGTTCCAGCGGTGGAGCTTAAAGTGCCTAAGACTTCCAAGTCGAAGCACATTTACACTGCCTCGGTGGAATCTCCAGCCAAAGCAGGTGGTCCGATTTCAGACGCGGATCCATCCTTGTCGGCTTCTTTCCAGACCATGTTGGAGAATTCAGTTCCTTACTAATATGGGACCGAAGCTTTTTCCTCTCATCGAGCCTGGGCATTCAGCAGACTCCTGCGAGGTTGAGCCGCTTCCTTTGCCTCAGTCTGAGCTTACACACTCTTTGCAGGGAGCAGAGTCTCTGCGAGTGTCTGGTCTGGCATCCAAGCACGTGAAGCAAGGAGCATAATCTTTGCAACTGCCTCGGCAGGAATCCTCACACTCTGTACAAGGAGCAAAGTCTTTGGGAGTGTATCGAGGTTCCTCCATTAAGCCTCGGGTGGCATCGGCTGCTTCTGTGTCCGAGGCAAAGTCTTCTCGATCTTCGAGATCTGCTTCCAAGCACCGTTTTCACTGACGATCGAGGCCTTTATCGAGGCATACTTCCAGGCATAGTTCTTCTTCTAAAGAATGTCCCTTTTCAACTAAGCCTCGCTCTACTCCTACTTTGACTAGACCGCCGACTCCTCGCTCGAGGTCTCCACATCTGAACCTCGAGGATGCAGTGGTTTCGATTGCTTCGTCCAAGTCTCCATATTCTTTTGAATCTTTTTTCCTGCCGAAGCTTCATCTTCGATCCAGGCTGCCTCGACGTACTCGAGAACTTCTGGAGACAAAGCATTGGCGGATCAGCTATCTTTCTCATCTTTTCTTCATCAGATGGCTGTTGACGTGGATCTTGAATTAGATGCTGGTTCCAAATACTCTAAGGAGTACCTTAAAGTCATGCATCTCCCTCAACCTCTGGCAGAGTCACTTAAGCTTCCTCTTCACAAGCTTTTATCTCAGACTTTTGGTCGATGCCTGGAGACCCCTTATACCATACCAGCTGTTCCAGACAAATTGGACTCTAGGTATAAAACTGTACATCACAAAGGGTTTGACAACTCACAGTTATCTCATCAATCCCTGCTAGTCGAGTCCTCCTTGAAGAGGTCCCATCCTTGCAAGGTTTATGCCACTGTTCCTTCTGGAAGGGAAGGGAAAACTATGGATAAATTCTGACGTCGCATCTATCAAAATGCCATGATATCCTCTAGAGCAGTGGTTCCCAACCCTGTCCTGGAGGAACACCAGGCCAATTGGGTTTTCAGGCTAGCCCTAATGAATATGCATGAAGCAAATTTGCATGCCTATCACTTCCATCATATGCAAATCTCTCTCATGCATATTCATTAGGGCTAGCCTGAAAACCCGATTGGCCTGGTGTTCCTCCAGGACAGGGTTGGGAATCACTGCTCTAGAGTCCTCAATTATAATTTTCATTTTATTACTTATTTGGATACTCAAAAGCACTTTGAATTTCAAGAAGTCCTTGCTTCTTTATCTCAACTCCGATTACATCTCCTCCAGTCATCTTATGATGCCTTTGAGTTGTCTGCCCGGGCAGCTGCTTGCTCTGTAGCCATGCGTTGCCTTGCCTGGCTTCGTACCATTGACATGGACCCTAATCTTCAGGATCGCTTAGCTAATATTCCTTGTGCAGGCAATGACCTCTTTGATGAATTATCGAGGCAGCCACCAAGAAATTGTCTGAACATGAAAAATTATTTGCTTCTATTGTCAGACCTAAGCGAAAGCCAGATCCTTCCAAACCTACACACCTTGCCTCTATCTATCAACAGCGTTTTGCTCCAAGGACGGCTCCTTACAATCGCCCTCCTCTTAAAAAACAGTAACCTCAGAAGCAACAAAAACCTCAACCTTCTGCTGCACCTAAGGCTACTCAGCCTTTTTGACTGTTTAAAACAGAGCATAACCTCTACCGTTCTGACTCTGCCTTCTTTTCCCCCTATAGGAGGTCATCTTCATCTTTTTTACTACTGATGGATGTCAATTACATCCGACCTCTGGGTACTGACTATCATCAGGGAAGGATACTCTCTTCATTTCACTCAGGTTCCACCAGAGCTTCCTCCAAGAGAGTATTCCAATCCTTCCCAGACCGCCCTTCTTCAGGAAGCTCAAGCTCTGCTTCGTCTCCATGCTATCGAACCAGTTCCTCTGGACCAGCAGAACAGGGGGTTTTACTCCCGTTACTTCCTTGTTCCGTAGAAGACGGGCGATCTGCGGCCCATTCTGGATCTCAGGGCTCTCAACAAATTTTTGGTTAAAGAAAAATTTTGAATGTTGTCCCTGGCATCTCTATCCCCTTCTCGAGCAGAACGACTGGTTATGCTCTCTGGATCTCAAAGAGGCCTATACTCACATTCCCATTCATCCGGCCTCCCGTCAATACCTCAGATTTCGGGTGGGGAATCTGCATTATCAATACAGAGTGCTACCCTTCGGCCTGGCTTCCTCTCCCAGAGTGTTCACCAAGTGCCTGGTTGTGATAGCAGCAGCTCTAAGGAACCATGGTCTTCAGGTATTTCCCTACCTCGACGACTGGCTCATCAAAGATTCAACATCTCAGGGTGTTATTGTAGCGACCCAACGGACTACCTGGTTCCTACAAAGTTTGGGATTCGAAATCAACTTTCCCAAATCCCATCTTCAGCCCTCACAGAATCTACAATTCATAGGAGCTGTTCTGGATGCTATCCAGCTCAAAGCATTCCTTCCACAACAACGTCTGGAAGCTCTTCAACTCTGTCATACAGTGTCTTCCCACTCTTTCATCTCAGCGAGACACATGATGGCACTTCTGGGTCACATGGCCTCCACAGTACACGTGACTCCATTTGCCAGACTTCACCTCAGAATTCCTCAGTGGACCCTGGCATCTCAATGGACGTAGGTTTGCGACCCACTTTCTTGACACATAACAGTCACTCCTTCATTGAAGCAGTCTCTCCATTGGTGGATGCTCTCTTCCAGTCTCTCCAGAGGCTTGCTTTTTCAAACACCCCCCCCATCAGAAGGTCCTCACAACAGATTCTTCGACCTACGCTTGGGGCGCTCATCTCGATGGTCTCTGTATCCAAGACCACTGGACCAGTACGGATCGTCGGTGTCATATCAATCTATTGGAACTCAGAGCGATCCTCAAGGCTCTCAATGCTTTCCAACATCTTCTTCACGACCAGGTAGTCATTCGGACAGACAACCAAGTTGCCATGTATTATATCAACAAACAGGGAGGGACGGGATCTGCTTCCCTTTGTCAAGAAGCTCTGAAGGTTTGGGACTGGGCAATCCGCCACAGCACCTTCTTCAAAGCTGTCTATATCCAAGGGGTGAAAAATTGCTTGACAGAAAAATTGAATCGTTTTCTGCAACCTCACGAATGGACACTCCATTCCTCGCCTCTTCATCACATTTTTTCACAGTGGGGAACACCTCAGATAGACCTCTTTGCAGCTCCCCACAACTACAAACTGCCTCAGTTCTGCTCCAGGATATACTCTCCTCATCGCCTTGAGGCAGATGCTTTTCTCCTGGAATGGACGAATCTCTTCTTCTATGCATTCCCTCCTTTTCCTCTCATTCTCAAGACTCTGGTCAAGTTAAAGAACAATCATGCCACCATGATTCTGATTGCTCCCCGGTGGCCGAGACAACCTTGGTACTCCCTTCTACTTCAACTCAACAGCAGGGAGCCATACCTTCTACCAGTTTTTACATCTCTGCTTACACAGAGTCAGGGATCTCTGCTTCATCACAACCTGCAGTCTCTACACCTGACAGCTTGGTACCTCTCAACTTGACTCCTATGCAGTTTTCTCAACCTGTCAGAGACATTTTGGAGGCTTCTAGGAAACCTACCACTAGACAATGCTATCACCAAAAATGGACTAGATTTTCTATGTGGTGCTTTTCTCATGATAAGGAGCCCCAACATTCCTCCTTATCTTCTGTTTTGGATTATCTTTTGCACTTATCGACTTCTGGCCTCAAGTCTACATCAATCCGAGTCCATCTCAGTGCAATTGCAGCTTTTCATCAACCTATCGAAGGGAAACCCCTCTCTGCTCATCTGGTGGTTTCCAGATTCATGAAAGGACTTTTCAATGTCAAACCTCATCTCAACCCTCTCTGCTCATCCGGTGGTTTCCAGATTCATGAAAGGACTTTTCAATGTCAAACCTCCTCTCAAACCGCCTCCAGTGGTTTGGGACCTCAATGTTTTCCTTGCTCAACTGATGAAGCCTCCATTTGAACCAATTGACAAGGCTCATCTGAAGTATCTCACTTGGAAAGTGGTGTTTCTCATTGCCCTCACTTCTGCTCGACCAGTCAGTGACCTGCAAGCTTTAATTGCTGATCCACTTTCACGATATTTCATCGCACTCATCCTAAATTCCTCCCTAAAGTGGTCTCAGAATTTCATCTTAACCAATCCATTGTTCTTCCAGTCTTCTTTCCAAAGCCTCATTCTCAACCTGGATAAATAGCTCTTCATACTCTGGACTGTAAACGTGCTTTGGCCTTCTATTTGGAACGCACCAAATCACACAGAACTGCTCCTCAACTTTTTGTCTCCTTTGATCCCAATAAGTTGGGACATCCTATCTCTAAGCGTACCATCTCCAACTGGATGGCTGCTTGTATCTTATTCTGCTATGCCCAGGCTGGATTACTCCTACACAGTAGAGTCACAGCCCATAAAGTTAGAACAATGGCAGCTTCAGTAGCTTTCCTCAGATCTACACCTATTGAGGAAATTTGCAAGGCTGCTACTTGGTCCTCGGTTCATACTTTCACTTCTCACTATTGTCTGGATACTGTCTCCAGATGGGATGGACAGTTTGACCAAACAGTATTACAAAATTTATTCTCTTAAATTGCCAACACTCCCTCCATCCCATTTTGGTTAGCTCCAAAATGGTGGGCCTTCCCAGTGCATCCTGGGATATACTGGAAGGAGCATAAGGACCTGAATGGCTCAGACTAGGCCTATCCCCGTACATCCCAAGATTCACTGGGAAGGCCCACCATTTTGGAGTGGCAGGCCTAAGAGCAGGCGGGATTGGGCATTCCTCCTGCTGTCTTCTTCACATACAGGTGTGGGGGTCTTACTTGGAAGGTGGTTTTTCTCATTGCCCTCACATCTGCTCGAAGAGTCAGTGAGCTGCAAGCATTAGTTGCTGATCCACCTTTCACTGTGTTCCATCATGACAAGGTGGTCCTTCGTACTCATCCTAAATTCTTACCTAAAGTGGTTTCAGAATTTCATCTCAACCAATCCATTGTTTTTCCAATGCCTCATTCTCACCCTGGAGAACCAGCTCTTCATATTCTGGACTGTAAACGTGCTTTGGCCTTCTACTTGGAACGCACCAAACCACACAGTACTGCTCCTTAACTTTTTGTCTCCTTCGATCCAATTTCTAAGCATACCATCTCCAACTGGATGGCTGCTTGTATCTCTTTCTGCTATGCACAGGCTGGGTTAGAACACAGAGTTGAGTTACAGCCCACAAAGTCAGAGTAATGGCAGCTTCAGTGACTTTCCTCAGAAACACACCTATTGAGGAAATTTGTAAAGCTGCTACCTGGTCGTTGGTTCATACTTTCACTTCTCACTATTGTCTGGATGTTTTCTCCAGATGGGATGGCCATTTTGGCCAGAGAGTATTATAAAATTTATTCTCCTAAGTTGCCAACGCTCCCACCATTCCATTCTGGTTAGCTTGGAGGTCAGCCATATGTGAAAATAGGCTGCTTGCTTTTCCTGGGATAAAGCACAGTTACTTACCGTAACAGTTGTTATCCAGGGACAGCAGGCAGCTATTCTCACAACCCACCCACCTTCCCTGGTTGGCTTCTCTGCTAGCTATCTGAACTGAGGAGACGCTCCCTGTGGTGGTGGTGGTGGTGGGGGGGGGGGGGGGTAAGGCTCTCACGCATGCGCGGTGCGGGCGACTCGAAACTTCTACGTTTTTATAAGCAAGTCTGCTTGCGAGGCTGTCCGCATCCGGGCTCCATGGATGACATCACCCATATGTGAGAATAGCTGCCTGCTGTCCCTGTATAACAACTGTTACGGTAAGTAACTGTGCTTTTTAGAAGCCTCCAGGAAACCAGCCACTCAGCAGTGTTATCAACAAAAGTGGACACGTTTTTCTTCCTGGTGTCTTCATCACTATGATCTGATGTCTATCTCAGTTTCACTGTTCTTGGATTAACTTCTCCATTTGTCTGACTCGGGACTCAAGTCTACTACTATTAGTCTATCTCAGCGCTATTACAACTTTTCATCAAGCAGTAGAAGGTAAACCTCTAACTGCTGATCCTCTGGTCTCCAGATTCATGAAAGGTCTTTTCAATGTTAAACCACCTCTCAAACCACCTCTAGTGGTCTGTGATCTCAGTGTGGTTCTTGCTCAATTGATGAAGCCTTTATTTGAACCGATGTCTACGGCTCATCTTAAATACTTTACATAAGAACATAAGATTTGCCGCTGCTGGGTCAGAACAGTGATCCACTGTGCCCAGCAGTCCGCTCATGTGGCGGCCCTTAGGTCAAAGACCAGTCCCCTTTTTAGTCTAGCCTTACTTGCGTATGTTCTGTTCCAGTAGGAACTTATCCAACCTTGTCTTGAATCCCTGAAGGGTGCTTTCCCCTCTTTACGTTTTTATGGAACTTTTTCCCTTCTAACTTTAGCGAGTGCCCTCTCGTTCTCTTCACCTTGGAGAGGGTGTATAATCTCTCTTTCTCTACTAAGTCAATTCAATCAATATCTTGAATGTTTCGATCATGTCCCTTCTCAGTCTTCTCTTTTCAAGGGAGAAGAGGCCCTGCTTTCTAGCCTCTCGTTGTACGGCAACACCCCCTACTCTCTTAACCATTTTTGTCATTCTTCTCTGGACCCTTTCGAGTAGTACTATGTCCATTTTCATGTACGGCGACAAGTTTTGGACGCAGTATTCCAGGTGGGGGCGTACCATGGCCCGATATAACGGCATGATAACCTTTTCAAGTCTGTTTGTGATCCCCTTCTTAATCATTCCTAGCATTCTGTTTGCCCTTTTTGCTACCGCCACAAATTGCACAGACGGTTTCATTGACTTATCTACAAGTACTCCCAAGTTTCTTTCCTGGGGCTCTCACCGAGTATAGCACCGGATATCCTGTATTTGTGCATATGATTTTTGTTACCGACATGCATCACCTTACACTTATCCACGTTGAACCTCATTTGCCATTTCGTGGCCCATTCCTCAAGCGTATTTGTCTCGTTATAGGTCTTCGTAGTCCTTCTGTATCCTCGCTACTCTGAATAACTTTGTATCATCCTCTAATTTAATCACCTCACTTGTCGTGCCAATTTCCAGGTTGTTTATAAATATGTTGAAGAGCACAGGTCAAACCCTGCGTCACTCCACTCAGGACGTTTTTTCAGTCCAAGTATTGTCCCTTCACCCCCACTCTGTTTCCTATCCGCCAACCAGTTTTTAATCCACTTGAGTATATCATCCTCAATTCCATGGCTCACAATTTTTCAAAGTAGACGTTCATGCGGAACCTTGTCGAGCCCCTTCTGAAAATCTAGATATACGATGTGAACCGGGTCACCCTTGTCTATCTGCCCATTTACTCCTTTGAAGAAGTGCAGTAAGTTTGACAAGCAAGATCTTCCTTTGCTGAAGCCTTGCTGGCTGGTCCTCATCAGTTTGTGTCCGTCAAGGTAATCGATGGTGCGGTTCTTTATCAGCTCCTCTACCATCTTTCCCAGTACCGAAGTCAGACTCACTGGTCTATAGTTTCCCGGATCTCCCTTCGAACTTTTCTTGAAGATCGGCATAAAATTTACCACTTTCCAATCTTCCGGAATCTTTCCTGATTTGATCGACAGATTGAATATTAATTGGAGCAGTTCATCTATAACCCCATTCAGTTCCTTGATTACCCTCAGGTGGATGCCGTCCGGTCCCGGGGATTTATCGTTTTTAAGCCTATCAATCTGTCTGCATACCTCTTCTAGACAGTTTCCTGTCTTCATTTTCTGTGTATAGCCTGTCCGCTTCTGGTATACTGGATATATCCTCTTCGGTAAATACAGATGCAAAAAATATGTTTAGTTTGTCAGCGATTGCTTTGTTCTCCTTTAGTACTCCCTTTATTCCCTGGTCATCTAACGGCCCCTTTGCTTCCTTCGAGGGTCCCAAGTTTTTGCCTCCTTGGCTATTTTTTCTTTGTAGTCTCTTTTGTCCCCTCTTATGGCACTTGCTTTGATGTTTGTGTGTTTTTCCAGTTTTCATCCGTTTTTGTCCTTTTCTATTCCTTAAACGAAGTCTTCTCGTCTCTGGTCGCTTTCTTCACCGCTACAGTGAGCCATACCAGTTCCTTCTTGTTTTTCCTCTTCGAACCCTTGTTGATATGCGGTATATATAAATTTTGCGCCTCTGTGACTGTGTCCTTAAAAAGGGACCGTGTTTGCTCTAGCTTATTTACAGTGCTTATCCTCTTCCTAATCTTCTTCTTCACCATGACTCTCAACCCTTTTCAGAAGTTCAGTGCCATGGCCGTCATTCTGATTCAATTTTTTGTTCCTGTGTCTAGGTTAAAGTGGATCATGTTGTGATCACTGTTTCCCAGTGTCCCTTCTACTTCTATACCTTATGCTGGTCCTCGTAGTCCATTTACAATTATGTCTAGAATTTCATTTTCTCTCGTATTTTCCATGACAAGTTGTTCTAGGAAGCAATCGCCTAAGCATCCAGGAACTTGGTCTCTCTACTGCAGCTGGAGTTGCCTAGGTTCCAATCTATCCCCGGATAATTGAAGTCACCCGTGATAATTGTGTTGTCTCCTTTGTATTCGTATTTAATCTCATCTGTCATTTCTTCATTAGTCTCTTCAGACTGGCCTGGGGGTCGGTAGTAGATGCCGATCTTCGTATCTGTTCCATATGTTCCCGGTATTTTGGCCCATAGAGACTCTACCTTATTGTTCGTTTTTGGCGTGTTCTCTCTGGTAGTCTCAGTTCCCTCTTTTATGTATAAGGCAATACCCCCATATTTTTGTCCTACTCTGTCTCTGCGGTATAGCTTGTATCCTGGTAATACAGTGTCCCAGACGTTGTCCTCGTTCCACAATGTTTCTGTGATGCCAATGATGTCTAGGTTATCTTTTTGTGCTATAGCTTCCACTTCCCCCATTTTATTCCGTAGGCTCCTTGAGTTTGTGTACATGTACTTAAGTTTTCGGCCTGTTATTTTCTTGCACTTTCTTCCTCCTTCTGTCTCCCTCGCTTCTGACCCTTTTGATCCGTCAGGATTTCTATCTTGCCTATGATCCGGTGAGTCTTCTCTGCAATCTTCTTGCATGGTATCCTGTGGGTATATCATTTCCAGAACCATCTACCATCTCACGCGCTTCTGCCAGAAGAGTGAGCTTCAAGCATTGGTGGCAGACCCACTATTCACTGTATTCCACCACGACAAGGTGGTGCTCCACACACATACAAAATTTCTTCCGAAAGTTGTCACTGAATTCCATTTCAATCAATTGATTGTGCTTCCAGTATTTTTTCCTAAGCCTCATTCTCATTCAGAAGAAACGACACTTCACACTCTGGATTGCAAGCGGGCTTTAACCTATTATCTCAGCAGGACAAAGCCGCTAGAACATCTCCTCAAGTTTTTGTCTCCTTTGATCCTAACAATTTGAGGCATCCTATTTCCAAGAGGACAATTTCCAACTGGTTGGCTTCCTGCATATTGTTCTGTTACACTCAGGCTGGGCTGCAACTGGAGAGTTGTGTCACAGCCCATAAAGTTAGAGCTATTTCAGCTTCAGTAGCTTTCCTCTGATCTACCCCTCTTGAGAAATATGCAAAGCTGCTACTTGGTCCTCTGTTCATACATTCACCTCACATTACTGGGATGGGCAGTTCGTCCAATCAGAATTACAAAATTTATTTTCCTAAAAGGCCAACATTCCCACCATCCCATTCTGGTTAACTTGGAAGTCACCTACATGTGAGAATATGCTGCCTGCATGTCCTGGGATAAAGCACAGTTACTTACCGTATCAGGAGTTATCCAGGGTCAGCAGGCAAATATTCTCACAACCCACCCACCTCCCGTGGTTGGCTTCTTAGCTTGTGTACTGAACTGAGGAGCTACACGCGTGCATGCGGGCTATCATGAACTTTCTAAATTTCTTAAAGTGGTGATGCACTTTTAAAGTGTCTGAACCAGGACTTCATGGATGACGTCACCCACATGTAAGAATATCTGCCTCCTGTCCCTGGATAACACCTGTTATGGTAAATAACTGCTTTACCAAAGGCCTTTCTTGGGGTGCTCATTGCACACAGCAGGTTAGTTCTACATTGTTCCTCAATGTTTATCTGAGTTGCCTTTGTCTCTGTTTATTACTTGTTAATATTTTACAGAGCAAACTAGTTTGTGAGTTACTTAAATGTTTATGGGGATTCTTCCCTGTACCCCCTTGACCTGGATTTGCAGGAATGGGCTTGGCGTTCAGACTGAACTAATTCTAACACTAGGTGAAGTGCAGCATGTGTTCTGAAAAGATGTGGATATCTGCAGCACCTGGACTGCGGGTTGGGATTGAACACCTAGCATATGGAATCCTCCAGGGATGAAACTGAATGAAGATTATCAAAGGTATAAACCTAATCTTTCTTTGCTGAATATACAAACTGCTCTTCAAATTTGGTGATACATTAGAATCCCGATTTAACTGATATTCAAGCAACTAGCATACTCACCTAACCGGCAAAAAAAATAAAATTGTCCCCGAAGCAGCAGCGGTCCTGAGCTGCGAGCCCCCCTCCCTCCAGCTCCAAAGCAGTGGTAGCGGTCCTGAGCTGCAAATCCCCCCTCCCTTCCAGCTCCGAAGCAGTAGCAGCAGTCCTGAGCTGTGAACTCCCCCTCCCTCACTTATCCAAAGCAGCAGTGGCAGCCAGTGAGCAGAGGCAGCACTGAAAACAGGCTGCTCATAGCCAGCCCTGGCAGGGCCTTTCCTCTGATGTGACACTTCTGATGCAGCAGAGGATAGGCCTTGCCAGGGCTGGTCATGAGCAGCCTGTTTTCAGCACTGCCTCTGCTGACTGGCTGCCGTTTTAGTAAGTGAGGGGGTCCAGGAGGCCAGACCCACGCAGAGGGAGGGTTGGGGGGAGCAGGTTTGCTGGTGGACCTGAAGTATTATATTGTATTGTGTGTTTATTTATTACTTGCCTTATACAAAGTGAAGTACAAATTAACAAACATAATAAATGTCATTACAAACATAAATTAGTATACTACTATGTTTCACAGATATTATAACTATATATTCTTATCCTTTAGTAATTTTATATAAAAAGATTTTTTGGTGATGTGCTCAGACCTGTAACCCAATAAATAGTGTAGTCACTGTATTGAGTTTAACAAGGGGACCATCATTGCAATCACCTGTCCCCGACCCTCCCTGAATGAACTTGAACTTATTCAGATTCTATAATAGTACTTATCTGAATGGCGCTGTTTACATCCGGGGTCTAACAGGATCAACCCCCTTTTCCGCTTAGCTTCCTTTAAAAGCGCACAGTTACAGCAGTGCTTTGCAGATGGCCAGAAGATTTTGAACGTGTCTGGCCTCAGTTAGCCAGTAACAGGTATTTAGACAATTTAATTAGAAAAACTGTAATAATATTTAGACAAGTTGAAGCTTGGATCTTATAAAATAATTGTTAAGCAAAGTAAAATAAAATAATGACCATGTTTTGATTTAGATTTAGATTTTCAGTGTCCCTCCCCGACGAAGAATACGAAACTCGAGTCGGGGGGACGGGGATTGATGACTACATAAATTATCACCTTTGGATTTTAAGCATCACTTTATTCGTTTGACCACAGTCACCATTGAGATTTAACCAGCCCAAGTTTAACAACAAATACCTCTCCATTCAGATAAGTACTATTATAGAATCTGAATAAGTTCAAGTTCATTCAGGGAGGGTCGGGGACAGGTGATTGCAATGATGGTCCCCTTGTTAAACTCAATACAGTGACTACACTATTTATTGGGTTACAGGTCTGAGCACATCACCAAAAAATCTTTTTATATAAAATTACTAAAGGATAAGAATATATAGTTATAATATCTGTGAAACATAGTAGTATACTAATTTTAGTTATTCACAGAGTAACATTGTATATTTCCCAATTATTGTTCGGATTACAAACATAAAACCATTCCGAATTACAATCTAAAAAACATAAGAACATAAAACGGTTAGCAGTGATTAAGCTTCAATATTCAAAGCACATCTTCACATAGCCACAAACATAGTCCCTCATTCTTCACCTATATTTCATTTTGAAGAACAGATAGCGTTTCAGTAATCTTTTAAATTTTTTCAAATTCCCCTGTCACCATATATATTGCAGAAGCCTGTTCCATTCCTCTGGACCAGTGCAGGAGAACACACCTGCCCTTGTTGTTTGCAATTTTAGCTCCTTTCTCGACGGGTCTTGAAATCCCAGTGGTCAGAGGAACGCAACTTTGAAGCGCAACATAATATGATAGTCAATGAGGTATTTGGGGGCCAGCCCATGTAGACTCTGATAAATTACCAACAGCAGCTTTTATCTGACGCGGAAATACATGTTAAGCCAATATAGCTTGATGTAATAGTCGGATACATGTTCGCCTTTTGTTAATCTGAACAATGTCCATTTGATGGAATTTTGCACTACCTTCAACACGTGAAAAACAGTGGAAGGCAAGCCAAGTAGAACAATATTACAATAGTCGAGGCTAGACATCGCAACTGACTGAAGGACATGTTTATAATTGCCCCATGAAAGGTAAGCAGACAAACTTACCCAGTACCCTCAACTTAGAGGAAGTATGTGTGGACCTATGGTGGGAGGGTCCAGCAGGGAGCAGGGGAGGGGAAATGGATGGATGCTGGACCCACAAGTGGGGGGAGAGATAAAGTGACCTAGAAAGAAGGGAAGAACAGATACTAGACCTACTAGTGGGGGATGATAGAGGTGGGAAGGGAGACAAAACTATTTTTACAGTAACTCTCAAGCAACCATAAACTACAGTTATGCAGCAGCCATCAGTCCCCATGGGTGCCGTATAACTGAAAGTTTTTTGTATGTAATGTTGTGACTTAGGTAACAGATGTATAAAATATATCTCGGAACTGTTTTGTTTATATTGGAACTAGTCTTTAAGCCTGTTACATTAACGGGTGCTAGAATAGATGTCTGTCTGGGGTTTTTTTTTTCTTTGTGTCTCTCTCCTTGCACGCTGCCTGTCTGTTATTTTTTCTGTCTGTGTCTCTCCCTATGTCCTTAGTGCCCTCATTGCCTCCTTCCTATGTCCTTAGTACCTCTTCCTATGTCCTTAGTGTCCCCATTACCTCCTTCCTGTGTCCTTAGTGCCCCTTCCTATGTCCATAGTGTCCCTAGTGCCTCCTTCCCATGTCCTTAGTACCTCTTCCTATGTCCTTAGTGCCCCCAGTGCCTCTGTACTGTGTCCTTAGTGCCCCAGTGCCTGCGTACTGTGTCCTTATTGCCCCAGTGCCTGCGTACTGTGTCCTTATTGCCCCAGTGCCAGCGTACTGTGTCCTTAATGCCCCCAATGCCTCCTTCCTTTGTCCTTAGTGCCCCCAGTGCCTCCTTCCTTTGTCCTTAGTGCCCCCAGTGCCTCTGTCCTGCTTAGTGCCCTCAGTGCATCCTATGTCTTTAGTGCCCTCAGTGCCCATTTCTATGTCCTTAGTGCCCCGAGTGCCTCTTTATGTCCTCATCATTATCTTCCAGACTTTGTCCCACCCCCACCCCCGATGCCAGCTTGCCTGCCTCCCATCCTCCTAAGCAACATTTTTCCATTTAACCCTCGATGCCAGTCTGCCTATCTCCCATCCCCCTGAGCAGCATGTTTCCATTAACCCCTCCGATGCCAGCCTGCCTGCCTGCCTCCCATCCCCCTGAGCAGCATGTTTGCATTGAAACCCTTCACCTCCCCTCCGATGCCTGCCTGCCTGCCTTCCATCCCCCTTCCATTGAACCCCCCACTCCATGCCAGCTTGCCTGCCTCCCATCCCCCTGAGCAGTATGTTTTTAATCCCCGCCCTCCCCGCTGACCCTACCCGGCACACCAGAACCCCCCGTTGACCCTCCCAGCCGATCCTCCCACCGCTACACGGCCGACAAACCTCGCAGCTCCAGCAGCGTCCCAGGCACAGTAAACACGCTGCTTCGGCTCTTCTACTGGCCTAATTTCCTCTGCCGTATCCCTGATGACGTCATCAGTTACGCAGCAGAAGAGCCGAAGCAGCATGTTTAGTGTGCCTGGGACGCTGCTGGAGCTGCGAGGTTTGTTGGCCGTGTAGCGGTGGGAGGGTCAATGGGGGTTTCTGATATGGCGGGTAGGGTCGGCGGGGGAGAGTCGCGGCGTGTTAGTGGTGTGCTGGGTAGGGTCGGCGGCGGGGGGGGGAAGGAGGGGGAGTAATGGTGTGTTACCTGGCCGGTTCTTCAACGCGCGCATTCGCACTCTGCCAGCACAGCGCGAAAGATCAGGGATCAGGGAAGCACGGGATAAGAGTGCGCATGCGCACTTAGCATATTATTATTATAGATTATATTGCTGTACTCTTTGTTTAGCATTTTCATAAGCAAGTTTTAAATAATATTTTCCCTATTTACATTGTGTGGGCTAAATAATTTTGGTCAGAATATGAGGTGTTTTGTGTTTTATGTAGCCTCTTGCTAAAATTGATGATCATTTTGTACCTCTGATTTCAGTATAGTTGTATATGAGAGCAGATTATAAACTGAATGCAGATACAAATCAAAGTTATAATTAAGTATTTTATAACAAGTTAGAAATCACAGTGTGCAAGCAAGAATTCTTAATGTTATGATTTTTGAAAATTTTGTAATATACCTTTGATTTATTTGGGGGAAAAAAATCATAAACCATTAATTTTAGGTGCCAAGATTAACATCTTTGAAAATTGTGACAGTTAAGAGCTATTACAGAGATTGAAATTTCTATATTAAAATGTTGAAACATTATCTTGCAGTGTTATTTTTGTGAATAATTTTGCCTTTGGTCCTGAGGTGGATCACCAACTGAAGGAGCGATTTGCCAACATGAAGGAAGGTAATAGGATTAATCTGAAATGCAGTTTTTTTTCTCATATTTTATTTGTTGAACTCTAAATAAGATAATGTGGGGTTGATATTCAAAGTGATTTATCCAGGCAGGAGAGACTTAAATTGGGCTCAGTGGACTTCTGACCAGTATTCAGCAGCACTTAACCAGGTTGTACAGCTTAATATTGGCCAGTGAGGCCATCTTAATTTGAAGCAACAGAGAGGCGTTCTAGAGGTGGAGTGGGGCAGAAACCAACAGTTATGCTAGTACCAGCAAAATTCAGTGCATAGCTAAGCAGGCAAACAGGTCCGCGCAAGAAGCAGTCCTAACTATGCCCATTTATCTATGCTGGTTCTGGCACTGAATATGGTCTGGTGCCAGCACATGGTTATGGTTGTCTTTATTTGATATACCATCTGCTCCCAGACCCCTCCAACCATAAAAGCACCCTCCCACAAGACTCTTCTCCCCACCACCATCATCGTCTTACCTCTACAATCCATGGTAGTCTAGTAGACAGAGAGCAGGAGTGATGCCCATTCACTCTTGCCCATCATGGTTCCTCTACATTGGCTGCCATAACCTCAGGTGGCAGCCTTATAGAACTACCGAAGTATCACGAGACTGTTGTTGGAGGTTGCAGCAGACATTTTGAAGGAGGATCCACAATATGCAGGAGTGAGTGGGCATTATTCCTGCCCTTATGTGCTAGACCATGGGATTGTGCAGGTGTGTCTGGAGAAGGAGGATCAATCTTCCGAGGGGTGGGGGGTGTTGGTTGGCAGGGGGATGGCATACTCTTTGAGGGGGAAGGGGGCAGACCTAGTCAGATAGCCTTATGTGTGTCCCAGGTGATATGCAATTAGGACCTGCATAAGAAGGACTCTGGTTGAATATCAGCCAGGTCCTGCTTAATGGCAGCTTTCTTCTATCCGGTTAGCCCTGAATAATCTATGCCAGTGGTCAGATATGACCTGGCATTGAATATCGGGGTTCTAATTCTACCTGCTGAATTCAGCATTTTAAAAAAAAGAAAGAGAAATATATACTATATAAACTCACCACTGATGGCTGAATAATGTATTTGGTTAGTTTCCATATAAAGGATGCTGAAATTTGTAGCTGCAGGCACTGAAGTTCAAATTCTGTTGCAAAGATATACAAAATTATGTACTATAGCTGTTCCTTCCCCCTATTCATGAACTTTGCAGAAGGGTTTCATTCAAATCTTCTAACTCCTTCCCTTTTGCACTGGAGAACAGCTCCCTCTTCAGGTTTTCCTTTTGCAGGTGAACTCAGAAGGTGTGTTTTGATCTGATCTGCTTTCTTTTCTTATTATTGGGTATTTTTGCCATCAATTTTCTATAATTCTGCATGGTTTCGGTGCTTGGAAGTCCCCTTCTTAGGCTTATTCCACTTGGGAACGGACACAATCCCATGTTGCTGGTTGCGGGCCAATCTCACACAAGAGTACCTGTGGAGCTAGCCTGCTTTATGTCCCTTCAGGAGCATAGGATCCATTCCACTGGGAGCTTGCTCGCCTGCTGATTTATTAGAGACTGAGTGGCCCCTGTGTAACAACCCTGCAAATTTTCCCTCCTGATGTATTGTGTAGCTTTTGGGGGTTGGCATCTGTGGTTGGGGTCTGACTGATTGGCATCCAGAAGATTTCCAGCAGTGGACTTATTCCTGATACTTTCTGAGACAAAATTAATTTCCCTGAAGGCAGGCTGCTGCAAGCTGACAGGCACCAGAAGTCATAGTGAGTATTCCCATTATTCACTATGGGTAAAATGGGGGGGGGGGGGGCTCTGAAATACCTAGATTCTAGGGTCAAGGTTTCCCTACCTCCAAAACCCCCTTTTTCAATATTTTTTGTTTTTCAGTTCTCAATGGACCATTTTTACCATGAATTTTCTAGCGGTGACCATCTTGAATTTTTAGCGAATTTTTTTTTTTCTTTCTTCAAAGTTGTTTTTCCTGCCTCAAAACCCCTCATTTTGGCTAGAGATCATCTGTAATGGATTCTCCAGGTCAGTTTAGCCCTAATACATGCATTTTTTGTGTGGAGTTACCAGCTGAAGAGTGGCCGTGCTCTAGGACAGGAGAGGAAGAGGCGGGAGCTTCAGGCTCAGCCATTCTTCAGTCCTCCAGGGTGCTAGAGCCCCAGAAAGCTCGGTCTTTGGGAAAGAGATCCCGCACATAGCAAGTGGGCTAAACTCAAGAACGTGGAGGCAGAGGAGGCCTGACCTATCCAGTCTCCAGAGGCCTCTGGTCCAAGGATATTCTGACTGTCATTCTCCTGTGAAAAGCTTACTTTATCCCAGGACAAGCAGGTAGCCCATTCTCACAGAGCCCCAATGCGGACAGCCTCGCAAGCAGACTTGCTTGTAGAAACTTCAGAAGTTTCAAGTCAGCCGCACCGCGCATGCACAAGTGCCTTCCTGCCCAGCACAGGGCGAGTCTCCTCAGTTGTCAGTTTTCTGCGGAGCTGAGAAATCTGTACTTTAACGTTCTGCGCTGAACTTCGTTCACTTCATGCCTTCTCTCACTGCGGTTTGTGTTATTTTTAATCGCTGTGTTACTTATTTTCTTTTAATTTATAAATTAAAAAAAAGACTATTTTATTTTTCTTCGTTGACTGATTGGCGGGGCAGGCCGCTCGGCCGCAGCCTGCGGGCTTCGACTTCGCAGCGGCTATCTTCCCTCCTATGTCCTGGCCAGTAACAGGCTTCAAGAAGTGTAGCCAGTGCCAGCGTGCGATTTCTCTCACGGACCTACACCTCTGGTGTCTCAAGTGCCTCGGGCCTGACCATAGTCCTAAGTCGTGCGAGCGCTGTGCTACTCTTCAACCTTGAGCCCTTAAATGTCGGGTTTTAGTAGAAAAACTCTTCAGGATGGACTTTTCAGTGACACCCTCGACCTCGAATGCTGTCTCAGTCCCACCTTCCACCGAGGGTCCTTCTGCTTCCACGACTCTGACCTCGATTCTCAACAGAACGTCATTGTTTGGATCGTCTTTAGCCTTGAGTACACCTGCTTGACGTCAGAAAGAAGACTTCGTGTCAGCATTAGCAGAAGCAATAGCAGGGCGGTTAGATAACAGCAGACCGGGGGAAAGGAAGGAGGGAAGCTTTTTTTTAATTTTTTTTTGGCGCGGTAGGGAGGGAAGGAGGTAGGCAGGCAAGCTGGATGGCTTTGGCCAGGGAGGGGGAGGTAGACAGGCACGCAGGCTGGCTTCAGGAGTGGGGGTGGGACAAAGTCTGGAAGGCAGTGAGAGGGACATAGGAAGGAGGCACTGGGAGCACTAAAGACATAGGAAGGAAGTTTCAAGTTTCATTAATTTTAATTTACTGACCATCGACGTGCATCTAGCGCTGGGGGCACTAAAGACATAGGAAGGGGCACTAAAGACATGGGATGGAGGCACTGGAGGCACTAAGGACATGGGAAGGAGTCACTGGGGGCACTAAAGACATGGGAAGGAGTCACTGGGGGCACTAAAGACATGGGAAGGGGCACTAAGGACATGGGAAGGGGCACTAAGGACATGGGAAGGGGCACTAAGGACATGGGAAGGGGCACTAAGGACATGGGAAGGGAGGCACTGGGGGCACTAAGGACATGGGAAGGAGGCACCGGGGGCACTAAAGACATGGGATGGAGGCACCGGGTGCAATAAGGACATAGGAAGGAAAGATTGAGGGAATAGAAAGGGACAATTCTTGGGCTTAAGTGCAGAAAGAAAGAAATGAAAGAAAGGATACATAGTCAGAAGGAAACGCAACCAGAGACTCGTGAAATCACCAGACAGCAAAGGAAGAAAAATGATTTTATTTTCAATTTAGTGATCAAAATGTTTCAGTTTTGAGAATTTATATCTGCACTATATTTGTCTATTTTTCTATAGTTACTGAAGTGACATTGCATATTTTAAAGTCATCTGCCTTGAAATCTTTGAAACCCCCCCAAATATAAATGATAATTAACATTTACTCTGCATATAGTGAGCTTTGTAAAATTTTATGGTTACAATTATGAATTAATAAGATATTATGTGTACATGAAAAATGAATGGAAGAGATTGGGGGTGGGGCTAGGGCGGGATTGGGGCAGGGCTAGGGCGCATTGGGGATGGGACTGACAATAGATGTCCCCTTTTGATGAAAAAAAAAGAAATGGTCACGTTAAGCATAACCTCCGTTGTTATGCCTCTGTCCTCCCTTCCCCCCATAGGCGGTCATCTCCATCATTTTTACCATCGATGGGAGACCATTACATCCGACCTCTGGGTGCTGTCAATCATCAGGGAAGGATATTCTCTTCATTTTACTCAGGTTCTACCAGAGCTGCCTTCAAGAGAATATCCTTCCAATCCATCCCAGCCCGCCCTTCTTCAGGAAGCTCAAGCTCTGCTTCATCTCCGTGCCATCAAAGAAGTTCCTCTGGAATAGTAGAGCAGGGGGTTTTACTCCCGTTACTTCCTAGTTTCGAAGAAGACGGGTGATCTGCAACCCATTCTGGATCTGGATCTGGATCTCAGCGTCCCTTTACCCCCTTCTAGATCAGAACAATTGGTTATGTTCTCTAGATCTCAAGGAGGCTTATACTCGCATCCTCATTCATCCGACCTCCCGTCAGTACCTCAGATTTCGGTTCGGGAATCTGCATTACCAATACAGAGTTCTAGCTTTTGGCCTGGCTTCATCTCCCAGAGTGTTCACCAAGTGCCTGGTGGTGGTAGCAGCAGCTCTAAGGAACCATGGTCTTCAGATGTTTCCCTACCTAGACAACTGGCTCATCAAAGATTCAACATCTCAGGGGGTTATTGTAGCGACTCAACGGACTATGTGGTTCCTACAAAGCTTGGGATTTGAAATCAACTTCCCCAAATCCCAGCTTCAGCCCTCTCAGAATCTACAGTTCATCAGAGCTGTTCTGGACACTATCCAACTTCGAGCTTTCCTTTCTCAACAACGTCTGGATGCTCTTCTTCATGTCATGCAGTGTCTTCCCGCTCTTCAATCTCAACGAGACACATGATGGTCCTCCTAGGTCACATGGCCTCCACAGTGCACGTGACGCCTTTTGCCAGACTTCACCTCAGAATTCCTCAGTGAACCCTGGCATCTCAGTGGACGCAGGCTTGCGAACCAATCTCTCAACACATTACAGTCACTCCTTCGTTGAGACAGTCTCTCCGCTGGTGAATGCACTCTTCCAATCTCTCCAGGGGCTTGCTGTTTCAAACACCCCCTCATCAGAAGGTTCTTAACAGATTCCTCAACCTACGCTTGGGGGGCTCATCTCGATAGTCTCCATACTCAAGGCCACGGAACCAGTACAGATCGTCAGTGTCACATCAATCTGTTGGAACTCAGAGCGATCTTCAATGCTCTCAAAGCTTTTCAACATCATCTTCACGACCAGGGAGTCTTCATTTTGATGGACAACCAAGTCGCCATGTACTTTGTCAACAAACAGGGAGGAACGGGATCTCCTTCCCTTTGACAAGAAACTCTGAAGATTTGGGACTGGGCAATCCTTCACAACACCTTCCTGAAAGCTATCTACATCCAAGGGGCGAAAAACTGTTTGGCGGACAAATTGAGTCATCTTCTGCAACCTCACAAATGGACACTCAATTCCTCGCCTCTTCATCACATTTTTTCGCAGTGGGGAACTCCTCAGATAGATCTCTTTGCAGCTCTCCACAACCACAAACTGCCTTAGTTCTGCTCCAGGATATATTCTCCTTGAGGCAGATGCTTTTCTACTGGAATGGACAAATCTCTTCCTGTATGCATTCCCTCTCATTCTCAAGACTCTTGTCAAGTTGAAGAACGATCATGCCACCATGATCCTGATAGCTCCTCGGTGACCGAGACGACCTTGGTGTACTCCCTTCTACTTCAACTCAGCAGCAGGGAGTCATACCTTCTACCAGTTTTTTCCGTCTCTGCTTACACAGAGTCAAGGATCTCTACTTCATCCCAACCTGCAGTCTCTGCACATGACAGCTTGGTACCTCTCAACATAACTCCTCTTCAGTTTTCTCAACCTGTAAGAGACATTTTAGAGGCTTCTAGAAAGTCTGCCACTAGACAATGCTACCACCAAAAATGGACTAGATTTTCTACGTGGTGCATCTCTCATGATAAGGAGCCTCAAAATTCCTCCTTATCTTCTGTTCTGGATTATCTTTTGCACTTATACCTTCTGGCCTCAAGTCTAATAATAATAACAGTTTATATACCGCAATACCGTTAAGTTCTATGCGGTTTACAATAGATTAAGCGAGGTACAAATTGATTGAATTTAAGAGGGGGAAGAGGAGAGTTAATAGGGCCAGAAATGCGTTGTTGAGGAGAAAGAGATTAATAGGACAGAGGAATCGCTATGGAGGAGAAAGAAGATGAATGGGTCAGTTGTCTAGATACTTTAGGAACAGTTGAGTTCCTAAAGAGAAGGTGTTCATGGTGTTTTTTCAGTTTACAACCTCTAACTGGGGGGGGGGGGGGGGGAAACGAAGTAGGAATGAGAGCTTCTCTTGTGTCTGTTGGCAGAGAAGGAGAAAAGGTCAATTATGTATTTAGGGGCAAGTCCGTTTAGCGCTTTAAAACAGAAGCAGGCGAATTTAAACTTTATGCGTGGTTCCATCGGTAGCCAATGTAACTGCCAGTAGTAAGGTGATACATGATCAAATTTCTTTAGTCCGAAGATTAATCTGACAGCTGCATTTTGCATTAGTTGTACACGTCGCATATTTTTTTGGGAAATGGCTAAGTAGGCGATGTTACATCATAGAAACATAGAAACATAGAAGATGACGGCAGAAAAGGGCTACAGCCCATCAAGTCTGCCCACTCTGCTTACCCACCCCCTGTCTATGCCCTAATGACCCAATTTCCTTATCTTGACCCTCGTAGGGATCCCACATGGGTATCCCATTTATTCTTAAAGTCTGGCACGCTGTCTGCCTCGATCACCTGCACTGGAAGCTTGTTCCAATGATCAACCACTCTCTCTGTGAAGAAATACTTTCTGGTGTCACCATGAAATTTTCCGCCCCTGAGTTTGAGCGGTGCCCTCTTGTGGCCGAGGGTCCCTTGAGAAAGAAAATATCATCTTCCACTTCGACACGTCCCGTGAGGTACTTAAATGTTTCGATCATGTCTCCCCTCTTCCTACGTTCCTCAAGAGTGTAGAGCTGCAATTTGTTCAGTCTCTCTTCGTACGAGAGACCCTTGAGCCCCGAGATCATCCTGGTGGCCGTCCGCTGAACCGATTCAATTCTGCGCACATCTTTACTGTAATGTGGCCTCCAGAATTGAATCGGTTCAACGGACGGCCACCAGGATGATCTCGGGGCTCAAGGGTCTCTCGTACGAAGAGAGACTGAACAAATTGCAGCTCTACACTCTTGAGGAACGTAGGAAGAGGGGAGACATCGATCTACATCGATCCGAGTCCATCTCAGTGTAATTGCTGCTTTCCATCAGCCTATTGAAGGGAATCCCCACTCTGCTCATCTGGTGGTTTCCAAATTTATGAAAGGACTCAAACCTCCTCCAGTGGTTTGAGATCTCAATGTTGTTCTTCCAGTGTTTTTTTCAAAAGCCTCATTCTCACCCTGGAGAACCAGCTCTTCATACTCTGGACTGTAAACGTGCTTTGGCCTTTTACTTGGAACGCACCAAACCATCAGAAGTGCTCATCAACTTTTTGTCTCCTTCGATCCAAACGGGACATCCAATCTCCAGCTGGATGGTTGCTTGTATATCTTTTTGCTATTCCCAGGCTGGACTACATATACAGAGTCGAGTCACAGCCCATAAAGTCAGAGCCATGGCGGCTTCAGTAGCTTTCCTTAGATCTACTCCTATTGAGGAAATTTGTAAAGTTGCCACCTGGTCCTCGGTTCATACTTTCACCTCTCATTATTGTCTGGTTGTTTTCTCCAGATGGGATGGCCATTTTGGCCAGAGAATATTACAAAATTTATTCTCCTAAGTTGCCAACGCTTCCACCATCCCATTCTGGTTAGCTTGGAGGTCACCCATATGTGAGAATGGGCTACCTGCTTGTTCTGGGATAAAGCAGTTACTTACCATGTTATCCAGGGACAGCAGGCAACTATTCTCACAACCCACTCACCTCCCCTGGTTGGCTTCTCTGCTAGCTATCTGAACTGAGGAGACTTGCCCTTTGCTGGGCTGGAAGGCACTCGCGCATGCGCGGTGCGGCTGACTCAAAACTTCTGAAGTTTCTACAAGCAAGTCTGCTTGCGAGGTTGTCCGCATCGGGGCTCCATGGATGATGTAACCCATATGTGATAATAGCTGCCTGCTGTCCCTGGATAACAACTGTTACGGTAAGTAACTATGCTTTATGGGCCTGGGAAACGCTGTGCTGCCCGTGAGTGCATCAGTTTCACCTCATGGGGATTCATGTCCCAAGCAGGCATCTCTGCCTCATAACACATCAGCTCCTAGTGCCAGTGACAATTCAGAGCAGAGCTGGGAGGACTGAAGTCAGTTTTCACACCTTTGTTGTCACAAGGCTCTGCTGTGTCCTTGGATGATTTGGGATCTCTTTCAGGGACCAGAGGTCAAGAAGCTGTGGTGACTGTTGATCACAGGATAATACCTCTGTGTGCCATCATTTCAGATATGCTTCCGTTTCACATGCCATTTCTGACACCCTCTGTATGTTGAAGCTGGATTCTAAACAACCCTCAGTGTTCTGTTATGAATGGCACATTTCACAGATGACCTTTTTTCCAGCTCATCTGGACATCACCTTCTTAGTCACTGACTAGTGGTGGATACCTTAGGGTTCCCTAAAGGTAGATAAAGCTATGTCTAGGCTTTATCCTATAGCTCTGGACTTCCAACAGCTGTTTTCAGAGCTGAAAGTGGATTCTGTGGTAGCATAAGTGACTAAGCGCACCTCCTTTCCTAGTGAGGGTGAAGTTCTGAAGGATGCATAGCATCGTAAGGTGGACGTGATCCTTAAAAGACAGCTTGAAGTGCTAACTTTGGGTATCAAAGCAGCAGCAGCTGCCTCCTTCATAACACAAGTCTACCATACCAGATTGTGGAATATTTCATTGGAGCTGGGGGACACCTGTCCCTATGTGATTATTGAGGGAGTGGATTATATAGATGATGCTCTTTATGACATCATTAGAGTCATCAGCAAAGTTTCTGCTTACTCTGTTTCTACCCATCGGATGCTCGATTGGACAGTGGGTGGGCGATTCAGCTTTCAAGGCCACTCTTAGTAAATTACCCTGTAAGGGACAGATGCTTTTTGGTAAAGATTTGGATGAACTGATGACCAGCGTGGTAGATCGCCGTCTAAAATCCCTCTTGGAAAGCAGGGTTTGTCATTCCACTGGGAGCAGCAGAGGCAATTTTTTGTTCCTCTCAGAGACCCCGCCAGTTTTTCTCCGGTTCCTCTTTCCAGAGGTACTTCCAGGGGTTCAGACAAATATTTGATAACTACAGATGCCAGCAACCTTTGGGTTCACGTGGTGGTTCAGCCAACAAGAAGCCACCATGATACAAAATACTGCTGCAAAATTAATTTTTGGAGAAAGTAAATTTGACCATGTGTCTCCTTTGCTTTTAAACCTTCATTGGCTTCCAGTCTATCTCAGGATTCACTTTAAATGTGCATGTATTACTTTTATAATTTTATATGGTATCTTCATCCCTCTTGTCCATTTATTGTGGAATGCTTATAGATTCTCCTATTCAAGAGGCACCCAACAATTCAAACTCTCCCTTCCTTCATTGAAAGGAATCAAAGGAGCCAATACTTGGTTTTCAAATTTTCTCAACTATGGAATGAACTCTTATTTTAAGGGGTCCTGGTCCTTTTCAACTTTTTCGTAAATATTTAAAAACTATTTTATTTGCCAAACACTTTGGAAACTAGTCATATTAATATTTTCTGATTATTAACTCTTTAAAGTATTTTTTTAGTTACTGTTAACAGAGTCGAGCTCCTTTCTGGCTGATGACCCGGTATGTAAAGCTAAATTTTAGTTTAGTTTACTCACATTGGTGGGCAGCTGTCAGGGTTCTGATGGGAATGGAAACAGATCTCTTCAGACCAATGGGTTCTGGATATTATTTGGGAGGGGCACATGATAGTTTTCTCACCCTCCTCAAGATTTGTTCATCGATTCTCCTTCAGGTTGCCTGCCAAAGTCCGAGCAACGGTACAGTTTCTCTTGGACATCCACGCCATAGAACCAGTTCCCGAAGCAAAATCGGGATCTGGCAGATACTCCATATGCCCAAGATACTCCATAGTGCCCAAGAAAGGCACAGAAGATTGAAGTCCTATTTTGGACCTAAAGTCTGTGAATGAAGCATTGAGAGATCCCTGCTTCCACATGGAGACATCTGCTTGGTCATCACAGTGGTGGCTCCAGGGGAATTCCTGGCCTTCCATCTTTCCAGGTCACAGAAAATGTCTTAAGATTTAATGTCTTCCACTGACATTTCCAGTTTGTGGTGCTCCCTTTTGGATTGGCCATGGCACATTGCACCTTTACCAAGGTGATGGTTGTAGTAGCAGTATCCTTACCTGGAAGATTGACTTATCTGGGCCTTCTCTCGTCAGGAATGTGAGCATGCAGTGTGACAGGTGGTGGATCACCTTCAGAGACTTGGTTGGATAGTCAACTTTCAGAAAAGTCAGCTTCTGCTGATTCAATGCTTGGAATATCTGGAAGTCAGCTTCGACACGGCGCAGGGCTGTGTTTTTCTTGCTAAGCCATGCAAATAGAAGCTCAGGAAACAGATCTCAGAGATCCTGGCCCTTTCGAGCCCCACAGCCTGGCATTACCTGCAGGTGATGAGCTTGATGGTGGCCTTCTTGAAAGTTGTCCCCTGGTGAGAGCACATTTGCGGCCTCTCCAGGACTCTCTCTTCTCTAAATGGTCTCTACAGTGGCACTCCCTACAGGTGCGGCTTCCCTAGACTTCAGAGGCTAAAAGCAGCTTACGTTAGTAGCTGCAGGGGGATGCCTTATTGAGGGCATGCAGCTCAGAATCACCTCATGAGTGATCCTTACGTCCGATATTAGCCTGATTGGTTGGGGAGCCCACTGCTATGACCAACCTCTACAGGGCAAATGGACCCAGGCAGAGAGCAAGTGTCAATAAACCATCTGGACTTGAGAGCCATTTGTTTGTCACTGAGGAGTTGCAATCTTACCCGAAAGGGAGGACAGGATGTTATCAGACAGTTCCACAGTAGTAGCTTATGTGAACAGACAAGGAAGCACCAGAAGTGCTTCACTACGCCTGGAGGCACAGATGTTATTCCAATGGGTGGAAGTTCATTTGCAAGCCCTCTCAGCTGCCCTCATGGCAGGGGTAGAGAAAGTCTAGGCCGACTTTCTCAGCAAAACATTGTGGAACAGAAGATCGACTTTCTCAGCAGACAGACTTTGGATCCAAGGGAGTGGTTTCTGTCCCAGAGGATGTTTTCCCTCATTGTACAAAGTTGGGGTAAACCAGATAGGGGTTGGTGATCCTGGTAGCTCTGGTCTGGCCTTGTTGGCCTTGGTATGCAGATTTGGTGTGCCTCCAAAGAGGCAGATCTCTGAGACTGGTGGTTTATCCCACTGAGCCAGGATTTGGTCCCTATGGAGAATCCAGAGCGCTTTGGTCTTAGTGATGTGTTCTTCTTTTGCTAAGACCTGGAAAGCTTTCCAGTTACAGTGCGCCAAGGAACAGGTGGAGCCTGAGAGGGAGCTCATCCTGGTCATTCTAGCATTCCTACAAGCCTGTCTGGAAAAAGGCAAGGTACAAGTAGCTGGTCTCTTGTGCTTTAAGGGTTAGAGAGAGATATGCAGTCACTGGTGTCTCACTCAGATGTCACTCAGTTTTTGAGGGGGGGTGCTCATATTGCATACCCCTCTGCGTATGTCATTTTCATCTTGGGACCTGAACATTGTACTCCAGGATCTTTCTCATGTTCCATATGAGCCTCTACCAGACGTGCCACTCTTGGATCTTATGGTAAAGACTGTGTTCTTGGTTGTCATAGTCTCAGCAAGGCGAATCTCAGAGTTACAGGCTCTATCAGAGCTGTGGAGTCGGTAGATAAATCCTTCAACTCTGACTCTTCAGTTTCTAGTACCCACGACGCCGACTCCAACTCCAGGTATCCAAAATTGTCTCCGACTCCACAGGAATCGGTGGATAAATCTTTCAACACCGACTCCTCAGTTTTTGCTACCCCTGACTATGACTCCAGGTACCCAAAATGTCTCCAACTCCACAGCCCTGCTCTCTACTATAGGCCGGTGTTTCTCTGCAGACGGTACCTTCTTTCTGTCGAAGGTGGTTTCTTCCTTCCACATCAATGGAGAGATCTGCTTACACACCTTTCACCTCACCAGTTTGGTGAAGCAGGACAAGATTTTGCAGAGGCTGGATGTGCGAAGAGTCCTGCTCCACTACCTGGAGAGGACTAATGATTCGTGCCTCTCTGACCATCTCTTTGTGCTGACCAGTCAATTAAGATGGAGCAAGTCAGCTTCCAAGGCTTCAATTACTAGATAAATTTGTGGGACAATTTCTTCTTTCTACATTGCTTGTAGTAAACAGCCCTCTATCTCAATCGCATCACATTTGACTAGAGGCATGGCTGCTTCCTAGGTATAGTCCCGAGCTGTTTCTCTTGATGGAATCAGTAGAGCAGCTACCTAGTCTACTCTCTATATCTTCATGAGGTTCTACAGAATGGATGTGGTGGCTCGAGAGGATGCCTCTCTTGGGTCCTTAGTTTTGTGGTCATGCTCATCTGTCCCTTCCTAGACGTCTGCCACTGCTTTGGTACATCAGCTATAGTACAGAATCCTATGTCTTTGCAACAGAATGGAAGATTAGGTTCTTACCTCTTTAATTTTCTTTCTGTTATTCTCCCTGTGCTGATATTTAAATCGCCTGATTTCTGCCTCTGACATTGCCATTGTCCATTATGGGATGACCTCTCCTTTCTTTAAGATTCAGTAGTAACATTAGAGCGCCATTTCCCTTTACCCTTTGGGGTTCTTATGGGGCCTCATTATTACACTTAGCATGTTGTTTCTTAACTACTCATGTGCTTGATTGTTGTTATTCATGGTTCTTTTGTCATAAGTTAGTTACAGAGCAAAACAGAATATGGTTTCTCGCCGGGGAAGTGCCCCATGCCTCTCATTCTCCTTTCTTCTGTTTCAGTGGAGTTTGATTGCTTTGGTATTAACTGAAGAGGGAGTTGTTCTCCAGTGCAGAAGGGAAGGGGTTGGAATATTTGAGTGACATCTTTCTGCAAAGGTCGTAACTAGGGGGAAGGAACAGTTCTAGTACAGAATCCTATGTCTTATAACAGAAAGATTAATGAGGTAAGAACCTAATCTTCCAGTCTCTTGGACTGCAGCTTTGGACTTTATACATATTTTCAAAGGGAAAGTCTATGCATACAGTAGAACATCGATTAGCCGAATGCTGATTAGCCAGATGTCTAATTATACGGATTGCTTTGGGGGGTCTCAGTTTATATTTGAGTTCCCCCTCCCTGAAGTACCATTCCTATCACTCTCCCTCCCAATGGTTTTTCCTTCTCTGCTGCTGCCATCGGCCCAGCCCTCCCCCCTGAACCGGGAAACTTTTCCTTACCTTCAGCATGCTCCCTACAAGAAAAGAGCATTCCCCCTCCCTCCCCAGACAAACACCATTAACTCCCCCTGCCGGACCCAGAGGAAGGACCCCAGACCTACCTTGTTTCCCTGGTGGTCTATTGGCACGCTGGTGGTCTAGTGGCAGCGTTGAAAATAGCTGGTGAGAAGTTGATAAACATAAAGTATGAGTAGGTTTATATGGCACAAGCAATTTTGCCAAATAATCAGGCTGGCCAGTATGCAATACCTTAAATGCTAAAGTTAAAGACTTATTCATTAAGCGATATGTAATAGGAAGCCAGTGATACTCCTTAAAGAGAGGAGACACATGATCGTATCTACAAGCATTAGTAAGAATTCTAATGGCAGCATTTTGAACAGTCTGAAGTTTCTTTATAGATACCTATGGGAGCCCTGAATATACGATATTACAATTATTCAACTTCAATGTAACCAAGTGTACCTGTGGAAGGCAAGAATCTAGGTGCATCCATACAGACGACTGACTGATCAGATCTCTGTCCAAGCACAGAGAGACAGTAGGGGCGCAAGTTGTCCAACTGCTGCAGGACCTAGGTTGAATCATCAGCTGTCGTAAGAGTCACTTTGGAGCCCACGTCTCTAGAATACTTAGGGACTAACCATGTAAACCGTGTCGAGCTCCATCTGCGGAGATGATGCGGTATATAAACCCAAGATTTAGATTAGATTAGATTAGATTTGCTTCAGCAGGGCAGAAAGCCATGTTTTTCTGCCAGAGCCACGCAAACTGAAACTAAGATGCCAGATTTCAGAGGTCTGGGCCTTGCTAAGCCCCATGGCTTGGTACTATCTGCAGATGCTGTGGTCCGATGCTGGCATCCACAATGGCCGTTCAATGGGCGAAAGCTCCTCTACAGCCCAGAGATGCAGGAGGGGGAGCTCAAAAGAAAAAGGTAGATGATGTCTTGTACAAACTCGCAAGTAAAGGAGAATAACCCAACTAGTTCAAGACTCATATGCTTTTCTACTAGAAAGAAGATTATCAAGGTAAGAACCTAATCTTCCCTTTTAATTGCAATTAATTGCATGATTAAAGGTATAGTTAGTTAATTTTTTCCCCAGTGCAGCTCCTTATGACTCTGAGCAAGTCAAGTAACAATTTGTTGCCCAGAGTCAAAAGGAGCTGCATTGGGAACAAAATAAAAAAATTACCTTTAATTGTAGAATTAATCGCATGATTTATCACGATCACACATTTTAATCAAAATGCAATCCTAAATAAATTAAAGAATAAAATGTCATCAAAAGATAAGAAATACAAATAGACAAATTGCAAATTAAAGACTCTAAAAAAGCATGTAAAATAGCTATTAAACAGCCTTACAATTTTCAGGGCCTACTTAAGAAATGCAGCCCTAATATTTAGTTGACAGTTTTAGCATATTATAACAAAATGCAAAGTAAAATGAAGCAGATAACCAAAATGAAAATCACAGTTTTCTGCCTGTGTCCTTATCTCTGGGTAGGTAAATGTAGAACTTTGAGAGTTATCAGTGTGACTCCATCCTCCTCCCCCCAATAATTCCTAAATTCTCTAACAAAAAAAATATGTTTTTAGATTTTGTTTAGTGATCTGCCAGTTTTTAGTATGTAATGTCTCATATCTTTCATCAAATTTCTGAAAGTGTATGCACAGTAACAAAATAAAAACAAAATTAGATGTGTCTATTACATGTCAAATGTACAGTGTTGCGTATGCCTTTCAGTGCTATATAAATAAGTAATTGTATTGGAACATAATAGCAACATGGATAGAGGTGTTAACATTTCTTAAAGCTTTGTTAGTTCTGTTTATCTTTAGTTACTATAATTTCTCACTCTCAATAAAACTTTTTGATAGACTTCCTTGGTAAAGTTTATTGTTTTAAGAACCTATTGATTGTGTGACTTTTTAAATACCTTTATTTGTGTAAGATCTGCTGAATGAAAAAACGTTGTTTTTTTGTGTTTTTTTTTAAATTCTTTATTACTTTTTTCATCTTACAACAAGTGCGTCAGAAAATAACAGTTAAACTTATATAATATCACTTGAGTATCTATCATTATTAAATTTACAGTTAAAAATATAAATAAATCCCTCCTTCCCAACCCTATTATTGCACATGTGATTACATATAAATCTTATTATCTATTAATCTAACCCATCAATATATAATTAAACTTACTCCCACCCCCCATCCCTGTACAGTTATACCAACTGGGGAAAAATTATATTTTATTCATTACAATATTCTATTAATGGTCTCCAAACCTCCTGAAAATTATTAAAATGTCCTTTCTGCAACGTTAACGTTCTTTCCATCTTATACATATGACATGGTGAATTCCACCAAAAACTGTAATTTAATCTATTTTAGTTTTTCCAATTAAATGTAATCTGCTGAATGGCAACTCCTGTCATAATAAGTAGTAACTTATTATTATTTGCAGAAATTTGACTTTTCTTCCTCATTGACATTCCAAATAAAATAGTATCATAGGTTAAAGCCATAGGATTTTCTAACAAACAATTTATTTGGCCCCAAATCGATCTCCAAAATGAATGGACAGTGGAATAATAAGTGATCTAAAGTCCCTGCTTCAAGATGACAATATGCCAACATTTATTTGTTTTAGAGCTATCTAACTTTTGTAAACGAACCAGGCTCCAGAAAGCTCGGTGCAACAAAAAAACCCCAATGTTTTCATAATCTGATACTCCTTTTCATACGAATGTGGTATTTTGTTCTCCCCCTTGTATTCTGTTTTTACTTTTTGATCAGGAGTTTCCACCTGTTCATTGGGCATTCAACTTTGTTGAAATCTGCCCCATGCTGTGAGACTGAAACTGAATTTGCCAATACCTATACTACCCCCAATTTTTTAAAAACCATTCTCTCTCATCTAGTTCAGGTATCCAATAGCAGCTCTTGATTCAGGGATTAGGAGACTTAGACCCCGATGCTCTAAGCTTACTGTGCCTTTAACAATCAACACTAAACCAAATCTGATTGGTTTAGTGTTGAAGTATTTCAGCACCGATGCCAAAAATAGCTAATTACAGTCTCTTCCTTGCTTTTCAGTAGCCTCTGATAATTGTATGGAAATATATTACAACAAGCTCTTCAATATTAAATTGGCCGATGCCCAGACATTACCTGATGATGCTCCAAATTTAACAGCAAGTCAGAAGGTGCCGGTAGTAAAGGGCGTCTCAGGCTCCCCCCTATCGCCCACTCTGTTCAACATCTACGTCACATCCTTAGGTCACCTCCTACAAAAGCTAAACTTAAAGCACTACATATACGCAGATGACATATCCATCTTAATCCCTCTAACCGACATCACAATCACAACCTCTCAAACACAATGACAGAAATCGAAAAATGACAGAAATCGAAAAACTGAAATTAAACACAGCGAAAACAAAAATCTTTTTGGCAAGCCCCAGTGACAAAATTACGAGATCATCGCTAAAAATCAACAACCACGAATACCCAATATCCAATACCATAAAAATACTGGGTATCACTCTAGATACACATCTAACCATGGCTGACCACACAAACTTACTGGTGAAAAAATGTTTCTACACGCTGTGGAAGCTAAGGACCATAAAAAAATACTTTGACCCAACATCCTTCAGGTTGTTGGTGCAATCGCTGATCCTATCCCTCCTTGACTACTGTAACATCATCTACCTGGTATCCCACAAAAAACAGTAAAAAAGTTGAGATTAGTACAAAATACCGCTGTTCGCTTAATCTTCGGACTGAGAAAAAAAGACCACATCAGCCCCTACTACAAAAAACTACACTGGTTACCAATAGAAGCGCGAATACTATTCAAATTTACATGTATCTGTTTCAAACAAGTCTGGGGACTAGCACCTTCCTACCTGCAAACTCACTTCGTTCTGTACAACCCCACACGAACTACCAGAAACAAAAACATCTTTGCCTACCCAAAGATCTCAGGCTGCAGATACAAATCCTTCCTGGATAGAACCTTCATGTTCCAAGCGAATAGACAACAAATCTGGTTGCGAAACTGCATAAATGAACCCAAACTGACTTACAATGCATTCCGAAAAGCAATAAAAACCGTCCTATTCGACAAATTCATTGACTAAAACAGACCTCCCTTAAACTAAACAAACCACCCGTAAATGCTATTCAATCTCCCAGGAAGCTCCAATTTTCATGTATTCTTTACCCATGGAACTTAAATTAGTATGTACCTTGTTTATGTAACTTTTCTATTTTAGACTCCTTATCATTCGCTGACTGTCCAGCCTTCTTTCAATGTGAACTGCCTAGAAGTCGCCTGACTATGGCGGTATAGAAAAATAAAGTTATTATTATTATTATTATTATGTGTGTTAAAGGCGCATCTCATGCATGTTCATTGAAAGCGTGTGGTCTGGGGCTGCCAATTGCATGAGGTGGAAGTTCAAAAAGAAAATATACTTTAAACATATTTATCATCCTAGTAGTGAGGATCATAGTTGTGGGGCACCATACATATACGCATTTAAAGCGCATATGAGGCGCACGTTTTAAAGGTGCATTTCATGTGTGTTCATTAAAAGGTGGGCTGCCAATTACATGAGAATGGAAGTTGATAAAAAATAAGGGAAAAGCAAAGGGTACATCTTGCAGAAGCTAATTAGAAAAAAAAACATATATATTGGCGTTTTCACATTTACATGATTTCCTGGTAGTTCTCTGCCCCTTTGACGTGAGCTTATGATGTCCGCCAATGGTGCACTTCAATAAGGCACACAAGATTGATGCTCATGTGTACCTATGACATAGCTTTTTTTTTAAAAATAGCTTTTTATGGTACATGCATATATTTATGCCTCTTTCCATGGACTATTCTACACGTCAGTCGCTTTCTCCAACAATTGATCTGCTGGGATTTCTGCGGACCTCATTTGCATGGGAACTTTTTAGAGCAGGGGTGTCCAACCTTTTGGCTTCCCTGGGCCGCATTGGCCGAAAAAAATGTTTCTGGGGCCGCACAAATTCTGCAGCAAGATAGAGGAGGGAGCCGGCAAGACGGTAAACACTCGGGGGCAGCAGAGGAAAACACTGCATCGCCCTTGACCGGGGCCACACAAAATACTTCACGGGCCGCAGGTTGGACACCCCTGTTTTAGAGCATCGCTCATCTTTTATAAAACATAAATTTTACCAGCACTGTAATGACATACAGGATTTTAACGTGGTCTTTAGAGCATCAAGTCCTTAAACTGCAGGTCTGTTGGAGTGGAGAGGGAGGGGCTTGAATTTGTCTAGAGCTATAGTTCCCAATCTTTAGTCTGTTGTGGCTAATCCAGCACCTGGTTCACTTTATTGTGGCATACCATTATCTTCCTCCTCCTCCTTCTGAGAAGAGAGAAAGAGGGACGAGGGCATTCTCTTTCTGATTAGAAGACATATCTTTGGGTAAAGTATACATTATTTTGCTCTGAGTTTTGATAGGTTTGGGGAGAAAAGCTCAGTTGTAGGTTCCCTTCTACAGACAGTTCTGTAGATGTTTATGTAGATCTTAAAAGAACAAACTTTACTTTTCTAGTCTCCATATAGTTCTACAGTTTTGTAAGCTTGAACCTACTGCTAGAGATAGTTTCTGGCAGGCAGAGCAGGGTCTGGCTTAGTCTCCATTCTCTCCTGCCCACCCCTAGCTCATTTCTATACTTAGTCTTAATTTATTGTCAATTATTCTAATTAGGACAACAGGAGAACTCTTTATATTTCATTACCTGTAACGAATCAAACAGTAAATAAGCATACAATTTAATCCTTAGACTATCTAAGAAACAAACACTAAATAAAGCATATAATAAAATCCTAAGGCTCTATATTCTAGTTTAATATATTCCTAGTAGCTTAATAAGGTTAATTAATTAATCAGCTCAATTACAAGATGCAGACAGTAGTCCAGCAGCAAGAGGGTTGCTATTTAGTCTTTTGTATTGAGTGTCACATGTATGATTTTCTCCCAGTTGGTGAGAAGTTATATGTGTGTGCTCACTGCAAAGAGCTCCTAGCTCTTGGAAAATAAGTACATTTCCTTGAGGCTAGAGTAGCAGACTTGGAGGAGCTGAGGGATGCAGAGAAGTACATAGAGGAGACGTACAGGGATGTTGTAGAGAAGTCCCACCTCCAGTCTGGTATCCCCTGTGCTGTCTTGGAGGACAGAGGTCTCCTAGAAGGAGAGCATCACCCTGGTGAAATAGGAAATAATCCTGTAGCTAGGACCTGCCCACTAGTTGATGCAATAACTTCTCGCACTGAGGATGTGTCTCTGTCTGCCCAGGAGGAAAAAGTTAGGATTTAGTTGTAGTTGCTGATTCAATCATTAGGCATGTAGATAGCTGGGTGGCTGGTGGGCGTGAGGATCGCCTGGTCACTTGTCTGCCTGGTGCGAAGGTGGCAGACCTCACGCGTCACATAGATAGGATTTTAGATAGTGTTGGGGAGGAGCCAGCTTTCTTGGTACATGTAGGTACCAGTGACATAGTAAAATGTGGGAGGGAGGTTCTGGAAGCCAAATTTAGGCTCTTAGATAGAAAGCTATAATCCAGATCCTCCAGGGTAGCATGTTCAGAAATGCTCCCAGTTCCACGCGCAGGACCCAAGAGGCAGGTAGAGCTCTGAAGTCTCAATGCGTGGTTGAGATGATGGTGCAGGGATAAGGGATTTAGATTTGTTAGGAACAGGGCAACCTTTTGGGAAAGGGGGAGCTTGTTCCGAAAGGAACAGGCTGCTGGTGCTAATGTTTAAAAAGGAGATAGAGACAGGAAGGAGTAGTGAAGGAGGAGAAAGAAGTAGCAGAAAGACTTAACGTGTTCTTTTCGTCTGTATTTACAAACGAAGACATATCCAACATACCGGAACCCGAGCAAATCTTCAATGGAGATCAAGCAGAAAAATTAACATCCATGGAAGTGAGCCTTGAAGACGTACGCAGGCAGCTAGAAAAATTAAAAACTGACAAATCCCCGGGTCGGGACGGAATCCATCCAAGGGTTCTGAAGGAACTAAAGGAGGAGATAGCGGAACTACTGCAGCAAATTTGCAATCTATCACTGAAAACAGGTGTGATCCTGGAGGATTGGAAGATAGCAAACGTTACGCCCATCTTTAAAAAGGGATCAAGAGGTGACCCGGGAAACTACAGACCAGTGAGTCTGACCTCCGTTCCAGGGAAAATGGTGGAAGCACTGATAAAAGACAACATTGAACATTTTGCAAGAAACAAACTTCTGATAACCAGCCAAAATGGTTTCTGCAAGGGGAGATCGTGCCTAACGAACTTATTGCACTTCTTCGAAGGAATTAACAAACAGATGGACGGAGGAGACCCCATAGACATCATATATCTAGATTTCCAAAAAGCCTTTGACAAGGTGCCCCATGAACCAGAAACTGAAGAATCATGGAATGGAAGGAGACGTACATAGATGGATCAAAAACTGGTTGGGTAGGAAACAGAGGGTAGGAGTGAAGGGCCACTACGCAGACTGGAGAAGGGTCACGAGTGGTGTCCCACAGGGACGATGTGTGAGATAATAAAATTTGCGGACTATTTAATGGAGCTCGGACTAAAGAGGACTGCGAAGAATTGCGAAGGGACTTGAACAAACTAGGGAAATGGGCAACGAGATGGCAGATGAAGTTCAACGTTGAGAAATGTAAAGTACTACATGTGGGAAGCAGAAACCCGAGGTACAACTATATGATGGGAGGGATTTTATTGAAGGAGAGTACCCAAGAAAGGGACTTGGGGGTAATGGACATGACAATGAAGCCGACAGCACAGTACGCAGCGGCCGCAAAGAGAGCGAATAGAATGCTAGGTATAATCAAGAAGGGTATTACTACCAGAACGAAAGAAGTTATCCTGCCGTTGTATCGGGCGATGGTGCGTCCACATCTGGAGTACTGCCTCCAATATTGGTCGCCGTACCTTAAGAAGGTTATGGTGTTGCTCGAGAGGGTTCAGAGGAGAGTGACACGTCTGATAAAAGGTATGGAAAACCTTTCATATGCTGAGAGATTGGAAAAACTGGGTCTCTTTTCCCTGGAGAAGAGGAGACTTAGAGGGGATATGATAGAGACTTACAAGATCATGAAGGGCATAGAGAGAGTAGAGAGGGACAAATTCTTCAACCTTTTGAAAAATAAGAGAACAAGAGGGCATTCGGAAAAGTTGAAAGGGGACAGATTCAAAACGAATGCTAGAAAGTTTTCTTTACCCAACGTGTGGTGGATACCTGGAATGCGCTTCCAGAGGGCGTAATTGGGCAGAGTACGGTACTGGGGTTCAAGAAAGGATTGGACAATTTCCTGCTGGAAAAAGGGATACAGGAGTATAGATAGAGGATTACTGCACAGGTCCTGGACCTGTTGGGCCGCCACGTGAGCGGACTGCTGGGCACGATGGACCTCAGGTCTGACCCAGTGAAGGCATTGCTTATGTTCTTAGAGCAGCTTTTAAACTGAGATGTGGGGGAAAGCCGACAGTTACACAGGAGCGGATGGTTTGGTGTGAGGTATCCTTGGAGGATACTATTGAAAGAGGATATTTAGGGAGTCCCAGTAGAGAGGTTACAATAATGGTGAAAGAAAGCCAGGACGGTTTAACAAGAAGGCAGAGTAAAAGACTCAAATTTTCCCTGTCTTCTCTGCAACCTGTAGTTGCAAGGAAAAAACACAATTTGAAGTGTCTGTATACAAATGGTAGAAGCCCAAAAAAAGGAGAGTTGGAGTATATAGCACTGAATGATGAGATAGATATAATAGGCATCTCGGAGACTTGGTGGAAAGAGGACAATCAATGGGACGTTTTGTTACCTGAGTACAAATTATATCGCAAGGATAGAGTAGATCAAATTGGAGGGGGGGGGGAGGAGGGAGGTTGCGCTATATGTTAAAAAAGGAATTGAATCAAATAAACATTCTGCATGACATAATAGCAGTGTGGAATCCTTATGAATAGAAATTCCATGTGAAGGGCAGGAATATAAAGGTAGGGTTATACTACCGTCTAGAGGTCTGCACGGGGATTGCGGGAATCTCGCAGGTCCCGCAGTGTTCCCGTGGGAATCCCCCCTTAACCCACGGGACTCCCACGGGGACCCCCCCTCTGGCCCACAGGATTCCCACATGGACCCCCCTCTAGCCAATGGGACTCCCACAGGGATGGAAGGCTTTGGAAGCAGGGTTCGTCCATATAATATAATGGAAACGTCAGCCTTAGTAAAAGAGAGGGTTTATAAGTTAATTACCTGAACAGAAAACAAAAAAGTGTTCCACCAAAGAGATTCCACAAGGAAAACAGCAGCGCAAACACAAAAGAAACTGTGGAATTGATGATCCTGTCAGAAGTAATTGCTGCTTTTTATGGGGACAGGCGGGGATGGAGGTAATTCCTTGCGGGGATGGGTGGGGACGGAGAGGATCCTGATGGGGACGGGTGGGGACGGAGAGGATCCTGGCGGGGACGGGTGGGATTTCTGTCCCCGTGCAACTCTCTACTACCGACCCTGGGACAAAATAAACAGACAGATGAAGAAATGTTTTCAGAGATTAGGAAAGCTGGAGTGATTTCAATTACCTCAGCATTGACTGGTTAAATGTTACAGTGGGGAGTGCTAGGGAGGTAAAATTCCTAGATGTCATAAATGACTGCTTCTTGGAGTAACTGGTCCGGGAACAATCAAGAGGGGGAGCTATTTTAGATTTGGTCCTTAGTGGAATGCAAGGCATAGTACAGGTGTTAACTGTGTTGGATCCACTGGGAAACAGTGATCATAATGTGATTAAATTTGAGCTGATACAGCGAATGACATTGCAAAAGAAATGTACTGTAGAGGTGTTTAATTTTCGTAAGGACAACTATGATAAAATGAGGAAAATGGTTAAAAAGAAGCTAAAAGGATCAGTTTCAAAGGTTAGGTCTGTAAACCAGGCGTGGATGTTATTTAAAAATACTGTCGTGGAAACCCAGACCAGATATATTCCACGCATCAGCAAAGGTGGAAAGAAGAGGAAATGAGAGCCGGCGTGGTAAAAAGGTGAAGTGAAAAAGGCTATTAGAGCCAAAAGACATCCTTTAAAAAATGGAAAAAGGATCTGAATGAAAGCACTGGCAAGTTGGATGCAAAGCATTGATAAAGACAGCTAAGAAAGAATATTAAGAGAAACTTGCAAAAGAGGCAAAAACTCATAGCAATTTTTTTTAGGTACAACAGAAGCAGAAAACCTGTGAGTGAATCTGTGGGACAGTTGGATGATCAAGGAGCAAAAGGGGCGTTCAGGGAGGATAAGGCCATAATGGAAAGACTGAATTAATTCTTTGCTTCAGTCTTTATGGAAGAAGACGTAAGAGATCTACCTAAACTGGGAATGGTTTTCAAGGGTGATGATGCGGAGGAACTGAAAGAAATCTCGGTGAATCTGAAAGATGTACTAAGCCAAATCGACAAGTTAAAAAGTGATAAATTGCCCGTACCGGATGGTTTACAACCCAGGGTACTAAAACAACTCAAACATGAAATTGCTGACCTGCTGTTAGTGATCTGTAACCTGTCGCTAAAATCATATGTAGTACCTGAAGATTGGAGGGTGGCCAATGTTACGCCAGTTTTTAAAAAGGGCTCCAGGGGAGATCCAGGAAATTACAGAGCGATAAGCTTCACTTCTGTGCCAGGCAAAATGGTGGAAACGATTATAAAAAATAAATTATGTAACACGTAGACTAACATGATTTAATGCAGTGTGTCTCTCCAACTGTGTGCCAAGGCACAGTGGTGTGCCCTGAGAGATTCTGGGTGTGCCAAAAGAGATTCCAGAATTTTACTTTATTTTTAAAAAGTCACTTCATAAGTATACACTAGAATAGATGACATGTACGTCGTGTACGCAACAGTCTCTCAATGTTATGAGGGTGTAAGTTACGTAAGAATACAACCGCCCAGACAAACATCATTCTTTCATATGATTGGTCCTTGAAAACTAACGGCAAGTAATTTTAGTTTTAGTTTTTATGCTGTAGTTATCCTAACTTGAGCAACAAAGCAATCGTAGCTTTGTTACCGTTTGAATCTTCTTATCTTTGCGAACTTGGAATTTCAGCTGACAGAAATTAAATCGAAAAAAAGAGAATGACTGCAGATTGCGGATGATGAAATGCATGTTTCCTAGTCAACTATCAAGCTGATTTGCAATTCTGTTCTAGCTACATTAGTTTCACCATTGTTACAATTACTCATACATAACTTAAAGAACTTTAAATAAATAACTCAAATTAAATTTTTTTTTTTTTTTTTGGTTTTTGCAATTTTATAATTTCAATTATAATGTGCCCTGAGAAACATTTTCTCCTTTTAGTGTGCCAGAACTAAAAAAAAGTTTGAGACACTGATTTAATGAGACGGAGTCAGCATGGGTTCAGCCGAGGAGATCTTGCCTTACCAATTTGCTTGACGTCTTTGAAGTTGTGAATAAATATGTGGATAAAGGTGAACCGGTTGATATAGTGTATCTAGATTTTCAGAAAGCTTTTGATAAAGTTCCTCACGAGAGGCTCCTGAGAAAATTAAAGAGTCATGGGATAGGTGACAAAGTTCAATTGTGGATTAGGAATTGGTTATCAGATAGGAAACAAAGGGTAGGGTTAAATGGCCATTTTTCTCAATGGAGGAGAGTAAACAGTGGAGTGCCTCAGGGGTCTGCATTGGGATCGGTAGTATTTCATTTATTTATAAATGATCTGGAAATTGAAATGACAAGTGAGGTAATTCAATTTACAGATGACATAAAACTGTTCAAAGTTGTTAAAACTCATGTGGGTTGTGAAAAATTGCAGGCAGACCTTAGGAAATTGGAAGACTGGGCATCCAAGTGGCAGATGAAATTTAATGTGGACAAATGCAAAGTGATGCATATTGGGAAGAATAACTTGAATCACAGTTACCGGATGCCAGGATCCACCTTGGGTAGGGTTAGCGCCAATAAAAGGATCTGGGTGTCATTGTAGACAATACGATGAAAACCTTCTGCCCAATGTGTGGCATCAGCCAAAAAAGCAAACAGGATGCTAGGAATTATTAAAAAAAGGGATGGTTAACAAGACTAAGAATGTTATAATGCCCATGTCTCGCTCATCTGGAGTATTGTGTTCAATTCTGGTCTCTTATCTCAAGAAGGATATAGTGGTGCTAGAAAAGATTCAAAGAAGAGCGACCAAGATGGTAGAGGGGATGGAACTCCTCTCATATGAGGAAAGACTAAAATGGTTAGGACTCTTCAGCTTGGAAAAGAGTCGGCTGAGGGGAGAGATATGATTGAAGTCTACAAAATCATGAGTGGAGTAGAACGGGTATAAGTGGATCGATTTTTCATTCCGTCAAGACTAGGGGACACTCGATGAAGTTACAGGGAAATACTTTTAAAACCAATAGTAGGAAATTTTTTTTCATTCCGAGAATAGTTAAGCTCTGGAACGCATTGCCAGAGGTTGTGGTAAGAGTGGATAGCGTAGCTGGTTTTAAGAAAAGTTTGGACAATTTTCTGAAGGAAAAGTCCATAGTCTGTTATTGAGAAAGACATGGGGGAAGCCACTGCATATCCTGGATAGGTAGCATGGAATATTGCTACTCCTTGGGTTTTGGCCAGGTACTAGTGATCTTGATTGGTCATCATAAGAACGGGTTACTGGGCTTGATGAACCATTGTTCTGACCCAGTAAGGCTATTCTTATGTTCTTCTCCAGATTGCTTTAAGCCAGCCATGTAAATTGAGTGAATCATTACCTTACCTTCTTCAGCCTTCTCCGCTGGATTTCCTGTAAAATTGAAAACTAGGGACCTCATAGTTCTATGAATGCTACCTACCCCATGATTTGACTTCAGAAGAAAGCTGATATAGGAGGAGGGGTAAGAACAAAAGAATAGTCTTACTGGGTTAGACCAATGGTCTATCAAGCCCAGTAGCCCATTTTCACGGTAGTAGCAAGTCCTGCTGTTTACTTCCTCTGCTGGCTAGAGGGGATAACATGGGGACAGAGGGAGCCAGATCAGGGCTTTGCTGCTGGCAACGACAGCTTTGATCTGCCATCATTTTTATGCACAGGAAAACTTCTGTTGCACACCTAATGTTCCTCTGTTGTATAGCATCATTTCTGTTGAAAACCTTTGATCTTGATTGTGGCCAGCAGATTCCACCTGGGCCTGTAAATCATGCTTTTGTCTACAGAGCATGCTTGGTTGCCTGGAAATCAGATCCTAGCATAACTGCTGAGCTTTTGAGCCAGTCCTTTAGTAAAAGATAATAATGGTCAAAGGAGACCAATGAGATATTCAGGAAAGGGGATTTTTCTCATTCCTATCTTTTTCTACAAGTTGTTTTTATTTTTTTTAATTTCATTTCTGTGTTTGACCTCCGGCTGTGTTTGAGCATGTCACCACATGAAGGAGAAGAGAGGCTATACTGTTGGTACCAGTATGAACATAAGGGCAGTTCCTTCATGCAAGTTTACAGGGAAATTCTCCTGTAATATTAAATAGCTGGATGTGTCCTTATATCGGCCCCATTCTGGCTGATAGAGAAGAGGAGGACATGTCAGTAATTCAGCTTTGCTTTGGACACCAGATATTTTCCTGCTCGCTTCTAATTTGACCTTTATTGAATGCTCTTTTTATGTAATAGAACTACCAGCCATTGAAGCTCTTGACAAAGGCATAGATGTTGAAACACTGTCAGTGTTAAGTCTTCGAATCCTCGCAGTGCTACTATCAATAATGTGAACTTTGAATTGTATACCTGTGGCTGAATTATTGACATCTCCTCCTCACGACTCCTTTGTTGTACCTTGATTGTCTCGTTGAGGCCTCCTTTGGCTCCCTTTTTGGTGAAAGAGAAGGGGAGTTATGATGGGTTTGAAAAATAGTTATGGAGTGTTTTCTTTAAGGTTACCCTCTTTTCCTTATCCTTTAACGGGGGAGGTAATTTTATAAAGGCTTTTATTTCTTATGTATATGTATATACCTTTGTGGTTATAAGAGGCCTCTTAAAAATATTACCTCCAGCATTCAAGAACATGCTGAGATCTGTGGGTATTTATATAGGATCAGAGTGTAGTCATATTTATGGGTGGATAAAATGCTTGCGTATGCATACACTTCAGTCATATACATTTGCACCAGCTCTCAAATTGGTGTAAACATATGCAGTCACACCATAGCCATGATTTTAGCTGATTTTGTGCTGGTATTTTATAAAGATCCATAGACTTAAAATAGGCATATACTCTAAAAACAAAAAAGAAAGTTTTCCGTGCAAAGGCATAGGGCAGATTAAAGCTGTAAAACTTCTGTTTTTGTGTTTGTTTTTTTTCTAGCCCAACATATGAAATATAAGGGTGACTGGCTATTTGCCATTGTAACGTAATGTTTGACTAAAAATAATACTGTAATAAATGGAAGATATTAGTAAATGTTCAGTGTTGGGTAAACCTTTTTCATATTGTTACTTGTTTCTTTTAATTTTCACCTTCTCCCTTTTCCAGGACTATGTATTTGATATGTGGATTTTTTTTCCCCTTTATTTCTCTGCCAGGTGGTAGAATCGTGTCCTCCAAGCCTTTTGCACCTCTGAATTTTAGAATAAATAGTCGAAACTTGAGCGGTAAGATTCCATCTTAACACCATTTTTTCATTGCGTAAGTGTAGCATGTGATAAAATTCTCCAGGAGCATTAGTGTAAACAATTATTCTGATACACTGCAGAATTAGAGACAGACTTAATGCTAAATCTTTAATTGTGGTTTGTAGACAGTAAGCACTTTGAAGTAAGATAAACATAGATCCTGTAAGATGGATCTAGAAACAAGTTACACATCTCATGGCTACCTGTAATATGCTAATGTTAGAAGGCCTGTATGAAAAATGCAATAAATTGGCATAGTGTAGACACTGTAACATCACTGTACCAGAATTATTTATTTTATAATGTTTAAAACTAAACGGTTTGCATAATTTACATACATAATTTTAAAACAAAAACATGATAGAATAAATATGCAAACAATCCTCAGAAATCATAACTTTACCATAATAATACCATAGCTTTTGCATAACAAAGATGAATAGTTCATCAACTCTGCCAGAGAGGAAAATTATTGGCTAGAGCACTGTTCTTCAACCGCCGGTCCGCAGGAAATTTCTGCTGGTCCACGCAGGGCCGGCAAGATTAAAGTGACCATAGGTCCAGTTTTCAGACCTCCTGTCCCGTTGTCCCTACACACAGCTTCGGGATAGCGGGACAGGCAATCATTTCCTATCCCTACCTGTCGTGTGCAAAAAAAAAAAATGCCTTTCTCCTTCCTTTCCCTGGGTCGGCTGCTATCTTACCGCCCTGCTGCTGCTGCTAAAGCCGACAGGAAGTCTTCTTTCCGACGTCAAATCTGACGTCGGAGAGGACGTTCTGGGCCAGCCAATCATTTACTTTCAACCTGGCAGGCTATCACGACAGATCATTGAGTTCTTTCCATTGTAGTACAGGGTTACTTTCTCAATTTCCCTCCCAAGGTCAGTGGCGTACCAGGGGGGGGGGCAGTCCGCCCCGGGTGCATGCTCCAAGGGGGTGCACAGCCGGCCAGATCCGGAACCTCCCGCGCTGCTGCAAACGGCACCTCAGCGCGGCTGCCGTACTTAGAGCAGAGTCGGCAGCTGCACTGAAGTGAACGAAGGTCCCGCAATGACTGCGCCGTCTACCGCCTCTGTTCCGGAAGAGGTAAGTGACGTGGGGGGTGTGGACCGGCAGCCACAGTCATCGCGGGATCTTGCCGCAACTAACTGCGTCTGCCGGCCCAGCCCCATCTAATGTCACTTACCTCTTCCATCCAGAGCAGAAGCAGTCATCGCGGGACCTTTGGGATGGAGAAAGAAAGGAGCATAGTAGGGTGGTGAAAAGAGGTCAGAGTGGCATGGAAGGGTGTGGAGGGTGAGAAAGGGAGTCAGGGTGGTATGGAATTATGCTGAAGGGTGACAAAGGGGGTCAGGGTGATATGGAATCATGATGAAGGGTGACAAAGGGGGTCAGGGTGGTATGGAATCATGGTGAAGGGTGAGAAAGGGGGTCAGGGTGGTATGGAAGCGTGGTGGAGAGAAAGGGGCAGATGCTGATGGGATTGCAGGGAAAGAGACAAGGGGGAAGGATACTGCATGGGATTGGGTTGGAGGGAGAGAAAGGGTGCAGATGCTGATGGAAGTGGGGGGAAGGGAGAGGAGAGAGTGAAATGCCAGACCATGTGGGTGTTGGAGAGGAAAGGGAAAAAGAGGAGAGGAGAGATGACAGACCATTCGAGGAGGGAAGGGAGGAAGATGGATGGCAGACTAATGGGGGTGAAGGGAGAAATGGAAGGAGGATACATAAAGTTTCTAGAACGGGAATAGAAAGAGAGAAGATGCCATATAGAAGGGGCAGAGAGAGAGAGGGTAGACAGTGGATGAAAGGAAGAGAGTGACAAAAAGATGAGGAAAGCAGAAACCAGAGAAGACAAGATAGAAAAAAAAATTATATTTATTTATTTATTTTTTGCTTTAAGTGAGATGCATCGCTGTTTCTGTGATGTTGCATTGTATGCAGAGTCCAGCTTCTTGGTGCTTCAGTTTAACCTTTGTCTACGTATTTTTATTCTATCTCCCCATTTACAAAACTGTGGAGATGATGCGGTATATAAACTTAAGGTTTAGATTAGATTAGAGCGTTTTTTGTTTTTTTTTTTAGTCAAGGTTTGTTTATTAGTATTTTATAAAATACAGAACAAGGAAGGTACATACACATGAAGTGAACAACATTAGATATGCTCAACGTTAAACAGGTAGCTTTCTAAGCAGTTCAGTATAGTGGGCGCAATTAAACAATTAACCATATCAATCGTCCAAACAAATCGTATATAACAAGATTGGATGTCCATCCATGTGTGTGCAAGCATGAGAACAGTGGAAAAGAATGTAGTGACAAGGGGCGGAGGGAAGGAAGAGGAGTAAGAAGTGAGAAATAGAAAAGTATGTGTGGATGGTGTGAATGGTGGAAGCGAGTAGCTGTCCTATTGGTGAGAAGTGGTATGCAAATAGGACCTCAATAAGGACCATTTCAAATGAAATTTCAGAGATTTGTTGGAAGATTTGGCCAAATAAGCTTCAGTTCAGTAAATAAGACATACCAGGTTCCACCATTGAGAACAAGAGGCTTGAGACAAGTCCTTCCAGCATGTAAGAAGAACTTTCAAGGCTAGGGATAGCAACAAGTCAAATAGAAAAGCATCTGAGTCAGAGATTAGGGTGGAAACAGAAAAGGATTTCAGCAGTAACATTTGATATGTCAAAGGGATATTTATGTGGAAGATGGAACAGACAGTATCCCAAAGGGTGGTCCAAAATGAGGAAATAGCTGGACAGGAGAAGAGAAGATGCTTTAGAGAGCCCACCTCGGAGTGGCAAGTCCAACATTGATTAGAATAAGCGGGATTAATCTTATGGGATTTGAGGGGAGTCCAGGGCGCTCTATGAAGTAGGAAGACCATATGTTGGAGATTCGAGGCTAAACGAGATGTATGAAAAGTGGAAAAATAGATGTGAGACCAAGCTTCTTCGGATATGGGGGTACCCAAGTCATTCTCCCATGAGGATTGTAATTGAGTTAGGGGGTCAGGGAGGAACGATTTAAGTAATTTGTAAAAGTGTGAGGCAGAGTGACCTAGGGATAGAAATTGGTGTGAGAGAGTAAATAGAGAAGGAGCAGTAGTGTGTAAGATCGGATATAAACCTGATTTTTTGAGTGAGGATCGAAGTTGAAGCCATCTATAAAAGTGGGAAGCATTGACAGAGAAGGAACTCATTAGCTCGTGGAACGTGAGTAAGGTCCCATTTGGGTGACATAAGGATCCAATGTCCCAGATACCTAGATGAAACCAGGAGGGCCATGATATATGCTTCTTATCTATTAAAAGCAGTTTATTATGCCAAATAGGGCAAAGTGAGGATTGAATCCAGGGGATATCAAGTCGTGCGTCAAGATCAGCGAGAACTTTGTGGGTCGTAGATATGATGGGATGATTGAGATGGTTGGGTATGTTCCTAGTGCCCATCAAGCGTAAAAGAGGGAAAGGGCTCATAACAGAGGATTCAAGTCTTAACCAGTTGGGTATGTCCGAAGATAGAGGGGAGGAAAGCCACTCAGCACCCTGTCTCAGTATAAAGGCCTTATGGTAGCAGTAAAGATCTGGGAAGTTAACACCACCCTGTTGAGTAGAAGCTTTCAGTTTTTGAAGTGAGATCCTATGAGGTTTATCATTCCACAGGAAATGAGACATTTTTGATTCCAGATGTTTGTATGTAGACGGTGGAAACAATAATGGGAACATGTTGAAAATATAAGTAATTTTAGGGACCACCATCATTTTTAAGGTATCCAATCGACCCCACCATGAGAGATGTAGGGGTGACCATTTAGAGAGAGTGGTGGTTAATTGTGTAAATAGTTTAGAGGAGATTAGTTGCATGGATGATCGTAGATCTCTATCAAAAGGCAAACCTAAGTATTTAATTCCAGTGGAGACCCATGTAAAGGGCTGAGAGGAGACATTGAAAGGGATACACGAATCATTAAGAGGCATAATTTCCATTTTGTCCCAGTTGATTTTGTATCCCGAGATTAGAGAAAAGGAGGAGATCAAGCGTATTAGGGAAGTTAAGGAAGGTTCTGGGTCGGAGAGATATAATAGGACGTCGTCAGCATAAGCGGAGATTTTGAATTCGATGTTGGATATAGATATTCCCTTGATATCTAAGGATTGCCTAATAGCTACAAGAAGGGGTTCTAAGGCCAAATTAAACAATAAAGGGGACATGGGGCATCCCTGCCTTGTGCCTCTGTGTAGTGTAAAGGGGGAGGAGGCAGTATCATTAACAATTAGCCTAGCAGTAGGGTTATTGTAGAGAAGGGAGATCATGTGGATAAACATAGGAGGTAATCCAAATGCAGAAAGAACAGCAAATAAATATTTCCATTCCACCCTGTCGAACGCCTTCTCGGCATCAAGAGAAACGAGAATGGTTGGCTCGGAGTTCGACGAGGTGGAATGGAGCATATGACATAACAATCTGGTATTATCTGCCCCATATCGACCCTTCATAAAACCAACTTGGTCCCTGTGAATCAGAGCAGGCATAACTTTCTCTAGTCGAAACACTAATATTTTAGTAAAGATTTTATAGTCCAGGTTGAGTAGGGAAATAGGACGATAGTTCTTAACAAGCTGGGGGTCTCTGTCCGGTTTGGGCAGAACAATAATGTTGGCTTCAAGAAATCGGTGAAGGTTAGCTGAGGTGGACATCAGACCTTGATAGTATGATAGTAGATGTGGTGACAGGAAGGAGGAGAACGACTTAAAGAATTCGGAAGTCAAACCATCAGGACCGGGAGTCTTAGCAGAGGGCATGGAGGAGATGGCATGAAGAATTTCTTCTGAAGATAATGGCTGTTGTAAGGGTCGTTGTTGAAGAGCTGATAGAGTGGGTAATTTGAGAGAGCGAAGAAAGTCCGATATGGAGTTATCATCAGAGGAAGACTCAGAGGAGTAGAGTTCATTGTAGAAAACGCGGAATTCCTCAAGGATATCTTGGGTAGAGGTGCGCAGGAGACCGTTAGAGGATTTGATGTGAGAGATCCTTTGTTTGGAGCGCCGTCCTTTGAGGTAATTAGCAAGGAGATGGCCCGATTTATTAGAAGAAGAATAGTAAGTAGCAGATCTTCTAAATATGGATGCTGAGGCCATAGAGCTGAAGATTTCATTGTACTGGAACTTTAGCGATTGCAGCGTTTTGTATAGGGAAGGATCATGACGATGATAAAGCTGTGTCTCGTAAATATGAATGTCCGATTCCAATTGGTTCAAAGTAGATTTGCGTTGTTTGAGTTGATAGGCTGAGTAGCTGATGACTTCCCCTCTAAGCCAGGCTTTATAGGATTCCCAAACAATGGAAAAGTCCGATACTGAAGAAGTATTTGTGTCGAAAAAAGCTTGCGATTCAGTCCTGATGTGAGAGAGGAAGGTCTCGTCTTGCAAGAGAAAATTGTTGAGGCGCCAGTGACGAGAAGTAGGATAAGCAGACCATTGAATAGTACAGGATACAGCTGCATGATCCGAGATAGTGATGTCATGTATTTTTGCAGAAGAAACTAGACTCATCAGGTCTTTAGAGCCCAATATATAATCAATCCTTGAGTGAGATTTATGAGATGCGGAATAAAAGGTATAGTCCCTAGTAGTAGGATGTAGAATTCTCCAAAAGTCAATCCATCCATATGAATCCATTAATCGGCGAAGTGCAGAGCGGACTCCCAGTTTAGCTGGGCGGCAGGTGGAGGATCTGTCAATGAAGGGGTCGATGGGGAAATTGAAATCCCCTGCAAATATAGTGTGGGAAGACAGTGAAGTTGTGCTGATCGTATGAAATGATTGAAAGAATGCGGAGTCATCAGCGTTGGGGGCGTAGATGTTGAAGAGATTCAGAGGTTGACCTGCTATAGAGCCCTCAACATAAGACCATCTGCCAGCAGGATCATATTTATGGGAGGATAGCTGGAAATTTAGAGATCCTTTCAAGAGGGTAATAACACCATTTTTCTTTCCTTGAGCCGGAGCAGAAAAGCAATGCTGGACCCAGCCACCAGACATCTTCTGTGCCTCTTCGGAGGAGAGGTGAGTTTCTTGGAGCATGCAAATATCAGCATTGAAGTGTTTGAGGTAGTGCAGGATTTTCTTCCTCTTAATTGGGTTATTTAACCCTTTAACATTCAGAGATATAATATTGAGTTTAGCCATGTGTAAAAAAGGACCTGAGTGTAGACCAGAGCAGGCTGAGAGCGGTCAAAGTCAATAAATGCAGAAAAGGAGAGAGGTATCCACACCAATGAGCCAAGTGAGGGAGAAAGTGTAAGGGGAAATTGACGGACTCATGTTTGCAATGATCTAATATGATAAAACAAACAAAGCACAAGAAATGGGGTCGCATGCTGTTAAGAGGAGCTCAGTGAACCGCTCCATCGCTCGCCCCTGGGGAAACCATGAAAAGAATAAGATTCAGCCCTTTCAGAGCCTGCGCATACGGAGAAAGGCATAACTTAAGAGTCAAGACATAGCTCCCACTGAGTCATCAAGGTATTTTTGGAGGTCCGTTGGAGAGTCAAAATTTTTAGTGGTGTTATGGTAGGTTATACGCATCCTGGCGGGGTAATAGAGCCCATATTGTGCTCCAATGCTCTTAAGCTGAGGTCGCATGGATAGGAAGGCCTTTCTTTTTTGAGCAGTGGCTTTGGAGACGTCAGGGACAAAAAGGATCCTTTTACCATCCACTGAAGGACTCTGAGCAGATTTTGCAGCTTGTAATATTTGAAGGGCTTGCGGGTACCGTAGTAGCTTGAAAACAATGGGACGTGGAGGTTTAGAGAGTGATGGAGGACCCGAGGGGACCCTGTGCGCTCTTTCAATTTCCAATGGGGGAGAGAAATGGAGGTTAAGGATGTCAGGAATAAAAGAATGTAGAAATTGGAGCATATCTTTCCCTTCTTTGGATTCAGGTAGACCTATGAGGCGCACATTGCTCCGGCGCATACGATTAGATAAATCCTCCATATCAGATTGAAGAACAGTGAGTTTTTGCAGGTCGCGGTTAATGTCCCTGTACTGGGAATCATGGGCCGCCAAGCGTTCTTCCACGAGTTCTAAGCGGGCATTATGTTGTTTTAGCTGCACAACTATAGTGCTCATTTCAGATTTGATATCTGCGGTTGCGGCCAAATTCTCTTGCATAAGTTCGCGCAGGACTTGCAAATCACGCGCGATCGAGCCTCCGCTATCGGCGGTGTCAGAGGTCAGGGCCTTACCGGGAGATGGCGGCTCATGCTTGGACCGTTTGGGAGCTGGGTGCGTCGTGGCTGAGCTCGTAGTGAGAGCGGAGTCGGTCTTACCAGATTTGCTGGCCATTTCCGAAAGCACAGGTAGCGATTTGCAGCTTGAACGTACACTTTTTCGGGCTGAAAAATGTTAAACAGGCGAGGCTGCGGCGGAGACGAAGCACTAAGCGGCCATCTTATTTTGCAGGCACGTGACGCCCCCAGAGCGTTTTTTAGTGTTGGCATCTGAGCTGTTACCAGTGTGGCTAAAAACCACACTACAGTTTTGTAAAAGGGGGAGGAGTTAGTTTGTGATTACATACTAGGCGAAGGTGTTTTCTGTGTTCTGTGTGTTCGAAAAGACATGGTTTTCTGTTAGGATTGACTGTGTAGGATTGATCTGTACTAGTTTGGCTTGTTTAGTTTTACAATGGGTTTATTGATGTACTGCTCACTGCAGTATGTAAGATGCTGCCTTTTCCTAGATATTCATGTGTGGCATGTGGATGGTTACTAAAAATCATGTTTTTCATATAGATGGGGGGGGGGGTGTCAAAAAATGATGGGCCCCGGGTATCACATATACTAGGTATGCCACTGCCCAAGGTAACTCCCTCTCAACCTCCTCCACCTCCTGTGATTCCTCATCAGCACATTCCGCAATTTGCGGCAGAAGTCACTATTCTACTAAACAACAATGCCATCAAGTCAACAAATCAGGGATTTTACTCCCGTTTCTTCCTCATTCCCAAGAAGACGCAAGGTCTATGACCCATTTTAGACTTCAGACCTCTAAATGCCTGCCTCAAAAGAGAAAAATTTCAGATGATATCTCTACCAACTATCCTACATATTTTGAAACAATACGATTGGCCAGCTTCCCTAGACCTCAAAGATGCCTATACCCACATTCCAATTCATCCTTCTCACTCGCACTTCCTGCAGTTCAAATTCCTGACTTTCAACCGTTCTTTAGCACCAAGAATTTTCACGAAGTGCCTGGCTGTAATAGCAGCACATCTGCAAAAACAACATCATATGGTCTTTCCTTACTTGGACGATTGGCTCCTGGTGACACATTCCGAAGACCAGTTGTTTCTAACCATCCAGGCCACAGTTCAAACCCTTCACTCTCTAGGATTCATCATCAATCATCAAAAGCCCAATCTACTTCCAACTCGCTCCCTTATGTTCATCGGAGCACTCCTGAATATAGAACATGCAAGAGCCTATCTTCTTCCAGAAAGACATCGGACCATCATTACCCTAACAGAGTACTTCAGGCAGGTTTCAACCATGCCAGCTCGAACCATCTTACGACTTCTAGGACACATGACAGCTTCTTTATCCTTAGTACCAAATGCGAGGCTGCACATGAGACCGCTGCAGTGGCACCTCAGATTGCATTGGAATCAATGTCATCATTCCCTTGCCAGAATGATTCCGCTTCCAAAGCACATTCAATAATTCCTCCTATGGTGAATTCACTCCCATTCTTTGAAGGAGGGTTGTCCTTTCCAGCCTCTTCCTCCATCCATCACGATAACAACAGATGCTTCCACATTCGACATTCCACATCTCGACCAGTGGTGCACTCAAGGGCACTGTTCGAGTGAACAAAAGCTACATATCAACCACCGGAACTCCGGGCAGTATTCTATGCTCTTCGGGCCTTCCATCAGTGGCTTCCCAACAAACAAGTTCTGATTCAAACGGACAATCAAGTCACAATGTTCTATGAACAAGCAGGAAGGTTCAGGATCTCTCCCTCTCTGCAGAGAAGCTTTTTGTCTATGGACTTATGCTCTCTCTATAGGGGTCCATCTGCAAGTGGTCTATATTCCGGGAGAACACAACATCCTTGCAAAGGAAACTCGACCCATACGAGTGGCCCCTCGACCCTGCCATTTTACATCAGTCATTCCTTCTTTGGGGAACTCCAACAGTGGATCTCTTTGCTTCGCAAGACAATGCCATATGCACAGTCTTTTGCTCTCTAAGTCCAACTTCTCGAGCAATAGCAAGTGATGCTTTCTCCATACATTGGGGCAACAACCTTCTCTATGCTTTTCCTCCGTTTCCTTTAATATCCAAGGTGCGTCAGAAAGTTGCTATGGACAGGGCTCACATTATTCTCATTGCACCTCATTGGCCCCGTCAAATTTGTTATCCATTCCTCCTGGACCTTCTGGATGCTCCCCCAATTCCTCTCGGAGACTATCCGTCTCTGCTATCTCAACAGCAGGGCCAGTTACTTCACCCCAACCTTCGCAGTCTCAGCTTGACAGCTTGGAAATTGAAAGCTCAGTCCTAGACAGTTTCCTACTTACGTAGCAAGTGAAAATTGTTCTTCTAGCAGGAAGACGTCCTTCTACCCAGGGCTGTGGAGTCGGTAGGTAAATACTCCGACTCCTCAGTTTTTTGTACTTCTGACTCCGACTCCTCAATTTTTTGTACTTCTGCCCGGGGTTAGATTGTCACATTGCAACCTCTTGGTGACATTGAAGGGGTGAGAAAGAAGGTTCTCCAGCTCTTTTGTTTGTGTCCACTGGCTTTCAGTTAATGCAAGATTTTCATTGTCCATTTCTTCTATGAAGTCTTTAAGTTCAAGCAAACGCTTCACCATTAAATAAGTGCTTCCCCAGCGAGTTGTTTGATCCAAGATGGCTCCTTTTCCTGCACATCTTTTCAAAATTGCATCTGTTTTCGGGGCCCTGGCTGCAACAGTTACTTGCCATAATTTGCCAATTAGTGTAGCTGCATGGCAATCTTTTAATCCATCTCTTATGGCAAGTTGTAATGTATGAATAGCACATCGCATATGATGAATAGTAGAAATCTTCAATGCTTCTTCAATAAAGTTGTCTAAAAAAATGTCAGCATTCTCTTCAGTTTCTAAGCTTTCTCCAATACTTGCAGAGCTGTCTTCCTCTAACTCTAATATCTGTTTGTTACCTTCTTCATCTGCGTTCATCTTCTCAATTGTGCTCAACATATTAGAAGCGTTATCTGTCACAACACATAAAATCTGTTCCTCTTTAATTTCAAAATCTTCTAGAACACCCTCCACTAACTTCTGAAGGTAATCACTGGTGTGATGTGCCTGAGTGTCCTTTAATCCGAGGGTCCGTGTTATTGTTTTGTTATTTTCATCCACAAATTTAACATTAATAGCAAAATAATTGACTCTGTGACGTGTGCATGCATCCATTTTAAGGAAGACAAAACGTCCTTTCAGAACTTTCTGTAGTTCTTCCTTTTTATATTTTGCCTCCTCAATTGTAAGTTTCCTTATACTTTCTATTTCCAGAGAAACACCAAGTTTTTCTGCCATTTCTCCATTTAGGCCTAAAAAGGCTGTCTGTGAAAAGAAGGATAGTGGTACACTATTCTTTACTACTATTTCAATAATGTGTTGTTTGAATTTTTCTGGTGTCATCCTTATGGTAACTTTGTCAGATATAAAGAATTTTCTTATTTGCGATTGTTCTCCAGTAGATTTCTTAACGTTTTTTGTCACAGAAGTAGATGCAATGTTTTCATTGCTATCTTTCTCATTCAAGGCTTCTAACACTTTGGGATGAAAACGCTGTAAGTGTCTTTTTAAATTTGATGCTCTTGTAGGTGCATTTTTATCAGGCCCACCGAAACTGCTAATTTTTGCATCACATTGTTTTTCACCATCATAATCTTTTCTAATACATTGGCACACGTAATGTTTTCCATCACTTGATAATGCAAAGTGCTCATAACAGTAGACTTTGTCGTGTTTGTTGTTTGCAGTCTTTTTGCCATTGTTTAGGATACTTTTTTCCCCAATCTAAATTTAGTCGGAGTTGGTGCATTGTTTGGCAGGTACCCGAAATTGACTCCGACTCCACAGCACTGCTTCTACCAGGAAATATCATTCTAAATGGAAACGGTTTTCCATCTGGTCTGAAAATCACCATCACAATCCTCTCAACTGTCTAACGGAACACATTTTGTCGTATCTCCTGCATTTGTCAGTCTGGTCTTAAATCTAACTCAGTTTGATACCATTTGGCAGCAATCTCAGATTTTCATATTCCTGTGGATGGTAAGCCTCTTTCACATCATCCCCTCATCTCTAGATTTCTCCAAGGTCTTCACAATCTCAAACCTCTCATCTGTGATCCTCCTCCAGCGTGGGACCTGAATTTGGTGTTAGATATCTTGATGCATGTCCTATTTGAACCTTTGGGTTCTGCTTCACTTTCTTTTCTTACTTGGAAAACAGTTTTTCTCACAGCTCTAACTTCTGCCAGAAGAGTCAGTGAACTACAAGCATTAGTTATCTTCAATTTTCCCCTTCTAAAGTACAACTCAGAATTCATCCAAAATTTCTTCCGAACGTTGCAACAGATTTTCATCTCAACCAAACTATAACCTTACCAACGTTTTTCCCTCCTCTGCATTCTTCCAGTCTGAGTATTGTCCATTTACCCCCACCCTGTTTCCTATGCTCCAGCCAGTTTTTAATCCACGTGAGTATTTCACCTTCGATTCCATGGCTCGCAATTTTCCGAAGTAGTCGTTCATGCGAAACCTTGCCGAACGCCTTCTGAAAGTCCAGATATACAATGTCGACCGGGTTGCCCTTGTCTATCTGCCTGTTTACTCCCTCGAAGAAGTGCAGCAAGTTTGTCAAACAAGATCTGCCTTTGCTGAAACCATGCGGACTGGTTCTCATCGGACCGTATCCATCAAGGTGATCAATGATGCGGTCCTTTATCAGCACCTCTACCATCTTTCCCAGTACCGAGACCAGACTCACCGGTCTGTAGTTTCCTGGGTCTCCCCTCGAACCTTGAAGATCGACGTAACCTTTGCCACCTTCCAGTCCTCCGGAATCTTTCCCGTTTTGATTGACAGATTGGCTATTAGTTGAAGCAGTTCAGCTATGGTCCCTTTCAGTTCCTTGATGACCCTTGGATGAATGCCATCCGTTCCCGGGGATTTATCGCTCTTAAGCCTATCAATCTGCCTGCATACCTCTTCTAGACTGACTGTTAACCCTGTCAGTTTCCTGTTTTCACTTCCAGCATACAGCCTGAGGGGTTCCGGTATGCTGTGAATATCCTCTTCAGTAAATACAGATGCAAAAAATGTGTTCAGTCTATCGGCGATTGCTTTGTCCTCCTTTAGTGCTCCCTTTATTCCTTGGTCATCCAACGGTCCCACTGCTTCCTTTGCGGGTCGTTTCCCTTTAATATATCAAAGAATGGCTTGAAGTTTTTTGCCTCCTTGGTTATTTTTTCCTCATAGTCTCGTTTGGCCCCTTTTACCGCCTTATGGCACCTGCGTTGATGTTGTTTGTGCTTATTCCAGTTTTCATCCGTTTTTGATCTTTTCCATTCCTTAAACGAGGTTTTTTTGGTCTCTGATCCCTTCCTTAACCTCTACAGTGAGCCACGCCGATTCTTTATTCTTTTTCCTCTTTGATCTCTTGTTGATACGTGGTATATATAGATTTTGCGTCTCGTTGACTGTATCCTTAAAAAGAGACCAAGCTTGCTCCAGCTCCTTTACAGTGTTTATCCTCTTCTTAATCTTCTTCCCCACCATGCATCTCATCCCTTCGTAATTCCCTTTTCGGAAGTTTAGTGCCGTGGCTATCGTTCTGGACCGATGTTTTGCCCCTATTTCCAGGTTGAAGCGGATCATATTGTGATCGCTGTTTCCCAGCGTCCCTTCTACTTCTACATCCTGTGCCAGTCCTTGCAGCCCATTTAGAATTAAGTCCAGAATTGCGTTCCTCTCGTGTTTTCCTTGACAAGTTGTTCCAGGAAGCAATCGCCTACAGTTTCCAGGAACTTGGTCTCTAGCACAGCCGAAGGTGCCTAGGTTCCATTCTATCCCTGGATAGTTGAAGTCGCCCATGATAACTGCGTTGCCTCCCTTCCAGTTGCGTTTAATCTCATCCGTCATTTCTCCATCAATTTCTTCACACTGCCCTGGGGGTCAGTAGTAGATGCCTATCCTCATTTACGGTCCATTTGTTCCCAGAATTTTGACCCATAGAGACTCTAACTTATCCGTCCGTTGTGGCATGTTCTCTCCAGTAGATTCAATTCCCTCTTTGACGTATATGGTAATGCCTCCTCCTTTTTGAGTCAATCTGTATCTGCGGTATAGTTTGTATTCCGGTAGCACTGTATCCCAGACATTTTTATCAGTCCACCATGTTTCTGTGATGCCGATGATGTCAATGTTATCCCTTTGTGCCACAGCTTCTAATTCTCTCCAGACAGAGGTCTGCTTTTTCATCTACCTCCTCCTCAAAAAGTATTGACCACGGATGCGTCAACTTATGCATGGGGAACACATCTGGATGGTCTTCAAACTCAAGGTTATTGGTCATCCAGAGAGCAGAAGTTCCATATCAGCCTTCTGGAACGCAGAGCAATTTATTATGCTCTCAAAGCTTTTCAGCATCTCCTAACCAATCAAGTCCGTTTTGTGTCGCACGGACAATCAAGTAGCGATGTACTATATAAACAAGCAAGGAGACACAGGATCTCTCCTTGTTTGCTAGGAAGCTCAAAAGATTTGGCTTTGGGCAACTGCTCGAAACATCTGTTTGCGAGCCGTTTTTTTCTCTAAGCCTCATTCTCATGTAGGAGAAATGGCACTTCACACTCTTGATTGTAAACAAGCTTTGGTCTGTTATCTCAACAGAACAAAGCCTTATAGAACATCTCCTCAATTTTTTGTCTCCTTTGATCCTAACAAGTTGGTGCATCCGATTACCAAGAGAACGATATCCAACTGGTTGGCTGCATGCATCTCGTTCTGTTATACTCAGGCTGGGCTGCAACTGGAGAGTCATATCACAGATCATAAAGTTAGAGTTATGGCAATTTCAATAGCTTTCTTCCGATCTACCCCTATTGAGGAAATTTGTAAAGCTGCTACATGGTCCTCGGTTCATACATTCATCTCATATTACTGTCTGGAATCTTTTTCCAGGCAAGATGGGCACTTTGGCCAATCAGTATTACAAAATTTATTTTTCTATTCTGGTTAGCTTGGAGGTCACCCACATGTGAGAATATGCTGCCTGCTTGTCCTGGGATAAAGCACAGTTACTTACTGTAACAGGTGTTATCCAGGGACAGCAGGCAGATATTCTCACAACCCACTCACCTCCCATAATTGGCTTCGTAGCTGGCTTACTGAACCGAGGGACTGCACGCCTACATCGGGCGGGAAGGCACTCACGCATGGGCGGCATGTGCTATCGCAAACTTTCTAAAATCTTAAAGTGGTGATGCACTTTTGAAGTGTCCGTACTGGGGCTCCGTGGATGACGTCGCCCAAATGTGAGAATATCTGTCTGCTGTCTTCGAAAAATAAAAGAACAAGAGGGCATTCGGAAAAGTTGAAAGGGGACAGATTCAAAACGAATGCTAGGAAGTTCTTCTTTACCCAACGAGTGGTGGACACCTGGAATGCGCTTCCAGAGGGCGTAATAGGGCAGAATACAGTACTGGGGTTTAAGAAAGGATTGGACAATTTTCTGCTGGAAAAGGGGATAGAGGGGTATAAATAGAGGATTACTGCACAGGTCCTGGACCTGTTGGGCCATCGTGTGAGCGGACTGCTGGGCATGATGGACCTCAGGTCTGATCCAGCAGAAGCATTGCTTATGTTCTTATGCTGTCCCTGGATAACACCTGTTACAGTAAGTAACTGTGCTTTTCTGCCAGTTCATTGCAGGATGTGTCATTGCAACCATGCTGAATTGTCTGGGAGAGAACGGTTAGATCTTCCCATGGGAGGGGAGCGGGTGTAGTTTATGGGGGTGTTGAGGTTGTAGTTTGGGAGTGTGTGGGGCATCACCCCCTCCAAAAATGGCTCCACAGCATTCCAGATGCAACTTGAGCAGATATAATTTAGGGGAGGGGGTATGGTGGTTGTAGGTTGTAGGTTGGGGAGGTATTGGAGGGGTGGCATCACATCCCCCAAATGAGGCCCTGTAGCATTCCAGACACAAATTCCTATTTGAAAGGCAGGATGCCTGAGAGGGAGAGAAGTTGTGATGAAGGGGATGGGGCACTGGAGAAGGAAAGCCATGGGAATAGTGGTGGGTGACCTCAGGTAGAAGTTTCATTGGGAGGAGAGAGTGAGACGTTGAACCGGGGTGAGTGGAAGAGAGAGGCAGAGGGACCATGGGAAGGAGAGACTAGCCACCATAATTCTACGATGATTCATTGTGGCTGATTCAGTGCTGAAACGGCCACGATGAGTTAGCCACGCTGAAATGGCTGCAGTGAATTGTCTTACACCAAGCTTGGAGTTGTAGAGGATCAAAGGTCTTCTCACCCTGACAAGATAAGGGCTGTGACCAAAGCCATAGGAACAAAAAGCCCAAAGACTAAACTGTAAGGCATGCAGGCCATGCACTGTGGCTTAGGGAGTCAAGCCTAGGATGTGCTGCATTGATCCAGACCAACCTGCACAATCTGCTGGAGGTAGAGAATACTAGAGAAATCTAGAGTGCACCAGTCTTCTCTCTCTGATATTTCTAGTGACCTTAGGTAAGCCACATCACTTTTCATTGCCTCAGCTACCGTTTTAACACTGTACACGTTCTTGGTTAGGGACTTACTTTCTGTACTTGAATTAATAACTTGATCTGACAGGTTTGTGGAAGGGTGACTAAGTAAGAGAGTTAAATTTAAAATCCAGTGCACTGTTAAGTTTTGGAATTTGTTGCAACAAAATGTAAGCAAGATTAGTAGCATGTAAAGCTGAATCTTGAAAAGATTTGGAAGGTATGACACACCTGACCATAAGATGCATCCACCCATAGAGGAGGAAAACCCAAGAAAAAACATTCCTACCACCCTGCCCTGTACCCCCTCTGGTGGTCTAGTGGTAGGCCGGGACAAGGTCTTATAGAGCAAAAAAATCCATAGGCAGCGTAGGACCCCCTTCCGTAGGCAGCACAGGCACCCCCCGGTACCTTTTTTTAAAGTCCCCTTTCCGCGCTCATGCCTGTCTCCCTAGCCAGACGGCTTTTCCTCAGTTCAGGCAAAGCGGCTGCAGCCAATTGGGGAGTGGCACTGGACCAGGCAGGAACATGGACAGTACGCACCTGCCTTCTGCGCCGCTGTGCCAAAACTGAAGAAAAGCTGTCCGGCAAGGAAGACAGGCAGGAGCGCGGAAAGGGACCTTTAAAAAAAGGTACCGGGGGGGCTGCCTACGGGGGGTATTCGCTCCATAAGATGCACCCTTATTTCCGATCGGCTACATGTGCGTGCTGCAGGTAGAAAAAGAAGATGGTCCTCTTGGCTCAAGCTGTCTCCAACCCCGCGGGATCCCTAAGACCATGAGGGGGTGTTCCACAGGATCCCCGTGACCCGAAGGGGGAACCTGCGAGATTCTCATTGTTCCTGCTCCCGTGGTGGTGTTCAGATCGCGTTGGGGTGGTCAAATCGGGTATTTTAGTGCAGCAGGAGAGTGTTTATCTCTCCTGCTGCATGAGTGCAGTTGGGTTGCGGCAGTCACTTCGGGGATTTTAGTGCAGCAGGAGAGAGTCCCGGGTGGGATTTTAGAGAAGGAGTGTTGTGATGCAGCAGAGAGAATGGGCATCTCTCCCGCTGCATCACAACACAGAGCTTTCTAGCAGTCTCTGACACTGACTGGCACCCCTGGACCAGTTGTTTTTTTTTGTCGCCAAAAGCTGACACTTTTTGAAAATAACTCTGAATTTCTTAAGAATCCACCAGAGGGTTCATTTCAATGTTGAAGAGCCCATTTGCATGTCAGTATTGGAGACTGCTAGAATCCTCGCTAAAGACGGAGATAATCTCTTTTGATAATCCACTGCTAAATTGCACAGGCTAAACTGACAGAAAACAGTTTAGTGACGGTGTTAAACTTTTGAGAATCTTGTCCTAAATGTCTTGAAATGAGTGTGAAAACTGAGTGCACCTTGGCCATCAAATGTGTTTTTCCTCCCCCACTTCAGATATTGGCACTATCATGAGAGTTGTGGAGCTATCACCACTTAAGGGATCAGTCTCATGGACCGGAAAACCAGTTTCTTACTACCTGCATACTATTGATCGAACAATAGTGAGTATTATCTGAGGCATTTGCCCCAAAGATCCATTAGGATTTCTGATTCTTAGGAAGGAAGGGTTGTTTGTAAATGAATAGTGAGATCGTATCTTCTCTCTCTTTTTTTTTAAGCATATCTGTATACAGATTCAGTACATTACTATATTGGTACTGTAGGCTAGCTGTAATGCATGGGTAGTAATAATAGGTATCATTTAGGTATAGTTTCATAATAGGATGCCTATTTGAAATATCCAGAAAAGCAACTGAATGTCTCTCAGTAATATACAGATTTAAACAGTTTTGAAGAAGGTGTAAATGTGTGCATGTCCATTAAGCTTGTACACATTTATCTTGTAAAATATTTATATACATTTCAACTAAGTCCCTGTGAATAGTTATAGGGAAATACTTTTAAAACCAATAGGAGGAAACATTTTTTCATTCAGAGAATAGTTAAGCTCTGGAACGCGTTGCAAGAGGATGTGGTAAGAGCGGATAGCATAGCTGGTTTTAAGAAAGGTTTGGACAAGTTCCTGGAGGAAAAGTCCATAGTCTGTTATTGAGAAAGACATGGGGGAGGCCATTGCTTGCCCTGTATCGGTAGCATGGAATATTACTACTCCTTGGGTTTTGGCCAGGTACTAGTAACCTGGATTGGCCACCATGAGAACGGGCTACTGGGCTTGATGGACCATTGGTCTGGCCCAGTAAGGCTATTCTTATGTTCTTATGGTACCTTAAAATATCTTTTATTAGATGCCTTGTAGAAGGACTAGTGAAGGGGGGAGGGTGTGGTGTAGTGGTTAGAGCTATAGTTTCAGCACCCTGAGGTTGTAGGTTCAAATCCCACACTGCTCCTTGTGACCTTAGGCAAGTCACTTAATCCCTCATTGCCCCACGTTCATTTAAATAGAATGTGAGCCCAACAGGACAGATAGGGAAAAATGCTTGAGTACCTGACTGTAAACCACTTAGGCTATAAGTGGTATATAAATGCTAATAAATGAATAAATAATTGTTCATTTGATAACAACAATTACCAGGAGGTGATTATGTAAATTAAAAAAAAATTATAATAAGGCTGCACATTTAATACGTTTTTAATGCATTAAAATTTTAACTCATGTTAATTTTCATGTGTTAACTGCATCAAACTTCCTGCCTCGCTACCTGTATGTCTCACCCTTTCTGCCTTTTCCTCCTTCTGTTACCTCTCCCTCCTTCCTCCACCCCTTCTCATGTGCACGCCTGTATGCACATGTGGCCCCTCCCTTCCCTTGCTGGCCCTTCTAGCTTGTTTTCATAGTCTGCAGTGCTGGAGGAACCCAGCTTCTCTTGAGCTGTGAACACTCCCTTTGTAGATCCTGCCTCCTCTGAACAAAACTTTCTGTTTCCTGCAGGCAGGACGCTGCAGAGGGAGAGCATGCAGCTCAAGAGAAACTGGGTGTATCTAGTGCTGCAGACTATGAAAGCAAGCTGGGAAGGGCCAGCAAGGGAAAGGAGCAGGAGATGCTAAGTGTAAGTGTGCGTGCATGCGCAGGTGGTGGTGTGGCAGCAGCAGGTGACTATAACAGCAAGCACGGAAGACTGGAGAAAAGAATTAGATGCCTGAGTGGAGTAAGAGGCAGACAAAGATCCGAGACCTGCAGGAGAGATCTAGACTAGAGAATGATGCGGGGAAAAAATTTGTCTCCTTCCCCGCAAGCTCGGCCCCATCCCTGCCAGTTTGGTCCCCATCCCCACTCTGTCCCCACGAGCTCGATCCCTGTCCTGTCCCCACAAACCATCTGATCCATTTGCACAAGCCTCGAATAGTTATGATTTTATACTGAACTTATTTTATTAACGTATAGAAAGAAACAATATTCTGTACAATTGTCATTTTATAAATCATAGAGCAAGGATCAACAAAACTCCTGTCTTCCTTCTCCTCCCCCTCACAAATTTCTCTTCCACTTTTGAGAAAACTGAAGTCAAATTACTATATAGAATGCTACATAGAAAAATCAAGCTAACAGAATACAGTGCTCCCCCCGCAAATTCGTGGTCCCGGTCATTCATGGTATTTTCTGACAGCGAAGGGGAGGTAGGAGAGGACAGTTGGAGAGGCAAGAGGGGGCAGCCGGAGCACCGGCGAGTGAAGGAAATCACTCGTGGTATGCTCCAACCGCCTCTTCCTGATTGGTAAGGCCTGACTTTAGTACAGGAAGAGGCAGTCGGAGCATACCGCGAGTGATTTCCTTCACACGCCAGCACTCCGGCTGCCCTCTCCTGCCTCTCCAGCTGCCCTCTCCTGTCTCCCCTGCTTAGAAACCGTATTCACGTTTTTTCAACATTCGCAGGGGTTCCTGGAATGGAACCCCTGTGAATATCGGGGGAATACTGTACTTCAAGTCACGCATGGCAGGAATAGTGCTAGGGGAGAGCAACTACCCCCTGGTCAGAGAGAACCCTAAGCCAGCTGGAAGCTAAAGAAGCACAGGGGCTTTGCATTCCCCAGTTATGTCTTAACACCAGCTCTAGCAGGATACATATTTCAAATCTGATATTTTCTAATTACAAAATAGAAAATAAGATTATTTTTTTCTACCTTATGTTGTCTCGTCATTTTATTCTTCAAATCATGCTGGTCTCAGGCGCTGGTCTCTGTTTTCTTTTGTCTTCTCTTAACTCACTTGTCAGGGTCTTCTGACCGTTTGACATTTCTTCTTTCAACTTGCACACATCCATCTTCTATCTCTGTGTATGTATTGTTCCCCATGTTCAGCATCTCCCTTCTCTGTCTCCTATACATTCCTTTCTAGTATTTCCCCTGTGCCCATCTCCCTGCCTTCATCATCTCTCTTTTCTATGACCCCCTCCCCCGTGTATAGAATATCATTCCCCTATATCCCCACTGTCCAGCATCTCCCTTCTGCATTCTTATTCTCCTCCATGTCTAGCCATCTTCTCTCTGTGTCCATATGCCCTACAGTGTCTAGCATTATTACCCCTCTGTGTCCATATGCCACCCCCATGCAGCATTCCCCTTTTCGTCCCTGTTTCTGTGCTCCTATCCATTCCCATCATCTCCCTTCTTTTTATATATCTCCCTGTGTCCAGCTTCTTCCCTCTTACTCCCTTACAGTAATGTGTCTCTTACACTCTCTCCTCCCTCCCTCTTCTATGTTCAGTATTTCACTCACTCTTCCTTCAACCCCTTGGTTTAGCTTTTCCCTTTCCCTATCCTTCTCTCTCTTATCCCTGCACCTTTCTCTCTTCCCTCTAGCTCCCTTCCCATGGGTCTTACACCTCTATCCCCTCCCTTCAGCGCCCAGGTTTGGGCATGGCATCTCTCCCTTCCATCCAGCTCTACTCCACCCATCACATGGGCCCAGCACCTGTTTCTCTTCTCTTCCCAATCCCCAGACTAGATTCAGTAATTGTCACCCTTCCTTCAGGCCCAGACCAGATCCAATAACTGTTACCCTTCCCTTCAGCAGTCTAAGCAAACCCCTCCCCAATCCCTCCCTCCTTCACAGATACAGCAGTAGCCCCCCTCGTGAGACCAGCAGCCTCGCTCCCTCCTTCTCACGGTTCCATCAGCCCCTCACACCCACTCTTTCTCTCCCCAATCGCTGGTGGCTACAAAAACAATACACAAACCCGTGACGTTCCTGGGTTGACCCCTTCCCGCCTTCCGTGGCAGGCCTACCAGCCAGTTGAAAGCTTCCTGCACACAGCACTGCTCCAGGAACTTTCTTGCTATCTAATTCCTCCTTTCAATGTAACTTGCAGCAAGAAGGTTCCCGGAGCAGCACTGTGTGCAAGAAGCTTCCAACTGGCTGGTAGGCCTGCCACAGAACTTGGGAAGGTGCCATCCCAGGAGAGTCGCGGGTTTGTGTATTTTTTTTTTTTTTTTTGCCGCTGGCGATTGGGGAGAGAGAAGGAGGGTTTGAGGACTGTTGAAACTGTGAGAGGGAGGGGGGCTGTTGGATTCATGAGGGAGGGGGGGGCTGCTGCTACACCCACAATCGCTGACCGGAAGGGGTGGCAAGGGAGTCAACTCGTGGCAGATCATTTACTACAGGGACAAGGTCATTCACCGCTCTATGGGGCAGTGAATGGCCTTGTCCCCTGTACCCGCAGCAACCAGTTGATTTTTTCCCCTGTTCCTGCGAGTTACCTCCAGCTAGTTGCGGGAAACAGTCACCATGTCATTCTCTTGGGGTGGGGTGTAGATTGAGATGGCAGAGTGCGGGCAAAGGGAAGGGAGGAGGAGGTGTTTATAGAGGAAAGAGAAGAAAGGAGATGTGCACATGGAGGGGAACAAAAGAGATAAGACAGAAACGAGACAGATTTCAGGAAGAAGTAAAATGGAAGAAAACTAAATTTGAAAGATGGATATAGGGCAGAAAATAAAGGAGGAGAGAAAAGAAATAATGAATGGACAGGGTGCCATGGAAGCAGAACCAGAAGCGAGAAACAAGTGATTAGAAAAATAAAATCACCCAGACAGCAAAGGTAAGAAAAATTGATTTTATTTTCAGTTTAGTAATTGAAAAGTCATTATCCCAGGACAAGCAGGCAGCATATTCTCACATGTGGGTGATGTCATACATGGAGCCCCGGTACGGACAGCTACCAAAGTGTACGTGCACTTTAAGAACTTTAGAAAGTTTGTGTCTGACCACATCGCGCATGCACGAGTGCCTTCCCGCCCGATGTAGGCGCGCATTTCCTCAGTTCAATGTTTTCCACGGAGCTGTTCAGTCTCGCCATTGAAAGTTAATTTTGTGTGCTTGCCTTCCCGCTCGCGCGTATTTTTTACATATAATTTCTTACTTTTCTTGTGTATAGTTTCTTTTCAAAAAAAAAAAAAAGAAAGAAAGAAAGAAATAACTTTCCGTTCCTTTTATTTCTGTTTAGCCGTTTCTGACGGTGGGGCATTTGTCTCCGCCTCAGCCCTGGGGTTTTGGCTTGGCTGAGGCAGTTTTCCTTTCCATGTCCCACCCATTAATTGGTTTTAAAAAGTGTGGCAAGTGCCAGCGCACTATTTCTTTAATTGATCCCAACAAGTGGTGTATCCAGTGCCTGGGCCCAGACCATCGCATAGAATCTTGTTCGCGCTGTTCTACGCTTCAGAAGCGCTCCATTGAAACTCGCCTTCTCCAACAGAAACTACCTTTCGGTACCATGGAGACATCACAGGCACCTTAGACACCGTCCAAGCCCTTGACATCAAAGGTATCACCATTGTCTGAGGTACCTGCTTCCATGTCAGTGTCACAGTTGTCTGAGGTACCTGCTTCCATGTCAGTGTCACAGTTAAGCCAGCTAAAAAGTCAACAGCTTCCCAGACAGTGTCTCAGGCCACTAAAGTACAAAGTCAAGTTGTACCGGCCAAACAGAGACCATTAATGCAGCTCACTTCAACTTCGAGAGGTGCATCTTCATCTGTCATCCTCTCCGGAGTGAGCAGCACCTTTGATACCGGTGTCCAAGCCACAGGTATCGATGCAAGCCTTAAAAGAGAAGCTCGATGCTCTCTTTAAATTGGAGTTTGGGGATATGTTCCAGATGCTTACTCTCATGTCAGCTCCTCCAGTACCGGCCCAGCCTGAACGTTGATCCATGCAAGATGCACGTAACACTACTGCCTCATTGGTACCACTTTCTCGACACCGATCATAGTCATCGAGCTCTGCTCACAGCACAGTTACTTACCGTAACAGGTGTTATCCAGGGACAGCAGGCAGATATTCTCACAACCCACCCACCCTTTGTTGGCTTCTTAGCTGGGTAATAAAAGGTATGGAGAATTTGAGCTACAAATAACGCCCGAAAAACTGGGATTGTTCACCCTCCAGAAGAGAAGGCTGCGAGGGGATATGATAGAGGCTTTTAAAATACTAAAAGGTTTCGACAAAATAGAGCAAGAAACTTCGTTATTCACATTGTCAAAAGTGACTCGAACAAGAGGTCATGGACTAAAACTGAGGGGCGGCAGACCCAGGACTAATGTCAGGAAGTTCTGTTTCACACAGCGAGTGGTGGACGTTTGGAATGCTCTCCCGGAGGAGGTGGTGACAGAGACCACCATTCTGGGATTCAAGGGCAAGTTGGATGCACACCTTCTTGCAAATCATGTTGCAACACATTTGGGAACACCTGGCTTGGCCTCCGCGTGTGTGGGTCTCCGGACAGGATGGACCTTGGGTCTGATCCAGTGAAGGCATTTCTTATGTTCTTATGTTCTATGTTCTTATGGGTATCTGAACTGAGGAGACGCGTGCCTACGTCGGGCAGGAAGGCATGCGCGGTGCGGTCAGCCGAGAACTTTCTAAAGTTCTTAAAGTGCAAGTACACTTTGATAGCTGTCCTTATCGGGGCTCTGTGGATGACATCACCCACATGTGAGAATATCTGCCTGCTGTCCCTGGATAACACCTGTTACGGTAAATAACTGTATTGTTTTAAGTATTTAGATCTGCTGTCTATTTACAGGAGGAAATGGGAGGGGGGACACTTTGAGATTAATTGTGCAATTTAAAACTTTTAAACAATGCACAGCCTTAATATAGAAGAGCGATTAATTGTTTGACAGTTGTGCTTGGATGCAAAAAGTGTAAAATCAGATAGCTGAGGCACAAATCTATTCACCGCTCTTCAGTTAGGAGGGTGAGGATACATAGAAACATAGAAATAGACGGCAGATAAGGGCCACGGCCCATCAAGTCTGCCCACTCCAGTGAGCCTCGCTATCTATCTTTGCGGATAGATCCCACATGTCTATCCCATCTGGCCTTAAAATCCGCCACACTGGTGGCCTCAATAACCTGAAGTGGAAGACTATTCCAGCGATCAACCACCCTTTCAGTGAAGAAGAACTTCCTAGTGTCACTGTGCAGTTTCCCGCCCCTGATTTTCCACGAATGCCCCCTTGTTGCCGCGGGACCCTTGAAGAAGAAGATGTCTTCTTCCACCTTGATGCGGCCCGTGAGATATTTGAATGTCTCGATCATATCTCCCCTCTCTCGACGCTCCTCGAGTGAGTAGAGCTGCAAATTCCCCAACCGCTCCTCGTACGGGAGCTCCCTGAGTCCCGAGACCATCCTGGTGGCCATCCTCTGGACCGACTCCAGTCTCAGCACATCCTTGCGGTAATGCGGCCTCCAGAATTGCACACAGTACTCCAGGTGCGGTCTCACCATGGATCTATATAGTGGCATAATGACTTCAGGTTTACGGCTGATGAAACTCCTGCGTATGCAACCTATGATTTGCCTTGCTTTGGATGAAGCTTGCTCCACTTGGTTTGCCGACTTCATGTCTTCCCTGACAATCACTCCCAAGTCTCTTTCTGCTACAGTTCTTGTCAGGATCTCGCCATTTAGGGTGTAGATCTTGCATGGATTCTGGCTTCCCAGGTGCATGACTTTGCATTTTTTGGCATTGAAACTGAGTTGCCAGGACCTAGACCAGTGCTCCAGCAGAAGTAAGTCATGCACCATATCGTCTGTCATTGCTTTTTTATCTGTTGTGCTTTTGCTCACTACATTGCACAGTTTGGCATCATCGGCAAACAATGTTGTTTTACCTCGAAGCCCTTCTGTCAGGTCTCTTATATAGATGTTGAACAAGATCGGGCCCAGGACGGAGCCCTGTGGCACTCCACTTATCACCTCTGACATCTCGGAGGGAGTGCCATTCACCATCACCCTCTGAAGCCTACCTCCAAGCCAGTTCCCAACCCATTTGGTTAAAGTGTCGCCCAAACCTAAAGAACTCATCTTGTTCAGCAACCTGCGGTGTGGCACGCTATCAAATGCTTTGCTGAAATCCAGATAGACGATGTCCAGGGACTCACCAACATCCAGCTTCCTCGTCACCCAGTCAAAGAAGCCGATCAGGTTGGATTGGCACGATCTCCCCTTAGTAAATCCATGTTGGCGGGGATCCCGCAGATTCTCCTCGTCCATGATCCTATCCATTTGGTGTTTGATTAGGGTTTCCATTAGTTTGCTCACTATTGAAGTGAGACTCACTGGTCTGTAGTTTGCCATATCCACCCTGGAGCCTTTCTTGTGTAGTGGAATGACATTAGCCGTCTTCCAGTCCATCGGGACGTTGCCTGTACTAAGGGAGAGATTAAAGAGCGCGGATAGTGGTTCCGCCAAGACATCTCCCAACTCCCTGAGTACCCTAGGGTGTAGGTTGTCAGGCCCCATTGCCTTGTTGACCTTGATTTTTGACAGCTCGCAGTAGACGCTGCTGGGTGTAAATTTGAAATTACTAAACGGGTCTACTGATTTAATCCTTGTATGTGGTTGAGGGCCGATTCCCGGCACCTCGCGGGTGAAGACTGAACAGAAGTATTTATTTAACAGTTGGGCCTTTTCCGAGTCCGTCTCCACATGGTCTCCGTCTGGTTTTCTGAGTCGTACTATCCCACCTGAGTTCTTTTTCCTGTCACTAATATACTTGAAGAAGGATTTATCTCCCTTCTGGATATTCTTTGCTAGAGACTCCTCCATGCGGAATTTGGCCTCTCTAACTGCCGCTTTGACGGCTCTTGATTTGGTCAGATAATCTACTCTGGAGTCCTGTGTCCCTGATTGTTTGTAAGAGATGAATGCTTTTTTCTTCTCTTTGATGAGGTCTGAGATCTCCATAGAGAACCACTGTGGCTTGTTGTTCCTACTCCGTTTGCTTACTGATTTAACATAGCGGTTTGTTGCTTCCTGTATGGTGGTTTTCAAAGTTGACCACATTTCTTCCATGCTGTCGGTATCTGCTTGGGTTTGTAGCGCCTGGTGAACGAAGTCTCCCATGTCCTGGAAGTTTCTGTCCTTGAACTTGAGAACCTTGGTCAATGTGGTAGATTTCGTGAAACCTTTCCTGAGATTGAACCATATCATATTGTGGTCACTGGAGGCCAAAGTTTCACCCACCGAGACCTCTGTGATACTTTCTCCGTTGGTAAGTACCAGGTCCAAAATTGCCTGATCCCTTGTTGGCTCAAATACCAGTTGCCTGAGTCCTGCTCCATTCAAAGAGTTTAATAGCTTCCTGCTGCTGCCGGAAGCAGAGGAAAGCGTGACCCAATCCACATCGGGCATGTTGAAGTCACCTACCAATACTGTGTCCCCCCGCAAGGTGATATTCTCTATATCTCCGATTAATTCCAAATCTAGGTCTTCTTGATGTTTTGGGGGTCTGTATACCACACCAAGATATAGGCATTTGTCCTTCCCTCTGGCCAAATTTACCCAAAGGGATTCCCCAGTGTACTGTACATCTGTGATTCTGGTGACCTTAATGTCATCTTTAGTATATAATGCTACCCCACCTCCCATTTTGCCCTCCCTGTCCCGACGAAGCAAGTTGTAACCTGGTATGACCATGTCCCACCCGTGGGAGTCTGTGAGCCAGGTCTCAGATATCGCCACCACATCCAGGTCGGCATTCCTCATTTCTGTCTCCAAATCTAGGATCTTGTTTCCCAGACTGTGGGCGTTGACGTACATAGCCCTCCATGTTGTGTGCTTGTTGTATCTCAGTGGGGACAATCCCTCTATATCAACTAGACCACCATTAGTATTTTTCGCTTGTCTCTTACACTCCCTAGACCCAGAGCTACAGCGTGTACCTATCCTGGACTCCCCATAACTGCAGTGCGCTCCTATCAGAGACTTGGTAATGTGTGTACCCTGTGGGGGTATTCCCGTTTGGGCTACTTGAGCTCCTTTAGTGCAATTTGCAGCGTGTGCACTCTCGCTGGTCCCAGAATTACAGTGTGTACTCCCTCTAGACCTAGAATTGCTACGTGTACTCCCCTTAGACCCAGAATTGTAATGTGACCCAATGCAGTGTTTACTTAGTTCAGTTCCAAAATAGTATTGGTAGCCCGTACCCTCCCCCAACTCACCTAGTTTAAAGCCCGTACCCTCCCCCAACTTACCTAGTTTAAAGCCCTGTGTAGTAGGCAGGCTAGACGGTGTCCAAGGACGTTCTTCCCCCTCTTGGTCAGGTGTAACCCGTCTGGTCCAAGCAGTCCTTGCAGTGCCTCTCCGTGGTGCAGGAACCCAAAGTTCATCTCCTTGCACTATTCCTGCAGCCAGTCGTTCACCCTCCGGACACGATCCTCCCTGGCACTGCCCTTGCCCCTCACTGGGAGGATCGAGGAGAAGACCACCTGCGCATCCATCCTCCTCAGCTTCTCTCCTAGGGCTCTGAAGTCTTCGGGTATGCTTTCTAGGGTGCCCCTGGCAGTGTCGTTGGTTCCGACATGGATGAGAATCATAGGGAAGTGATCTTGGGGCTTGATGAGTCTGCCAAGGCTAGCAGTTACATCCCGGATCTTGGCCCCCGGCAAGCAGCAGACCTCTCTTGATTGCAGATCTGGTCTACAAATCGGTCCCTCGGTGCCCCTTAGGAGTGAATCCCCGATGACCACAACTCTGCGCTTCCTAGGGGTGGGCCGACCTGTGGACTCTGGAACCGGAACCGTCTGTTCAACCACTTCTTGTACCTCGTTGTCAGGATGAATGCTTACAACTTCCAAGGGTATAGGACATAATATTTTGAATGACCTGAAAACTTCCAGTCAGTATTGATAAAGAAACAGATACTTGGGTGCATAAAAAAATGATATTACCAGAGGAACCAAGGAGGGAATGTTACATTTTTATCCGAGGACAAGCAGGCAGCATATTCTCACATGTGGGTGATGTCATCCACAGATCCCAGTGCAAAAATGTATTGCCACTTTTAAAATGAAAAAAAATCTAGAAATTCCTTTACTGCACATACGTGAGTGCCCTCCTGCCTGCTTCCGGCTCACGGGACTCATCAATTCTATATTTTCTGTAGAATAGAAAAGATACTCTTAGAATTCCTTTAAGTGTGCCTTTTTTATACACACATTTAATGCGTACATTGTATGCATACTTTTTGTGCCTTCCCATCTTTGAGTCATAATGTTTGATTTTCTTCTTATCCCTTTTGTTTGATACAAAAATTTTTGATTTTTGACTAAATTTTTGTTTATGGGCTTCCTGGTCCTTTTTCAGCTTGTTTTGAAGCAGGGAGCCTCATCTTTTTTCTGTATATCTTTTACTGTCCATCATATATGATGCTGAAGTACAACACCATTGGATACCGACCCATAATACAGATGCACAACGTTGGCGCAAGCCAGAGGTATCCATTATCGAGGGAACAGAGTTCATCATATCACTTTCAACATTCCCCTATATGATCTGAATCTCCAGGACCTGGTGTCCAGAGATATGACTTTGATATGTCTATCTGCTCTACCAACAGCTGTCCAGACCTGTCAACGGAAGGCTTTTACAATGCACCATCAAAATCACCCCATAGGTTGCCCACATAAAGATTTTCCTTTGTAATGTTTATCAGACAAATAGGGCAGGCATTGCTATGAGCAGAACACGTGAATGAACCTGACTACAAAGAGTGGCCTAAAGATTGCCTTATTAAAAAACTGGGAATCTCCTCTTAACGTCCAAGTAGTGCCATGCAAGTTGGACAACCTTTACAGAATCCAATCCTGCCCTGCCTTTGATTGACCTCAATTACAACACCAATTTTTGTTCGGAGAGTCTGCTTTGAAGAAAGCATTCAGTACCAGGTCTCATGCCAGTAATTTCCTCGGGAGAGAAGGTAGAACCCTTGATAAATTTGGACGCAAAATGTTCCAAGCAATCATGCTGGCAATCAGAATTTTAAACTACAATTTTTACATGACATTTTATCTGAAATCTCTGGTCCAAAAGATATCTTTTTATGACCAATATATTCCATCAGAACATCTTCACTTGTACCATCAATTAGTCAGTGATCTCGAGACAAGGAAATACATGGTTTGTTCTACATTTGACACTTTTGATATTACCTCTCGATCCTTTGCAGTATCCATCACAATGTGCAGACAAGCTTGTCTCTGTGGTTATCTCATCTGGATGCCTACATAGGAGATAATCTATTTGGAGACCACTCAAAAAAAAAATCAAACATCATACTGACTGCATGACCTTGTCCTTGAAATGTCATTAATCTCATTCTATAAGGAGATATTCAAGCACTTTCAAGCGCACAAATTTCTACTCAAAACACAGATATTATCAGCCTGCTAGTTCTACTTGACCAGCAACTCAAAGATGATCCAGACAACAAAGGGAGCAGAAAGCTTCTGTGCCTTCTCAATCCAAACCACAGCAGTTTTTCCTCTACTTCCTTCTGGAGAGCATAATCTGTATTATTCCAGGACAAGCAGGCAGCATATTCTCACAAATGGGTGACGTCACCGACGGAGCACCTCAGCGGACAGCCTCGAAAGCAAACTTGCTTGAAGATCTTTGAACTTTCGAGTGCTGCACCGAGCATGCGCGTGTGCCTTCCCGCCCGAACTAGGGAGCGCGTCTCCTGTGAGGATCCTCAGTTCGTTATTTTCCGCAGAGCCAAGAAGACGTTTTTTTCTTCAGCTCTGCAGCGAAACTTGCCTTCTAGTCACCGCAGCTGTTTCTTTTCTTTTTAAAGTTTGGTCGCTGTGTGTGTCTTTTCTTTTGTAAATTACAAAAAAAAATTTAAAAAATTTTGTTTTTATTTTCTCTCCGTCTCCTTTCGTCTGGTCGGTGAGCCTTGGGCCTAGGCCCAACCGCTCACTTCGTTCGACACGGACTTTATTTTTTCTATGTCCCGGCCTCTTACCGGGTTCAAGTGCTGTCGTCAGTGTAATTGTGTGATTTCTGTCACCGATCCTCACTGTCGTCGTTTACAGTGTTTGGGTTCGGTCCATTCACTGGAAGATTGTCACTATTGTTTCACCCTTACACCTTGAGCTTTTCGTCGGAGGTGTGCCCAGTTTCGACAACTTTTTGGTGATATGGAACAACCTTCGGATTCGACCCCGGCGGCGGCCCCGGTCTCGAAGGCCTTGACTCCGACGTCGATGGGTGTTCCGGTCTCGAAGGCCTCGACCTTGGCTTCGGCTGGAGCTTCAGTCTCGAAGGCCTCGACCGTGACTTCCACTCCTGCACCGACTTCGACGCCCTTGAAGGTCTCGACAGTGCCTTCTGTGAAGACGTCCTCGATGAGTAAGTCTCCTGTGTCTCTTTCAGGTGCCATACCTAAGAAGCCACCAGAGTCCTCCTTGCGCCCTCCTTCTAAGCGTGTCTCCAAGATAAGGGAACACTCACCTTCGAGGTCGCCCTCTTTGGAGCGCACTGCTGCACCTACGAGATCAGATCCTTTTGTCTCGGTGCCAATGCTCGAGGACATGCTCAAGTCCATCTTGACCACTCAGATATCCTCCATCGTGGCTCAACTGCTTCCGTCCTCGACTCTGCCTCGGGTAGACCAGCCTGAGACCCAACTGGATCCTCCAGCCCTCGTGTCTCGAGGCAGGTCTCGTGCATCAAAGCGATTGTCCTCCAGTGATTCTTCACCTGAGTTGCCTCGTTCGAAGCATTGCTCGAAGCATTTGAGGTATCTTGCTTCCAAGCTTCGTCGTAAGACCTCTACAGTGCATTCTTCTCTGGACACCGAGACTTCTCTGCCTCGCTCTTCCACCTCGAAGCATAGGTCTCGACTGCATTCTGCCTCGACCCGAAGTCCATCCAGGTCGAGGACTCCTCCTTCGAAGCCGGCTCGCCGGAACTCTTCTCCTCCTGCTTCGACTCATTCTGTGCCTCGCACTCCGGGTGCATCTCCATCACGGAGCCTGAAGCGAAAACATTCCATGACTCCACCTCACAGTGCAGCTTCTTCTGTTATCATGCATCTTGAGTCTGAACCAGTTTCTCAATACTCTAGGGAGGCTTCTCCTTCCTACTCGGCGGCTCCAAAGTCTCATAGTCCTTCCCCAGATGAAGCCTCTGATTCCAAGTCAACTTCCTTTGCCAAGTTTGTGTTTGACATGGGACAAGCTCTCAAACTGGACCTCCATTCAGACTCCAAATATACTCCTGAATATTTGGCAGACATGGAACTCCCTCATCCACCTAAAGAGTCTTTGAGATTGCCTATGACTCCATTTCTTAAACAGACTTTTATTCATAACATGGAAACTCCTTATTCCATCACTGCTATTCCATCTATGCTGGAATCCCGTTATCGCACTGTTCCTTGTAAAAGATTTGAGAAGTCCCAACTCTCTCATCAATCCTTGATGGTGGAATCATCTTTGAAGAAAGCCCATCTTTCCAAGATCTATGCTGCAGTCCCTCCAGGCAGGGAGGGTCGTACTATGGACAAATTTGGTCACCATTTATACCAAAATTCTATGATGGCAAATCGGATTCTTAACTATAATTACATTTTGACCAATTATTTCAACCATTTTCTCAAATTGTTGCCTTCTTTTTATCCTGATGTTTCCAAGACACGTCTTTCTGAGTTCAAGCAAATCCTCAAGACTCTTTCTCAGTTGAGACTCTTCATGTTGCAAGCCTCTTATGATGCTTTCAAATTGTCTTCCCGAGTCTCTGCCTTTGCTGTAGCCATGCGTAGACTGGCATGGCTACGTATTGTTGACATGGATCCCAATCCCCAGGATCGTTTGGCAAACCTACCTTGTCAAGGGAATGAGTTATTTGATGACTATTGAAGCAGCCACTAAGGGTCTCTCAGAACATGAACGCTGTTTTGCTTCTCTCATTCGCCCTAAACCCAAGACTACACTAGCTAGGGCGTATAAACAGACTCCATGTCGTTACCCTCAGAAAACGACTCCTGCTTTTTCCAGGCCTCCACCTTGCTGTCCTCAGCAGCAGCAGCGTCAACAGAAGTCACAAACTCCTGCTGCCACCAAGCCAGCTTAGCCTTTTTGACGTTCTCAGCTTGAGCATTCCAATCTCCCTATTTCAGAATTCTCCTCTTCCCATAGGGGGTCGCCTGTCCACTTTTTATCACCAGTGGGAGCTCATCACCTCAGATCTCTGGGTTCTTACCATCCTACGAGAGGGATACTCTCTTCGCTTGCTTCAGGTACCTCCAGATCATCCTCCAAGAGAGTGTCCTTCTAATCAGTCGCAACTTCCCCTTCTTCTTCAAGAAGCCCGGGCTCTTCTTCGCCTTCGAGCTGTCGAGGAGATTCCTCTGTCCCAGCGGAACTTGGGGTTCTATTCCCGCTACTTTCTGGTTCCAAAGAAGACGGGGGATTTGCGACCTATTCTGGACCTCAGAGCTCTCAACAAATTCCTAGTCAAAGAGAAATTCCGGATGCTCTCTTTGCCGACTTTGTATTCCCTGATGGATCAGGGAGATTAGATGTGCTCGCTGGATCTCAAGGAGGCTTATACTCATATCCCCATTCATCTAGCCTTTCTCATGTACCTCAGATTCAAAGTGGGGGATCTTCATCTGCAGTACAGAGTTCTTCCTTTCGGCTTGGCCTCATCCCCCAGAGTATTTACAAAATGTCTGGTGGTGGTAGCTGCAGCTCTTCGCACCCAAGGTCTTCAAGTATTTCCATACCTAGACGACTGGCTTATCAAGGCCCCCTCTCTTCCAGGGGTTATTGCAGCGACCCAACAGACTATTATCCCAGGACAAGCAGGCAGCATATTCTTAACGCATGGGTGACATCACCGACGGAGCCCCGGTACAGACCTTTTTAACTAGAAAGTTCTAGTTGGCCGCACCGCGCATGCGCGAGTGCCTTCCCGCCCGACGGAGGAGAGCATGGTCCCCAGTTTCTTCATTTCCGCGGAGCGAAGAAGACGCATGTGCTTTCAACGGCTGTTGAAATCTCTTTCCTTGCCTTCCCGCTCGCGTATTTTTCTTATTTTACTTTTCCCTTCGGGTTTTCTTTGTTTCGTTCAAAAAAAAACCATTATTAATTAGTTTTTTTCCTTATTTTTCTGGCTGGCCTCGGCGGGGCCTGTTGCCAACATACAGGCCTCCGGGTTTGATTTTGCGGAGGCCGTATTTCCATTCATGCCCCCTCAGCCGGGCTTTAAGAAGTGCCAGCGGTGTGCACGCCCGATCTCTCTCACTGACCCACACAATTGGTGTTTACAGTGCCTGGGTCCAGAGCATCGGGCTGACACCTGCACCCGCTGTGCCACTCTTAAAAAACGTACGTTAAAAAATCGGCAGATCCAGCAGAATATTCTTTTCGGCACCGGTTCTGCCATGGAATCTGCCACACCATCGACGGCGCCACCGAAGTCGGCACCGACTACATCGACACCACCTGATCCTTCCTCGGGGTCGATAGCGCCAGGTAAGCCGGCTAAGAAGCCTTCAACTTCCCTTGAGCGCCCTCCTGCCACAACGGTGACACCGGTCCTCCCGGCATCGCGCCAACCCCGCAAACGCTCTGGGGTTCCAGATAAACTTTCCCAAGTCTCAGTTAACTCCATCTTAATCTCTCCAGTTCATTGGGGCAACTCTGAACACTGTCCTCCTGAGGGCATACCTTCCACAACCACTTGAAGATATCCTCATTTGACTTTGTCATCAGGTCTCTCATCTTCCGTCCATTTCTGCACAGCAAATGATGGTTCTGCTCTGTCACATGGCTTCTGCAGTTCATGTGACTCCTTTTGCCAGACTTCACCTTTGCATTCCTCAGTGGACCCTGGCATCTCAAGGGCAACGAGCCACGAACCCGCCATCTCAACAAATTACAATAACCCCTTTGTTGCAGAAGGCTCTCCGTTGGTGGATGCTCTCTTCCAATCTTTCCAGAGGTTTGCTGTTCCACAATCTCCCTCATCAGAAGGTTCTCACAACTGATTCGTCCGCCTACGCATGGGGAGCCCATGTCAACGGTCTCCGTACTCAGGGTCTATGGACTTCAACGGACCGTCAGTGCCATATCAATCTGTTGGAACTCAGAGCGATCTTCTATGCTCTCAAAGCTTTTCAGCATATCCTCCACGACATGGTAGTTCTTGTTCGGACAGACAACCAAGTGGCCATGTATTATGTCAACAAACAGGGAGGTACGGGATCTCACTCCCTCTGTAAGGAAGCTCTGAAGCTGTGGCATTGGGCGATTCTTCACAACATCTTCCTCAGAGCTGTTTACATTCAAGGTCAACGGAACTGTTTAGCGGACAAATTGAGTCATCTTCTACAGCCTCACGAATGGACACTCAATTCTCCCATACTTCGTAAAATATTTGCCCGCTGGGGGACCCCCCAAATAGATCTTTTTGCGTCCCTCCTCAACTTCAAACTGCCTCAGTTTTGTTCCCGCATTTACACTCTGCAACGTCTCGAAGTGGATGCGTTTCTCCTGGACTGGAGGGCTCAGTTCCTTTATGCCTTTCCTCCATTTCCTCTGATTCTCAGGACTCTAGTCAAACTAAAGTCAGAGCACGCCACCATGATTCTGATAGCTCCTCAGTGGCCCAGACAACCGTGGTACCCCCTTCTACTTCAATTCAGCACCAGGGAGCCTCTGTTTCTTCCAATTTTTCCTTCTCTGCTCACTCATAGTCAAGGTTCCTTACTTCATAGAAACATAGAAACAGACGGCAGATAAGGGCCACGGCCCATCTAGTCTGCCCACTCCAATGACCCTCTCCTACCTTTCTCTGTGAATAGATCCCACGTGTCTATCCCATTTGGCCTTAAAATCAGGCACGCTGCTGGCCTCAATAACCTGAAGTGGAAGACTATTCCAGCGATCAACCACCCTTTCAGTGAAAAAGAATTTCCTGGTGTCCCCGTGCAGTTTCCCGCCCCTGATTTTCCACGGACGCCCTCTTGTTGCCGCGGGACCCTTGAAAAAGAAGATATCTTCTTCCACCTCGATCCGGCCCATGAGATACTTGAATGTCTCGATCATGTCACCCCTCTCTCTGCGTTCCTCGAGTGAGTACAGCTGCAACTTATCCAGCCGTTCCTCGTACGGGAGATCCTTGAGTCCCGAGACCATCCGGGTGGCCATTCTCTGGACCGACTCCAGTCTCAGCACATCCTTACGGTAATGCGGCCTCCAGAATTGCACACAGTATTCCAGGTGGGGCCTCACCATGGATCTATACAATGGCATAATGACTTCAGGCTTACGGCTGACGAAACTCCTGCGTATGCAACCTATGATTTGCCTTGCCTTGGATGAAGCTTGCTCCACTTGATTGGCAGTCTTCATGTTCTCACTAACGATCACCCCTAAGTCTCGTTCTGCTTCAGTTCTTGTTAGGATCTCGCCATTAAGGGTGTAAGTCTTGCATGGATTTTGGCTGCCCAGGTGCATGACTTTGCATTTTTTGGCATTGTAGCTGAGTTGCCAGGACCTAGACCAGTGCTCCAGGAGTAGTAGGTCGTGCATCATGTTGTTGGACATTGAATTTATGTCTGTTGTGCTTTTGCCCACTACATTGCTTAGTTTGGCGTCATCGGCAAATAATGTTATTTTAGCCCTTCTGCCAAGTCTCTTATACAGATGTTGAATAGGATCGGGCCCAGGACCTAGCCCTGCGGCACTCCACTGATTACCTCCGTCATTTCGGAAGGGGTGCCATTCACCACTACCCTCTGAAGCCTACTTCCCAACCCATTTCGTCAATGTGTCGCCCAATCCTATAGAACTCATCTTGCTCAGCAACCTGCGGTGTGGTACGCTATCGAATGCTTTACTGAAGTCCAGGTGTCCAGGGACTCCCCACATCCAGCTTCCTCGTCACCCAGTCAAAGAAGCTGATCAGGTTGGATTGGCAGGATCTCCCCTTAGTAAATCCATGTTGACGGGGATCCCGTAGATTCTCCCTGTTCAGAATCGTATCCAATTGTCGTTTGATTAGAGTTTCCATTAGTTTGCACACTATTGATGTGAGACTCACCAGTCTGTAGTTTGCTGTCTCCATCTTGGAGCCTTTCTTGTGGAGTGGAATGACGTTAGCCATCTTCCAGTCCAACGGAATGTTACCTGTACTAAGGGAGAGATTGAAGAGCGCGGATAGCGGTTCCGCCAAGACATCACACAACTCCCTGAGCACCCTGGGGTGTAGGTTGGCAGGCCCCATTGCCTTGTTAACCTTAAGCTTTGACAGCTCGCAGTAGTCACCGCTGGGTGTAAACTTGAAATTACTAAACGGTTCATCCCAATCTGCAGTCTCTACACTTAACAGCTTGGTACCTTTCTACCTGACAGACTCTTCTCTTTTTTCTGAGTCTGTTCAAGATATTTTACTTGCTTCCAGGAAACCATCCACTTGTCAATGTTGCAGCCAGAAATGGACTAGATTTTCTGCTTGGTGTTCCACACGTCAGCTGCAGCCAATGTCTTCCTCCTTGGCATCTGTTCTGGACTATTTGCTTCACTTGTCACAATCTGGACTTCAATCCACATCTATTCGAGTCCATCTCAGTGCTATTGCTGCTTTTCATCAGCCTCTTGAAGGGAAACCTCTCTCTGCACATCCCGTGGTTTCCCGCTTTATGAAAGGACTTTTTAATGTTCATCCACCACTTAAACCGCCTCCAGTGGTTTGGGATCTTAATGTTGTTTTGGCTCAACTGATGAAGCCTGCTTTTGAACCACTTGACAAAGCTCACCTCAAGTATCTCACTTGGAAAGCTGTATTCCTGATTGCCCTCACATCTGCTCGAAGAGTCAGTGAGTTACAAGCGTTGGTTGTGGACCCACCTTTCACAGTTTTTCACCATGAGAAGGTGGTCCTCCGTACTCATCCCAAATTCTTACCTAAAGTTGTTTCAGAATTTCACATCAATCAATCTATTGTTCTGCCAGTATTTTTTCCAAAGCCTCTTTCTCATCAGGGAGAAGCGGCACTTCATACTTTGGACTGCAAACATGCCTTGGCTTTCTACCTCCAACGCACTCAACCTCACAGAACATCTCCTCAACTTTTCATCTCCTTTGATCAGAATAAGTTGGGTCGTCCTATCTCGAATCGTACCATTTCCAACTGGATGGCTGCTTGCATCTCTTTCTGCTATGCTCAGACTGGTCTTCCTCTGCAGGGTCGAGTTACGGGCCACAAAGTTCGAGCTATGGTGGCATCTGTAGCTTTCCTCAGATCAACTCCTATTGAGGAAATCTGCAAGGCTGCCACTTGGTCCTCGGTTCATACTTTCACCTCTCATTACTGTCTGGATACTTTATCCAGGAGGGATGGCCATTTTGACCAATCTGTTTTGCAAAATCTTTTTTCTTAAATTGCCAACACTCCCTCCATCCCATTTTGCTTAGCTTGGAGGTCACCCATGTGTGAGAATATGCTGCCTGCTTGTCCTGGGATAAAGCACAGTTACTTACCGTAACAGTTGTTATCCAGGGGCAGCAGGCAGATATTCTCACAACCCTCCCACCTCCCCTGGTTGGCTTCTTAGCTAGGTATCTGAACTGAGGATCCTCACAGGAGACGCGCCCCCTAGTTCGGGCAGGAAGGCACGCGCGCATGCGCGGTGCAGCACTCGAAAGTTCAAAGATCTTCAAGCAAGTTTGCTTTCGAGCCTGTCCATTGCAGGGCTCCATCAGTGATGTCGCCCACGTGTGAGAATATCTGCCTGTTGTCCCTGGATAACAACTGTTACGGTAAGTAACTTTGCTTTTCTCAATCTTCATCTCAGACTACCTATCAGGGGATGACTCACTCATTATCATCAACTTGGATCCTTATAACTTCAGATCACTGGATCCTTCAAGTGGTGAGTCGGGGCTGTGCCCTTCAATTGCAGAAAAGATCCCTGAATTATCCTCCAAGAGTGTTTTTTTCAACTCCCAACAAAAGACCCTCATTTGCCAGGAGCTCTCAGGCGTCTCCAGCTCAATGCTATAGAAGAAGTTCCCTGCAGGAGAGGGACAGAGGATTCTACTCAAAGTATTTTCTCATATCAAAAAAGACTGGAAGTCTCTAACCAATTCTAGACCTCTGTGCCCTCAACAAATACTTGGTGAAGGAAAAATTTTGAATGGTCTCTCTTGGAACTTTATTACCTCTAATAGAGAAGAAAGACTGGCTTTGTTCTCAAGACCTCAAAGAAACACATCCTCCCAGCCTACAAGAAATATCTTCATTTTCAACTGGGAGAACAACACTATCAATACAAGGTGCTCTCTTTTGGACTGGCATCAGCACCCAGAGTATTCACAAAATGCCTTATCATGGCTGTAATTCTTCGCTCACACGGTTTTCATGTGCTCCATTACCTAGACAAATGGTTGATCAAAGCCTTTACCCTGAACAGGCTCACCAGGCAATGAATGCAACAGATGTGTCAGCTTGAATTTTTAGCATTTGCAGTCAGCTACAAGAAATCACATTGAGAACCCACGCAAACTCTAGAGTTTATTGGAGCCCTCTTAGACATGACCCAAACTTGAGCCTACCTGTCTCAACAGAGACTTGATACTCTACTTCAGATATGTCAGAGGATCGCCTCACATTGTTTCATAACAGCACAACAAATGCTTCAACTTCTAGGCAAGAAGGCCTCTACAGTACATGTAACTCTGCCCATTTATATTTCAGGGAACCTTAGTGGGTGCTTTTGATCCAGTGGTCTTAAGCCACCAGTCTACTATTGCAAAGGATCGGAGTAACCTCGCAACTGTGACAGTTTCTTCAGTGGTGGCTATTTCTGTCCAATCTATCCACAGGCCTGCTATTCCAAGCACCACTGTGTAAGGATTGTTAGTCAGGCCCCCACAATATATGGTTGGTGGGGTCACTTGAGAGGCACCCTTACAAATGCCAGGTCCCAGGTTCAGTTCCCTCACAGAAGATTCACCATGAGTAGAATCAAATAAGAAACACAGCCAGAGGTGATTGCATAAAGAATATATTATAGAAATAGGCTTACAGAAAAGCAATATTCAGAAGCATTACCATTAAGCATTACAATTAAGGAGAGAGCAAAGCAATTTCCCTGCTTTACAGAGTTCAGAGGCAAAGAGACAGAGAGTCTGAAGTTCTAGGGAGAGCCAGAGAGAGAGAGAGAGAGAAAGGGGGATGGGGTGATGGTCTAAGCTTCGGGTTCCATAGATAAAGAGAAGGATAGACAGAGAGATAGACAGAGAAAGAGAGCTAGAGATGTGTTGCAGAAAGGAGACTTTTATAGCTTGGAATCTTATTCTGAATATAGAAACTATTGAGCTTCAAGAGAAGTTAAATCTCCCCCTCCTTAGTAAACTTGTGCTAGACAGACGAATAATAGGCTGAAGTCATATATGTATTTCCAGTATGTCTCTTGACAATAGTTTCTGATTAACTTTAGTTATCTGTGCACCTGGACCCATTGTCCTAAGCACCCTCTTAATCAGACATTAACACATTAACACCTTTTAGCTAATCATGATTTAATCAGGGCTACTTGAAACCGTCTCCCTGCCCTCAGGGTCTATCTGCATTCACATGCCAGAGTCAGATTGATATAATTTCCCATAGGCCTTTGCTGACATTAGTTATGCCAACTGAAAATGCTGATTGCTAGCAATAGCTATGCTGACACACTGCATCAAAAGATATTGACAACTGATCTTTCCATGCTTGGTTGGAGAGCCCACCTTGATGGCCTACATGCCTAAGGCTCCTGGTCTCTTCCTGAGAAAGCTCTCATATCAGTCTCCTTGAGCTTTGAGCAATATGCAATGCTTTGTGCACATTCTAGGATTGTCTCTTCAACCATGTAGTGCTCGTATGCATGGACAACCAAGTAGCCATGTACTGCATAAAGGATCAGAGTCTTACTGCTCTGCCAAGTCGCAATCAAAATTTAGTTTTGGGCAATACCTCGCAACATTTTTCCTGAAAGCAGTTTATCTAGCAGGAAAACAGAATATCTTGGGAGATAAGTTGAGCAGACACCTGCAGCCACATGAGTGGTCACTCAGCTCAACCACTCTACATTAGATCTTTGTGGGATCTCTTTGTTTCCCCTGCAATCACAAACTTCCACTCTTCTGTTCGAGACTCTACACACCCATCCTTCTGGAGTTGGATGCTTTTCTCCTCAACTGGTGAAACAAGTTACTTTTTCTTTTCCTCCAGTTCCTCTACTTGGCAAAGCTCTTAAACTTTGCCAAAAACAAGCTATCATGATTCTAATAGCTCCTCGGTGGCCACAACAACCATGGTTCCCTCTCTTCCTATAGCTCAATGTTTGGGAATCCATCACACTTCAAATCTTTCCTACCTTGCTGACACAGAACAAAGGGTCTCTCCTCCATCCCAATCTAAGCTCATTGGTTCTCACAGCATAGTATCTCTTTCTCAGCCGCTAAATACATTAGTAATGTCTGCACCAGTGTTGGCCATCATTGAAGCCTCTAGAAAGCCAGCTACCCAGTGCTGCTATCGTTTCAAAGGGACTCGTTTCACAAGTCTGATGCAATAACATATCACTAGATCTAGTCTCCTGTCCTCTTCCATCTGTCCTGGGCTATCTTTTAACAGATCTCTGACTGTGGTCTAAAAACTACTTCAGTTAGAAGAATCTAATTTTATCTAGTCACAACTAGATATAAAGTCATTGTACATTCTTTGATTTCAAGATTCATGAAAGGCGTTCTCCCTACCAGACCTCCAATTAAACCGCATCCAGTGGCTTGTGATCTTAATGTTATACTTTCAGCTCTGATGAATCCTCCATTTGAGCCTCTTTCAACTTAATCTCTGAAACATCTAATGTGGAAAGTGATAGTCCTTACAGCTATTGTGTTTTCACATCAAGTCAGTGAACTTGAAGTTCTTGTGTCAGATCTACTTTATACAACATTCTACCATGAGAGAGTGGTTCTTTGCACTCATCCCAAGTTCCTCCTGAAAGTCATCTCAGAATTTCATCACAGCCAGATTATAGTTCTTCCTGTCTTCTTTCCAAGACCACATTCTCACCCTGGTGCAAAAGTGGCACTGTGAGACTCAAAGGTGAAGGTGAGAAATATGTAGAAGCTCTGTATTGATACATTTTCGAGTGCTGTAAAATAAGGCTGATATGAAGGACCTATTATTTGTATAATATGTGTTGTATGTTTTTAATTTTATGTGATTGTTTTTTGTAAAACCGCCTAATTATAGGTGGTTAAGAAATCTTTTAAATAAATAAATAAATACCGTATTTTTCGCTTCATAAGATGTACTTTTTCCCCTAAAAAAGTGGGTGGAAATAAGGGTGCGTCTTATGGAACGAATACCCAACCCCTCCCCTCCCCGGGTTACCTTAGGGTTATTCCATGTCAAGTGGACCAATACTGAAAACCTCCCACGCTAGACCCCCTTGAAATCCAACCAAATTTTACAGGGGTGTTGGATCTCAAATGAAACTGCAAAATTTTTTGGATCTATCTCAATTTGATCAGGAGCTAGGGGTGGTTGAACAAAAGCAATCGATCCACTCCCATGCCTCGTGTGAACTAAAACATCAACTTTGCTTAAGCATTGCAGGAGAAGGAAACTATCTAGGAGTCTGAAATTTTGCAGTTTGGTATAACACCTTGGAGTAAGTTTCTGTGCCAAGTTTGAAATCTTTTGGAACGTGCTTCCATTTCTACAAGTCAGCAAAGTAGGCAAAAAAAATTCATGAATGAAAATTTTGGCATAGTTTGGCTCCATACTGCTGAGGGTACAACTTTACCAGCAGACATGTATCATGAGGTACTTCCAAGATTTGCAATATGAGCTTTTATAGTCAAGTGAAGCTGAAGATATGACCATCCGAAAATATGGCTTTATGCATTTATGTAAATTTTCACTGTTTGTGAGTGGCATTGCTGAAGGGTTAGAAGGTAAAGTTTGCCTTTTTTGCGGATGATACCAAGATTTGTAACAGAGTAGACACCGAGGAGGGAGTGGAAAATATGAAAAAGTATCTGCAAAAAAGTTAGAGGAATGGTCTAATATCTGGCAACTAAAATTTAATGCAAAGAAATGCAGAGTAATGCATTTGGGGATTAATAATCAGAAGGAACCGTATATGCTGGGAAGTGAGAGGCTGGTATGCATGGATGGGGAGAGGGACATTGGGGTGATAGTACCCAAAGATCTAAAGGTGATAAAACAGTGTGACCAGGCGATAGCTGCTGCCAGAAGGATGCTGGGCTGTATAAAGAGAGGTGTAGCCAGTAGAAGGAAGAAGGTGTTGATGCTCCTGTACAGGTCGTTGATGAGGCCTCACTTGGCGTATTGTGTTAAGTTTTGGAGACCGTATCTGGTGAAGGACATAGGAAGACTTGAAGCGGTCCAGAGGAGGGTGACAAAAATGATAGGAGGTTTGCGCCAGAAGACATACAAGGAGAGACTGGAAGCCCTGAATATGTATACAATAGAGAGGAAAGGAGGGACAAGGGAGATATGATTCAAACATTCAAATACTTTAAAGGTTTTAACGTAGAACATAATCTTTTCCAGAGAAAGGAAAATGGTAAAACCAGAGGACATAATTTGAGGTTGAGGGGTGGTAGACTCAAGAGCAATGTAAGGAAATTCTTCTTTACGGGAAAGGTGGTGAAGAGAAAAACAGTGACTGAGTTCAAAGAAGCGTGGGATGAACACAGAGGATCTAGAATCAGAAATTAATAGTAAATATTGAAGACTTGCATGGTATGTGTCTATATATGGCCTTTTGGTTGAGGATGGACTGGGAATGGCTTCAATTGCTAGGAGGGTGTAGATGGGCTGGAGTGAGCTGTGACGGAGACTTCAGCAGCTGGAACCCATGCACTGTATTGGGTAGAGCTTTGGATTCTTGCCCAGAAATAGCTAAGAAGAAAAAATAAATAAATTTAAATTGAATCAGGTTGGGCAGACTGGATGGACCATTTGGGTCTTTATATGCCGTCATCTACTATGTTACTATGAGAGAGAGAGAGAGAGAGAGATAATGGTTACTAGGGATGGGCAGAGTAGATGGTCCATTTGGCCTTTATCTGCCATCATGTTTCTATGTTTCTACACGTTGGACTGTAAACGTTATCTAGCTTATTATTTGGATTGAACCAAGCCTCACAGAACTTCTACTCATCTGTTTCTAACAGACTAGGAACTCCTGTCACCAAGAGAACCATCACTACATGGTTGGCGGACTGTATCTCTTTTTGCTATACTCAGACTAGGCTGGTGCTTAAAGGCCGTGCTAATAGCACATAAATTTTGAGCAATGGCAATTGAGGACATCTGTAGAGCAACCACCTGGCCCTCAAGTCATACCTTCACATCAGAGAATGACACGGTGACAAAATTCATCACCGTTTCCGCCCCCACGGATAACCGCGGGAAACTATCTTCATGTCATTCTTTAAGGAGAGAGGGCAGAATCAGAGTATGAATGGCCACAACCACTGACCCGCAAGCTTTGCTTTGAAGAATGCTGGTGTAGAAAGACTGAGGTTGAAATAGACAGTAGAAAATGACATGGGATTATTTCCCGCGGTTATCCGCGGGGACGGGAACGGTGATGAATTTTGTCACCGTGTCATTCTCTACTTCACATCCCACTATTGCCTAGACATTCATTCCAGAAGGGATAGTCTTTTGGCTAAACGGTTCTACAAAGTTTATTTTCCATTTAGAAGCCAAATTCCATACTAACCATGTTGTTTCGCCAGGCTCATGATAATTATTAATAACCCTTTTCTGAGAGGCATGAGCCTGGCAGCTAGGAAGTCCCACATGTAAGAATATGCTACTTGCATGTCCTTAGATAAAGTTAGATTACTTACCTGTAGCAGGTGTTATCCATGGACAGTAGGCAGATATTCTCACAAACTGCCTACCTCCCCTGTTTGGCTTCTTAGCTTTGTAACTGAACTGATGGTCCTTCAAGCCAGCAGTGGGTGGGAGGGCATTTGCACATGCGTGGTATGGTCAGTTCGAGATTTTTATTTTTTTTTTCATTTTAAAAGTGATAGTGCACTTTTGCACTGATCGTACCGGGTTCCATAGATGATGTCACCCACATGTGAGAATATCTACCTGCTACAGGTAAGTAACTTCACTATATGTAGAGCCCACCTTGAATAACCATGTTCAGTTTTGTAGGCTTCCGTAAAGGTACAAGGCTAGAAGCATGAAATCCAGGCAGAAAGCTTAAGGAAGTCAGAATATAATTTGGAAAAGGTGGGATATGATAGAAATATTCAAATATCTAGAAAACTTTAGAGCCTCTTCTATCAAACTGCGCTAGCAATTTTTAGCACAGGAGTGGCATGGGCCATTCAGCGCGGCTCTCTGTGCTAAAAACTGCTAGTGCAGTTTGATAGAAGAGGCCCTTAGTGCAGTATAATATTCCATAGAAAACTCAGACAAGAGAGGGTCATAATGGCAAAACTTGAAGATGAAGTGTCCAGGAACTACTAGTGAATTTCTCAAAGTAGTAAACTGAGATCCCTGCACAATATGAATGTTTTTCTTTAGGTATTGTGCATCAAGTTATGTTGGTGATAATCAGTGTGACCTTCAAGAAATATTTGTGAATGGTATGATGAGCTAGATATATGGGGGGGTGTTTGTATTTTTTCTTGTTTTAATCAGCTGATTTGTTCCTCTGCCTGTGTCCTTTATATAGCTCTGAATGTCTCAGGCAGAAGGCCTTTTGATTTAGTTTAAGAGCTTTCTTCCAAATTTCCCCTGGAGAATTCAACTCTTATATAATCAGGCCCAAACTTATAATATTTATTATAAAGTTGTTTCTACCACAAACTCTAAATATTTGTTCAGTGGGAAAACTTCTGGGGACAGATTAGAAACTAACCCAAGCTAGAAAATATCTGTGAACTTCCAGTCGAAGATTTTAAATAGTTTTCATCAGAATTCAGCTTTTATCTTGAGATATGGTAGTAATATTAGATGTTAAGACTGTTTAGAATACTGCATTTCCACTTTATATAGGATATCATAAAATAAACTTTTTTTTTTTTTTCCTTTCAGCTTGAAAATTATTTTTCTAGTCTCAAAAATCCAAAACTCAGGGTAAGTTATTCATTTTTTAAATGTTTTAAACTTTTACTGTTAGTTCAAGTAGCACAGTGAAGGCATTGGCTTATAGCTTTTGTGCCCTAAATCCAGGGCTGTGTTTAGGATGGGATAGCTTAGAAGTAGTTGTCTCCTTTTCATCATTGAACTAAGCTAGTTATAGTAAACTCTTTTACTATGCCATATTTTACAATATATAATACATAACACATACTCAATAATTAATTGATTTAATAATTACAATACATAATTTATAATACAGTAGTACCTTGGATTACGAGTATAATTCGTTCCAGGAGCATGCTCGTAATCCAAAATGCTCGTTTATCAAAGCGAGTTTCCCCATAGGAAATAATGGAAACTCGCTTTGATGCGTTCCTCCCCCCCCCCCCCCCGAGAACCGGCATTGCTCCCCTTGAAGGCCCCCCCTGCCTCGAACCAGCACCCCCCCGCCACGATCCGACACCCCCCATCCCCCCGCCACGATTGGGCACCCCCCCCCCCGCCCCGATCCGACATCCCCCCTGACACAATTGGGCACGCCCCCCCCCCCCCCGCCGCTTCTTACCCTCATCTGGGCACTCTAGAAGATCGGACTCCTCGTCTGCTGGGCCTTGAGCATCTGAGCTTGCTCAAGGCCTGCGAGTTCACATTCACGTTCAGAACGTGAACTCGCAGGCCTTGAGCATGCTCAGATGCTCAAGGCCCAGCAGACGAGGGCCGATCTTCAAGAGTGCCCAGATGAGGGTAAGAAGCGGCGGGGGGTGCCCAATTGTGTCGGGGTGGGGGGGGGTCGGATCGTGTCAGGGGGGTGGCCAATCGTGTCGAGGGGGGGGTTGGATCGTGGCGGGGGGGGGGGGGTGCCGGTTCGAGGCAGGGGGGTGCCGGATTGTGGGAGGGGGGGAGGGGTGCTCGTAAATCGAGCCATGCTCGGTTTCCGAGGCACCGATTTTGCAAATGTTTTGCTCCTCTTGCAAAACACTCGCAAACCGGTGCACTCGTAAACCAAGGTACCACTATATATATTTTATATAATATATAATTAATATCATGTATTTGATAATTAATCAACTAAATTACATTAAGGTTTCACACATATACATACATACTTATATATTCAAATGTATTTAGGACAATTGAACTGACTTAATAGGTATCTTTATAACATGATTTATTAGTCTAAGTCAGTGGTCGGCAAACTGCGGCTCTCGAGCTGCATGTGGCTCTTTAGCCACTTGAGTGCGGATCGCGGCTCATCTAGAGCAAGGGTGCCCAACCAGCTTCCCTTCCCTTCTTACTGCCTTCCCCCAAGCCACCGCCATTGGGGAACAGGCTGCCACTGCCGCCATCGGGGAATAGGCTGCCACCGCCGCCATCGGGGAACAAGCTGGTGCCGAGTTCTGAGCTCTTCCTGCTTCCCTTCCCCGCTGGACCGACCAACTCTCGCCACCCAATGTCAATTCTGATGTCGTAGAGGACGTTCTGGGCTGGTCAATTGCTGCCTGGCTGGCCCAGAACTTCCTCTCCGACGGGTGACGAGAGTTTGTTGGCCCCGCGGGGAAGGGAAGCAGGGAGAGCTCAGAATTCTGCGCCGGCCTGTTCCCCAATGTTGGTAGCTTGTGGGGAGGGCAGGGAAAAATAAAGAAAGGGGGGGACAGGGAGACAGAAAGAAATAAGGGAGATGGGAGACAGACAGAAAGGGGGCATGGAGAGAGAAAGAAGGAAAAAAAAGAAAGAAAGGGGGCATGGAGAAACAAAAAAAAGGAAGGAAGAAAGAAATGGGGCACGGAGAGAGAGAGAAAGACAGATAGAAAGAAAGAAAGAAAGAAGGGGGCAGGGTGAAAGAAAGAAAAAGTTGGGAGAGGGAATGAGGTCTGGAGGAGAAGAAGCATACAGGAGGCTGAAAGAAGGGAAGAAATATTGGACGCACAGTCAGAAGAATAAAGTGCAACCAGAGACTGATGAAATTACCAAACAAAGGTTGGAAAAATGATTTTATTTTCAATTTAGTGATCAAAATGTGTCCATTTTGAGAATTTATATCTGCTGTCTATATTTTGCACTATGGCCCCCTTTTACTAAACCGCAATAGTGTTTTTTAGCGCAGGGAAGCCTATGAGCATCGAGAGCAGCGCAGGGCATTCAGCGCAGCTCCCTGCACTAAAAACCGTTATCACGGTTTAGTAAAAAGGGGGGTATATTTGTCTATTTTTGTATAGTTGTTACTGAGGTGACATTGCATAAAGTCATCTGTCTTGACCTCTTTGAAAACCCGCGGAATGTAAATGATAATTAACATTTTCTCTGCGTACAGTGTGCTTTGTGTTTTTTAAAATTTTATTGTTGGTAGATCATTTTGACTTGGCCACGAAGGTAAGGGGGAGAGAGGGGAGCTGCTGAAAGACATCTAGTAATCCTTGCAGGCTTGACTGTGCAGGGAATTATTTTTGTAAAATCATGCTTTGCTATGTGACTGGCATTATTTAGACTTTAATTTCTATGAATGAATAGAATGAAAATGATATAAAATTGCTTGCTTGTTTTTATGTGCGTGTGCTGAAGGGAAGTGGAGATGCTGAGTGGCTGAGGATGCTGAAGGGAATTGGGGAAGAGAGAGTGGGGAGAAGATGCTGATTTATAAATTGACAGTTGTACAAAATATTGTTTCTTTTTATACTTTAATATAATAAGTTCAGTATAAAACTATTCAAGGCTTGTGTGGATGGGATCAGGTGGTTTTTGAGGATGTGGACCGAGCTCACGGGGACGGGGCGGGAACGGAGACAAATTTTTTCCCCATGACATTCTCTAGGCTGTGCCACGAATCAATTTCGATTAAGTGCGAGCAGGGTGTCAATCGGGTTGACTTAGCCGTCGTAGCGCAAGCAGGCACGGGGGTATGGCTCTCAAAAAAAATCTTAATCGTACTGCTGATTTTGGCTCTTTTGACTAATGAGTTTGCCTACCACTGGTCTAGGTATATATATATATATATATATATATATATATATATATATATATATATATATATATATATATATATATATATATATATATATATGACTGTGAAGTATATATATATATGTCTGTGAAGTATGATTCCTCTGAAATGTCTAACATTTTAAATTGATAAGTTTCTTTATTTAATATACTTGCTTCTCTATTATTACAAAAACTGTCTGTAATATGCTATGAGGGAGTCTGCCTTTTGTGGCTTGCTCACTCCCTTCTTTCCTCTCTCCCAAAATGTGGCACCACTGTTTAGCACCACAGGTGTCTACACTTCCAGTACATATAAGGTGGTACGCTATCTCTCATTTGCATCTTTCATCTGTAACAATTTTCCCAATGAGCATCAATTATCTTTTTGCTTGTTTTCTACTTACAATACTGATGACGATTCTCATATATTATTTCTCACAAGTCCCTTAAATTAATTTCACTGAATGTCAAGGGTCACTCTAAATAATGTCATAAAACGGAAAAAAATATTGTCATAATTAAATTCCAAACATCCAGACATAATTCTGCTACAAGAGACTTATCTTAATGTGTCTGAGGCTGCCAAAGTAAAAGTCAAATGGACTCATCAGCTCTTTTTCTCTCCTGCAGTTGGGATTAAAAATGGAGTTCTCATTTTAGTTAGAAATCGACCTGATATTACAATACTATCTACAACTAATGATGTTCATTGTAGGTGGGTACAAATTACTTTGAATATAAACAACTCCATCTACGCTCCTACAACTGACTCCACCGAGTTCTTTCAAGAAATTGCTAATCAATTAACTGCAACTAATGTGTTGCATCATATTGTAGTTGGTGATTACAATATAATTATGAACCCCCTCATTGATAGAATATCGAAAGCACCTTATAGAACACCTAAGGCCAAGTCTATTCTCATGGCACACCTGAACCTGATTGATATTTGGAGAGATCTTCATCCAACCAACAAAGATTTCACTTTTTATTCACCACCTCATTGCATAGACATGTTTCTATCAGTCATTCTATTCGCCATTTTATAAAAGACGCCACTATTGAAGAAATCTCAATATCGGATCATGCTGCAATAACTCTTACTTTAGAAAATATTACTCAAGTGACTGTTTCCAGAAATTGGAGATTTAATTCTAGTCTTTAACTTGAAGCGGAATTTAAAGATCACAGCTATTAAAGAATTTTTTCAGTTTAATAATCCAAAAGATACTAACTGAATTATTACATGGGACGCATTCAAAGCATATATTCGAGGCATAATAATTTTACTGAACTCCAAAATTAGGAAATCACAAGCTGCAGAAATTCATGCTCTAGAATGCGACATTAAAAAAAGGAACATAAGCAATGCCTCTGCTGGGTCAGACCTGAGGTCCATCATGCCCAGCAATCCACTCATGCGGCGGCCCAACAGGTCCAGGACCTGTGCAGTAATCCTCTATGTATAACCCTCTATCCCCTTTACCAGCAGGAAATTGTCCAATCCTTTCTTGAACCCCAGTACCTTACTCTGCCCTATTACGCTCTCTGGAAGCACATTCCAGGTATCCACCACACGTTGGGTAAAGAAGAACTTCTTAGCATTCGTTTTGAATCTGTCCCCTTTCAACTTTTCTGAATGCCCTCTTGTTCTTTTATTTTTCTAAAGTTTGAAGAATCTGTCCCTATCTACTCTCTCTATGCCCTTCATGATCTTGTAAGTCTCTATTAAATCCCCTCTAAGTCTCCTCTTCTTCAGGGAAAAGAGAGCCAGTTTCTCCAATCTCTCAGCGTATGAAAGGTTTTATCCCAGGACAAGCAGGCAGCATATTCCCACACATGGGTGACGTCACCGACGGAGCCCCGCAGCGGACAGCCTCGAAAGCAAGCTTGCTTGAAGATCTCGAACTTTCGAGCACTGCACCGCGCCTGCGCGCGTGCCTTCCCGCCCGAACTAGGGGGCGCATCTCCTGAGAGGATCCTCAGTTCGTTTATTTCCGCGGAGACAAGAAGACACGTTCTCTTGCTCTGCAGCAATTGCCTTCTCATCACCGCGGCTGTTTCTTTCTTAAAGTCGGTCGCTGTGCTTGTTTCTTAATCCTTTCTTTTTCTTTTCATAAAAAATATAAAAAAAAAAAAATATATATATATTGTTTTTCTTTTTTTGTTCGGCCGTCAAGCTTTGGGCCTAGGCCTAGGCTCCTTCGTTCGACACGGACTTTATTTTTTCCATGTCCCGGCCTCTTACCGGGTTTAAACGTTGTCGACAGTGTAATCGGGTGATTTCTGTCACCGATCCCCACTGCCGTTGTTTACAGTGCCTGGGTTCTTCTCATTCTCCAGAAGATTGTCATCGCTGCTTCACCCTTACTCCTCGGGCCTTTCGACGACGTTGTGCTCAATTTTTTCAACTTTTCGGCATGGAGCAATCTTCGGACCCGGCCTCGACCGTAGCGGCTGCTCCGGTCTCGAAGGCTTCGACTCCGACGACCTCGACACCTGTGGTCTCGAAGGCCTCGACCCAGGCTCCGGCTGGAGTTTCGGTCTCGAAGGCCTCGACCTATTCTACCTCGGTTGCCTCGAAGACGACGCCATCCACGAAGTCTTCTACGGGGGGTAAGTCTCCGAGTTCTCTTTCAGGTGCCGTATCCAAGAAGCCACCAGAGTCCTCGGCACGTCCTCCTTCGAAGCGTACCTCCAAGATAAGGGAATACTCACCTTCGAGGTCGCCCTCTTCGGAGCGTACTGCTGCACCTACGAGGTCAGAATCTTCTGTCTCGGTGCCGATGCTAGAGGACATGTTGAAATCTATACTCACAACTCAGATTTCCTCCTTGGTAGCTCAATTGGTCCCGTCCTCGACCTTGCCTCGGACTGATCAGCCTGTCACTCAACCAGAGCTTCCAGTCTCCCGAGGCCGATCCCGGACACCGAAGAACATTTCTTCATCAGAGTCTTCTCCGGGCTCACCTCCTCCGAAGCATCGATCGAAGCATTCAAGACCTGTTCCTTCTAAGCTTCGGAGGGAGTCTTCGAATTTGGATACCGAGGCTTCTTTACCTTGTTCTTCGAAGTCAAAGTCGAAGCATGGATCTCGACGAGCCTCGACTCGAAGCCCTTCTCGATCCAGAACACCGTCGAAGCCAGTCCGTCGAGACAGTCCTACACATACCTCGACTCATTCTGTAACTCGTACACCTGCTACTTCTCCTTCCAGGAGTTTGAAAAGAAAGCATTCTCTTACTCCAACTCACAGTGCAGCTTCTTCGGTCACTCTGCGTCTGGAATCAGACCTTTCACCATATTCTAGAGAGGCTTCTCCATCCTATTCAGTTCAACATAAATCACGCAGTGGTTCTCCTGAGGAAACATCTGATCCAAAATCAGTTTCTTTTGCCAAATTTATCTTTGACATGGGCCAAGCTCTCAAGATTGACCTTCATTCAGACTCAAAATATACTCCTGAGTACTTAGCGGATATGGAGCTTCCCCATCCTCCAAAAGAGTCACTCAGATTACCTATGACTCCTGTTCTACAGCAGACCTTCACTCGCAATATGGAAACTCCTTATTCTATCACTGCTATCCCATCCAAATTAGAATCTCGTTATAGAACGGTCCCATGTAAAGGATATGAAAAGTCTCAACTTTCTCATCAATCTCTAGTTGTAGAATCATCATTGAAGAAAGCACATCCCTCCAAAATCTATGCTTCGGTTCCTCCTGGTAGGGAAGGCCGTACCATGGATAAGTTTGGACGTCGTTTATACCAGAACTCTATGATGGGAAATAGAGTTCTTAATTATAATTACATATTTACGTCCTACTTCAACCATTTTTTAAAGATTTTATCTTCATTTTATCCGGACATCTCTACCAATCGCCTATCAGAATTTAAAAATATCCTTAAGACTCTTTCTCAGTTGAGACTTTTCATGCTACAAGCTTCCTATGATGCCTTTGAACTCTCGTCTAGAGTGTCGGCATTTGCAGTAGCCATGCGTAGATTAGCATGGTTACGGATAGTGGACATGGATCCAAACCTTCAGGATAGATTGGCTAATCTTCCTTGTCAAGGAAATGAATTATTCGATGACTCTATTGAGGCAGCTACAAAGCGTCTTTCAGAACATGAGCGCTCTTTTGCTTCCCTCATTCGTCCAAAACCTAAACCTGTACCAACTAGAGGTTTCAAACAAACTCCACGTCGCTATCCGCAGAAAACAACTCCTGCTTTTTCTAGACCTCCTGCTCGTCGGCCTCCTCCACAACAAAGGCAACAAAAATCTCAGACTCCTGCTGCCACCAAACCTGCTCAGTCTTTTTGACAATCTCGACCTGAGCATTCAAATTTCTCTGTTTCCAAATTCTCACCTCCCCATAGGAGGTCGCCTGTCCACTTTTTATCACCAATGGGAGCTCATTACTTCAGACCTCTGGGTACTTACCATCATACGAGAGGGATACTCTCTTCGACTCCTTCAGGCACCTCCAGATCGCCATCCAAGAGAGTGTCTTTCAAATCAGTCGCATTTTCCCCTTCTTCTTCAAGAAGCTCGAGCTCTTCTTCTCCTGCGAGCAGTGGAGGAAGTTCCTCTTCCACAAAGGAACTTGGGATTTTATTCCCGTTATTTTCTAGTTCCCAAAAAGACGGGGGATTTGCGACCGATTTTGGATCTCAGAGCTCTCAACAAATATCTAGTCAAAGAGAAATTTCGAATGCTCACTCTGCCGACTCTATATTCCTTGATGGATCAAGGGGATTGGATGTGCTCTCTAGATCTCAAAGAGGCCTATACTCATATCTCTATTCATCCAGACTTTCGCAAGTATCTCAGATTCCAGGTAGGAAATCTTCATCTTCAGTACAGAGTTCTCCCCTTCGGACTGGCTTCTTCTCCCAGAGTTTTCACCAAATGCCTAGTGGTTGTAGCTACAGCTCTTCGCAACCAAGGTCTTCAAGTATTTCCATACCTAGACGACTGGCTCATCAAGGCTCCCTCTTTTTCAGGGGTTATTGCAGCGACCCAACAGACTATTCTTTTTCTGCAAAGTTTGGGATTTCACATCAATTTTCCCAAATCTCAGCTGACTCCTTCTTAGTCCCTCCAGTTCATAGGAGCTACTCTGGACACTATCAATCTGAGAGCATATCTTCCACAACCACGTCAGGATGCACTCCTTCAACTGTCTCACCAATTCTGCCAACTTTCCTCTGTTCCAGCAAGGAAAATTATGGTTCTGCTTGGTCACATGGCTTCTACAGTTCATGTGGTGCCCTTTGCCAGACTTCACCTTCGCATTCCTCAATGGACACTGGCATCTCAATGGCAACAATCAGTGGATCCACCAACTCGACTAATTTCCATCACGCCTTCATTAAAGAAGTCTCTCCGCTGGTGGATGCTCTCTTTGAATCTTTCAAGAGGTTTACTGTTTTATCCTCTTCCTCATCAAAAGGTCCTCACAACCGACTCGTCAATGTATGCATGGGGAGCTCATGTGGACGGTCTTTGCACTCAAGGGCTTTGGACCCAAGCGGACCGGCGGTGTCCTATAAATCTGTTGGAACTCAGAGCGATATTCTATGCTCTCAAAGCTTTTCAGCATCTACTTCACGACATGGTGATTCTAGTACGTACCGACAACCAAGTAGCCATGTATTATGTCAACAAACAGGGAGGGACGGGATCTCACTCCCTCTGTCAAGAGGCTCTGAAATTGTGGCAATGGGCGATTCTTCACAACATCTTCCTCAGAGCGGTTTATATTCAGGGTCAACAAAATTGTTTAGCGGACAAATTGAGTCGATTTCTACAACCTCACGAATGGACAATCAATTCTCCTACTCTTCGCCAAATTTTTGCTCGATGGGGGACTCCACAGATAGATCTGTTTGCGTCACCTCTCAACTTCAAACTGCCTCAATTTTGCTCTCGCATCCATACTCCTCAGCGTCTCGAAGCGGATGCGTTTCTACTGGACTGGAGGAATCAATTCCTTTATGCTTTTCCTCCGTTTCCTCTGATTCTCAAGACTCTAGTCAAGCTGAAATCAGACCGGGCCACCATGATTCTGATAGCTCCTCGGTGGCCCAGGCAACCTTGGTTCTCCCTTCTACTTCAACTCAGCACCAGGGAGCCTCTTCTTCTACCAATATTTCCTTCTCTTCTCACGCAGAATCAAGGATCTTTGCTTCATCCCAATCTACAGTCTGTACATTTGACAGCTTGGTACCTTTCTATATACCTTTCTATATTTTCTCAATTTTCTCCGTCTGTTCAAGATATTTTACTTGCTTCCAGAAAACCATCAACTAGACAATGTTATGGTCAAAAGTGGACAAGATTCTCTGCTTGGTGTTCTACACGTAATTTACTTCCCAGATCTGCTTCCTTGACATCAATTCTGGACTATTTACTTCATTTATCACAATCTGGACTTCAGACTACATCTATCCGAGTCCACCTTAGTGCTATAGCTGCTTTCCATCAGCCTTTGGATGGAAAACCTCTTTCTGCACATCCTATGATTTCTCGTTTTATGAAAGGACTTCTCAATCTCCATCCTCCTATTAAACCACCTCCTGTGATTTGGGATCTCAATGTTGTTTTAGCTCAACTTATGAAATCTCCTTTTGAACCACTTGACAAAGCTCATCTCAAGTATCTCACTTGGAAAACTGTTTTCCTGATCGCCCTCACTTCTGCTCGACGTGTTAGTGAGTTACAAGCGTTAGTGGCTGATCCACCTTTCACAGTTTTTCACCATGACAAGGTTGTTCTACGTACTCATCCTAAATTCTTACCTAAAGTTGTTTCAGAATTTCATATCAATCAGTCTATTGTTTTGCCTGTATTTTTTCCAAAGCCTCATTCTCATCCAGGAGAGGCGGCTCTTCATACATTGGACTGTAAACGTGCTTTGGCCTTCTACCTTCAACGCACTCAACTTCACAGAACATCTCCTCAACTTTTCATATCTTTTGATCCGAACAGGTTGGGATGTCCTATATCAAAACGCACAATCTCCAACTGGATGGCTGCTTGCATTTCATTCTGCTATGCTCAGGCTGGTCTTTCCTTGCAAGGTCGAGTGACGGGCCACAAAGTTAGAGCTATGGCGGCGTCTGTAGCTTTCCTCCGATCGACTCCTATTGAGGAAATCTGCAAGGCTGCCACTTGGTCCTCGGTTCATACTTTCACCTCTCATTATTGTCTGGATACCTTATCCAGGAGGGATGGCCATTTTGGCCAATCTGTTTTGCAAAATCTTTTTTCGTAATATGCCAACTTCCCTCCATCCCTTCTATTTAGCTTGGAGGTCACCCATGTGTGGGAATATGCTGCCTGCTTGTCCTGGGATAAAGCACAGTTACTTACCGTAACAGTTGTTATCCAGGGACAGCAGGCAGATATTCCCACAACCCTCCCACCTCCCCTGGTTGGCTTCTTGGCTAGGTATCTGAACTGAGGATCCTCTCAGGAGATGCGCCCCCTAGTTCGGGCGGGAAGGCACGCGCGCAGGCGCGGTGCAGTGCTCGAAAGTTCGAGATCTTCAAGCAAGTTTGCTTTCGAGGCTGTCCGCTGCGGGGCTCCGTCGGTGACGTCACCCATGTGTGGGAATATCTGCCTGCTGTCCCTGGATAACAACTGTTACGGTAAGTAACTGTGCTTTACATCCCCTTTATTAGACGCGTCGCTCTCCTCTGAACCCTCTTGAGTAACGCCATGTCCTTCTTAAGGTACGGCGACCAATATTGGAAGCAGTACTCCAGATGCAGATGCACCGTAGCCCGATACAATAGCAGGATAACTTCTTTCGTTCTGGTTGTAATACCCTTCTTGATTATGCCTAGCATTCTGTTTGCCTTATTAGCGGCCGCTGCACACTGTGCCATCGGCTTCATTGTCATGTCTACCATTACCCCCAAGTCCCTTTCTTGGGTACTCTCATTTAATAATATATCGTATAGTTGTACCTCGGGTTTCTGTTTCCCATATGTAATACTTTACATTTCTCAACGTTGAACTTTATCTGCCATCTCGTCGCCCATTTCCCTAGTTTGTTCAAGTCCCTTTGCAGTTCTTCGCAGTCCTCTTTAGTCCGAGCTCCACTAAATAGTTTGGTGTCGTCTGCAAATTTTATTATCTCACACTTCGTCCCTGTTTCTAGATCATTTATGAATATATTAAATAGCAGCGGCCCAAGAACCGATCCCTGTGGGACCCCACTCGTGACCAGATCTGTCTCCCAAAGTATAGGTCCCTATGGACCCTAGCACCACTGGGCTTTTACGTTCTCTCTGCTGCACCAGTCCCCCCTCTCAGAAATAGTCAGCCTGGTCACTACTCCACTGCACCAGGCCCCCTATCAGCACTGGCGTTAAGGGTTTACCAGGAGTTAAGCTAAAGCCAGCATTCCTCCTCCCAAGGGTCATCCTAGTTCCCAGAGGAGCGCTTGCCTTTTCCAGCAATCAGCTTGGGAACTGTCCTTTTCAGCACCACAGTAAGGGTGAGTAGACAGCTTCCAGCAGCATTTGCAGCTCTTATGCAAATCAGTTCCAAACACTCCATGGCTCAGGCCCCCTCTGCTGGCTAGTCACAGGAACTTCACTCTGTCACAGTGTCTCAAAGTGCCCCTCTTCTTCGCTTCCTGTTATCACGCATCCCTCTTCCTCCCTTCCTGTCCCCACGTGCCCTTCTTCCTCGCTTCTGTGTTCAATGCAACCCTCGTTATCCTTCCCTCCCTCTGTGCTGTCCCCCCAATTCATGCCTCCCTCCTGTGTGTGTTTACCTACTCTGGCCAGCTCCCTCCTCCCAGCCGTACTTGTCTTCACAAAACCACGGCCACGGTTCCTATTTGCAAGCCGCGGCTGACCTGGAAGCATTTCCTCTGATGTCAGAGAAGGCTTCAGAGTCATCCACGGGCAGGAGCTGCTGTTTTCGGCTTTGTGAAGAAGAGTGTGCCTGGGAGGAGAGAGCCAGCCAGAAGAGGTGAACTTGCAGCAGCCAATCAACTAGCAGCTCTGCATGGGCAGGAGCAAAGGAAGGAATCCTGCTGCAATTCACCGCTGGACTATCAGGTATACTAAAGCAGTGGTCTCAAACTCAAACCCTTTGCAGGGCCACATTTTGGATTTGTAGATAGTTGGAGGGCTGCAGAAAAAAATAGTTAATGTCTTATTAAAGAAATGACAATTTTGCATGAGGTTAAACTCTTTATAGTTTATAAAACTTTCCTTTAACAGTTAAAAGGAAAGATATATAAACTATAAAGAGTTTTACCTTATGCAAAATTGTCATTTCTTTAATAAGACATTAACTATTATTTCTGCGGCCCTCCAAGTACTCTATTTTTTCTGCAGCACTCACATTTAAAGTTTAATATCTTTTCTTTCTCAAAACTGGCACATTTCAATCACTAAATTGAAAATAAAATCATTTTCCTACCTTTGTTTGGTAATTTCATCAGTCTCTGGTTGCACTTTATTCTTCTGACTGTGCATCCAATATTTCTTCCCTTCTTTCAGCCTCCTGTATGCTTCCTCTCCTCCAGACCTCATTCCCTCCCCCAACTTTTTCTTTCTTTCTCTGTCTGTCTTTCTCTGATTCCGTGTCCTATTTTTTGCTTTGTTTCCAGCTCCCTGTCCCCCCTTCTTTCTTTCTTCCTTCCTGCCCTCCCCCATGCCACCGCCACCGTGGAATAGGCTGCTGCTGCTACCGCCATCGGGAACAGGCCGAGATCTCCGGAGCCGACCAACTCTCCCCGCCCGACATCAATTCTAACGTCGGAAAGGACGTTCCGGGCAGCCAGGCAGCGATTGGCTAGCCAGAACATCCTCTCGTCGTCAGAATTGACGTCGGGCGGCGAGAGAAGCAGGGGGATTAAAGAGCACGGTGCCGGCCTGTTCCCCGATGGCAGCGGTGAGAAGGGAAGGGAAGCAGGTTGGGCACCACTGCTCTAGACGAGCCGCACTATAGGGAGAACAGTGGAGGGTGGCCAGCTGTGCGGACCGCCCCCCCCCTTTGGTACGCCACTGGAGCAGCAGCGTGTCTGACCGGCTCGTTCCGTTCAAAGCCGCGGGTGGCAGCTCCTTGCGAGATCCGCGCCTGTGTCTGAAGCCTCTCTGATGTTGTGATGTCAGAGAGGCTTCCGATGCAGGAGTGGATAGCGCGAGGAGCCACCAACCCACGGCTTTGAACAGAATGAACCGGCCAGACACTCTGCTGCTCCAAAAGGAAGAGAATGATCCAGTCCATACTGCGGGCCGCAAATAAAACTTGGAGAGCCACATGCGGCCTGCGGGCCGCGTGTTTGAGACCACTGTACTAAAGGGAGGAGACGCCACGGGGGAGGAGGCGGGAGGGAGGTTAAAGATTCTTAGAATCAGCTGTAACAAGTGGTGGGAGGGATCCCTCCTGTACCAGCCACTGCTGGACCACCAGGTTTCACAGCAGGCTCGGCAGAGTCCTGCAACAGGTTTGGGAGGGAGGATGGGCCAGCGCTGACCCAAATATAAACCAAGACCCAATTTTTGGGCCATTTTTGTGGCCCAAAATCTCTGTTTATATTTGAGTATATACTGTACCTTTATATATGTAAACTGCTTGGAATGTGTAACCACATGAAGGTGGTATACTAGTCTCTCTGTAGAACTTAAGTGTATGTTATGATGCATCTTATGAAGTGGTAGAATTTTGCTTTGAAGGGGTGATATGAATTTGCTCCCTTTTCATTGTAAATGTACAAAGAGGAGGCTCCAAAATTGGAATAAAAGTGATAATAGAGGTACAAAATTACAAATCAGTTTCTTAAATTTACTTTTCAGGAAGAACAAGAAGCAGCTAGGCGTCGACAGCAGAGAGACAACAAGAGCAACACAACTACTCCAACAAAGGTTCAGGAAAACAAGGTAGCTCTTCATTTCTGTTTCCTTTTTATCCTCTGATCACCTTGTATATCATGCCTTGAAGACCTGAGAATGCTAATCTGTTCACAATTGAGAGTCTGACCTTTTGATTTCTTCCCATCTTTCCTGGCACTGTATAAATAAATCTGAAGGGGAACTTTCTGGTCTAACAAGCGCCCGATCCTACACTTCCCTTGGAGTGCCAGTAGTACTAGGCCTCTTAAGACTGACAAAGCAAATCTCCTAAGTCTTCACAATTTCCAAAAGATAAACACTTTTTATTCCCATCAAATAGCTCTTCTTCTCATAGGCATTCACTCATGAACATTACTTTGCACAGTCCACAAAGAGTCCCTAGACTGAGGACATGCAGAAGGGAAAAATAAACTTTCTCTGTTCAATTATAATCCAGTTTCCGTCAGAATGGTGATACCAGTACAGTGGTGCCTCGCATAACGGACGCCTCGCACAGCGAACGCTGCGCACAACGAACTTTATGTCTTGATCCGTACAACGAACTTCGTTTCACACAACGAAGTCGCCCGAGCTGCATCCTTCCGCGCAGGCACTGCGCTTAACTGCCCTCTCTCCGCCTGGTTCCCTCTTGCCCCCCCCGACTCCCCGACACGATCGGGGCAAAAAGGAGCCCAAGCCCTCTTGCCCCGCCGATTCCCCAACTCCCCACACAATATCGGGCCAGGAGGGAGCCCAAGTCCTCCTGGCCACGGCGACCCCCTAACCCCACCCTGCACTACATTATGGGCAGGAGGGATCCCAGGCCCTCCTGCCCTCGACGCAAACCCCCCCTCCCCCCAACGACCGCCCCCCCCCAAGAACCTCCGACCGCCCCCCCCAGCCGACCCGCGACCCCCCTGGCCGACCCCCACGACACCCCCAACCCCCTTCCCCGTACCTTTCTGTAGTTGGCCGGACAGACGGGAGCCAAACCCGCCTGTCCGGCAGGCAGCCAACGACGGAATGAGGCCGGATTGGCCCATCCGTCCCAAAGCTCCGCCTACTGGTGGGGCCTAAGGCGCCTGGGCCAATCAGAATAGGCCCGGGAGCCTTAGGTCCCTCCTGGGGGCGGGGCCTGAGGCACATGGGCCCAACCCGACCATGTGCCTCAGGCCCTGCCCCCAGGAGGGACCTAAGGCTCCCGGGCCTATTCTGATTGGCCCAGGCGTCTTAGGCCCCACCAGTAGGCGGAGCTTTGGGACGGATGGGCCAATCCGGCCTCATTCCGTCGATGGCTGCCTGCCGGACAGGCGGGTTTGGCTCCCGTCTGTCCGGCCAACTACAGAAAGGTACGGGGAAGGGGGTTGGGGGTGTCGTGGGGGTCGGCCAGGGGGGTCGCGGGTCGGCTGGGGGGGCGGTCGGAGGTTCTTGGGGGGGGGCGGTCGTTGGGGGGAGGGGGGTATGCGTCGAGGGCAGGAGGGCCTGGGATCCCTCCTGCCCGTAATGTAGTGCAGGGTGGGGTTAGGGGGTCGCCGTGGCCAGGAGGACTTGGGCTCCCTCCTGGCCCGATATTGTCGGGGAGTTGGGGAATCGGCGGGGCAAGAGGGCTTGGGCTCCCTTTTGCCCCGATCGTGTCGGGGAGTCGGGGGGGCAAGAGGGCTTGAGCTCCCTCTTGCCCCGATCGTGTCGGGGAGTCGGGGGGGCAAGAGGGCTTGAGCTCCCTCTTGCCCCGATCGTGTCGGGGGTGCCAGGGACCACACGGAGTCACCCACCGTACCACCCGATTCGGGTAAGCGCAGGTATCGGTGGGTGGCTTATTTGCGGGGGGGTGCCTTATTTTACATTTTTTTCTAAAAAGGGGGGGCTGTCTTATTTGATGGCCCTGCCTTATCATCGGGGAAACACGGTAGAAAAAAAAAAAAAAATGAACAGTTAAGTCCCAGTTTTTGCCGCTGAGACTCTGCCCTCTCACTGTAAAATTAGACTCTACTTAGTCTGTCTTTAAATTTAAAAAATGTGTGTTGTTTTAAAAAACAATTATGTTTTTAGATGTATCTAAATAAAAATAATAACCAAAAATTTATCTTTTTTTATGTCATCTTAGCATATTTTATGCTACAGAACGAATTATTTTTTTTAACATGTATTGTTATGGGAAAACGCGTTTCACATAACGAACTTTTCGCATAACAAACTTGCTCCTGGAACGAATTAAGTTCGTTGTGTGAGGCACCACTGTATATGATAGGGCTGTCCTGTTCAGCTCAGTCCAGGCAGCACCCCACTCTGGAACTAGAGCCTCAGCCCCCCTCCCCCACCCCATCTTACTGGTGAAATGCACTGTCTCTCACCATGGCCATCTCCTACAGTATTCTTTACACTTTTTCCACTGCTCTATTAATGACACTAGCAAAAATCTTCTCAGCATGCTGCCCAGTGTGCAGGGGACATACCACCTTTATTGATCAGTTGGTTCTAATCCTCCCCCCAATCCCCTTATCAAGTGTTTCCTGTATCTAGGATAAGGGCAAGCTTCCCAGCTTTAAACCCCTCTTCTGTATCGCTTGATAGACCGTTATAGTTCCTTACGGATCAGATGGGTATTATACCTCACTGCTACCAGCAGGTGGAGACTGAGATCAAACCTGTATATCAGTACAGCTTCCCCTCTACTGATCCAGTCTCCGGTAGCAGAGTGGTAGACTAATTTCGGCTCCCCTCTTAGCACTGTTGGATTTTTGTATTTGGACTCCTGGTTCCCCTTTTTGTGCTGGATAGAGCTTGGGTAGGTCCTGTTTGGGATCCGTCCGACCTCGGGGGTGTTAAATCCAGCGGGTCTCATGTTGGGTCCCTCCCCCCACCTTCCTCCACCTCCCCATATTTTTGTAGGGGCCTCAGCCAGTGGCCTGACCACCTGGTTGGTCAGCCCTCCAGCTTTGAGAGCCGTGGAGTCTGTTCTGTAAGTTAAAAAAAATCCTTAGGTGTGCCGGTCTAAAGGGCTAAATTCCCTTTGAAACTACCGTTTTTACAGTTTTTTCTCAACTAACTGGCACTTTCCTTACAGCTGGGGCGTTTTCCGGCACAATGAGCATTTTTAGAGGGGAAACATACTCATTGTGATCCATACACGAGGTACTCGCGGCCGACCTGTGCAAGCGTTATGCAGGCCGGAGAAGTGGGGCAGCCTCGTTGGCAGCAGCGGCCAGGGTGCCTCACTGATGGTGCCTCGCAAGTCGGCTTCAGATCGCGGGGAAGCCCGGGCTTCCCCCAAGGCCTACACGGAGGGGTCCCCAGCGGCCAATGGTCCGGGAGTAAGGATTCCTTTACCACCGGTCCAGTTGGGGATTCCCTTTTTGCATTGCTCGGTTCCTCGGTCTCAGCTTCCTAGGCTTTTCAGACGCGGTAGGCCGCAGGAACTCCGATTTTGGCAGTTTTGGATCCATTTTCGACGGGAACCTCCAACTTCCTCTCAGTTACTTCAGGTGACCTTCCCCCTGTTCTGGACATAAAGGAGCAAGGTATGACAGGGTCCCCTGCTGGGGCAGGGATCCCCTTGGGGCTGCCAGGGGTCTTTACCCCTGCATTTAGGTTAGCACTTTGTAAATCTTATGGGGGGGGGAAATTACTCACAATGTCTTCCCCGGCGCGGCCCCACACAGCGGCAGTTTTGCTCCTCCTACTCCTCTCTCATCCAAACGCCCAAGGGCCTCTTGGGATGAGGATTTTTACCTAGAGGAGCAAGATGTTATTGATGAGGACCTGGACCCTTTGGAGTCTTCCAGGATCCTCTTGGGGGGTCGGATTCTGCCAGCGGGGGTTCGAGTCCCTCCCCCCCAGCTGGCGAAGATGCATCTGTGCTGTGCATTTTTCAGCAGGACAAGCTTCATGTGTTAATTCTGCATGTCTTGGTTTTGCACTTTTGAGGACACCGTGTCGGAGTCCCTACGTTCGGTGAACCCCTTGCGTAAGGGGATCCATTCTGCTTCCCGCTCTTTTCCTTTGCATCAGGATATTTGGGATATTATGCTCGCACAGTGGCAGGTGCCGGAAGCCCGTTTTCATTTTACGCGCTCCATTGCCCACCTGTATCCCACGCCTGAAGGAGATGGGGACACTTTGAAGTCACCCGTAATGGGTGTGGTGGTCTCGGCCATTTCTAAGCGGCATGCCGTGCCTGTTGAGGGTGGTGCCGCCTTGAAGGACCCGGAGGAGCGTATGTTGGTGTACCTCCTTACAGAGTTTTGATGTGACAACTCTGTCGGTCCTGGCAGCGATGTGTGGCGGACTAGTGGCTTGGGTGTGTTTTTTGCTTGGCCCAGCATGTCCTTGACAGTAAATATGAGACTGGGACTTGCTAATGCAAGCAGTTGCCAAAATTGAATTGGGTGCTTCTTATCTCTTGGATGCTATGTATGACCTCTTGCGAGCTTCTGCCTAGCCTTTGGCTTTTGGAGTGGCAGCACGCCTTACCTTGTGGCTTCGCATTTGGTCGGCGGCTTCGGTATCCAAAGCTAAGTTGACAAAGTTTTCTTTTAAAGGATCTTTCTTGTTTGGTGAGGACCTGGACAGGTTGGTTCAGACTCTCACTGATTCCAGAGTGCCTCGCTTGCCTGAGGATAGGCCTAGGCTGCTGGCTCGAGGTGGCGCTGCTCGGGGATGTGGGCATGGCTTCCGCCCTGGTAGAGGGGCTAACATTATTCCCTCTTCTGGGTTCTCTAGAGGCAGATTCTTCCAGCGCATGCAGTCCTTTTGTGGGGCCCACCAGGGGGGCTGGTAGTGCCCCTGCTGTGTTTTCTGCCATCCTTCCTGCCCAATGACTCCTTGCCGGCGCCCGTCTAGGTTCTGGTGGGTGCCCGGCTGCGGAATTTTTATCCAAAGTGGGCAGACATTACGTCTGACCAGTGGATTCTGGAGGTGATTCGGAATGGCTATGCTTTGGAGTTTGCCCGTTCCTTGCCAGACCGGTTTCTCGCTTCTCCCTCGCAGGTGGCATGGAAGCAGCAAGCCTTTCGCCAGACCCTTCAAGGATTGTTAGCTCTCCACGTGGTGGTTCCAGTTCCCCCACAGGAGTGGGGCACAGGTTGGTACTCAATTTACCTGTGCCTTCCTTCTGTATGAAAACTCTGCGGTCTGTGATTCTGGCGGTTCAGCCGGGGGAGTTTTCTGACCTCTCTAGATCTGTCCGAGGCATTCTTGCACATTCTCATTCGGGCCTCACATCATCGCTTCCTGTGCTTTGCGATCTTGGGGCACCATTATCAGTTGTGTGCACTTCCCTTTGGTCTGGCCATGGCTCCGCAGACATTCATCAGGGTGCTGGTGGTTGTTGCAGCGGCATTGCGAATAGAGGGCATTCTTGTTTATCCCTCCGTGGACGCCTGGTTGATTTGAGCAAAGTCGTTCTAGGAGCGCACGTGGAGTTTCTGCAGTCACTGGGATGGGTGGTCAATCTTGCCAAGAGCTGGTTGTCGCCTGGAATATCTAGGGGTCCTGTTCGACACCTCCAGATTCGTCTGCTTATGGCATCCCGGTATCCTCAGGCGTAGGATTTTCTCCAAGTCATGGGGTTGATGGCGGCCTCCCTCGAGGTAGTGAGGTGGTTGTGGACCCCCATGCGTCCTCTTCAGTATGCTCTTTTTCGGAGGTGGTCGCCTCAGAGGCACAGTTTGGATCAACCTTTCCGCTTCCGGGCTTAGCTCAGGGTAGTCTTCGTTGGTGGCTCCAAACCCCCCCATCTTGTACAAGGGGCGAGTCTGGACCAGCCACAGTAGGTGGTGCTTCTCACGAATGCCAGTCTTCTCGGTTGGGGAGCTCAGGGCACCTGGTCCACGGAGGAGGATTCTTGGTTGATCAGTTTCTTGGAGACCAGAGCCATCCATCTGGCGTTGCTATCCTTCCAGTCCTTTCTGATGGGCAAGTCAGTCAGGGTTCTATCCAACAATGCCACGACAGTGGCCCATGTCAATCATCAGGGGTGGCACAGGAGGCGACTCTGCTCGTGGTCTGGGTGGAGTCGCATCTTCAAGAAATATCAGCATCCCACATAGCCAGAGAGGAGAATGTTCAAGCGGACTTCTAAGTCGTCACATGCTAGATCCCGCAGAGTGGTGTCTAAGCCCCGTGGCTTTTCAGTTGAAAGTGTAGTCTTGGGGTCAGCCCCTCATGGACCTGATGGCCACAAGTGTCAATGCCAAAACACCCCGCTTTTTCAGTCGTCGCAGAGACGGTCAGTCCGAGGGCCTGGATGCTCTGGTTCAATCATGGCCAATGGAGGGGCTGTTGTATGTGTTCCCTCCGTGGCTATTAGTGGGCAGAGTTCTTCTCCGCATAATTCGCCATCCGGGCCTCATGGTTCTGGTGGCTCTGTATTGGCCTTGACGACCATGTTACGCAGATCTGGTGAGGCATCTGGTGGCGGTTCCTCTTCCTCTGCCTCTCTTGGACGACCTTCTCACTCAAGGTCCCATTCCAATGTTCAATCTGGGTACCTTTTGTCTTACGGCTTGACTCTTTTAAGGGGTCCCCTAGGTAAGAAGGGGTATTCAGATCAAGTGATCTCTTGGGGTTTCGGAGGCTTTCCACCTCTCGGGCTTATGTGAAGGTTTGGCGTCTCTTTGAGGAATGGTGTGATGTGCGTGGAGTAGTCTCTTTTCGTGCTTACCTGCCTAACATCTTAGAGTTCTTGCAGGATGGCCTGGACGGGGGACTGGCTTGGTCTTCTCTTTGGGTGTTAGCCTTTCAGGGGTTAGTGAAAGGTCAGTGTTTACTGCCATTCCTGCTGTGATTTGCTTCTTTGCGAGCGGCCAAATTACTCAGGCCTACCGTGCGGCCCTCTGTTCCTTCTTGGGATCTGAATCTAGTTCTGTCAGCTCTAGTGCGCCCTCTTTTTGAACCGTTGGGCGACTGCTCTTTGAAGGACCTTACTCAAGGCGATCTTCTTGGTGGCCATTACTTCAACTAGATGTGTTTCTGAACTGCAGGCTTTCTTTTGTAGGGCTCCCTTCTTGGAGTTTTCTAGGAAGCGGGTTGTCTTGAGGCCTGTTCCGTCTTTTCTGCCAAAAGTAGTTTCTCCTTTACATGTCAATCAATCTGTAGTCCTCCCGGTATTGGGTAGTCGGGAGGGCTCTTCTGAGCAACGACAGCTGCACAAGTTGGATGTCAGTCAGGTCCTTGGTTCTTATGTGTGGAGGACCCAGGAGATCAGGAAATCAGATCATTTCTTTGTCCTTCTAGTGGGTCCTCGTAAAGAGGATGGTGCTTCTAAGGCTACTATTGCACGCTGGATCAAGGAGACTATTGCTTCCGCTTATCTTCTGAAGAAGAAGCCGGTTCCAGAATTTCTCAAGGCTCATTCCACTAGGGGTCAGGCAGCTTCTTGGGCTGAGTCTTCTCTAGTGCCTCCAGTGGATATTTGCAAGGCTGCAGTTTGGTCTTCTCTGCATTCCTTTGTCAGACACTACCGTGTGGATATTCAAGTGCATCGGGACGCGGTGTTCAGTGAATGTGTTCTGGTGTCGGCCCTTTGGGGGTTCCACCCTTGATGGGTACTACTTTGGTACATCCCATCCATAAGGAACTATATCAGTCTATCAGGCGATACAGAAGGAGAAATTAAGTTCTTACCTGCTAATTTTCTTTCTGTTAAATTGAAGACCGGTATAGTTCCCCACCCTATCTGTCTTTGTGCAGTGATTGCGGGTTTTTGCTCATGTGCAGATTATGAATTTTTCTGCAGGTTCTAGTATTTTTGTAGGGCCGGGGAGAAGTAAGAACAATGGCTATGGCTCCGCTGGCTTAGCTGGTGAGCTGTGGGGATGTTTTCTATATCAGGTTTATGTTCTACACATGTTCCAACAGTTGTTTACAGATGTTTGTTGTTTTATCCTTTCCTGTTCAGAGTGTGTTTTACTGTTTTTCAGTTACGAATTTTCCTAGGTTTTGCTTGGCTATTCGGCAGACTGGATCAGTAGAGGGGAAGCTGTACTGATATACAAGTTTGATCTCAGTCTCCACCTGCTGGTAGCAGTGAGGTATAATACCCATCCAATCCGTAAGGAACTATACCGTTCTACAAGCTAACAGAAAGAAAATTAGCAGGTAAGAACCTAATTTCTGCTTTTCTTTCACAGGGTTCTGCTTTTCCCTTAATCAATAAACACATCAAACCCCTTTCATATCTCAGCGGATTCTCATACACTCACATCACACTTTGTACATCTTAGAACCAACTTCTTCGTTCACTTTCAAAAACCCATTTTCATATTATATGGCTTTAATCATTCATACCTTCAATCAAACTGTCTTCTCCAGCAGATATCCACTCCATGCTGTACTCTGGGTCACTGCAAACAGGATCACTGGCTCCTAGTTCCATTAAACATTCATTTTTCAATGGCTTCTCACTGCTCTCTGACTGTGGGGACAAATAGCAACTCGGGACAGCTTCAAAATCTCTACCATCTCCCGGTTTTACCCTACCTGCTAACCTGGGATTAAGAATCTGAACTTTCGCAATCCGGTTCTCCCTGAAAGCAGAGTTCCTTGAGCATAAAGGAGCAGGAGCCTTTCTTTCTGGTGAACATTCATGCCGTTCTGTGTAGCCCTGTTCCTTTGGCAGTCTTGGATGTCTACTGATCACTACAACTGACTCTAATTTATCTCCATCCTGTTCTCTTCTTGCTTTGTAACCCTTAGCAACCACCGGTTACAGAGTGTGCAACTTAGCTCCCTTAGCCACACTTTCTTAGTTAACCCCTTTTGTGTCAGAGAGTTGGCTGGCATGTTACAGCCCCAAGCAGTTCCACACCACTGCAGTGACAACAACCGCTAGTAGCCCAGCCTGAGCAAAGCTCTAAGCAGCCATTGAGAGCCAGGTCATGCACTTCCCATCGATGTCGTTCGAGGTCAAGGAGAGAAACATAATTGAGACATCAAAGTTCCTCCTCTAGATCTACATCACATCGAAGTCACAGAACATCTAGAAGTACATCTTGGACACTCTCGACATCATGACTGATTTCTCCAACTCAGCGTATGTCTCGATACTCACCTTGTCAACTTTTTTGACCCTTTCCATCACATGACATCTAGGAATGTGACTGATTTGTCTCACCATTCCTCCTCTGAGTGTCCAGATCTCTTGGCTGAGGAATCCTATGGGATTTCTTCAAATCCACCCCCTCCGCCTCCTCACAGGAGATCACCACCAGAGAGCCTCTCCTTTACAAAATTTATTAGACAGATAGGAGAAACTCTGCCAATTAAGATGGAGTTAAGAGTCTGAACCTAGGGCAGAGCTGTTTGACACTTTGGACTATGAGCAGATACCAAAGAATTGTCTAAAGCTTCCCTTTCACAATTTCATGAAAGATACTATCCCCCTCTTTTACTAAGGTGTACTAACCGATTAGAACGCGCTAAATGCTAACGTGTCCATAGACTAACATGCATGCGTTAGCATTTAGCGCACCTTAGTAAAAGAGGGCCTATGTTTAAAAATTGGGAAGCACCCCTTCTAGTTCCGGTAGCTCCAAGAAAACTAGACTGTAGAGAGTTCAAATTTGCCCAGGATTTGACAAACCTCAACTCCAGCATCAATTGTTGCTTGTAGAATCTGGGTTGAAGAAAGCTAGCAGTTCAGGTCTTATGCTAGTGAAAGGTCACTTGGACACACAAAGTCAGAGATGTGAAGAAAGTACAAGAGAGGTTTATTACAGCATACCGGACTCTAGTGCATTTAATAGCCTGCCTACTAGAGTGTTAGAATCAGGAAATGTACGGACTTTTATGCCCTTTTCGCAAACTAATATAAGCAAAAACTACAATTTTCATTTGATACTTCTATAACTTTTCTACAATTATTATTGGTCCTAAGCTCACACTAGCAGGTCACTTATCTAACTCTTACAGTTCTAAATGTTAAATGTACAGAAGGGCAGGGTACATCATGGCTCAAACTCTTATCTATTTAGCTTACAATGTGGTAAGGCAGGGACATACATTTCAGGCAGATGAAGTCAATAGATTGTACACTGTTTTCAGCTATGTAGGCCAGAGCAATATTTTAAACAAAAGTTAACCATTTCATGACCCTACATTCCCCCCTTTCAGGCTGGCGTACCTAAGGAGCCAAGCCTGACAAAATAAAGTTAGGGATCAGGAAAGTTGGGGTTCTCAGTGGATAAGGGACGATACTGGGAGAGGGCAAGGGCAAGGGCCAATGCAGCAGTGGAACGGTTGACAGCAGAGTCCATAGTGCGGTGAAGAAATTTCATAGCCAGTGGAACTAAACAAGGTAGACAACATACCAGGGAGGACAAAGCAGCTATCAGCAGAATTGTTTTCAGTGTTGTACCAGACGGTAACCAAGAGCCCAGGGAACCAGAGATCCAGTCTGCAGTAAGGTCACGCCAGGTCTGGACAGGAACATGAGCCAGTTTGGTGATACGATCCACAACGTCCTAAATCACTTTACTCAAGTTCAAGGCAGCAGTTGGTGAGGTTGAATTTGCCACAGACACAGCAGTTAGTAAATAGTCCAAAGCTAGACGATTCTGATAAATAGCAGTGCGCATTTTAGAATTTGCTCTGCCAATGGTACTCATAGCTTGGGTGGTCTCATTAGTTATCAGTTCGAGTACAGCTTGTAGACGAATAATGCAGTTCAGCATGTAGATTGGGGTCCGATAGCCCCAGGTGTCATCTTCAGCCCATGTGGCAGGTCCGTAAACAGCAATGATCCATTCTGCAGGACAGTCATCACCCCATTCACCTATTTTAAGGGAATTGGTGGAAATAGACCACTTTTGGCGAACCCTGGTGTTGAATACAGGGGCTCCCAGGTGTTCACCATCGGCCAGCGGTAACAGGAAGAAGCTGGGATGGATCATGCAACGTACACATGTACCAGTCCAGTTAGCAGGCAACCAAGAGTAGGCAAACAGATCACAGAGCCAATATCAACTATCAGGAGCTGACCATCATTCATAGGAAGTTCCATTAAGCAGTGTCTGAAGGGCACTGAAAACAGTGGGAAGCAACAATGGAGGTTCGCAAGGCCCATCGTGAAGGTCGTGGACCTGACGTAAAAGGGAGGGTCTGTGAAGTCAGGTTTAACATGTCCAGCTGCTTTGCCTCCCATAGCCACTGTTCTCCCATACCAGTCCCTCCGTATCAAAAAAATTGCTAACATTAAGAGTCTGACCTATAGTTTCAGCAAACTGTATAAACAGATTTCTAGTGATTACAGGAATATCAGTATCTACTTTCATAATTTCATAAAACTGGGGAAACACCACAGAGTGATGGACAGGAGCACATGAGCGGGATACAATATGGACATATACATCAGTACCTGGGTCTCACCTTTTACCATCAATATACAATGCCATGCGGTCTCTGGCCTTCTGGACTTGGACATTGGCATTCCAGTTATGTGGGTCAGTGATAGTGAAAACCATGAGATTACAGTAGCCTGTAGTATACAAGGGGTCGGAGCTAGGACCTATAGTAAGGGAGGCAGAGGGGGTATTAGGGGGATATTTGTGTGGGTTATTGTAGGTAGCCCATGAGACACTTTCTCATAAAGGACAGGCTCCATCATTAGTGAAGGTTTCCTCATAGGGGCAGTTCTTAAAGGCATCAGGTTATACAGACATATATACTTAGCATATTTGGTATAATAACGCTGTACACTCTAGGGAGCCACATAAAACTATTTTAGGGCAAAACTATGACCCTGGGCAACATCAGATAGCACACATGTATCAAAATACAAACACCGGGCGAGTGGGGTCTACAATAAGGCCCTGATTCTCTAAAAGTGCGTCCCGATTTTAGGCAGCCGTAGGCGTCCTACAGCTGTCTAATCAGCCAATCGGGATGCACGTTTTTTTTTTTAAAAATGCTCCCCAGGCAGGCCGCTTATATTGAAGGCGAGGCCCGCAAGACACCTAGGCCCTGATTCTGTATAGGACGCCCGGGAGAGGCGTCCTATTCAGAATCGGCCTAAACTAAACCCCGATTCTGTAACCGGCGTCCATGTTACAGACGCGGGTTAGAGAATCGGGTTAGATTAGACACGGCCCGCTACACTTATCGCGGCAAGGGATCTCTCTGCCGCTATAAGTATAGCGGGCCGTGGCCCCCTGACCGATCACTGGCAGGAGGGTGCCCAAACCCTCCTGCCCGAAGACGCACCCCCCTCCCCGCCACCACCGACCGCCCCCCCCCCCCCCGACACTACCAATCACCCCCCCCCCCCCGACAATATCGGTCGCTGGCAGGAGGGTGCCCAATCCCTCCTGCCCGAAGACGCACCCCCCCCGGCGCTAACAACCCCCACTCCACCAAACCTGTTCTTACAGATGGGTCTTGCACGTCGAGCAAGCAGGCACGCCTCGTCGAAATGAGGCGGGCCCGGCCCATCCCGTCGAAGCCTAAGGCCTGATTTGCCCAGGCTCTAGAAGCCTGGACCAATCAGGCCTTAGGAATAGCGGGTCCGCCCATCCCTACTAAGTCTAAGGTCTGATTGGCCAATCAGGCCTTAGATTAAGTGGGGATGGGCGGACCCGCTATGCCTAAGGCCTGATTGGTCCAGGCTTCTAGAGCCTGGGCCAATCAGGCCTTAGGCTTCGGCGGGATGGGCCGGGAAGGGGCGGGCCCGCCTCATTTCGACGAGGCGTGCCTGCTTGCTCGACGTGCAAGACCCATCTGTAAGAACAGGTTTGGTGGAGTGGGGGTTGTTAGCGCCGGGGGGGGAAGGTGCGTCTTCGGGCAGGAGGGATTGGGCACCCTCCTGCCAGCGACCGATATTGTCGGGGGGGGGGGGATCAGTAATGTCGGGGGGGGGGGGCGGTCGGTAGTGTCGGGGGGGGGGGGGGCGGGCGGTAGTGGCAGGGGGGGGAGTGCGTCTTCGGGCAGGAGGGTTTGGGCACCCTCCTGCCAGTGATCGGTCAGGGGCCGCGGCCGCTATACTTATAGCGGCAGAGAGATCCCTTGCCGCGATAAGTATAGCGGCCGCGTCTAGTTACAATGTAGACCAGCATTTTGCTGGCCTCCATTTTTAAGCTTCTCATCTACTAGGGAGACGCGTAGGGCCGCCTAGGTTCAGCCTAAGGCCCGCCTAAGGCCCTTAGACGAGCTTAGGCATCTTGCGGGTTTCCCTAGGCTCCCTGAGGCGCCTTCAGGCCTGCCTGGGGAGCATTTTTTTTTTTAAAAACGTGCATCCCGATTGGCTGATTAGACAGCTGTAGGACATCTACAGCTGCCTAAAATCGGGACGCACTTTTAGAGAATCAGGGCCTAAGAGTCTAGTTGATAAGTGGACCCTCAACATTATCAATGCAGATTTCCGCCCACTTTTAAACTTCATCACCAGTAGGTTGGAAACAGAAAATACCCTCTGATGTTTGACACTTTCTGTACTTAACTCCTTCATGCAAATAAACATCAGGCAAAGGGGCTAGGGGCTTATTAAGTACAATAGGACAGAAATACAGAAGCAAGAAGCATAAGGCAGTGAGGGCAACACAAATATCAGATATATATAAGACAAAAGGCGCCTACAATGCTAACATAAGAAGCTCATTTTTCTTTCAGGCACAACTTTGAAAACTTTAAACAGTTATACTCAAGACACTTGCTAAAGGCAGTGGTGAACCACAGGCAGTCAATTAAACTCAAACACGTATAAAGAATTATATTCAGAACACCTGCTAAGTACAGTGGTAAATATTCAGAACTTTTGAGGTTTTAGAAAGCTTCAGCTGAAGATCCGTATTGTAGTGGAACCAAGTTTCGTGTCCGGACACCTTGACAACTGTAAGAGAAGAAATTAGGACTGTAAAAGGACCTATCCACCTAGGTTTCAGGGGGGTCTGACTTCCAAGTTTTAGCCATACTGTATTTCCAGGGACATACCCATGAACTTGTGTAGCTATCGGTAGTTGGGTCCTTTCCAGGACCCATTTGTGGAGTTCTTGAAGGGCTTTAGCTAAAGATTGAACCTGACTCTGGAAGATATCTGATCCCAGAGTAGCAAAGGAACCAGGATCTGAGTTCATAATGGGTGATGGCCGGCCAAATATGAGCTCAAATGGGGACAATTTAGTGGGTTTAGATGGGGTGCATCTAATCTGAAATAGGACAGAGGGCAGCAGGACAGATTGGTTTCTTCAATTCGTTTTGTGAGAAGGGTCTTAAGAGTTCTGTTCATTCTTTCGACCTGACCAGAGCTCTTAAGGATGTTAAGCAGCATATAATTTCTATTCAATTTGGAGGGCCTGAGCAGTTTGTTGGACAACATTGTCAATGAAAGCAGGGCCATTGTCACTGCCTATAGAAACAGGGAGACCAAAGCGCGGAATTATGTCATTTAGGAAGTGTTTGGTTACTTCCCCGGCGCATTCAGTGCGAGAAGGGAAGGCTTCAACCCACCTAGTCAGAGTGTCTGTGAAGATTAGGAGGTGACTGAAGGAATGAGAGGTGGGCATGTGGGTGAAATCTACAGGCAGAACCTGCATCGGATATGTTCCAATGGGTTGATGTCCAAGAGGTGGCAGTCATCTGATTGGGGATTTTATTCTAAAACCGACAACACGCTGTCGGACCATAATCTTTTGACAATCGTGAGGGCCAGGTGTTGAGGAATAACTATGAGGGTACCCGCTGTGCTTGCATTTGAAGTATCAGTGTGTGGGTCTGGATTGGCACTTGAATTGGCGCATTTTGTATCCACGCATTTTGTATCCACCCCCCCTTTCAGGACAGACTGGCCCAAAATAGTGCATGCCCAAGTCTGTTCCTGAGAAGTGTCTTGGGTGTATGGGTGTCCAGAAAAGGAATGATGGTGTACAGAGGAGCCAAAGGAGAGGGCAGAGACTGGCTGCTCGGGCTGTGCGGTCAGCAAGGGCATTGCCACGAGAGACAAGGTCCGTCACGCATCTGTAAGCACGGCAGTGCATAACCGCAATATGGGAGGGCAATTTGATGGCCTCGAGAAGGTCAAGAATGAGGGGAGCATAATGGATCAGGCGGCCAGAGGCTGTAACAAAACCTCAATGTTTCCAGATGGCCCTATGGGAATGCAAGGTAAGGAAAGCATATTTGGAGTCAGTGTAGATGTTGCAAGACTGAAAGGCAGAAGGGCGCAGGGCAGAAGTGAGGGCATACAGCTCAGCTGCTTGGGCGGAAGGGCCAGAGGGCAGGGGCCTGAGTCAGAAGTTTTGGAGGCATCATACAGAGGGTGGGCAATAGTAGAGAAATCAGGGATCCAGATACGACAGTATCTGACAATACCAAGGAAGGTGCAGAGCCTTGCAGTTATCAGGGACAGAGAGACTACAGACGGCCTGGACCTGGGTGTAGGAAGGGACCTGGTTCCCTGGGAGATTTGAAAGCCAAGGTAGGTGATACGAGGAAGGCATACTTGAAATCAATGTAAATATGGCCACAGGAAAATTTAAAAGGCAGACCCACTATCTGTATCTGGTTCCTACCCCTAAGAGCTGACTTGTAAAATTAAGCTAAAATTCAGCTTCAGTCCCTTCACTATCATCTGACTGGCAAAAATATTTACTTCCATACAAAAGCATTCCTAAAAATTACATTCTTATACCTAAACTTACATGATTTATAAACAGAAATACAAAACAAAGATTGGAATATACAGTAAAACTTTGGATTGCAAATAACTTGGTTTGCAAGTGTTCTATAAGACAAGCAATGATTAAATTTTAACTTGCTATACCAGCAACGTCTTGTAATACCCGTACATACAGTATGCAAGCATCACATTATCACAACTGAGCCAATGGTTCCTCTCTATATGACGCTGCAGAAGTACAGTGACTGTTCCAAACGAGCAAGGGCTTGCAATACAAGTATGTATATTTTTGTACACGAGTGCCCTAGACTACAAGCATGCTTCTGGAACAAATTATGCTCCTAAACCAAGGTTTTACTGTACTCACAAGTTTAAACATTGTTCATTTTTTTTTTTTTTTTTTACAATCAACATGGGTCTCAATAGAGACTTATTCCCCCTTCCTACAGAATTTCACAAAGGAGAAAGAGCTGCTTAAAGATCAAAGAGATTAAATTACAGATGTAGTCTTTTCAGAATTAGTTCCTTAGGTTTAAAAGAGAGACAGTCCTTAAATTTGGACAAATCACTTCTTTTTAGCATGGAATATAAGTACCAGAAATCATACTTTTTGTTTACATTCATTTCTGAATATACATAAACATTTTATAACTTAGCCAAAAACATTCCATAACAAATCCAAAACCACTTATCTGTTTCAGGAGAAACCGCATTTGAAGTGCTAAACACTTCATGGCCCTTATCAACACAAAAGGAGGAGGAGGGGTACTCCCCTCTCATGCTTTGAACAACTGACAGTTTAAAACTTCACTGATACATTTGGACAGACAGAACTCATAAAGAACCCGGGATACTGCAGGACTTGGGAATCGAATGAAGGGAAGAAATTGGCAAGGTCTGAAGCAAGGGTGGTGCTGAATAGAGTGGAGCTATTTTTAAAGCCCTGGGGTAGACGGGTCCAGGTTACTTGGGAGGTTTGTCCAGTGGAAGGGTTTTCCCATTGGAATGCAAAAATTGGCTGACTGGAAGGGGCAAAAGAATGCATAAAAACCTGACGGGTTATGTCCTCTTCCAGGGAGCCAGAGAGAGCCAGCCCACACCAAATATCGGCCATTCTAACTGGCACAGACGAATAAGGGTTGATTTGTTAAGTGTAATCAGAGCCAAATCCCGTTTTAAAATTAGTTAACATATCAAGGGGTCCCCACAGGTAGACTGACATCCCCCCATTGTGCAATGGAGGACAAAAACACTTCCCTGTATTCCTGGTCCTGCCCGTCTCCGGACTAGGGAAACGCAGTACTAACAGGTCCGCACTCGCTTCGTCCTCAAGGACGTCTCAGACACTCTCAAACACACAAAACACAACAAATTTCAGTTTAGTTATTCAACCAGAAAATAACAGTTCCTAGAATCCCTCCCCACGACTTCAGCGACTGATCAAGTGGCTTACTAGACAGGAGATGAGAGACAGGATAGGGATGATCAATTCCCACTTACCAGATGGTGGCCACTCCAGGACAGAATTAAACTGATAACAGATTCTTGTACTTTAAACTGAGACTAGATAAGTCAGTTGAAGTGGTCAAACATCCTGAGGTCTGCCAACCCCCCTAAAGGAAGGCAGCCGGCTAAGCAGACACATCAGCCGTAGGCCAGAAACAAGTGACCAATCAAGTAACCAGTGGTCAAGAGACCTTCAAGTCCCTGTGCGGAAGCCAAATGAAAGGTCACTTGGACACACAAAGTCAGAGGCGTGAAGAAAGTACAAGAGAGGTTTATTACAGCATACCGGACTCTAGTGCAGTTAATAGCCTGCCTACTAGAGTGTTAGAATCAGGAAATGCACGGACTTTTATGCTCTTTTCGCAAACTAATATATGCAAAAACTACAATTTTCATTTGTTACTTCTATAACTTTTCTACAATTATTATTGGTCCTAAGCTCACACTAGCAGGTCACTTATCTAACTCTTACAGTTCTAAATGTTAAATGTACAGAAGGGCAGGGTACATCATGGCTCAAACTCTTATCTATTTAGCTTACAATGTGGTAAGGCAGGGACATACATTTCAGGCAGATGAAGTCAATAGATTGTACACTGTTTTCAGCTATGTAGGCCAGAGCAATATTTTAAACAACAGTTAACCATTTCATGACCCTACACTAGCATCCCCACCTGGCAGAGAAGGAAGAACGATGGACAAATTTGACCATAAACTATTCCAAATTGCAATGTTATACAATAGAATAATGTTATAATTTCTATGTGAAGTCACTAGCTCAGAATCATTATGAATATATTCCTGATGACCAATTGACTGATTTTTATCAGATTTCTAATAACTTGTTAGAAACAAGAAAATTTGTGATAAGATCAGTATTTGATGCCTTTGATGTCAGCTCAAAATCACCCGGATTGTTTCACACCTTATCTTGACTTATATCTCTCAACAAGGTTGAAGATAGATGAAATCACCTTCTACTTAATTGTATGGACCTTCAGACCGCAGCCGGGCACCAAATGCTACCAGTTGCTAACCTCTTCGTTGGTCCAACTTTTATTGTGTATCCATATTTTATTTTTAATTTAATTTTCAATTTAATTTAGTTTGATTTTTTTTCCTTATCCTTATTTTTCAAATATAAAAACGAAAGAACGCTACTTAACTTATAGTGAACTATCCTTCATTATTCATTCACTTCTCCCGACATGCATGTTACAGATGAAACTTTTCTTCAGGGTCGAGGGAAAATTGCAATGAAATACACACTGCTCATATATCTATCAACTCCTTGAAGTTTTCATATGTATAACAAGAACTCACTAACAACAGAATATTTGCCTCTATAATAATACAAAATAAGTCGCTTACCATTTGAGGGAGCCTATGCCGAATTTACAACATGGCCGTGGTTTGAAATTAGTGCCATTAAATACAGCTGACCAGACTCACACAACGGAGTGTCTGAAGTCACAGACAGCAACAATGCGGGACTCAAAACCACGAAAGAGACCTGGCAGCAGGAATCACTGAGGGGATAACCATTCTATTTCCTCATTTAATCCTGCTGGAGCTAATGATTTTAATCTAAATATCCATTTTTGTCCTTTGATAGCTAAAGCTTTCTGAATGTTACCTCCCTCCCACCCTACTGTAACAGAGTCAATAATTCTCCATTTAATGTCGGACCATTTATGGACCATTAGTTGCCAATGTTTTACCAGTAGAGTGGTATCCTGTTATCCCAGGACAAGCAGGCATGATATTCTCACATGTGGGTGACGTCATCTACGGAGCCCCGGCGCGGACAGCTTTTCAAGCAAACTTGATTGAAGTTTCAAGTTTGCACACTGCACCACGCATGTGCGTGCCTTCTCGCCCACTAGAGGGCGCATCCCACCTCGTGGTCCTCAGTTCAAAATTTTCCGCGGAGCAAGAAAGCCCTGTGGATCTGAGCTCCAGTGTTTTTGCCTTCTAGCTGCCGCGTTTAGTTTGTTTTTCCCTTCGAATTAGTTCGCGGTACTCTTTTCCTTTCGTTTCTTTTCAAAAAAAAAAAAAGTCTTTCGTTTTTCGTCGGGTTCCGGGGGCTCCCGGAAGCCGTGGCCGCGGGACGTCGGTACGTTCCCGGCCTTCTTCTTTTTCTTCGTGGATGTCCCGTCCTGTTACGGGATTCAAAAAGTGCAGCCGGTGTGAGAGGTTGCTTTCCATCACTGACCCTCACCGGTGGTGCATTGTCTGTCTTGGGCCCGAACATCCGACAGACTCGTGCGATCGCTGTGCTACCTTCCAAAACAGGGCCCTCCGTCGCCGTAAGGCAAGAATGGCCGAATTGTTCGCCGTCGACGCGCCGCCTAAGGCCTCGACGTCGGCCTCGGCTTCGGCCCCGGCCTTGACCTCGGCCTCGGCGTCATCGGGGGCCTCGGCCTCGCCTCGGCCCTCTTCCTCGAAGGCGTCGTCAGTGAAGCAAGCTTCGGGTAAGTCCTCTGTTCCATCCCCTTCAGCAAAGAAGCCATCCTCGAGTCAGGCCAAGGCGGGTGGGTCGACCCCGGCCCCGCATCGGACCTCGACTCCGCACACCCCGAGGGAATACTCGAGACCGAGGTCGCCCTCCAGGGAGTGTGCCCCGGACTCGGAACTCCCCACCTTCGTGGGGATTCCGGCCTTCCAGGATCTCCTCCGAGCTCTGATCTCATCGGAGCTGTCGGGAGCCCTGGAAGTGTTGCAGCGTGCTGCGGTTCCGGCGGCCTCGACGCCTTCGGTCTCGGAGGCCCCGGCCTCGGCTCCCTCGGGAGCCCCGGCCTCGGCGACCTCGGTCTCGGGTACTGGGACCCCGTTCACCTCGGTCTCGGCCCCGCCCCGGACCTCGACCTCGGGGGAACCCCCTGAGCGGAGTGTAAGGCCCAAAGAAAAGTTGCGCAGAGTGCGCCGTCTTTCCTCCTCTTCCTCCGGGTCTTCCAGACACGCCTCGCCCTCGACGCGACCTCGGACGGGGCGTCGATCGAGGAAGTCCAAGCGGCCCCGAGGCTCGCCTCGGCGCGACCGTTCCTTGCCGTTCGGGGGCGAGGCGTTGCAGGTGTCGGAGTTGCGCCTCGACAACCCGAGGCTCCTCCGCTCACCCCATGGGAAGTCTTCCCGGGCCGCCTCGCCGAGGAAACGGGAGAGTGTCCCACGAACCCCGGGGTCCTCACCCAAGGGTTCTGCGAGGAGGACAACTTCCCCTTCCCCCTCGAGGGCCCTCGAGAGGGGATCCTGGGATTCGGGATCGGTTAGGGATCCTCATTATTCCCATGAGGCCTCCCCCCTCTCCTCGGTGGGGCGGTCGAGAACCCCCTCTCCCCAGGCTAGGCCGTCCTCATTTTCATCCTTCGTTCAGGACATGGCCCAAGCCCTGGGGATTGACCTGATGGTAGGCTCTCGGTATTCCAAAGAATTTTTGGAGGAACAGGACCTCCCCATTCTTCCTAGGGAGGTGCCTAGACTCCCTCTCAACAGTGTCCTTCTGCAAACCTGGCTGAAGAACTTGTCAAACCCTCTTACAGTCACGTCTGTGCCTTCAAAAATGGAATCGAAGTATAGGACGATTCCCCCTAAAGGGTTCGATAAGGCGCAGCTCTCACACCAGTCTCTTCTGGTGGAGTCTGCTCTTAAAAAATCACAGCCCTCACGGGTTTCTGCGGCGGTTCCACCAGGCAGGGAGGGGCGGACCCTGGACAAGTTTGGCCGCCGCCTCTATTCAAATTCCCTGATGGCCACCAGGGTTCTAAACTACGCCTTCACCTTTTCCTCCTTTTTGCGTGGTATGGTGAAGGACCTTCCTCAATATCGGAACTCGTTACCGGACTCCCAAAGAGCAGGATTCGACAAGTTTATGTCCAACCTGTCTCAATTGCGGTTGTACCTATTCCATGCAGTGTACGACGCCTTTGAGCTGGTTTCGAGGGTGTCGGCCCTCGCGGTGGCCATGCGCCGCTTGGCCTGGCTTCGCACCCTCGACATGGACCCAAACCTGCAGGAACGCCTGGCAGACTTGCCTTGTGTGGGGTCCGAGTTATTCGACGAGTCATTGGATGCGGCGACCAAGCGCTTGTCGGAACAGGAGCGCTCTCTAGCATCCCTGGTCCGCCCCAAACCTAGGCCCCCGCCGCAGAAACCCTTTCGGCCTCCACCGCGCCGATACCCTCAGAAGTCGACCCCGGCTTTCTCGAGACCGCCCCCGAGACGTCCGTCTCAGCGAGGCAGAGGGGGACAACCCCAAGCCCCGGCGCAGGGCCCTTCTAAGCCAGCGCCTTCCTTTTGACGGGATGAGCGGACGGGGCGGGTTCCCCTCCGCACTTTCTCAGGAACCCCTTCCTATCGGGGGCCGTCTTCGGTTCTTCCGGGAGGCATGGACCGGGATTACCTCAGACGCTTAGGTGCTCCGGATCGTCTCCGAGGGCTACTCGCTCAACTTTGTGTCCTCGCCGCCGGACAGTCCCCCAAGTTTAGTCCCCTGCAACCGTTCGCAGCTACCGACCCTTATAACCGAAGCCAAAGCCCTCTTGAAGCTTCGGGCGGTCGAGCCGGTCCCCAAGGACCAGTGGGGTACGGGGTTTTACTCCCGCTACTTTTTGGTCCCAAAAAAGACCGGGGACCTGCGCCCCATACTGGACCTCAGGAAGCTCAACAAATTCCTGGCCCGGGAGAAGTTTCGAATGCTATCTCTCCCGGTTTTGTACCCCCTCTTGGGGGAAGGGGACTGGATGTGCTCCCTCGACCTGAAGGAAGCATACACCCATGTTCCGGTGCACCCCGCCTGTCGAAGATTCTTACGATTCCAGGTGGGGGACCTCCACCTCCAGTACAGGGTACTGCCCTTCGGCCTGGCCGCGTCCCCACGAGTTTTCACGAAGTGCATGGTGGTGGTGGCAGCAGCCCTCAGGTCACGTGGACTCCATGTGTTCCCTTACCTGGACGATTGGCTCATCAAAGCCCCGACCAGGGAGGGGGTTATCTCAGCGACCCGACAGTCTATTGCCTTCCTGCAAACTCTCGGGTTTGAGATAAACTTTCCAAAGTCTCAGTTGAGACCGTCGCAGTCTCTTCAATTCATAGGTGCGGTGCTGGACACGGTGCGCCTACGCTCCTACCTGCCGACCCAGCGGGCGGAAACCTTGGTACGGATGAGCCGCCAGGTCTCCCAACTATCGAGGGTGTCGGCCAAGCGCATGATGATGCTGCTGGGCCATATGGCCTCGACGGTACATGTCACGCCGTTTGCGAGGCTACACCTGAGGATCCCTCAGTGGACCCTCGCGTCCCAGTGGCGCCAGGAGTGCGACCCGGTGTCTCGCCTCATTTCGGTAACTCCGCCCTTGCGGAAATCGCTGCGTTGGTGGACAGACTCTTCAAATCTGTCCATGGGGCTATTGTTTCGCACTCCGCCTTTTCGCAAGGTCCTGACCACGGACTCCTCGGAGTACGCGTGGGGAGCCCATCTCGACGGTCTTCGCACGCAGGGCCTGTGGTCGTCAGAAGACCGTCAGTGTCATATCAACGTGCTAGAACTGCGAGCCATCTTCCTAGCACTTCGAGCCTTCGTTCACATATTGCAGGACCAGGTGGTCCTCGTCCGCACGGACAATCAGGTGGCAATGTATTATGTGAACAAGCAGGGAGGAACAGGGTCATGGCCCCTCTGCTCCGAAGCTCTTCGCCTCTGGGAGTGGGCGGCCTCCCGGAACATCTTCCTCCGGGCAGTCTACATCCAAGGAGAACGGAATTGCCTGGCGGACAAACTGAGTCGACTTCTGCAACCGCACAAGTGGACTCTACACTCAGCAGTTCTACGCGAGATCTTCGCTCGCTGGGGAACGCCACAGGTGGATCTGTTTGCCTCTCCGGAGACACACAAACTACCACTATATTGTTCTCGGATGTACTCGCAGGACCGTCTGGAAGCGGATGCCTTCCTACTCGACTGGGAAGGGAGGTTCCTGTATGCATTCCCGCCGTTCCCTCTGATCATGCGAACGTTGGTACACCTAAAATCGTCCACGGCCACGATGATTCTCATAGCACCTCGGTGGCCGCGTCAGCACTGGTTCTCCCTGCTGCTACAGCTCAGTGCCAGAGAGCCTCTTCCCCTGCCTGTCTCTCCTTCTCTGCTGTCTCAGAGTCAAGGATCCATGTTACATCCCAATCTGCAGTCATTGCACCTGACAGCCTGGTTTCTTGTTCCCTGACTCCTCCGGACCTGTCTCAATCGGTGAAGGAGGTGTTGGAAGCCTCCCGCAAGATCTCGACGAGGCTTTGCTATGCGCAGAAATGGACCAGGTTTTCCACCTGGTGCTCGTCTTTTCACCTGGATCCGGTATCAGTTCCGGTATCCTCGGTTTTAGAATACTTGTTTCATTTGTCGCGCTCCGGCTTGAAAACCACTTCGGTGCGGGTTCATCTCAGTGCGATTTCTGCTTTCCACCAACCTCTGGAGGGACGACCTCTGTCACTCCATCCCTTGGTGACACGCTTCATGAAAGGGTTACTCAGGGTTTGTCCCCCTCTTAAGCCTCCGTCTATCGTGTGGAATTTGAATGTGGTTCTGGCTCAACTGATGAAACCCCCGTTTGAGCCACTCAACAAGTCCCTCTTGAAATTTCTGACTTGGAAGGCGGTGTTTCTAATTGCCCTCACCTCCGCCAGGCGGATTGGGGAGTTGCAAGCCTTGGTTGCGGACCCTCCTTTCACTGTCTTTCACCACGACAAGGTGGTTCTCCGCACCCATCCTAAGTTTTTACCTAAAGTTGTTTCTGACTTCCACCTCAATCAGTCCATTGTCCTTCCTGTGTTCTTCCCGAAGCCCCACTCCCATCCTGGCGAGACGGCGCTTCACACGCTTGACTGTAAGAGGGCGTTGGCATTTTATCTTCAACGCACCAGGCCTCATCGGAAGGTTCCTCAATTGTTTTTGTCCTTCGATCCCAATCGATTAGGGCACCCAGTTTCCAAGCGCACTCTGTCTAACTGGTTGGCCGCTTGCATTTCCTTTTGCTACGCTCAGGCTGGCCTTCCTCCCCCGGGTCGAGTCACGGGGCACAAGGTCCGAGCGATGGCAGCTTCGATAGCTTTCCTCCGATCCACTCCGATAGAGGACATATGTAAGGCTGCCACTTGGTCTTCGGTTCATACATTCACCTCTCATTACTGTCTGGACACTTTATCCAGGAGTGACGGCCGGTTTGGCCAGTCAGTTTTGCAAAATCTGTTTTCCTAAATTGCCATCCTCCCACCTGCCCTTTTTTGGTTAGCTTGGAGGTCACCCACATGTGAGAATATCATGCCTGCTTGTCCTGGGATAAAGCACAGTTACTTACCGTAACAGGTGTTATCCAGGGACAGCAGGCATATATTCTCACAACCCGCCCGCCTCCCCGGGGATGGCTTCCTTGCTAGTTATGGAACTGAGGACCACGAGGTGGGATGCGCCCTCTAGTGGGCGAGAAGGCACGCACATGCGTGGTGCAGTGTGCAAACTTGAAACTTCAATCAAGTTTGCTTGAAAAGCTGTCCGCGCCGGGGCTCCGTAGATGACGTCACCCACATGTGAGAATATATGCCTGCTGTCCCTGGATAACACCTGTTACGGTAAGTAACTGTGCTTTCAGTGCAAACTCGGGATTTATGTTCATTTAGGCGGATTTTAATAGATCGCATTGTCCGCCCAATGTAGATTGTATTATACGGACATTGGATCAAATAAACCACACAGGTGGAGTCACAGTTAGTGGATACATAGGTATAATATTTAGTCTCAGTATCGGGATGCACCCAACATTCCCCCGTTATGGATAGAGCACACCACTGACATCTGCCACATCAGCATAATCTGTTGCTATGAGGAGACAAGCATGGTTGAGAGTTTCTGATTTGGCTTTGGCAAATGTTCCATGCTTGGGTAAACCTTTTGGGGACAAGATAGACGAGACCACCGAAAAGATCACAAAGCATGAACCGTGCATGACTACTCTCTCGGCTGCAAAGTCTACTAAACCTCAATCTGCCAAACATTTTTACAACCCTAAGCGCTACTCCTGTTACACTGGCCAACACTCATTTTGGTGACTCATTTTGGTGTCTCAAATGGTTAGACCTGTTTCTGGGTATATTTGACATGCTGATTCCAAAAATGGCACCAGTTTTCTCATATCAGCTCTAGTTTTTGAGATACAGAACATGTGCCATATACCAGTGTTTCTCAACATCTTCAAGCCAAGTACCCCCTAAGCCTAACAAATACCGCCCGAGCTCAAATACCGCCCTATCTCTACCCCAGACCCACCCAAGCTCCGCCTTGACCCACCCCATAATAATAGTACTAATTGTAATGCAATTTCTTCCATCCATTTTTCATATACACACAATATGATCTTATTAATACATAATGATAACCACAAAATTAAAAAAATACAAAGCACTCTGTACGCAGAGAAAATGTTAATTATCATTTATATTTGATTTTTGTTTTTAAAAAGAGATCAAGGCAGATGACTTTAAAATATGCAATCAGTAACAATTATAGAGACATAGACAACAGATATAAATTCACAAAACTTGACACATTTTGATCACTAAATTGAAAATAAAATTATTTTTCCTACCTTTGGTGATTTCATGAGTCTCTGGTTGCATTTCGTTCTGGCTGTGTAACCAGTATTTCTTTCTTTCTGCCTCCTGCATGCTTCCCCAACCAACATCTCTATCTCTCTGTACCTCCACAAGTCCAACTTTTCTTCCCCTCTCCTCCACCCCTATTGGCAGTATGTCTCCCTCTCTCTCTCACTGTCCATCTATCTTGAGAGATCCAGGCATCTCTCCCACCCCCTCTACTGCCACATCCAACATTCCTCCCTGTCTCATCCTCCAGACTATGTGCATCATTTTTCACCACTGCCTACCAGCCCCATGCCCATTTCTCCTTCTATCACCCCTCTTCAGCACAATGTCACATTTTTCCCTTCATCACTATATCCCCCTTGCATCCCCTTCAATCTGCTCTCTCCACCACCATATCCAACATTTCTCACTCTCATCTTTCTATTCCCCATGCATATCTATCTCACTCCTCTCTCTGTGCCCAATTTTCCTCACCACCTTTTCCCATGTGCACCATCTCTCACTCACACACTCATGCCTATTAAATCTCCCTTTCTATTCTCTCCCTCCCTTCTGTGTCCAATGTTCATTCCCCTTTCTTCTGTCGTTGGTGCCCCTTCCCTACCTTGTAGCTTTGTCCCAAAATTAAGTTGCATGCTGGAGATCCATGCCTGCCCCGCCTGCCTGTACTCCCCCGAAGCCAACCTATCCATAGAAGCTTCAGGCACCGTTGGAGATACCTGCCTGCACCACCCGCACAAGGAAATGGATGATATTATGTAGTATATAAGGGAGAGGGGGTTTAGAATCATGTCAATGTATGACCACATTTATGTGTTGGAGATAAGAGGAGTGAATGAAGTGATAATTCTTCTGTAAGGGTATTGAAAGATTTTTAGTACCATATTTTTCGCTCCATAAGGTGCACCTGACCATAAGACGCACCCTAGATTTAGAGTAGGAAAACAAGAAAAAACCCATTCTGGATCAAATTCTGTACTAACATATACCAGGCTCTGCACCCAGCCCCACTCACTCCCTACCAGGCTCTACACCCAAACCCACACTCCTTGCCAGGCTCTGCACCCTGTCCCCCTCCCCTACTAATTGTAATGCAATTTTTTCCTTTCATTTTTCATATACACACAGCAGATATAAATTCTTAAAACTGACACGTTTCGATCACTAAATTGAAGATAAAATAATTTTTCCTACCTTTGTTGTCTGGTGATTTAAATAGTTTCTGATTGGACTTCCTTCTGACTGTGCATCCAACATTTCTTTTACAATCCAGCCCCACCCCCTTTGGGTCCAGGTCTCTATCTCTTTTCCCTCTGCTTCCCCTCCCCAGATCCAGTGTCAGTTCTCCTTTATACCTAACACCACCTTTGTTTCAGGTCTCCCTCTCCCTCCCATCTCTCTGTTCTTCCTCAGGGTCTCTCCCCCCTCTGTCTCTTCTGTATGCATCTCCAATAGTCCAGCATCTGCCTTTTGTCTTTCCCCTTTGGTCCAGGCCTCTCTCTCTCTCTGTCTTTCTTCCGTTTACACCCCCCTTCATCTCATCCCCATGTCCAGCATTTGTTCTCATTTCTTCCAGGTCTTTCTCTGCTTCTCTCTCTCAACTTCCTTCCTCCCTCCCTGGTCCAGAATCTTTCCACCTCTCTGCAGTCTCTCTCCCTCTGCCGTGGTCCTGCCCCTCCTCTGACATGCTTCGGAGACTGACGGCAGCCTGCTAGGTTTGCTCTACAAGCTGCCGTAATTTGCTCAGCGGCAGTCATAGTGTGGAAAATGACCTCTCGCTGAGTGCATGAAGCAGCTTGGAGGTAAGGCCCCACCCGTTGTGAGAGCCCCAGCGGGACGCTGGATCTGGACAGCCATAATTAGCTTTAATGGGGGGGAATACAGAGGACGCTGAGGAGGAAGACAGCCGGGCGCTCACTGACGCTAGGGAGAGCCGTATCGGGCGTGGGCATTGAAAAAGATTCGGTGTGGGGAGAGTGTTTAAAAAAAAAAAAAGGTATCTTCGCTGCATAAGATGCACCAACATTTCCATCCACTTTTGGATGGAAAAAAGTGTGTCTTATGGAGTGAAAAATACGGTAATTGGGTTATGTGGATGATCAAGTGGATATTGAAATCGCCTAACATTACTAGGTTATTGGTTAATACATAAAGATTAAATAGAGTGGATTATAAGGTGAGTAGTGTAGATGCAGTTAACTGGAGGGAGAAGGTAGATGAGAAGAAAATCTAAGGGAGCCTGACCTAAGATACGAAATGCAAGTGTTTCAAGAGCAGGTGTTATAATGGATGATTATGAGGCAATGAGAAGGTACTTAGTGTAGATAATAGCAACACAACCACCACCACCACAGTGGTTGTCATGGGAAGTTTGAAAGGACAGGTAGCCTGGAGGGCATGCCTGAAATAGGTAAGCCTGTTCATTAGATGAGTCAGGTTTCTATAAGACACAAAAGATCAAGTTTCCATGTTAGGAAGAGTCCTTTACCAGATGATGTTTGTTTACGAATAGAGCGAACATTAAGAAGACCAGCTGAGAGAAAGGAAGCTGTAATAATAGTGAATGTACCAGGGACATTCAATAATTAATCTACTTGAGTAAGAAAGAATGTAGCAAGTGTGTTGAAACAAGTCTGTTCATGTTGCATCATGTCTCAAGGTTAGTCATGCATAGTTGCGGCTCAGTGTGAGTCTAATATTTCAAGACGCAGGATGTCATGAGAGTTGTCTTGCAAATTAAGTAAGAAACTACTAGAATTGGAGCACCATTTAGTGATCAAAAATCTCACAAAAGAAGGGTCAAAGCCAAAGGAGATCCATGAACGCATGACTGCAGTTCCCACATCCCACAAAGTAAAATTTTGGAGCAAGCAGTTTAACTGGGGTGTCTGGTGTAAATATCATAGCCCTGAGTTTACTTAATAAATGAAGAAGCCTGCAGGAGTTTGTGCATAGTGCAGCAGTAGAACTCTCTCCCCCCTCTCCTGCTATGCTTCTCCCTCGCATGATCTTGAATCTAGATAAGTTGTCATGAATAATAGACATTCCTTTGCTCCTTAATAGTCATATACTGATATTAACTAATTAAATTTAATTTGTTGAGCATGATATTTTGAAGTTTAGAAACTCAGTGACTTAAACATAGTGTCGTTGGGGATTTCTGATTATTCCCTTTTGCTTGCTGCATAATGGACTAATAGGGATTTAGAGATCCATGGTAAGATGATTCAGAGATCCATGGTAAGATGGTTTTTATATCATTTTTATCAGAGAGATGTATATATTTTCAAAATTACTGATCTCTGAACACTGGGAAACATTGCAGTGATTCTCATTGGTGATCTACTCCTAAGGTTATGTTCCATTAACATGCATCCTCACTTGTGCAAGTCAACTGCTCAAAAGAAGAGGAGTTTGCTTTTGTCATGTTATCTTTATTCAAAATTTATAGTTGTTTGGAGGACCAGACTATGTAATAGATGCTAAGCAAGAAGAAAACAAATAGTTTAACGAGAAACAGCAGAATTAAGATCTATCTACTGTCACTAAAAAATAGAAGCTAGGAATGGATTTCTTTTCTAGTTACCGTGGCTTTTAAGTGAAAGACTGGTTCCTTCTGCTGAGAACAGTTTTGTGAGGGCCTTGCAATATCAGCATCCACAGATATCTAGATTTGTTCAGGCAGTGAGTGAGGTGGATGCTAACCCTGTCTTTAATTACTTGAAAACGTGGAAGAGAATTTTTCATCCTTATGGTAAGCCATTTAAAATAATGATCCATTATGTTAAAGGGTTCCAAAATGAAATTTATGCCATAATTTGCCACACATTTTTGGCCAAAACCAAAATCGGGCAGTGCCCCCTCCCTAATCTAAATCAGGCTGGATATCCTACCTCCCACAATAGAAAGCTGCAACCCTGAACAAATGTGCCACTTTCCTATGACCCAAAGACCCTCCTTGCACTTACCTTAGAAGCCTTGGTGGTCTAATGACCTAGTTGTGGCAGGAGCGATCCCAGTTGCTCCTGTTCATGCTGGCTCCAATCTCAAAATAGTTGCTGGGACCTTCAGTGGCAGTCCTGTTCCCCACCCTTCCTTCCCCCATTTTTCAAAAGAAAACTTTGCAGGGTTCTCAGCTTATTGTTCTAAATGCAAGGCCACCCTTCTACCTCTTACTTGTCATGGTAGCCTTTAAGACAAGTGGCTTGTATAATTGAAAAATGTACTTTTGCTTTTATTTCCCTTTTGAGGGAAATAAAAGCAAATAAAATGAGTATTCTGAATTGCCTAATGTGTTTATAAGCATGCAGAAGTAACTAAATACAGATTTTTTAAAAGCTAAATGTTTGTTGGTTTCCTCCAATAACAATGTTCAGTGCAAGCTAATAAAACCCAATAATATCCCATGTCTACACAATAGAGTTACATGCATGGAACTTTTTTTTTAATTATTGTTTTCATGTTAGGATTCTGGTGCTGAAGAAGATAAAACTGGGACAGCAGTGGTTAAAAAGCCATCTCCTGTGAAGCCACGCAAGAAGAAGCTGAGTAAGAAAGGAAGAAAGATGGCTGGCAGGAAGCGTGGTCGTCCCAAGAAGATGAGCATAGCAAACTCAGAACGCAAGGCCAAGAAGAACCAAACTGCACTGGATATCCTGCATGCTCAAACTGTGTCCCAGACGACATCTTCCCCTCAGGGTAAGCAGAGAGTCCATGACTTTTATTGCAGGATTCAAAATCTGATCCTGGATCTTTCCTCTTCCTCCAACAAAGTTGCTACATGTCTCATAAATATACTGTGATGATGGGAAGGTAAAGAGAGGATTATCCTAGGACAAGCAGGCAGCATATTCTCATATACGAGTGACGTCATCCACTGAGCCCAGTAAGGACAGTTTGACAAGTGATAAGTTTTTAGAAACTTCACAACTGCCCGCACTGTGCATGCGTAACTGCCTTCCCACCTGCTGAGGCTCGTGATACATCAGTTCTTCATTTTCTGCGGAGCGATGTAGTACTGTTTGACTGGACTTCATTCAGCCTAAGCAATTTTTCTTCTTTAATTGTTTTTCTCTCGTAAATTTCGGCGACAATTCAGTTCAATCTCACTGAAGTAATTTTTCCATTTATGTCAAAATTGTTGATAGGTTTTAAAAAGTGTGGCAGGTGTCAGTGGTGCAGACCCTCATAAATGGTGTCTACAATGTTTAGGCCCTGAACACAAAATTGAGACTTGTTCTCGCTGTTCAACTTTAAAGTAATGCTCTCTTAAAGCCTGTTGCGCTTATCAAGAGCAGTTATTCGGCATTGCCATAGATATTGCCAAATCTTCACAGGCGTCAACGTTGAAAACTCCACATTGACTTCAACATCACAAGAGATTCCGGCATCAGGGAAGCCAGCTAAGAAGCCACCCGCTTTCAAACAAGCGTTACAGGTCTCTACAGCATTGAGTTTTTTGATGCAGACCAAACAACGATGTCACAGCTCTCCAGCTTTGCAAGTTGTCTCCACTATATGGTGTGCATTCTCATCGAAGTCACCTACTCCGAGACAGCCAGCTGCACCGATGGTACTGGCTGTCGAGCCATCAGTACCGGTGCCTTCTTTTAGGGAGAAACTTGAGTTCTTCCAAAGGGAGCTCGGTAATATATTTAAACTGCACTCTATGCTGGTGCTAACATTGACTCCTTTGGTACTGGCCCAGCTTGAGCATAGCGTTACAAGGCCTCAAGGTATCACTGTCAGCTATTCATTGGAGCATCAAACTCCTCATGGATCTCCTGTGAGACACCATCATTCCCCTTCTCAATGACGTTCACCTTCCAGACATCAATCTTCATACCAATCTTCATATCTTTCTCGTCTCACTGACGCTCCTCATTGAAGCATTGATCCTCTACCTCGTAACATCAATACTCTTCTTCAGGGTGTTCGACTTCAAGATATCATTGCGCCTCATCGCATCAATCTCATGCTTTGAAACGTAAGAGAAACTCATCGGTCCTCTTCCTCGTCTTCTTCAGATTGGTACTGAAGAAGTCTGAAATCTTCTCGTAGACATCGTTCTTCTCAACGCACAGTGTCTGCAAGTCTTCTATTTGATTCAGATTTACATTCTGACTCACTGCTCACCTACTTTATCTGCACCTGAGTCTTATGGCATTCGTTTGGAACAGTCGCCACAAAAAAAATGCCTCATGAAATAAAATCTCCTTCAGAAATACTTTCTTTTACTAGATACATTAGGTAGGCAGGCAAAGCCCTACCTCTTAAATTGGAAGCTGACACTGGTCACAGTGCGGAATACTTGGAGGCCTTGGATTATGATGAACCTCCCAAAAAACTCCTCAAGTTACCATTGCATGGCATTCTTAAAGAGACACTTCTCAAAAATTGGAAAACGCCTTTAACTATCACGATAGCTTCGAGAGAACTTTATTCCCTATACAGAATCATTTCTTGTCCAGGGTTTGATGAGCCATAGCTTCAACATCAATCATTAGTGGTGGAATCAACCCTTAAAAAATATTCCAATGCAAAAGTTTATCCCTCGGTGCCTCCAGGGCGTGAAGGCCATACTATGGACAAATTTGGTCGTCACCTTTATCAGAATTTTGTGCTGATGAGCAGGATCCTTAATTACAATTTTTACATTTCCTGTTATTTAAAACAATTGATAAGGCAATTACCTAGCTTTGACCAGTATATTCTTTTCACAGCACCTTGCACAATATCAACAGATAATGCAAACTCTCTCACAGTCTAGTCAATATATACCAAGGTCAGCCTATGATGCTTTTGAGATGTCATCTAGAGCATCTGCTATGTCTGGCTATACGACGTCTAGCTTGGCTAAAAGTTTTGGATATGGACATCAATCCTCAGGACAGTTAGCCAATATTCCATGCTTAGGAGATGAGCCTTTTGGTGATTCCATCGTGGCAGTCATGCAAAAATTGACTTTGCATGAAAGCAGTTGGAATTCTTTGGTCAGAACAAAGACTAAGCCTCCGATTTCAAGACAGTCAGCCAAGCCTTCTTATTCATATCAAAGGCAATATTCTACTAAACCTTCTGTTTCTAGACTGCCACCACAAAAGAAGCAGAAGCAACAGTGGTCTCAGAAAGCTCAGACAGCAGCTCCTCAAAAGCCTGCTCAGTCTTTTTGACACGCTTCTTGAGTATAGCTGCTGTTCCCCTATCTCAGTCTCTTCCTCATCCAATCAGAGGTCATCTACAAACCTACCATCAGCGTTGGACTCTGATAACCTTCGACCTGTGGGTTTTCAAAGTCATTAAGGAAGGTTGTTACTCTCTTCATTTTGTCACCATACCTCCAAAAGAGTCCTCTTTCAACCTGCAGCAGATGTCCCTTCTTTGGGAAATAGAGGCTTTGCTTCAACCAAATTCCATAGAGGTAGTGCCCCCCTCTCAGAGAAATCAGGGGTTCTACTCCAGATATTTTCTCATCCCAAAGAAAACCGGGAGGTCTAAGTCCAATTCTCGACCTCCGACACCTCAACAAGTTCCAGGTCAGAGAAAGGTTTCAAATGCTATCTCTAGGAACTCTATACCCATTATTGGATCAGAATGATTGGCTATGCTCTCTAGATCTAAAAGAAGCTTATACCCATGTACCAATTCATCCTGCTTACAGGAAGTTGAATTGCCCATCAACACTTTCAATACAAAGTTCTGCCCTTCTGCTTGGCATCCTCTCTAAGAGTGTTCACCAAATGCCTCGTAGTAGTGGCAGCAGCTTTAAGAAATCAAGGGTTTCAAGTTTTCCCCTATCTAGATGACTGGCTAATAAGACACCTCTCCCCAGGGGGTGTGCTCAGCAACACAGTCAACAATCCTGTTCCTTCAGCACTTAGGGTTTGAAGTCAACTTTCCAAAATCTCAACTTCACCCCTCTCTAACTCTACAGTTCATTGGAACCCTGCTCAATACCATTCAGCTCAGGGCGTTCCTACCTCAACAAAGATAAGACAACCTGATTCAACTTTGCAATCAAGTATACCATCTTATCCCAGTACAAGCAGGTAGCATATTCTCACATGTGGGTGACATCATCAATGGAGCCCTGGCACGGATGTCCCAAGTGCATCGCCACTTTAAGAACCACACCATGTGCGAGTACCTTCCCAACCGACTTAGGCGCGCGGCTCCTCAGTTCAATGTTTTCCATGAAGCTGTTCAGTCACGTCTTTGAACATTTGTTCGTTTTTGTGCTTGCCTTCTCGCTTGCATGTACTTTTTCTTCTTTTCTTTACTATTTTTCTTAAAAAGAGAGACTTTATTTCTTTTTTGTTCGCCTTTGGGCTTTTGACGGCGGGGCCTTTTTTCTTTCCTCAGCCTCTTGCTTTTGATTTGGCTGAGGTGGTATTTCCTAACTTAATGTCCTGGCTGTTAACCAATTTTAAAAAGTGCAGCAGATGTCAACAGACTATCTCGGTAACAGATCCACATAGTTGATGCATACAATGTTTAGGATCGGAACACCGCATCGACTCGTGAACACATTGTTCCACCTTAAAGCGTATCTTAAAAAGCCACCTTCTACAGCAAAACAACTTTTCAGTGCCAGCATGGAAGAGGATCATTTTCGCTTTCAACTTTTACGGCACCAACTACAAAGGCGCTGCAGTGAGCGGCACCAGTCTCCCTGGTGGGGTCGGCCATTAAGACATTGAAAGACCAGTCATGTCAGTCAAATGACGACCCATTTTGTGACTCGCTCCAAAATCTAGGGGTTTCTCCTCATTGGAGTCATCCTTTTTGGAGTGGGTCACAGCACCAATGGTACCAGCATTAAAGCCACAGGTACCATTGCCATTTGTGGAGCAAGTAGCGGCACAGATGGTACTGGCAACAACGCTACAGGAACTGGTAGCTACTTTGAAAAAATAATTTAAACAGGTCTTTAATGCAATGGAAGAGTACCTGAAGAAAGAGCTGTTAGGATGGGAGGACATAAGAGAAGTGGAAAGACATCTCAGGATACTAAGGGAGCTCAGAGATGTTCTGGCGAGTCCTACTTGTTCAACAAATCTCTGGAGACGGGAGTGATTCCTGGGGATTGGAGGAGAGCGGATGTGGTCCCTATTCATAAAAGTGGTCACAGAGATGAAGCAGGAAACTACAGGCCGGTGAGCCTCACTTCAGTTGTTGGAAAAATAATGGAAGTGTTGCTGAAAGAAAGAATAGTGTACTTCCTTGAATCTAATTGGTTACAGGATCCGAGGCAACATGGCTTTACAAAAGGTAAATCGTGCCAAACGAACCTGATTGAATTTTTTGATTGGGTGACCAGAGAGCTGGATCGAGGACTTAGAAACATAGAATCATAGAAGATGACGGCAGAAAAGGACTACAGCCCATCAAGTCTGCCCACTCTGCTTACCCACCCCCTGTCTATGCCCTAATGACCCAATTCCCTTATCTTGACCCTCGTAGGGATCCCACATGGGTATCCCATTTATTCTTAAAGTCTGGCACGCTGTCTGCCTCGATCACCTGCACTGGAAGCTTGTTCCAATGATCAACCACTCTCTCTGTGAAGAAATACTTTCTGGTGTCGCCATGAAATTTTCCGCCCCTGAGTTTGAGCGGGTGCCCTCCTGTGGCCGAGGGTCCCTTGAGAAAGAAAATATCATCTTCCACTTCGACACGTCCCGTGAGGTACTTAAATGTTTCGATCATGTCTCCCCTCTCCCTACGTTCCTCGAGAGTGTAGAGCTGCAATTTGTTCAGTCTCTCTTCGTACGAGAGACCCTTGAGCCCCGAGATCATCCTAGTGGCCGCCGTTGAACCGATTCAATTCTGCGCACATCTTTACTGTAATGTGGCCTCCAGAATTGCACACAGTACTCCAGATGAGGTCTCACCATGGCCCTGTACAACGGCATTATGACTTCAGGCTTTCGGCTGACGAAACTTCTATTGATACAACCCAATATCTGCCTTGCCTTAGATGAAGCCTTCTCCACTTGATTGGCAGTTTTCATGTCTGCACTGATGATTACTCCTAAATCTCGTTCTGCTGAAGTCCTAGTTAAAGTTTCTCCATTCAAGAAGTACGTCCTGCATGGATTTCCGCTTCCGAGGTGCATGACCTTACATTTCTTAGCATTGAAGCCTAGCTGCCAGGTTGAGGACCAACTTTCCAATATAACAGGTCCTGCGCCATATAATTCTGTAAACTGCATTCACTTACTATATTACATAGTTTGGCGTCATCGGCGAATAGTGTTATTTTACCTTGAAGCCCTTGAGTCAGATCCCCTATGAATATGTTGAAAAGGAGTGGACCCAGGACCGAGCCCTGCGGCACTCCACTGGTCACCTCCGATGTTTTAGAGAGGGTACCATTATGCTAGATGTAATTTACTTGGATTTCAGCAAGGCCTTTGATACAGTTCCTCATAGGAGGCTGTTGAACAAACTTGAAGGGCTGAAGTTAGGACCCAAAGTGGTGAACTGGGTCAGAAACTGGCTGTCAGACAGACGCCAGAGGGTGGTGGTTAATGGAAGTCGCTCGAAGGAAGGAAAAGTGAGTAGTGGAGTCCCTCAGGGTTCGGTGCTGGGGCCAATCCTGTTCAATATGTTTGTGAGTGACATTGCTGAAGGGTTAGAAGGAAAAGTGTGCCTTTTTGCAGATGATACCAAGATTTGTAACAGAGTAGACACCGAAGAGGGAGTGGAAAATATGAAAAAGGATCTGCAAAAGTTAGAGGAATGGTCTAATGCCTGGCAACTAAAATTCAATGCAAAGAAATGCAGAGTAATGCATTTGGGGATTAATAATAGGAAGAACCGTATATGCTGGGAGGAGAGAAGCTGATATGCACGGACAGGGAGAGGGACCTTAGGGTGATAGTGTCCGAAGATCTAAAGGCGAAAAAACAGTGGGACAAGGCAGTGGCTGCTGCCAGAAGGATGCTGGGCTGTATAAAGAGAGGCGTAGTCAGTAGAAGGAAGAAGGTGTTGATGCCCCTGTACAGGTCATTGGTAAGGCCCCACTTGGAGTATTGTGTTCAGTTTTGGAGACTGTATCTGGTGAAGGACGTAAGAAGACTTGAGGCGGTCCAGAGGAGGGCGACGAAAATGATATGACGTATGAGGAGAGACTGGAAGCCCTGAATATGTATACTCTAGAGCAGTGGTCTCAAACTCAAACCCTTTGTGGGGCCACATTTTGGATTTGTAGGTACTTGGATGGCCGCAGAAAAAATAGTTAATGCCTTATTAAAGAAATGACAATTTTGCATGAGGTAAAACTCTTTATAATTTATAAAACTTTCCTTTAACAGTTAAAAGGAAAGATATATAAACTATAAAAGAGTTTTACCTTATGCAAAATTGTCATTTCTTTAATAAGACATTAACTATTTTTTCTGCGGCCCTCCAAGTACTCTATTTTTTCTGCAGCCCTCACATTTAAAGTTTAATATCTTTTCTTTCTCAAAACTGACACTGGCCCTTTTCTGCCACCATTTTCTATGTTTCTATATTGAAAATAAAATCATTTTCCCTACCTTTGTTGTCTGGTGTCTTTATTTTTCTGTGCTTTCAACTATGTTTCAACTTGTCCTTTGACTGTTTTTCTCTCCGTCTTCACTTTCTGCCTTGCATCCATCTTTGGCATTAACTTAATGTTCAATTTTTCTGCTTTCTTTTCAAAATCTACATTTCCATGTCTTACCTTCCCTTCCTATCTCTCTCTTCTTCCATCCTATTTCCATGGTCTGGCATCTCTTTCCTTCCTTTCTCTCCCTCCCTCCCTCCTTCCTTCCTTTCCCCTGGTCTGGCATCTGTCTCCTTCCCTTCCCCCATGCCCTGGCATCTCCCCCTCCATGGTCTGATATCTCCTTTCCTTCCCTCCTTCCCATGAACTTGGCTTCTCTTGTTCCTCTCCTCTCCCTTGTCTTCCTTCTCCTTCCTTCCCTCTCTTTCCCCAATTGGGTGCAGCAGCAACAGAAGCAGCATTTCCCTTCCCCCTTTCCTGTGCATCAGAAGCATTTCTCTTCCCCCTTTCCCTGTACAGCAGCAGCAGCAGCAGCATTTCTCTAGGGTCCCCCTTTCCTATGCAGCAGAAGCATTTCTCTTCCCCTCCCCTTCCGTTCTCTTTCTTGTGGAGCAGCAGCGTGTCTGGCCGGCTCAGTTGATTGTTCCATTCAAAGCCGCGGGTGGCGGCTCCTCGCGAGATCCGTGCCTGCGTCTGAAGCCTCTCTGATGTTGTGACGTCAGAGAGGCTTCTGATGCAGAAGTGGATAGTGCGAGGAGCTGCCAACCCGCGGCTTTGAACGGAACGATCGACTGAGCTGGCCAGACACGCTGCTGCTCCTAAAGGAAGGGAAGGAGGAAGTGAAATGTTGTTTTGATCGCGTCCAGACTGCGGGCCGCAAAATAGCATCTAGAGAGCCGCATGTGGCCCGCGAGCTGCGTGTTTGAGACCGCTGCCCTAGAGGAAAGGAGAGATAGGGGAGATATGATTCAGACATTCAAATACTTGAAGGGTATTAACGTAGAACAAAATATTTTCCAGAGAAAGGAAAATGGTAAAACCAGAGGACATAATTTGAGGTTGAGGGGTGGTAGATTCAGGGGTAATGTTAGGAAATTCTACTTTACGGAGAGGGTAGTGGATGCCTGGCATGTGTTCCCGAGAGAGGTGGTGGAGAGTAAAACTGTGACTGAGTTCAAAGAAGCGTAGGATGAACACAGAGGATTTAGAATCAGAAAATAATATTAAATATTGAACTAAGGCCAGTACTGGGCAGACTTGCACAGTCTGTGTCTGTATATGGCCGTTGGTGGAGGATGGACTGGGGAGGGCTTCAATGGCTGGGAGGGTGTAGATGGGCTGGAGTAAGTCTTAACAGAGATTTCGGCAGTTTGAACCCAAGCACAGTACCGGGTAAAGCTTTGGATTCTTGCCTAGAAATAGCCAAGAAGAAAAAATTTAAATTGAATCAGGTTGGGCAGACTGGATGGACCATTCGGGTCTTTATCTGCCATCATCTACTATATTATTATGTTACTATGTCTTTTGTGCAGAGTATAGACACATATTCAATCTTTTGACCCTGGCATTGGCTTTGGTGATTCTGGTCCAGCTTGAGTGTAATAACACCAGGGATGCCGGTACCAGTACTCAGTCTTCAGAACCATCTCGTGGACTTCGGCACTGTCCGTCATCCAGGCATGCATCCAAGACTACTGCTTCCAGTCGCAGCTCTTCCAAGCATCATTTCCCTTCTCCTCAACGCTCACATTCAATAAGTCTTCTCACAAATCCATGCATTTCTCTTCTAAACATTCTGAAATATGTAAGCATCGGACTCCTTCTCCTTCCCAGGATCGGTACTGATGTCACAAGAGACATAGATCTCAATTAACTCTAGTGAATTCTGATCTTCACCTTCAGTCTTCGCTTGGTGCTTCTCCTTCAACAACAGAAGTTGATGACTTTCCTGAGGGTTCGCCACCTCTCTCTCCTAAAGAGTCATCCCCTCCAGAGACTCTTTCTCTCGTTTTATTTGACAACTTGGTAAAGACATGTCTCTTAAGCTGGAAGCTGACTCCAAATATACAAGGGCTGTTCAAAAAGTATCAGACCTTTATGCATAAAAAATACTTGTATTCAGATATAACAATCTTATACTAATCTCCTTCAAAGTAGTCCCCTTGGGCTGCCACACACTTCTTCCAACGGTTCTACCACTGTCGGAAGCAGCGCTGGAACACCTCTTTTGAGATTGCTCGCAACTGGTCTGTTGCATTCTGCATGATGTCTTCTCTTGACTGAAATCTGGTTTCTTTCAGAGACATTTTCAGCTTGGGGAAAAGCCAGAAGTCACACAGAGCCATGTCGGGAGTGTGGGGAGCCAGAGGAATCACAGGTGTGTTGTGTTTGGCCAGGAAACTCTGTATCAAATGTGAAGAATGGGCAGGTGCGTTATCGTGATGGAGTTGCCAGTTGCCCGCTGCCCACAGGTGCGGTCGTTTGTGTCTCACAGCATTACAAAGGCGACACAAAACCTCTTGGTAGTACCCCTTGGTGATTCGATGATCCTGCATCACCAGGATCCTCACTTGGTCAATGACGATCTCATTTCTGGATGTTGAGGGCCTACAAGAACGTGCTTCACTCTCCACTGATGTGTGGCCATCTTTGAAGCAGTTGTACCACTCCTTTATCTGTGTGGTGCCCATTGTTTCGTCCTCGAAGGCCTGTTGAATTTTGTGGATCGTTTCCACTTGGGAATCACCAAGCATTACACAAAATTTAATGCAGTAGCGTTGTTCAGTTTTTTCTTTCATTTTGTCACTTGCACTTCCTCACTCATCGGCAGTCTGCCGGTGACTGACAGCTTCTGTAGGCGGGAAAAAATTCAAGCATGTGCATTAGGGTTGCCTACATGCATGCACCAAACCACGCCTCCCTAGCTTTATTTGTTTACGCAAGATAAATTAAGGTCTGATACTTTTTGAACAGCCCTCGTACACCTGAATACATAGAAACTATGGACATCAAGCAACCTCCAAAGGAGGTGGTCAAGCTTCCTCTTCATGCAATTTTGAAAAACACTCTTTATAAAAATTGGGACTCTCCCTTATCAGTGCCAATGGCTCCTAGAAAGCTGGACTCTAGAGAATGACACGGTGACAAAATTCATCACCATTCCCGTCCCCGCAGATAACCGCGGTAAACAATCTTCATGTCATTCTTTAAGGAGAGAGGGAAGAATCAGAGTATGAATGGCCACAACCACTGCTTCGGGACAGTAAGGGTATTTCTAAGTACCTATTTTACTTATAATTTTAATGCACCCTATTGTCTATTTTTCTGTAAACCGCTTAGAATCCTAACGGAGTTTAGCGGTATATAAGAAATAAATTACATTACATTACATTACACTGACCCTCAAGCTTTGCTTTGAAGAATTCTGGTGTAGAAAGACTGAGGCTGAAATACACTAAAAAATGACAAGCGATTATTTCCCGCGGTTATCCGCGGGGACGGGAATGGTGATGAATTTTGTCACCATGTCATTCTCTACTGGACTCCACTTACAAAATTATTCCTACTGCAGGATATGATAAACCTCAGCATTCTCACTAATCCTTTAAAAATCTACCTCCTCTAAGTTGTATGCCTCTGTTCTACCTTGGAGAGATGGTCGCACTATGGATAGATTTGGCAGACGCCTCTATCAAAATTCTATGTTGAATAGTAGAGTGAATATCTACACGTTCCACTTCACATTCTATTTGAAGCAATTGGCTGTGAAACAAAAATATCTTCCTTCTCATCGTGCTAAGGGGTTTCAACAATTGGTTTCCACCCTTCTAGAGTTACGACAACATTTGGTTCAATCAGCCTATGATTCTTTTGAGCTGTCCTCTCAAGCTTCTTCTATGTCTCTGGTCATGAGAAGGCTGCTTGCTCAGAGTGGCAGACATGGATGTTAATCTTCAAGATTGGTTGGCTAACATATCATGTCTTAATGATAAGCTTTTTGGAGATACAATTGAGAATGCCACTCAAAAGCTCATCACTCATGAAAAAACTTGGGTCTCGTTAGTCAAACCTAATCCTAAGGCTTCCACATCGCGTCCATTTAAACCATCTACGTCCTACCAACGACTTTATGCTCTTAAACCCTCTTTTTATTTTATTTGATATTTATATTCTGCATATCCTACAATTCTCTACGGATTACAAATTATTTAGGTACTCAAGCATTTTTTCCTATCTGTCCCAGTGGGCTCATACTCAATCTAATGTACCTGGGGCACTGGGAGATTGAAGTGACTTGCCCAGGGTCACAAGGAGCAGTGCGGGATTTGAACCCACAACCCCAGGGTGCTGGGGCTGTAGCTTTAACCACTGCACCATACACTCCCCCTTTCAAGACCTCAGCAGAAGAAGCAAAAACAGCAGATGTCTCAGAAACCTCAACAGTCTGCTCCTGCTAAGTCTACTCAGTCTTTTTGACTGCTTACTCGAGAGCATAGTTTCAATCCAGTTTCCTCAGCCTCTCTCTCAATCCATCGGAGGTCGTCTACAACTTTATTCTCATTGTTGGGAGTTAATTACATCCAACCTCTGGGTTCTCAACATCATTCAGGAAGGGTACTCCCTTCATTTTCTCACCATTCCTCCAGATCATCCTCCAAGAGAGTCTGTTTCCATTCTCCTTCAGCCCTCCCTTCTTCAGGAGATCGAGAATTTACTCCTCATTGTCATCAAGAAGGTTCCTCCGGAACAAGAGAACATGGGGTTTTATTCTCGTTAACTTTCTCATCACCAAAAAGACAGGGCAGTCTTCTGTCTATATTGGATCTCAGAGCTCTCAACAGATCTGGTCAAAGAGAAATTCAGAATGTTATTCCTAGCAACTTATCCCCTACTGAATCACAATGATTGACCTAAAGGAGGCCTACACTCATATCCCAATTCATCCGGCTTTCACTATTGGTAGTGCAACACCACTACCAATAAAAGGTTCTACCTTTCAGCCTGGCATCCTCTCCCAGAGTCTTTACCAAGTGCCTGGTAGTAGTGGCAGCGGCCTTGAGGTCTCAGGGCATTCAAGTCTTTCCCTATATGGAAAACTGGCTCTCTTATCAAAATGTACTTTCAGCGACACACTGGACGGTGTGTTTTCTTCAAACTATGGGATTCAAAATCAACTTCCCCAAATCACAACTTCAACCATCTCTGCAACTCCAATTCATTGGATCTCTCCTAGACACGACTCAACTCAGGGCGTTTCTCCCTAAACAACATCAAGACGCCCTTGTTAACTCTGCCATAAAATTGTCCAGCTCCAGTCTCTGTCGGCAAGACATATGATGGTTCTCAATTTGCGAGACTCCACCTAAGAATCCCTCAATGGACTCTGGCTTCTCAGTGGTCACAGGCTCTGGATCCTCTCTCCCAACGTATTGCAGTGAGTCATCTCTTCAACAGTCACAACAGTGGTGGATGCAATCTTCTAATCTTTCCAGAGGTTTGCTTTTTCAAATGCCTCACCATCAGAAAGTTCTCACTACGGATTCATCAACCTATGCTTGGGGGGCTCATCTAGATGGCCTATGCACTCAAAGTCTATGGACCTCTAGAGACAGACACCATCATATAAATCTATTAGAACTCAGAGCTATTTTCAATGCTCTCAAAGCTTTTCAGCATCTCATACAAGATCAAGTTCTCCTTGTCCAGACGGACAATCAAGTAGCAATGTACTATGTAAACAAGCAGAGAGGAACAGGGTCTATCCTCCTCTGTCAGGAGGCACTAAAGATTTGGAATTGGGCAATTCCTCGCACCATCTTTCTCAAAGCAGTTTACATTCAGGGGGAAAATAATTCTCTGGCAGACAAGCTCAATCGCATTCTTCAACCACACGAATGGATCCTGAATTCAACAACGCTCCATTCCATTTTTTCCCAAAAGGGGACACCACAAGTAGATCTCTTTGCATCTCCCCACAATCACAAGCTACCCCATTTTTGCTCCCAGCTCTACTCACCTCATCGCCTGGAAGCAGATGCTTTTCTCTTTGGATTGGACAAATAAGTTCCTTTACACATTTCCACCTTTTCCTCTTGTTCTCAGGAAACTTGTCAAGCTCAAGCAGGAGTCTGCCACCATGATTCTGATAGCTCCTCGGTGGCCCAGACAACCCTTCAACTCAATACCAAGGAACCAGTCTCTACACAAATTTTTCCATTTCTTCTCACGCAGAATCAAGGTTCTCTTCTGCATCCCAACCTTCAGTCTCTACACCTGAGAGCTTGGTACCTCTCGGGCTGAGTTCTGCTGATCTTCACCTCTCACGTAGAAGCCTCCAGAAAACCGTCCACTCAACAATGCTATCACCCAAAGTGGACAAGATTCTCTTTGTGGTGTCTTCTTAATCATGAACAACTGAAATCCATCTCGGTTTTTCGAATCTTGGATTATCTTCTCCATTTGTCTGATTCTGGACTCAAATCTACATCTATTTGAATTCATCTCAGCGCAATCACAGCCTTTCATCAGTCAGTGGATGGTAAATCTCTCACTGCCCATCCTCTCATTTCTAGGTTCATGAAAGGATTTTTCAATGTCAAACTACCTCTAAAACCACCTCCAATGGTATGGGATCTTAATGTGGTTCTTGCTAAGTCGATGAAGCTTCCATTTGAACCAATGTCTACGGTTTATCTTAAATACCTTACTTGGAAAGTTGTCTTCCTCATTTCTCTCACTTCTGCCAGAAAGGTGAGTGAACTTCAAGCTTTGGTGGCGGACCCACCATTCACAGTATTTCATCATGACAAGGTTGTGCTTCGCACTCATCCAAGGTTCTTACCAAAGGTTGTTACTGAATTTCATCTCAATCGATTGTGCTTCCAATATTTTTTCCAAAGTCTCATTCTCATCCTGGGGAGATGGCTCTTCATACTTTGGACTGCAAACAAGCATTAGCTTCTTAGCTGGCTATCTGAACTGAGGAGCCGCGCGCCTACGTTGGGCAGGAAGGTACTCGCGCATGCGCGGACTGGTCAGTCACAAACTTTCTAAAGTTCTTAAAGTGGTGATGCACTTAGGACCTTCTGTGTGGGGTCTCCATGGATGACATCACCCACATGTGAGAATATCTGCCTACGGTCCCTGGATAACACCTGTTACGGTAAGTAACTGTGCTTTCCGTCCATCTCAGCCAGGCAAATGATGAGACTCTTAGATCATATGACATCTATAGTCCACGTTACCCCTTTTGTGAAACTTCATCTCAGAACAGCTCAGTGGTCCCTGGCGTCTCAATGGTCTCAAGCTTTAGATTCTTTTTCACAGAAAATTACTGTGACATCATTGCTGTGTCAATCTCTTCAGTGGTATATGAATTTGTCAAATCTTTCCAAAGGGCTTCTGTTTCAAACACCTCCACATCAGAAGGTCAAGACCACAGACTCATGCTTGGGGAAGTCACCTGGACAGTCTCCAGTCGCAAGGTCACTGGTCTGCGCAAGAGCAGAAGCTCCACATAAATCTCTTGGAAGTCAGAATGATTCACAATGTTTTGAAGACTTTTCAGCACAATATATCCAATCACATCCTCCTGGTCCGCACGGATAATCAAGTCGCAATGTATTACATAAACAAGCAAGGAGGGACCGGTTCTCTGACTCTCTGCCCAAAAAACGAGAAGATTTGGAACTTGGCAGTTGCTCGAAACTTATACCTCAAAGCTGTCTATGTTCAAGGAGCACAAAATACACTTGCCGAAAAACTCAGCAGATATCTTCGACTGCACGAATGGATGTTCCACTCCAAGGTCTTGCATCAGATATTTTCTCATTGGGGGACTCCTCAGATAGACCTATTTGCATCCCCCCAGCAATCACAACTGCCTCAATTCTGTTCCAGGCAATACTCTCCTCATCGTCTGGAGGCAGATGCCTTCCTTTTGGATTGGAGGGACAAGTTCCTTTATGTGTTCCCTCCAATTCCTCTCATTCTCAAGATATTGTTCAAGTTCAAAGATTTGGCTACCATGATCCTTATAGCACCTCAGTGGTTCTCCCTTCTACTTTAGCTCATGGTCAAAGATCCAATAACACTGCAGATCTTTTCATCTCTTCTCACTCAGAGTCAAGGGTCTCTTTTACATCCCAGTCTGCAGTCGTTAAACCTGACAGCTTGGTACCTCTCAGCCTAACCTCAGTAGATGCTGATCTTTCTGATTCAGTCAGAGTCATTTTAGAAGCATCCAGAAAACCTTCTACACAGCAGTGCTACCACAGAAGTGGACACGGTTTTCAGCATGGTGTGATCATAATGAAGATGCTTCATATTCCTCCATATCTTCTACACTTACCCAACTCAGGCCTTAAAACCACTTCAGTAAGGGTTCATTTTAGTACTACACTGCACAACAAAGTTTTTGCTTCCTGAACACTGCTGGGTGTTTCTTATAGAATTTTGGGTGCTGATCATGAATATTACATCAAAAATTACCCATCACGTACCATTTCAGAGAAATCTTCAATTTTGTCGTGATTTTTTCTTATATTTGGATGCAAACAATTTTTTCTCCCATAAGTGTCTTATCAACAACGGTTTGTGCCGCCTGGGTATGTCCATGCATAAAATCTAGCCAGGTTGGAAGCTGTTTTATGGAAGATGACATCCTGGGCATGTCTGGGCAGGTCTGAACGAGCTTGCGCTGTCTCACCATGCTATAATGGTGGCTTCCATACACCGATCCTGCTCATTTGGTTAATATAGATAGTCCGTGTGTGTATATAGTATCAGTATAGTAAAGTATAGTAGTATAGTAGCTGTAGCAATATAACAGTAAGTAAGCTTGATGCTATAGACGTTTTGGTGTCGGGCAATATGTCTCGTCGGTGTCGTAACAGCCGCGACACATTCTGCTATATCTGTGGGAAATATACACTTACGCCTCAGAGACGTTCGATGACTGCCCTTGTAAAGAAAGCCTATCATTTTGGCTGCAAAATAGGTGATCAAGACAAGCAATGGGCGCCTCACATTTGCTGTGCGACATGTGCTGTTAGTCTGAGAGCCTGGCTCAGAGGTACTCGAAAGACGATGCCATTTGCTGTTCCGATGATATGGCGAGAACAGAAAGACCATGTGACGGACTGTTATTTCTGTTTGACTAATGTGTCTGGTTTCTCTGCCAAAAACAAGAAGTCAATTGAATATCCTAATCTGCCTTCAGCAATGAGACCCATGCCACATGATGACAGTCTTCCAGTTCCGAAACCACCAGAGGATTGGACCTTAGACGAACCAGATGAAGAAACTGCAGTGCAGGGTTCTAACAGTGACATTGACCCGGATTTTGAACCATCCTCATCAGGCGATCCACATCTGATAACACAGTCCGAATTGAACGATTTGGTCAGAGATTTGGGTCTGTCAAAAGCAAAAGCTGAGCTGCTAGGTTCGAGACTGCAGGAATGGTGTTTGCTATCACCAGGTACGAAAATTTCTGTGTTTCGAGACCGGCATCATGATATAACCAAATTTTTTGCACAAGTCGACAGTCTCTGTTTCTGTTGTGACATTGAAGGATTGTTCTCGGTCTTTGGTTGTGATCACAACCCGGAAGAGTGGCGTCTTTTCATTGATTCGTCAATGTTAAGCCTGAAAGCTGTTCTGTTGCACAATGGCAACGTTTATCCTTCAGTACCTGTTGGCTATGCAGCACATATGAAAGAAACATATGAGAATATGGAAATGTTACTAAAGTATGTCCAGTATACCAGGTATAACTGGAATATCTGTGGAGACCTCAAAGTCATTGCTCTGTTACTAGGACTGCAGCTTGGCTATACAAAGTACTGCTGTTTCATCTGCGAATGGGACAGCCGAGACAGAGAGTCGCACTATTCTAGAAAGAACTGGCCACTCCGTAAAAAGTTAGTTCCAGGACAGAAAAATGTAGCACATGAATCGCTTGTTGACCCGACAAAGATATTTTTGCCTCCTCTTCACATTAAACTGGGACTCATGAAGAATTTTGTGAAAGCAATGAACAAGGAAGGGGAAGGTTTTCGTTATTTAAGATAGATGTTCCCAAGAATAACTGATGCCAAGATCAAAGAGGGTATTTTTGTTGGCCCCCAGATCAGACATGTTATGAGTGACAAGCGATTTGAAGATCTGTTAGTTGGGCCGGAAAAAATTGGCTGGAAAGCCTTGAAAGACGTTGTTGACAATTTTCTGGGCAATTACAGAGCCCCAAACTACATTCAGCTGGTAGACAAACTTCTCAAAGCATACAAGAGAATGAAGTGCAATATGTCACTCAAGATTCATTTCCTCCATTCACACTTGGACTTCTTCCCCGCAAATCTCGGTGCTGTGAGTGACGAGCACGGTGAAAGGTTTCATCAAGACATAGCTACGATGGAGAAACGATACCAGGGCAATTGGAATCCGTCAATGCTTGCCGACTATTGTTGGATGCTACAACGTGATGCACCAGACACTGAATATAAAAGAAACTCGGGAGCAAAACACTTTTAATTCTGTTTCATTTAGTCGCTTGTGCGAAACGTAAACTTGACTATATATTTTATTGTCAGTAAACATAAAAATGTCTATTTCTCATAGTTCTTACGTGATGCAGTAAAACCAAAACCATATTTGAGCATACCAAGTTGGTACCTGTCATAATCACCAAAAACTTTTCAGGAATCAAGACTTAACCAAAAAATTGTTGTGCAGTGCTATCAGTGCCTTCCATGTTCAAGTCAGCAATAAATCTCTTGCTGTTCATCCTCTTGTTTTCAGATTTATTTATTTAATTCATTTTCTATCCTGTTGTTCCAAAAGAGCGCAGAATGGCTTACAGGTTAAATATACATAATATCAGTATAAGATTACAATGCAAGTTTTCCTCCTAGTTGGCACATATTAGGTGTAGTTATCCTTACATCGCACAGACTGGTTTGGTTACCAATATACAATTCCATGGATCTAGAGCAGGGGATCAGATGAAGAGGTATGTTTTTATTACTTTTCTGAAGTTGAGGAGACCTTCAAGAGATCTGATCTGCGATGGCAGTCGATTCCAGTGGCTTGGTATGAAGTAGGAGTAGGACCATTGTTTGGAAGGGTCTTTTCAACATCAAACCACGTCCAGTGGTTTGGGATCGTAATGTTGTTCTCACCAGACTGATGAACCCTCCATTTGGACCAATGTCTTCTGCTCATCTTAAATATCTAACTTGGAAAGTGGTATTTTTAATTTCCATCAATTCTGCTCGTCGAGTAAGTGAGCTTCAAGCGTTGGTGTCAGACCCATCTTTTACAGTTTTCCACCATAATAAGGTGGTTCTCTGCACCCATCCTAAATTCTTGCCAAAAGTGGTCATGGAATTTCATCTAAATCAGTCAATTATGCTTTCAGTTTTCTTTCCAAAGCCTCATTCTCACCCTGGCAAAACAACTCTTCAAACCTTGGACTGTAAAAGACCTTGGCTTCTTACTTACACAGGAATAAGCCACACAGAACCGTCTCCTCAATTGTTCATCTCCTTTGATCCCAACAGATTGGCTGTCCAGTAACCAAGAGAACTATTTTTACATGGCTTGCGGCCTGTATTTCCTTCTGCTGTGCTCAGGCTGGACTGCAGCTCAGAGGTCATGTTACAGTGCATAAAGTTTGAGCTATGGCAGCTTCAGTTGCATTCATTCCACTCCCCATTGATGAAATCTGCAAAGCAGCTATTTAGTCCTCAGTTCACACGTTTATGTCTCATTACTGTCTGGATCATATTTCAGATGAAATGGGCAATTTGGCCAAGCAGTTTTACAAAATTTATTTTCTTGATGGCCAACTCTCCCTCCATCCCATTGCAGTAAGCTAGGGAGTCCCATATGTGAGAATATGCTGCCTGCTTGTCCTAGGATAAAGCACAGTTACTTACCATAACAGGTGTTATCCGGAGATAGCAGGCAGATATTTTCATATCCCTCCCACTTCCCCTGGTTAGCTTCTTACTTGCTTACGGAACTGAGGTACCGCCAGCCTCAGTGGGTGGGAAGGCAGTCACACATGTGCGGTGCGGGCAGTCACGAAGTTTCTAAAAACTTAGTGACAGTTTACTTGTCAAACTGTCCATACTGGGCTCCGTTGATGATGTCACCCATATGTGAGACTATCTGCCTGCTGTCTCCGGATAACACCTGTTATGGTAAGTAACTATGATAAATCAAAGAAAGTCCAATCTAGTTTAGAAAGTCTTTCATAAGTACAATAAGCCCGTCGGGCTGGGACAGTAACTGCAGGGACTGCTCTGTTTAGGGGAAAACTGAAAGGATTCCTCTGGTGACAGAAACGATACATTCAGGTTTCTTTGAGCAATGATTTCAGTATCCCGATGTTTGCTGACACCATTCTTTTGCCCTATTCTCCAGCCAGTTCACTTAATTGAGAAAACATAACTGTAATTGTGGTATGGTATATCTGTCTGTAATTGATCCCTTTGTTAGGGATACTAGGCTCACATGCTACAACTGGATCAAGGTTCCACATCCCCAATAATTGTATAGCAAAATACTCGTACCAGTGGGGTCCCTAGTCATGCTTTCCATTTTTACAGTCTGTTTTATTAATTGTGGTCATCACTTGGTGTGATTTTACTTTTAGCTCAAAAATATGGTTTCACAAATAGGTCTGATCATATAAACAAATATATATGAGAAAAAATTGTATTTCATTTTTAAACATTGTCTCTATTTTAATCCTTAGTCACCTTTTATTTCTTTGCAGATACCTACAAGTCACCTCATAGTCCATACTACCAGCTACCTCCTAAAGTACAACGACATCCATCCAATCAGCTGTTAGTGGCACCCACCCCACCTGCACTACAGAAGCTGCTAGGTAATAAACTTGTTTTCCATAGACAATGTTAGAAAAGAGGTAAGGAAGAACATGTATTGTGTGAATTCAATATTATGAAGGATCCCTTTTTATTGTAACACTTTTCAAGTAGTCTAGGATGACACAGTTTCAAGTGTTTTAGTTGAGTAAGGCAAAAAATTCTAAAGCAATATTAGAGCTATCAGATGATTATGAATTGAGAGTGGTTTGGCAGCAGTCTTGTGAAATTGCATCTTCAGCTTCCTGAGATATTAGAAGTCAGGTTTATCATGAAGTCATTGTTAGATCTGAAAGCAGGCTGCAGCAGTGATCATTGAGAGAGATTGGAGAAGTGGAGTTTTGAAGGTTTCTAGATGTTCCCCTATGTTCTCCCCCCCCTCTGAAAATTCCTAAAATCACTATTTTTACCGTTTGGGAAGTGTGAAAAATATCACGATTAATTTTTTGACGGCGGCTATCTTGGATTTTTAGCTATCTTTTTTTCTAAAGTTCTCTGCTTCTTCAAAACTGCAAATTTTGCCTAGTAAACTGCTGGGATGGAATCCTTAGGCTCTCCTAATATGGATTCTTGCCAGGATTGTGCAAATTTAGGGCTTTTAGAGCGTTCTTGTGCCATGTGCTACCATAGTGCCCAACTTAGCTTCCCCACTACTAAAGCAGGTGACTAAACGCTTAGCTAGCCCAGCGAGGCAGCCATCATTGTTTTCGGGGCTTGGTATGGCTAGTACTTTGTCAACTCGGCCAACAAAAACCTAAATATGTACCAATACACAAAATGTAAATCAAAACACTGAAAATTGGTACAGGAATGATATGATCCCCGTACAATTCTTAACCATCGATGGTGTGAGTAAATGCACTGCCAGTTAAATCCTAGGAAAATGAAATCAAGGAAAAGGCACTATTCAGTATGAGCCTGCAGAAACCCTTAAGAAGACCAATGGCTCCAGGCAGGTATTTATTGAGTGACAAGCACTTTAGATTGAAATCTAAATAAATTCTGCCCCGTACATCATCATGCCACTTATAAATAAAATGAAATAAATAAACTGGTACAATAATCAAGTGCATGAACGCCACCAAAGAGGTACCAGAAAGGGAAAATATCAACATATAAGGAGATGATAGAAAAAGCCCTGCCAGGGGAATTCTCATAAAAATATATATAAATCCAAAAATAACCATAAACTGAAGACCGGGGTCAAAAAAATTAAACAAAAAATCCCCCGGAAGTCCAAAGTCCACACAATACAACCAGTGAAAAACTCAAAAAAGTGAAAAAAATAATGAAAAAATGCATGACAGAATAAATGTACCCCCAAAAGAAAAAATGTAGAAAAGTGAAAGAGTCCACAATCAAAAGTAATATAAGAAGTCCGTGAACAAGCTGAAAACAAAAACTCCCTGATGCTCCAGCTGGAGCAGTCCTAAAATTCAATCAAGGGACTAATAATATGATTCACTCTAAAAAAAGGGCAAAATAAAATGAAATGCCCCATCCACATCAAAGAGTAAATAAAGTACTTAGCCAAGCAGCTGGGGAAGTCAGTCAAAGGCGGATACCGAATCCATATTATGAATCCGAGAAAAATTCATATTCAGTGATTAGTCCACACTGGGTTTCCACTGCATGCTGTATCTTCAACTGCAGTCATGAATCCATCCACTCTTTTTTCCACTCGCTCCGCTCACTCACTCTGCTCGACAGGTCCTGTTCCAATGCCCTCATCAGGAGGGAGGAATAATCACCGAAAAACATTAAATGAATGGATGTCCAAAGAACCAAAACTTAATCAAAGGTTCAAGACGCCCACGGGCTGCGGCACAATCACGCTGCTTTCACAGACATATTGGAATGAAGGGCCCTTTTTAAAATCACCAAAGAGGCCCCACCCACCGCAACGCACCTACGTCATAACGCTGGGGGAACCAGCAAACAGAAATTAGCATATACAAGGTTAAGTAAAGCACTTATCAACATTTTCATTCAATCCATGAGGGGAAAATGCTTGTAAATTGAAGATCCAAAAGTTTTCCCTTGCCAATAACTGGTGATGTACGGGGCAGGATTTATTTAGATTTCAATCTAAAGTGCTTGTCACTCAATAAATACCTGCCTGGAGCCATTGGTCTTCTTAAGGGTTTCTGCAGGCTCGTACTGAATAGTGCCTTTTCCTTGATTTAATTTTCCTAGGATTTAATTGGCAGTGCATTTACTCACACCATCGATGGTTAAGAATTGTACGGGGATCATATCATTCCTGTACCAATTTTCAGTGTTTTAGTAGTTTGTCAGCCAGGCTGCGGACCCTCTGCAGCCAAAGAAACGCAAATGCAAATCATCTAAATGTGACTTTCTGCCCCAGGAGCGGTACACTTTTTTAAAATTTATAAAATTTTTGTGGTCAGAGTTTCAGACCAAGTGTTCTCCCCCTAAACAGTCTTAATCCTCCTCCGTGGCATCTCTTAGTGGCATGGTGCCTCTGGGAAAGGCCTCGCCACAGCCTGCTGCGGCTTTTGCGCTACTTGATCCTGATCTGGGGGACCCAGATGCTGATGTTTCCCTTACTGATCCCTTGTTTGCAAGTACAGCGCTTCCTGGAGTGGGAATCAGGGGCTTTGTGCTGGATCTGCAGATCCCTCTGTGGTCTTAGATCCTGTGAATGATTCTGCTGTCTTGCATTTATTTAAGTTCGCAGCCCTGCCAGACCTTATTTCTGAATAGTTGCAAGAATTGAATTTAGTCACTCAGCCGGCTCCGTTCACTTCTTCCTCCTTATTATGTGGTGTGCGCTTGCAGTCAGCTACCTTTCCCTGGCACCCTGATATGAGTGTTCTGGTCTCAGAGCAGTTTGACTCTCCAGAGGGTTCTCTGAAAATTGCTAGAGCTAGGTCCCGTTTATATAGGAGTGTCAGCAACTTTTTGGTCAGCCCAGGGTAGATTCTTTGGTGGCGCAGATGACTAAGTGCATCTCTCTCCCCAGTAAAGATGGTGCTTTGTTAAAGGACATGCAGGACCGCTGGGTGGTGTGGTCCTCAGGAAACATTTTGATGCAGCTACTTTAGGTATCAAGGATGCTTTGGCGACATTGTTTGTGGAACATGCCGGTCTTGACTGCGTGCCCTGGATAGTAAGGCAGTGGATCCCCCTCTTCAACTTCTGATGACTGGGACAGATTATATGTCAGATACATTGTATGATCTCATGAGAGTTTTGACAAAGGTGTCAGCGTACTCCATCTCTGCCCCAGATGCTCTGGGTCCGCCAATGGGCTGGTGATTCCATTTCCAAGACTATTTTGGCTAGGTTGCCTTTTAAGGGGCAGTTATTGTTTGGCAAAAGTCTGGATGATCTTATGGATTCGGTGATGGACTGTCGCCCTAAGACTTTGCTCAATAGTAGACCCAGACCCTGGTTCTGGATGTTCTAATTTTCAGGGATCACAGCATTCCAGACCGTCTCAAGATTGGAGACCTATTCTGGATCTTCAGCATGGTACCCTTGGGCGGTACCATGAATGTGTCTCAAGATTCCTCGATTCCAAATGGAAACTGTGCGTTTAGTTATTGTAGCAGTTTCTTTCCTCTCTGGATCTCACAGAGGTGTACTTACACATTCCTATTTTTCCAGCCCTCTGCAAATTCTTGCGGTTTCATGTTCTGGACCAGCATTATCAGTTCTCGGCACTGCCTTTTGGGCTAACGACAGAACCCCGGACCTTCACCAAGGGTGATGGTAGTAGTGGCAACTTACCTGCGGAACATGGGTCTCCAGGTTCACCCTTACTTGGACAACTGGCTGATCAGAGCTCCCTCGTTGGCTGAGAGATGACACACGGTGGTGCTGGAAGACCTGGGCTGGATTGTCAACTTCAGGAAGAACTATCTGACGCCCACGCAATTGCTAGAATTCCTGGGAGTCCTTTTCAACACCAGAAGCCTGCAGGCAGAAACTGTGCCCAGATTTCTTCTTTCTGGAACGGCATGGGATTATCTTCATGTTCTGGGATCTATGGTTGCCACGCTGAGCTATCTTGGGTGAGGGTGCACAAGTGTCCTTTTCAGCATGCTTTGTTCTCTCACTTGTCTCCGCACAGCGATGCATTGCATACCCATCTACCTTGGACTCTGTAAGCCTGAGCAAGCATGGACTGGTGGCTTCTCCCGCAATTGCTCTGCAGGGGCTTACTGCTACACATTGCCTCCTGGATTGTGGTGATGACAGATGCCAGCCTTTGGGGTTGGGGAGTGCATTGCAATTGTTGTCCTGTTCAGGGGTGTTGGACATCCTCTCAGCGAAAGTGGTCAATCAACCGGTTGGAGCACAGAGCTATTCAACTAGCTCTCATGAGAATGGAGAAGACACTGGAGGGCCAAACAGTCAGGGTCTTCTCCGACAATGCAACAGCAGTAGCTTATATCAATTGCCTGGGAGGGACCAAGAGCGCTTCTCTGGCTCAGGAAGCCCACCTTCTTTTTCCTTGGGCAGAGCATTATCTCCTAGCACTAGCGACAGAGTGGTGGAGTAAACAACGTTCAAGCAGAGAGACTTTGGATCCAGGCGAGTGGGTCCTGTCCCGAGAGGCATTTCAAGCATTAGTGGGGTGGCCCCGTTTCAATCTCATGGCCGCGGCAAGAAACTAAAAAATGGATCGCTTCTTCAGTCGAAGATCTGAGTCTGGATGCGAGGGGCTCGATGCTCTGGTGTAGCTGGGGCCTCAGGAGATTCTCCTGTATGTTTTTCCTCTTTGGCCAAAGCTGGGCCAGGTCATTCGGAGGATCAAGGCTCATCCGGGCCACATCATTTTAATGGCTCCAGATTTGCCTCAAAGACCATGGTACGCAGATCTGATGAGGCTGCACAAGGGTTGCAGCCTTTGGCTGAGCATCTATCTGGAGTTTCTCATGCAGGGTCTGGTATCCATGGAGATTCAGGTCACTTTTCTCTTATGGCATAGCTATTGAGCGCGCAGCCTTAGAGCATAAGAGATATTCTACCCTGGTTGTTATAGGGGAAAACACCCTCCAGGGTTGGACAAGTTCATGCTAAACTGGTGAGACTGGACTCATTTGGAGCACTGGTCTTGACCTAGGGGCCGCCGCGTGAGCGGACTGCTGAGCAGGATGGACCACTGGTCTGACCCAGCAGCAGCAATTCTTATGTTCTTATGTACTCTTCTGAAGTCTAAGAAGTCATCTAAGGTGTCTGCTTATGCTGAGGCGTGGAAGGCCTTCCAACATTGGTGTGTCCAGGACCAAGTGGACTCTTATTCAGCTCTGATTGTGCTAATTCTCACCTTTCTTCAGGCTGGTTTGGATAAAGACCTTACTATGTTGAGAAACACTGGTCTAGACTAGAGAATGACACGGTGGCGGTTACCCGCGGCTAGCTGCATTTAGCTGCGGGTAACCCGCCGGAACGGGGAAAGAAAAATAACAGTCGCTTCAGTGAATGGTCTTGTCTCCGCAGTGAGGCATTAAGGATCGCGGTCCCCACAGCCACCGCCTGCCCGTAGCGTTTAGCCAGCTCCCTCCCTCCACCTCACCTTATATTCTGAGTTTGCCGGCTTCCTTTTTCCTGAGCTGCACGCGTTCAAAAAGCCGTGCACGCGCAGCTGCGCGAGTCCATCAATCTTCTCCTCTGATGCAACTGGAAACAGGAAGTTGCAGGAGAGGAGAAGTTTGATGGACTCACGCAGCCGCGCGTGCACGTCTTTTTGAACGCGTGCAGCTCAGGAAAAAGGAATCCGGCAAAACTCTGAATATAAGGTGAGGTGGAGGGAGGGAGCTGGCTAAACGCTGCGATCGGGTAGGTGGGGGCTGCTAGATCGTGCGATCGCGTGTGTTCCCGGCTCATACTAGGAAGAAGGGAGTGAAAGGAAAAAAAATTCTGGGCCAAGGGGATGAAGAGGGAAAGAAAGAAACCCACAGCAGGAGAGAAAGGGGAAGACAGGTGAGTCAGATGCTGGAAGCAGGGGGGGGGGGAGAAAGAGGGAAAGAAGCTAGATGGGGTTGAAAAGAAGAGACACACTGGTATGGAAGAGGAAGATAGGGGAAATCTGGACAGAGGAAGGTAACAGAAAGAGGGGAAATTATGTGCATGGGTCATAGGGACAGAGACATAAAGGGGACATGCCATGGGGATGGTATATGGACACGGGGGGGGTGGCAATGGCAGATACATAGGAGAGATATTAGAAATGGGGAAAATAGCACAGAAGCGAGATGGTTTGTGGGGATAGGACAGGGACCGAGCTCGCAGGCTCCAGTGGCTTGCACAAATTACATTGTAACGTGCCACAAAAATAAGAGGGAGGGAGGTAGATAGTTAGGCCACGCGAGAGGAGCTGAAGAGTGGTAGAAAGGAACAGATGGTAAAGGAGGGAGGGAAGGGTGGTGGTGGAAAGGAATAGAACAGACATTGAAAGAGGGTAGAGGAAAAGACCCTGAAGGGAAATGTGGAAGACAGAGTGGGGAGAAGATGCTGGAAGGGAAGAAGACAGATGCCAGACTATGGGGGAGCGGAGGGAAGAAGATGGGTGCTAGACCAATTGGGGGAGAGTGAAGGGAGAGGCACAGTAACAGCAAATGGAAGATGCAGAGAGAAGACACACAGTGGATGGAAGGAATTGAATGAGAAGATGTGGAAAGCAGAAACCAGACAACAAAGGTAGAAAAAAAATTATATTTATTTATTGATATAAATTGATAAAAATTATATTATATTGATAAAAATTTATAAACAAAGCCCTGCCAGCTGAACATCTCTTTCTCTAGTTTAGCAGCAGGAACTTTGATTTATAAGAAAGGAATAAGCTAAATATTACAGTACTTATATGGATGCAGCGGGGACAGTGATGGGGCGGTGAATGGGATGGCAGTGGCGGTGACGGGGCGGTGAAAGGAATGGCGGTGATGGGGCAGTACAGAGGATGGTGGGCCGGTGACGGGGACAGATTTTTTCCCCGTGTCATTCTCTAGTCTAGACATCAAAGATTGTCCAGTAGCTATATCCAGAAGAACTACCACATCCACCCCCATTATCCTCGCCCCCATAATTCCTTGATCTAGATTGATCTCATCCCAGTCATCAGAGGTTACTCCTACCCCTGTAAAAGAACAGTCCTTTTAAGGATATTCCTTTTTAAAGTGGCCTTCCTCTCTACAACTGAAACATCTTAGGGTGAACAAGGTGTGGTCAGAGGAGTCTCCCTTTCCATTCCCTTCCCAGGATTCCTACCCCTTTAGGTGGTGTCCCCTCAATTAACCTCTCCCTTCAGTGGTCTTCTTTGAGGGCCCTTGGGGACGGGTAAAGAATAATTCTTTTTCAGAACCCTGCTCTTGGTTTCCTGCCCTTTAATGTATCAACCTCTTCCAAAGTCGTGTCTGTCTAGTGACCCATACTTGTACAGCAAGAGGTAAAATATTTATGATTTGTTACAGTGCCATGGTGTTAACTATTTCCAGGGCTTATATGTCTGTATGGCTTGAGCCAACATATGGCCCAAATCCATCAAACTTTGGGCCACGGCCCAAGGCTTTTCTGAAACTTGGAAGTCCCACTTCCTAAATTTTCTTCTTATAGTGTTCAGGGGAGAGGTCCAGTCTATCTTGAATTGCAGCCCTGACTTGTCAATAATCCGACCACTTCCTAGGGGCTTTCTGTCTCCCAATCTTCATGTCACATCTTGGGCCCCCATCCCGCACCTCAAATTCTATTACCTTCCGAAAAAAAATCTCGAGCGATCTGTTCTGGACCAATTTTCTTGACAAATTTTCCCCCATCGCTAAACCTGCAGAACCAGAAACTAACTGGCAAAACTGGGTTGTCCTCTCCGAGTCCACCTTCCATTCCCTCGCCCCTCTCTCCACTAAAACCATCTCCTATTCCCGTAAGGCCCCTTGGTACCTCCCATACCACAGAGAACTGAAACAGAAATGCCGAGCTCTGGAACGAAAATGGAAAAAATCTAAATCCCCTACAGACAGACACTCCTGGAGGGTCAATATTAAATTCTACAATACTGTTCTAAAAAAAGCAAGGAAAAACTTCTACGGTGACAAAATCTCCAAATCCAACAACCAGAGTAGCACATTATTTAACATCTGGCGTTCCTTAACCTCCAAAAATGACTCCATCCTCCCCCTCAGCCGATTCTCTAGCAAAGTTCTTCAGCGATAAGGTCTCCACCTTGAGGCGCTTCTTCCCACCTGCAATCTCCTACAAATCTTTGATTCCAATCGACCAAGGGGCCTTACGGGAATAGGAGATGGTTTTAGTGGAGAGAGGGGCGAGGGAATGGAAGGTGGACTCGGAGAGGGCAACCCAGTTTTGCCAGTTAGTTTCTGGTTCTGCAGGTTTAGGGATGGGGGAAAATTTGTCAAGAAAATTGGTCCAGAACAGATCGCTCGAGATTTTTTTTCGGAAGGTAATAGAATTTGAGGTGCGGGATGGGGACCCAAGATGTGACATGAAGATTGGGAGACAGAAAGCCCCTAGGAAGTGGTCGGACCAGGGGATGATTTTCCAGCGAATGTCGTAGGTTTTGTGGGTAGTGAGATCTAGAAAATTGATGAGGTCTAGTGTGTGGCCTTTTTCGTGGGTTGGGGAGAGTGTGGAGTGGGGGGGAAGCCTAAAGAGGAGAGGAAGCTATTACATTCAATTGCATCCTTGCTGGTGACATCGTCAAGGTGGAGATTGATATCTCCGATGGTCAGTAATCTTTGAAATTTGAGGAAGGCGTTTGTTATGGTTTCAAAGACGAGTTCAGAAAAATTATTCCAAGGGGTAGGTGAGCGGTGTAGGAGCAGGATATCCAGTGGATGAGGCTAAAATGTATTCTAATGAGGAGAGGCTGCCCTTTTCAAAGAGCTGGACATCGAAGAATGATTTGAAAAGGAGAGCCAGGCCGCCTCCTTTTCGGTTAGTTCTAGGAGAGAAGAGGCCTTGGTAGCCGTGGGAGCAAAGTTCATTTTGAGTAAATTGGTCATCTTTTGTGATCCAAGATTCTGTGATGAATAGGAATCCGGGGTCTGAGTCCTCAAGTAGGTCCTTCAAGATTTGAATCTTATTACAAGCGGATCTGGCATTGCAATAAAGTGTCGGGTCTGGGGTGAGAGAATCAGAGGTAAGGTCGGGGAGAGTGGAGGCGGGGACAGGTTTTAGAGAGGCGTGGTTGACTTTACGGGGGGTTTTATAGGATGGGTGGTGTTTGTGGCGTATCAGGGTGGGAATTCTGAGGCCAGGGCAGGTACTGCGGACATTTGCGGGGTCGAGGAGGTTGGGGGAAGAGGGTGTCAGGCAGGAGGTGAGTTTGAGAGAAGAGCAGAGTAGGAGAAGAAGGAGCCATGAAGGTGGCTTCATGATGAGAGTTGGGGGATCTATGGGCTAGACCAGCCAAAGGTCCTTCCTCAATGCTCTTTTTATGATTAGTGTGAGAAAAGTTCACTCCAAATTAGGATACAGTTTTTCGGCCCTTTTTATCCCAATCCTAGGGCCAGAGTCAAACTTGTTAGGCCCCAAACTCTCTAAAGTCAAAAAAGGTCCAAAACACCTTTCAAACAGCAATTCTTTCTGAAAATATATGCAAATTAGTATTCAAAATAGGTCCTCTTTTTTTTAGCAGTAGAAATCACTCAGTCAATTCTAAGTCTCAGGGAATTAATTTCGGTCAATATTGCTGGATGGGATGCTAATGCCACCTCCCACATGGCTTCCCCTTACTAGCTACTTCCACCTATTGGCAGAGCATAGAACCCCTCGCCCTGATAATTAAAAGGACCTATCCAGATCTAGACTCGACCCAGGTTGTCTTTGTATATGGTTTTCCCCTAAAGGAATTCTCCCTGAGATACCTCATTTCCCATGATGAGACGTACATCCTGTCACAACCGTGCACCGGAAGAATAGATTAGGTTCTTACCTTGATTGACAATCTGTCCTGTCAGTGTATTTATTTTCCTGCTCGCTGTCTTGGACAAATATGACAGTCAGATATTATGAGTAGAAAGCCCTGTTATCGTTACAAATACAATTGGGAGTATACAGACTCCATAAATGTTAGTTCTGGTTGCACTCTGATAGGTGGCCTGGTGATTTTACTTTGTTTTATATGATATATTTTGATTAACATAAGAACAAAAGAATAACTTTACTGGGTCAGACCAATGGTACATCAAGCCCAGTAGCCCGTTCCCAAGGTAGCCAATCTAGGTCACTAGTACCTGGCCAAAACCCAAGGAGTAGCAATATTCCATGCTACCGATCCAGGGCAAGCAGTGGCTTCCCCCAAGTCTTTCTCAATAACAGACTATGGCCTTTTCCTCCAGGAACTTGTCCAAACCTTTCTTAAAACCAGCTATGCTATCCGCTCTTACCACATCCTCTGGCAACGTGTTCCAGAGCTTAACTATTCTCTGAGTGAAGCTAGATATCTGCCTAATCATACCATTAAATTGATCTTCCATCAGAGAACTAGTATATCCACTCTACCCTATTTTTGAACTCTGGGGTATTTTCTATTATTCCCCCTGAATGTCTTTACATCTTGCTTTCTTTTTTTGTAGACTCTTTCAAGATCCAGTATATGCAGTTCATGGCTTACATGAAAACTCCTCAGTATAAAGCAAACTTGCAGCAGTTACTGGAACAGGAAAAGGTTAGTTGTGTTATTCATGTTGTGCTTTTAGGCTTTTCATTGAACTATTTGCTTCATCTTGGATGCAGAGATGTTGCACGTGCACCTGTAAAGCTGATCAGTGTAACCAGTAGTTTTCAGTTAGTTTATCTTTTTTTAAAGAATTTTTGTAGAAGATATGGATATGTAAATAAAAATGGTTGTCTTGTAGTTGTCCTTCTGTTAAAAAAAAAACTAAATGAAAGGAAACTAAATGAAAGGAAGTGAAAAGGGAGGCACAAAAATGGACTGTTTCATCGGCTGACTGATTATGTGTCCCTTGCTTTTAGGAGAAAAACACTCAGTTGTTGGGTACAGCTCAGCAGCTCTTCAGCCACTGCCAGGCACAGAAAGAGGAGATCAAGCGGCTGTTTCAGCAGAAACTCAATGAGGTAATAAAGTAGCTTCGTCCACATTTTTTCCATCAGTGCAGTGCCCTTCTTTTGAAACTAGTACAGATGTGTGTTAGAGTGTTTCACTTTGTTCTGTGACTCTGAGATGAAGTTATGAAATGTGTTTTGAGAGTGTGTGCATGAGAGGCAAGTTATGGGTGACTCTGGAACTGTGTTGCAGAGGCTTTATCAATTGGTAGGCAGGGTCTACTACTGTAGCAGCAGCTGTGTATCCTTCCTCCTTCCCCAGGTCTAAATGCACCATCTCAGTGCAACTAGCCATGTTGCACAGATGATCCAAACCTGGATCCTTTGTACTAGGTTCAAGATACTCTACCCTCTTGTTTTTAAGGATATATTATTTATTTATTTATTTTGATTTTTATCCCATCCTCCCAAAAAGCTCAGAACAGGTTACAAGAAGACAGACACAAAATAAGTCCATGGACATGACATAACGGGCTAGAGTCTAATTGATGGAGGCATTTCTACAGAGAGGAGTCTGTTTGTTATAATCATTATTGACTGAAAAAGAGAGTGTTCATTTCCTTTAGGAAAGCCATCAGTGAGTCTAGTCTTCTGGTTTGTGCGGACAGTTGGTTCCATAGTCGAAGGATAAAGTGGCTATAGGAGCGTTTGCATACGGTTTTAATTTGGAGAGGTATCCCTGGGGGTTGCTGAGTCGATTCTCTACTTCAGAGTGGAGGGAACAGTTGGAGGTGTACTGTATAAGTTTGGCAGAGACATAGGCAGGCTTCTTGTGGTGGAAGATTTTATGTGCCACAGAAGATTCCTGTCTGAGCCTCACCACAGGAGTGGTGTATAAACTCAAACATGCTCATTATACAAAGTGCGCCATTAACCTTACCAGGGTTTCTACTAAAGATAAGACTCCTGATGCAGGCCGGTTTGGCCGAAACATGTACATGTCGAGTCACTGAGTGAATAAAGCAGAGTCATGAATTACACCAACTCGCCTGTTTTTTTTGGGAATCTCCACTGTCAGCTTGTGGTTGACTTGTTGAGGTGATTCTCCTGTGCTGTATGCCGGAAGATTTTATGTGCCAGTACAAGGGCCTTAAAGGCACATCGCTTGTTGAAGGGTAGCCAGTAGGTTGCTTTCAGCGCTGTTATGACGGGGTCATGGAGGTTGAGATTATACAGGAGGCGGATAGCTGAATTCTGCACTCGCTGGAGGCGTGGTGATGCCATTGAACAGGGAGTAGCAGAGTTGCAGTAGTCTGTTCGTGAGAGTACATAAGCATAGAGGAGCTGGGCAAAGTCTGGGATTGAGAGGTAAGGTTTGATCTTCCATAGCTGGCGAAGATAATTGAAGGAGGTGGAGACTACTTGTGAGATATGTACGAAGAGAGATAAATGGCCATCTAGAATCACTCCCAGGCTGCACACTTGGTCCTTTGCCATTAGGGAGGTGGCTTCCCAAGATAATGTCAGGCGGGTGAAGCTACAGTCCTTTCTGATCCAGAGAAGTTCAGTTTTAGTGGCATTGAGTTGGAGCTGGTTGCAGGTCATCCAGCTCTTCATGTGGGAGAGGCAGAGGTGGAGGTTGGAAAGTTGGGTGGGCCTGTCCTTGCCCAGTGGGATAAGTAGCTGTATGTCGTCAGCATAGGAGTGAACCTTGATGTATCTGCGGGCAATGTCAATGACAGGTCTGATGTACAGGTTGAAGAGGAGTGGGGAGAGCAAAGCACCCTAAGGGACTCCATATTTAATGGGCTTAGGCTTTGATTTATCCGGGCCTAGTAGTACTGTTTGAGTTCTCTGGGATAGGAAGGAGGCAAACCATTTGAGAGCCAAGTCTGTGATTCCGAGGTTGGTGAGTCTGTTGAGGAGGAGCTGATGGTCAATGATGTCAAAGGCAGCACTGAGGTCAAGCAGGACCAGTAGGGCATCGATAACTTTATCAAGGATTGACCAGCTGTCGTCGATGTCCAGAAAGAATGTTTCTGTGCTATGGCTTGTTCGGAAGCCAGACTGAAATGGAGAGAGAGTTTCCTGTTGTTCTAAGAATGGTTGTAGTTGTTGAAGCACTATCTTTTCCAGTATCTTGGAGGCGAAGGGCAGGTTGGATACAGGCCGGTAGTTGATTGGGACATTGGGGTTGAGAGTGAGTTTCTTGAGGGTGGGCCTGATGACAGCAGATTTCCAAATAATTTGCACCTTCCCAGCCAAGAGGGAGGTGTTTATGACAGGGAGGATTGATTCTATAAGCGTGTCTTCGATAGATAGGAGGAGGTTGGATGGGCATGGATCGAGGATTGTGTTTGAAGGTCGTAGCTGTTTCAGTATTTCTGAAAGTTCCTTGTGCATAACCATAGAAACATAGAAATAGACGGCAGATAAGGGCCACGGCCCATCTAGTCTGCCCACCTTAATGACCCACCCCTACCTTTCTCTGTGAAGAGAACCCACGTGACGATCCAATTTTGTCTTAAAATCGGTCACGCTGCTGGCCTCAATCACCTGAAGTGGAAGACCATTCCAGCGATCTACCACTCTCTCAGTGAAAAAGTATTTTCTGGTGTCACCATGCAGCTTCCCTCCCCTGATTTTCCACGGATGCCCTCTTGTAGTCGTGGGACCCTTGAAAAAGAAGATATCTTCTTCCACCTTGATGCGGCCCGTGAGATATTTGAATGTCTCGATCATGTCTCCCCTCTCTCTGCGTTCCTCGAGTGAGTATAGCCGCAACTTATCCAGCCGTTCCTCGTATGGGAGGTCCTTGAGTCCTGAGACCATCCGGGTGGCCATTCGCTGGACCGACTCCAGTCTCAGCACATCTTTGCGGTAATGAGGCCTCCAGAATTGTACACAGTATTCCAGATGGGGTCTCACCATGGATCTATACAATGGCATAATGACTTCAGGCTTATGATTGACGAAACCCCTACGTATACACCCTATGATTTGTCTAGCCTTAGATGAAGCCTACTCCACTTGATTGGCAGTCTTCATGTCTTCACTGATGATCACCCCTAAGTCCCGTTCTGCTACAGTCCTTGCTAGGATCTCGCCATTAAGGGTGTAACTTCTGCATGGGTTTTGGCTGCCAAGGTGCATGACCTTGCATTTTTTGGCATTGAAACCTAGTTGCCAGATCCTAGACCAGCGCTCCAATAGGAGTAGGTTGTGCGTCATATTGTCGGATATTGAGTTTTTGACCGTTGCACTCCTTTCTACTACATTGCATAGTTTGGCGTCATCTGCGAATAACATTATTTTACCTCGAAGCCCTTCTGCTAAGTCTCTTATAAAGATATTGAACAGGATCGGGCCCAAGACCAATCCCTGCGGCACTCCACTGATCACCTCTGTCATTTCAGAGGGGGTGCCATTCACCACCACCTGCTGAAGCCTGCCTCCAAGCCAGTTCTCAACACATTTTGTCAAAGTGTCACCCAATCCTATAGAACTCATTTTGTTCAACAGCCTGCGGTGTGGTACGCTATCGAAAGCTTTGCTGAAGTCTAAGTATACGATGTCCAGGGGCTCCCCAACATCCAGCTTCCTCGTCACCCAGTCAAAGAAGCTGATCAGGTTGGATTGGCAGGATCTCCCCATAGTAAATCCATGTTGACGGGGATCCCGTAGATTCTCCTCGTTCATGATCGTATCCAATTGACGTTTGATTAGAGTTTCCATCAGCTTGCTCACTATTGATGTGAGACTCACTGGTCTATAGTTTGCATCCTCCATTTTGCAACCTTTTTTATGGAGTGGAATGACGTTAGCCGTTTTCCAGTCCAACGGGACTATACCCATACTAAGGGAGAGATTGAAGAGCGCGGATAGTGGTTCTGCCAAGACATCACTTAACTCCCTGAGCACCCTGGGGTGTAGGTTGTCTGGCCCCATCGCTTTGTTAACCTTGAGTTTAGACAGCTCACAGTAGACACTGCCTGGTGTAAACTCGAAGCTACTAAACGTGTCTACTGAACAATCCCTTGTCTGTAGCAGAGGGCCAGATCCCGGCTCCTCGCGGGTGAAGACCGAGCAGAAGTATTCGTTTAAAAGTTTAGCCTTTTCCGAGTCCGCTTCTACATAGTTCCCGTCTGGTTTCCTAAGGCGTACTATCCCGCCTGTGTTTCTGTTTCTGTCGCTAATATACCTGAAGAAGGATTTATCGCCCTTCTTGATGTTCTTTGCTAACGTCTCCTCGTTTCGGAATTTGGCCTCTCTAACTGCTGTTTTGATGGCTCTTGCCTTGACCAGGTAGTCTTCTCTCGAGTCCTGATTCCCTGATTGTTTGTAAGAAATGAAACCTCTTTTCTTTTATGAGGCCCGAGATCTCCACAGAGAACCACTGTGGCCTATTGTTCCATCGCCGTTTACTTACTGATTTTATATATCGGTTGGTTGCCTCCTGTATGGTATCTTTCAGAGCTGACCACATTTCTTCTACGTTATCTGTTACCGCTTGGTTTTGTACCGCTTGATGGATGAATTCCCCTATGTCCTCGAAGTTGGCGTCCTTGAAGCTTAGGACCTTGGTCAATGTGTTAGCTTTGGCGAACCCCTTTTTGAGATTGAACCATACCATATTGTGGTCACTGGAGGCCAACGCTTCGCCCACTGAGACCTCTGTGACACTTTCGCCATTTGTAAATAACAGGTCCAGTATTGCCTGCTTCCTTGTTGGCTCCAGTACCAGTTGTTTCAGTCTTGCTCCCTTTATAGAGTTCAATAGCCTCCTGCTGCTGCTGGATGCAGAGGAAAGTGTGTTCCAATCCACACCAGGCATATTGAAGTCACCTAACAGTACTGTATCCCCACGCAAGGTGATATTCTCTATGTCTCCAATCAATTCCATATCCAGGTCCTCCTGTTGACTTGGGGGTCTGTATATTACGCCAAGATACAGGCATTTGTCTTTCCCCCTGGCCAAATTTACCCAAAGGGATTCCCCTGTGTACCTGACATCTGCAATTCTGGTGACTTTAATGTCATCTTTAGTAGAATTGGTAGAATTGGGTTAGGGATCCATTTGGTGGGATACTTGGCAGGCTCAGAACAAAAACAAAAAAAACAACACTCCACAAAAATGTTTTTTGTTGTATCTTCCACAGAACTCTGTTGATTCTTATGAAATTTAGTGCGTTTGTGACCTTAGAATTACATGGTTCTAACTGTACCGAAAATCATTGCTGTTGGCTCGCAGTTAGAACCTTGTAATCCCATGCATAGACTAATTTCTGTACATAGAACCATGTAATTTCTTATGAAATGAGGGAAAGGTTAAATTGCAATAAATCCTCGTGAGTGTTGTAACATCTACATGTCAGATAGAACCCGGAAGTCATCTGAGTTAAAAATACTTAGAATCCTTTATGGATTGAAGCCAGAATATCAAAAGTTAGCCACCAGCCTTTTTACTTCTAGTCAGATAACTTTAGCAGCAACATGGAAACAGTGTGTACCAACAATGGACATGATACTTCACAAGATGGATTATACAATGTATATATCAGATGACTAAACTGACAGCAATTCATAATGACCAATTAATTGCTTTTCATAAGGTTTGGGATGTATATCATGGAGAACTCCTGATCAGAATTAAATTACTGGAATTATTAGTTATAATTTTAGACTTGGATGGAGCTTGTCACACATTAAAGTTGTCCTTTGTTCAGTTGGACTTGCCTGTTCTATGGAAAGGGGAGGGGATGTTGTGGGGAGATGGGGGGTGGGTTGGAATTGGTTTCAATAAGTAAGATCAGTGAGAATATTTAATTTAATGTAGTGTCTCATATACTGCTAAATCTCCCAAAGGATTTGAAGTGGTTTACAAAACAATTAAATTGATTAAGTAATGGCCAAAAATATAATCAGGTAATATGGTAGCCCTTGCTATTTTATATCATTTTGTAAGGCTTATTGCTTTATATTTTGTTTTGCTCTCATTCAAATTTAATAAAATAATTACCATCATCCACCAGTCATTTCCTGTGTTGTTATATCAGTTCTTAAGGGCATTGATGGAAAAGAAACTGATTTTATTCATCACTGGTTAAAAAGTAAAATTGCAACTCCTCAGACAGACTTTCATACAGGTGCTGCTTCATAGCTACATTTACTCTTCTGTGATAGTTTCTTTTTTTTTTCACTGTTAGTTATAAGCACATTATTTGGAGATTTAATGAAAATGTACTTCTAATTGTGTCCTGTATGCAGTGAAAGGGATCTTACTTTAATTTGTTTTTGCATGTAGCTGGGTGTGAAAGCTCTGACATATGATGACCTGATCCAGGCACAGAAGGAGATCTCTGCTCACAACCAGCAGCTGAAGGAGCAGACAAGGCAACTGGCAAAAGACAATGGTGAACTCAGAAAGCAGAGCTTGCAGCTGGTGAGGATCCTGTCAATTCTGGAAATGATCCATGCTCATTTTCCCCATGCATATTCATTGTGAATTTCCTGAAAATTTGACTGGCTAGAGTTCTCCAGGTCAGCTTTGGGAGTCTCTGCTTTAAAGCCCAACCTGTGCACATTTTTCAAGTATTAGATATGCCTACCCCTGTGACCTTATGGTTAGTAATATGTGCTCACAGTAGTTAAGCTTATTGGATACAAAGCTGAATTGTCTCATTGAAATTTTGAGAAAGGTATAGTTGCATGTAATTGTAGCAGCGGTTAACCAAAGAGCTTTATTGAACGTAGTGATAGACACTGCAAGGGTTCTGCTGCGCAAGGATTTTGTTGCACAAGGGATGGGAGGGAGGGAGGGATAGAAGCTGCAAGAGTTATGCTGCATAAGGGGATGAGTGAAAGAGGATGAAAGATGCTGCACATGTGGGGGAGAGAAAGGAAATAGGAAGAATTAGGGTGGAGGAGAGGAAGGGACAGATGATCATTGTACATGAAAAAAATAAGACCTACCCCGAAAATAAGATCTAGTGTTTTTGGACCCAAAATTACATATAAGACAGTGTCTTATTTTTGGGGAAGCAAGGTAGTAAGTTAAATTTGTCCATCCTTGATGGGTTGGAAGATCACATTAAGAGAGACTATTTAAATAAGGTCTTTAGCTCCATGTCTATTGGCTGTACAGAAATGCTTTAATTAGACCTAATTGAAAAGCCTGATCAAATTAGAGAGATGAAGTTGCATCTTTTAATTGTGTAATTACAGTGTATTGATTTCTGTGTCATTCAACAGTCATTACATTGCAATTTTAAATTAAGCTCAAGAACCTTCCTTTGATGGCTGTCCATGCTTATCAGGGCATTGTAGGCTGAAAGAAAGATTTATCATCCTTCTGTTTTCATTATATTCTAATCCCTACCATCATGTGAATCCAGAGTATGATGAAAAAAAAGGCTATAAGGATATTATCAGTCCTGAGCCTAGGTAAATATTCTGTTTTGGCCTTAGATGGCTAATAACAATTCTGGGCAAACAAAAGAGTGGGGAAGGAACTATACACATGAATCTGAGATAAAGCAGAATTTGAATACAATCAGCTAATATAGAGCATATATATAAAATGCCAATCTAATTTGCGGTTCGTCGACACTGCCCATTATTTGACTTTGAAAGAGAAGTCTGCTTCAGGGGTACTGATGGCAATCTAAAAAGGTACATATATACTTGTAACAACAAAACCCAGATAAAGTAACTCAATACAGATGTACAACAAAAAGTCATTATAAATCATAAATATATCCAATCAATCATAAATTTAGAAATTTTAAATTTTCAGGCAGGCACCCTTGACGAGCATTTAACAATCTGGAACACATCAATACAATCTTTATTGGACAAGGAAGCCCCAACCATCAGCAAATTCATTCCTTTTCAAAAAATACGCAATCCTTGGTTTTCTCATGAACTCTTATTGCTTAAACGGCAACTGAGGTGCCTGGAAAGAAGATGGCAGAAAAATAAATCTGACGAAAACCGAAAATCATATAAAGAACTCGCATGCCTTTACAAGACTAAAATCAATTCCACAAAAAAAACAATATTATTCTAAAAAAATCTCGAAAGCAAGAAACCCCTCTATTTTGTATTCAATTCTAAAATCCCTATCACCTAATGCACAAACAGAGGTTAAGAAAAACAATTTAACAGCTCAAGATCTCACCAACCACTTCTGTGAAAAAATCAATATTATACGTAAAACCTTTGATCAACCTATATCTGACGGTCCCACTGATAACCCAGATAAGACTTCTCCCACTTGCAAAATGATCCGCTTTTAACCTCCCATCCTTAGAGGATATTGAACGCCTTTTCCTCAAAGTCAACTTAAAGGGTTCAAGCTTAGAAATTATCCCTCCACTAATCCTAAAAAAAAATTTTTCCCTGTTTTGGCCCATTCATTCATCACTTTGTACTAAACAGCATTAGTACAGGCCTTGTTCCTTCCCCCTGGAAATCTGCAGCAATTTTTCCTATTCTAAAAGACCGTAAGATAAGCCCAGAGGAAGCCTCAAATTATCGCCCCATCACAAATATCCCTTTCTTGGCAAAACTAACGGAACGAGTAGTTTTTGACCAATTATCTGACTTTATTGAAGCAACCAATGTGTTGCATCCCAATCAGACAGGATTTCGGAAAAATCACAATACAGAATACTCACTGATCGGGCTAACCACAAACATAATTTATCATCTGGACCATCACAATTCAGTTATCTTCTTCTCCTTAGATTTATCGGACGCATTTGACACCATCGATCACATCTTACTTCTAAATAGGCTAAAATCTATCGGTGTCTGCGACCAAGTTTTACAATGGTTTACTTCCTTTTTGTCAGATAGTAAATATACTGTACACTTTAACAATACTACTTCCAAATCTTACTCCCTAAATTACGGCATCCCCCAGGGTTCCATACTATCCCCATTACTGTTCAATATTTTTCTATCGCCCCTTCTGAGCCTATGTCAATCCATAGGTTTCACAATTTACACACATGCGGATGATATTCAACTGTCTCATCCTATAAATCCAGAAAAATTAGAAGACGTATATCAGATTAATCAGAAATTAGAAACAATCAAAAACTGGTTGAAATCCAATAGATTATCGTTAAACATTAATAAAACAAAAGCCATGCTCTTTTCACACAAACAAGGAATACAGTTGTGCTCCACTTTCAACATCAATAACACTCCTATCAACATCATTTCATCATTAAAATTATTAGGAGTCATTATTGATGAAAATCTCTCTTATCATGAGCACATAGGTAGCATAGTTAAATCCTGCTTTTATCGCATACGTCAAATCCGTTCCATTTCTAAGTTCTTGGAACCAAAATCCCTTAATATACTTATACATTTACTTATCATCTCTAAGCTAGACTATTGTAACTCATTACTGCTAAATATTACTCAAAAAGAAAAGAAACGGCTACAGATTATTCAAAATCTTGCCGTTAAATTAATTCACAACGGGAAAAAATATGACCATGTATCCCCCTTTCTGGTTGCCTCACATTGGCTTCCCATCAATCATCGCATCATCTTCAAAATTCTACTTTTGGTATTTAAAACTTTATCCACAAACGAACCGCAATTCATAAACAGGGTACTTATTCCATACAACTCTTCTCGCTCCCTTCGCTCATCAACTCAAGGTCTTTTAGTAGTCCCTTCTTTGAAAGTGATCGGCACAAGACGACACGATATATTTTCAGTAGTAGCTCCTCAAACCTGGAATTCTCTCCCCCAATATATTAGAGACGAAAAAGATATTAGCCGTTTCAAAATTAATTTAAAAACTCTTCTGTTCAAAGATGCGTTTACCTCCTATATGGAATAATTGCAGTGCAGCAGTCCTTTATAATAAAAAACAAAACAAAAACACCCTTCCTAATGTTTTTTTCCTTTCGTGTTTCTCTCTTTGTAAAATGATTAATATTGTAACCTGATTCCTTCTTTCCTTCCATCCAGTTGAGTCTGTTGGTCTGTAGGTCCAACCCCCTTTTTTTTTTGGATTTGTTATTGTTATTATTATTATTACCTTGTATCTTAACATATGTTCAAATTTGGATTTTATTGTAATTCGCTTAATATTTTATTTGTTATTATTATTTTGTATTTTAACGTATGTTCAAATTTGGATTTTAATGTAAATCGCTTAGTATTTTACGTATAAGCGATTCATCAAATTTTGAATAAACTTGAAACTTGGACAAATGTAAAACATAATTAGGGCTGCTGAGCAGGGATGATGGGCATCTATCAAAGAAGGGAAGAAATGTCTTTGCCGGCAGGCTGGCTAATCTACAGAAAAGGACTTTAAATTAGAAGTGATGGGGCAGGGTGATCAAAGCTCCCGGGTGAGTATAAGCCCTCAGGTAATAAATCACTGAATACCTCTACACCAGTGGTCTCAAACACACGGCCTGGGGGCCACATGCGGCCCGCCAGGTAATATTTTGAGGCCTTCGGTATGTTTATCATAATCACAAAAGTAAAATAAAACAGTTTCATGATCATATGTCTCTTTAGCTATAAATTACAATATTATTATTAAGATTTAGCCAAAAGAAAAGATTTATAAACTATAAAGAGTTTTACCTCATGCAAAATTGTCATTTCTTTAATAAGACATTAACTATTTTTTTCTGCAGCCCTCCAAGTACCTACAAATCCAAAATGTGGCCCTGCAAAGGGTTTGATTTTGAGACCACTGCTCTACACAGATGGGAAAAGGGCAATGTCTGAAAAGCAGTATATACTAATGCTTGAAGTATGGTAAACAAGATTCTGGATCTAGAAGTTGTGATGGAAGAAGAGGGGTTGGATATAGTCGTGATCACGGAGAACCATGTCTGGGATGTAGTTATACCGGGCTATAATCTGTTTAGGGAAAGACAGGGTAGGAAGAATAGGAGGGGGGGCGTAGCGTTATATGTTAAAGATCATATTAAAGCACAATTGCATGCTTTGAAGGACAAGGAAGAGGCACTGTGGATCAATTTGGAAAGAGGGAATGGTGAATATATTTATATTGGTGTGATATACAGGCCTCCTTCACAGATGGAAGAAGTAGATAGAGATTTAATAGTAGACATTCAGCATATATCTAAAAAGGGGAAGTCTTGCTAATAGGTGATTTAAACATGTCGGATGTTGATTGGGATATCCCTATTGTAGAGTAGGGAGATTCTGGATTCTCTACAAGGAGAACTGTTCCAGCAGTTGGTAATGGAGCCCAGCGGGATGGGGTCATACTGGACTTAGTGTTTACAAACGAGGAAGTGTTTCTGATGTTACAGTGGGTGATCATCTGGCATCCAGTGATCACTGCATGGTACGGTTTAATATTAAGTTGGGTATAAAGAGGGCTCATTTAAAAGCAAAGGTTCTAGACTTTTAAAAAACTAACTGTTTGGATGAGGGTTTACATCAAGGAATTATTTTCTGGATGGGAACATCTGGAAGGAGTAGAAATGCGGTAGGCAAAACTGAAAGGAGCAATTGTAAGGGCGACAAACCTTTTTGTGAGGCAAGTAAGTAAAAGTAACAGGGGAAAAAAGGCCACTTTGGTTCTCAATAGTAGTAGCTGAGAAGGTAAGGAATAAGAGGTTAGCTTTCATAAAGTACAAAAGGTCGCAGAAAGAGGAAGACAGGCAAAAATATCTGGAAAAGTTAAGAGAGGCTGGTCTTGTAATCAGGAAAGCAATGATGCAAGTGGAAGAAAAAAATAGTTGATACGGTAAAACGGGGAGACAAGACATTGTTTAGATATATTAATGATAGGAAGAAGTGCAAAAGTGGCATTGTGAGACTCAAAGGTGAAGGGGAGGAATATGTGGAAGCAGATAAGGAAAAGGCCAAATTGTTTAATAGATATTTCTGTTCTGTGTTCACGGTTGAAGCACAAGGAGCGGGATCGCAGAAGACAAACATCTCGATTTGAAACTATTCGCCTTCTTAGATCCCGAAGAACAATCAGCTATCTGGAATGACAAAACACACCGCCTCATAGAATCAATAGCCCCCATGCAAAAAAGAACTCATCACTCACCCTAAAAAGAAACCATGGTTTTCTGAAAATCTAAAACTCCTTCGTCATCAGCTCTGCTCCTCAGAACATAAATGGAGGAAATCACACTCCCCTTCCTCCACCACCAATATAAAGAATTAGCTACTCTATACAAACATACAATACAAACAGCAAAAAAAGAGTACTACTCAAACTGTATAACAGCTCGTAATACCTCAGCACTATATGCCATAGTTCGATCTCTTTCTCCCTACCCAAAAAATTAAAAAACTCCAATCTCTCCCGATCAGCCATCAGCTACTGACTTGTCCACTTACTTTGACAAAAAAATAAAAGATATCCGATCAAGCTTTAGTATCAGTTCCTCCTTTAATCTCGCAGATTCTCTGAACCAGGTCCATCATCTCCCTTTTAGCACATTCTCTAAATTCAAACCGCCTTCTTTAGCTGAACTACTGAAAACTATTCAGTCTTTGAACACTTTTAACAACCCATTGGAGAGTATTCCTCCTACAATCCTAAAAAAATTATTTTCCTCGTTTGGCCCTTATCTACACGAAATGATCACTGGAAGCCTCTCAAGCAATGTAGTTCCAAAATCCTGGAAATCAGCCCTAGTTCCCCGCGGCGGGAGAGTTCCGCATCGGACCTGAGTGAGGAAGCACTCGGGTCTCTGGACTTGATGACATCACTGTCTCCACCGCATCTCTCTGCGCCTCCATGTCCAGCAGAGGCGCAGAGTGTTGAGCTTGGCCCTGAGGGAGAAGAGCTGGAGACCCCGGAGCAGGCAATGGGAGGAGCTACTGCCCTAGCTGGAACGCTGGGTAGAAGGGTTGCTGAAGGAGAAGGAGTACCAACAAGCACCCCAGCAGTGACACTAGAGACACTTCTAGAGGCTATCAAGAGACTGGATGTGAAGGTGGAGAAGACTGCCTCAGATATTGAGGTAATGGTTAAGAAAATGGATAACTTTTCTGATAGTCTAGTAAAAGTCAAGCAAGAGTGCATGAGTCAGCTTCATTGAAAAATTCAATTACCACTATCGTTAAAGAACAAAATTCTACTGCCCGTAAAATAGAAATGATTGAGAACTTTAACAGAAGATTGAACTTGAGAATCCTAAATTGCCCAAGGATTTCGGCAATATCACCCATTGAGATTTTTAAAAAATTTCTGATAGAATGCTTGAATTTTCCGCAAGATCAGATTCCGCCCCTAAATAAAGTATACTTTTTACCTACTTCAAAAAGAAATTCTGATATACCTAAGGGTGAGAATTTGGTCTCTGATAAAGACTTGCAAAATCTTACGGCAATATTAGAGGAATCATCTATGGAAGTTAAAGAAAGAGGAACTTTAATTGTTAACTTGTCTTTGAACAAGATCTTAATGCAGTTATGAGGTTATTCTTTAAGAAGTCTGGATCACTTTTTTGTGGTCAACGTTTATGGTTATATCATGATGTAACTAGAATAACCCAGGAAAGACGGAAAATGTTTTTGGGCATGAGAGAAGAGACAAGGAAGCTAGGTGCTACTTTTTTGCTAGCTTATCCATGCAAATGTGTTATTAAGTTTAGGGGTCTGAAATATGTGTACTTTACACCAGATCATCTACGTTCCTTTTTAGATCTCAAAGGTTTATCTAGTGGAGGGAACGTAGCTTAAAGGAAATGCCGGGTTGTAGTGTTTAAGCCTTTACTTTTTCTAAACTAAACTAAATCTTGGGTTTATATACCGCATCATCTCCACAGGTGGAGCTCGACACGGTTTACATGGTTAGGGAAGCAACGGAATTCCAGTGGATTTATAGAAGTAAGTAGGAGAGAGGTTAGGTGTGATAGTAATAGGGAGGGGACGGGTTACGTTTTGGAGAAGAGCCAAGTCTTCAGAAGCTTACGGAATGGTAGAAGGGGGCTCAAGTTGCGGAGAGGAGAAGGGAGACTATTCCAGAGCTGAGCGATTCTGAAGTGGAGGGAGGACCCGAGTTTACCGACGAGGGAGATACCCTTTGAGGAGGGGAAGGATAGTTTTAATTGTTTGCGTGGATCTGGTGGAGAATGGATTTGAGGAATTCCAGGATAGAGGAATAAGAGGTGGAAGGATGCCGTGGAGCATCTTGAAGGTTAAGCAGGCACATTTAAAATGGACCCTGGAGATGACAGGAAGCCAGTGCAGCTTGGACAGGAGCGGAGAGACATGGTCAAATTTGCTTTTGGAGAAGATAAGTTTGGCCGCGGTGTTCTGGATTAGTTGGAGTCTGTGGAGGCTTTTCTTTGTTAAGCTAAGGTAAATGGAATTGCAGTAGTCCAATCTGGAGAGGATGATGGACTGTACGAGCACGGCAAAGTGTTTTTGGTGGAAGCAGGACCTCACTTTCCTCAGCATGTGAAGGCTGTGAAAGCATGTTTTTATCAGTGAGTTGAGGTGGTCGTTGAAGGATAGCGAGGAATCTATGGTGAAGCCCAGAACTTTGCTAGAGAACTCTAGTTGTAGAGAGGAGCCTGTGGGCAGTGGGATGGAAGTGGGTAAATGATCAAGTTTAGGGCCAAGCCAAAGTAGTTTGGTTTTGGACTCATTCAGTTTCATTTGTACAGCAAGAGCCCAGGATTGAAGTTTGGTTATGCATGAAGAGATGTTTGCTGCGAGATTGGTGAGGTTTGCGTCGGTCTCGAGGAGGATCAGGATATCGTCAGCGTAAGTGTAAAGTATTTCTAGGGGGGAAAGGTGGAGGAGGTTCAGGGAGGACATATAAATGTTGAAGAGGATAGGGGATAGGGGGGAGCCTTGTGAAACTCCACATGTCGGTTTCCACGGGGAGGATGAGGTACCATTCTTGGTGACGATGTAGGAGCGAGAACGTAAGAAATTCGAGAACCAGTCAAGGACCGTGGAGCTGATGCCTATCTCGGAGAGTAGGAAGATTAGAATGTCATGATGGACAACGTCAAAGGCTGCAGAGAGGTCGAATTGGAGTAGAACGGCATATTTTTTGTGAGAGTGGAGTTGTTGGATCTTCGAGATTAGGGAGGCCAGGAGGGTTTCAGTACTGAAATTAGGTCTGAAGCCGTATTGATAGGGTAGGAGGATAGAGAATCTTTCCAGGTAGGCTGAGAGTTGGGAGGAGACAATAGATTCAAGCAATTTGGTTAGGAGCGGGATGTTCGCTATAGGGCGATAATTGGATGGGATGGAGGGATCTAGGTCAGCTTTCTTCAGTAGGGGGGGTCAATGCAATGTGTCCTATTTCAGGTGAGAAGAGGCCCGATAGTAGAGCAGAGTTTATGAGTTTGGTGAGTGATGAGATGGCCTGTGTGGGTATTTTCTCAAATAGATAGGATGGAAATGGATCCAAGGTGCAGTTACAGGATTTCAATTTCTGGCAGAGCTTGAGGACCTGCGATTCGGATACTTGCTCAAAGGCAGTCCAGGATCTGTTGACTGGGACAGGGGTGATGACATTTGGAGTAGGATTGGGGGTGGCGAACACTAGAGAATTGTAGGAGACTGCAGGAGGGAAGGAGCTTCTTAAGGTGGTGACCTTTCCATTGAAGAAGTTTGCTAGTAGGTCGGCTGATGGGGAGGAGGGGAGTAAGGAAGGGTTGGTGTTGGGGATTAGGGAGCGTCAGATATTGAACAGCATGCTGTTCTGGTTGTTTGATCTGGAGATCTTGTCCCCATAAAAGTTTTTCCTAGCGCTTTTGAGTGCGTTGTTGTAAAATTTAATGTTGACTCTCCAGATTTGTTTGTCTGTGGGGGATTTAGATTTTTTCCAGATGCGTTCCAGGGATCGACATTTTTGTTTTAGTACCCTGTGGTGTGGGAGGTACCAGGGGGCCTTACGGGAGTAGGTGACGGTTTTGGTGGAGGGCGGGGCAAGAGAGTGGTAGGTGGCTTCCGAGAGAGTAATCCAGTTGTGCCAGTTGGTTACAGAATCTGGAGGCTTAGGCTTGGATGAGAGATTGTCGAGAAATTTGGACCAGAACTGATCACTTGAAATTTTCTTGCGGAAAGTAATGGACTTAGGGGTATGGGATGAGGTTCCAAGGTGTGACATGAAGATGGGGAGGGAGAAGGTACCTAAGAAGTGGTCGGACCAGGGGACGTGGTCCCAACGGATGTCATTGGTCGAAGTTTTGTAATCCGTGAGATCGAGGAAGCTGATGATGTCTAGTGTGTGGCCTCTGTCGTGGGTTGGAGAGGAGGCGGGGGGAGAGAAGCCAAGGGAGGTGAGGAAATTATTGAAATCAGATGCATCCTTGCTGGTGGAGTCATCGAGGTGGAGGTTGATATCTCCGATGATCAGGAGTCTTTGGAATTTAAGGAACGCGTTAGATATGGTTTCATAAACAAGCTCGGAGGAATTGCTCCAGGGGGTGGGCGGGCGATATAATGATAAGATACCCAGTGGGTGAGGATGGAGCTCATCGTTGACTGAGGCTAACATGTATTCAAGTGAGCGATGACTGCCTTTTTCGAGAAGCTGAACATCAAAGAAAGATTTCGTTGTATTATTGTAATATTACTCCCTATAATATCTTTGTTTTCTTTTTCCTCCTCCTAATTGAGGTCTAAGGAAGAGTTAAGTTTCATATATATATTTATTTTAAATATTGTAATGTTTAATGATGTTTTCTTTTGGAACATGATTCTGTATTTCTAAACCAAGTAGTTATACTTGTAAAGTATGTTAAATTCAATAAAAAATAAAGTTAAAAAAAAAAAGAAATCAGCCCTAGTTTTCCCTAAGTTAAAAAAATCAAACTCTGAACGCAAGTCAAAGTGTCAATTACCAACCGATTGCTAATTTACCTTTCATTGCCAAATTAACAGAAAAAAATGGTCTTCTAGCAGATTTCAGTCTTCTTCGAACAAACAATTACCCTTCACCCTGGATTTCGCCAAATTACTCAACAGAACTCTCTCTGCTAGGCCTTACTATTTCCATATATTATTTTCATGACCACAGAAAATCTGCTCTCTTGATCTCCCTCAATCTATCAGCCGCTTTTGACACGATAGATCACAACTTACTCTTAAATCGTCTTGAAAACAGTGGAATAACTGATTCAGCTCTTTTCTGGTTTTCTTCTTATTTCGCTGACCGGAATTTCCAAGTCCATTCTAAAGGAACTACTTCCTCCCCCATTTCCCAAACCTATGGTGTTCCACAAGGCTTAATCCTATCTCCCTTACTATTCAATGTCTTCTTAGCCCCTCTCTTGACTCTTGCACAGTCTATTGGTTTCACTCCTTTCGCCTATGCTGACGATATTCAGCTTTTTCACCTTATCAATCCTTCAAATCCTAACGACATTCTAGAAATTAATCTCAAATTGGATAAAATAAGCACATGGCTTAGAAATAATAGACTCTCATTAAACGTAGCTAAATCTAGAGGGATTTTATTTTCAATTAAAAACAATGATTCCCTAGTTGGACAAATATCTATCCATTCTGTTCCCTTACAAATCGAGTCCAAACTCAAACTCCTAGGAATCACTTTTGATAAATATCTCACCTATCATGATCAAATTAGCTCCATGACCAAAAACTGTTTTTATAAACTCCGCCTAATTCAATCCATAACCTCAGTGTTAGAACCCCCCTCTATTCAAACCCTAATCCACTCTCTGATCATTTCACATATAGATTACTGTAACTCTCGTTATCATGGAATAACTCAAAAAGAAACTCGTCGAATTCAACTAATTCAAAATACAGCAATCAAACTCATTCATAAAGCTAAAAAATATGTCCACGTCACCCCCCTACTATGAGAATCTCATTGGTTACCAGCCTCTCATAGATCAACTTATAAAATTCTTTCCTTAACCTTTAAGATCAAGATTTCTCATCAGCCAGCCTTCCTTGACAAACATGTAATACCACACACCCCTTCCAGGGCCCTCAGGTCCACCAATCAGAACCTATTAACAATCCCCCCAATCAAAGATTTATATTATACCAGAAACACCATTTTCTCTGTCGTCGCACCCTCCCTTTGGAATGCCATGCCAACGAATCTTCGTTCTGAAAATTCCCTAAGCAAATTCAAAACACTCCTTAAGACATTTCTCTTTAAAGATACTTATCAAAATTCCAATTAAGTTCATAAACAAAAAAGCTTCCAGGAAGCGATACCTCAATTTTTCCTTTCGTTTTACCCTCCCTTTCTCTCGTCACCTTATTTTTTTTCAATTTATACAATGTAATTTACAAACTTGCCCTACCCTCTTCTCCCTTATGTCTCATACCCTTTGTTATTAAGTCTTTTGTATCGATGTTACTCCCTCAGTTTATTTTTATTTTTTATTTATTTTTACAAATTGTATTTCATACTATTGTAAACCGACCAGATACCTGTGATGGTCGGCATATTAAAATTTTAATAAATTTGAAACTTGAATAGAGATGGAGGAGTAATAGACAGATTGATTTTCAGACGGTTGTGTTCGTGAGGAGCTAACTAAAATAAAGGTAAACAAAGCAATGTGACCGGATGGTGTACATCCCAGGGTGCTGAAGGAACTTAGGGAAGTTCTGGTAGCTCCACTGACTGACCTTTTCAATGAGCCTCTAGAGTCAGGAGTGGTACCGGAGGACTGACGAAGGGCGGATGCGGTCCCTTTCCATAAAAGTGGAAGTAAGGAAGAAGTAGTGAATTACAACAAACTACTGCAACTCAAAACGACAATGCAGATGTCTTGAAAGAGAATAGAGAAAAAATAACTGAGAAGACACAAAAACAACGTGGAGAACACTGAACAAACAATAGAAACAAAAGCTAAAAGAAAAAAGAAAGTCATACAACACCAATCAGATAGGCATAGAAATCCAAGACACCAAAAAACTTTTCAAACTACTAAAGGAACTCACAGACTCCAAACCCTACCTGGCCAGCAAAACCGCCCCTCCCCCCACAGCCAATCAATTGGCTGAATTCTTCACAAACAAAATCTCAACAGCCAGAAATACCTTCACCGGGACCCTGAACCACCTCAATGAAATCTCAATACCACCTATAGAAAACGAGGCCTATGCAGCAGACAGAAACTGGTCAGACTTCCCAGACACACAATGGCATGACCTAGACAAACTCTACAAAAAATACAATCATGCAGCCTGTGACCTCAACCACTGTCCCCTATACCTGTTAAAAGCCACCAACATTAGATTCCTCACCCACCTCATGCGGTGGATTAGTTGCATGCTCACAGAGGGCCAGTTTCCACAAGAACTCGCTGAAATCATCATAACCCCTATTCTGAAAGACCCAAAGGGAAAAACAGATCAGCCATCCAATTACAGACCTATAGCCTCAATACCGCTATACGTCAAACTAATGGAAAGCCTCGTAGCAAAACTTCTCACCAAATACTTATAAACTCACAACATACTCCACCTCTCACACAGGCTTCAGAGGCAACTACAGTACAGAAACACTACTAGGCTCTCTCCTAGACACAGCCAAACAACACCTAAGCAAAAGCAAAAAAAATGCTACTCATACAACTCGATCTCACTACGACATTCGACCTAGTAGATCACAACATCCTACTGCAAGCACTGGAGGCAATAGGAATCACAGGCAAAGTCTACAATTGGTTTGAAGGATTCCTCCGCTCAAGAAGATACAGAGTAAAAGCAAACAGTGAACAATCGGAATCATGGAATAACCCTTGCGGAGTCCCCCAAGGCTCCCCACTATCGCCAACACTCTTCAACCTTTACATAGCCACATTTGGCACATGCTTAGATAAAATAGGCATAACGTCATACAACTACGCAGACGATCACCACGACCAAACCACCCCCAACACAACGAACAAACTACACATTGCACTAGAAACAGTTTCAAATGGATGACAGACCACAAATTAAAACTGAACCAAGACAAAACCAAATTCTTACTTCTAGAAAGAAACAAAATTCCAACCATAACAAACCTAGAAATAAACTCCATTACATATTCCTTACAACCCAACCTAAAACTTCTGGGAATAATGATAGACAAAGGCTGCACCATGCAACTTCAAATCACGCCAGGTGGTCGAGGCCAGTAGCGTGCCCGACTTCAAGAGTCGATGGGACAAACAGGTAGAGTTGCGGCATAGTTATACTTAAAAAAATGGAAGTCAAGAGTCGACTTCAGGAGTCGATGGAACAAATAGGTGGGGTTGCTGCATAGTTATACTTAAAAAATGGATTCTCAAGGGATGGAGGGATCTTGAGTGGGCAGACTTGTTGGGCCGTTGGCCCTTTACTGCTGTCATACTCTATGAAAAAAAAAATGGTTCAGAAGGCATGTGCAACCATGCGTAACTTAACACAAATCCGAAAATGCTTCAACAAAGAACAATTCAAACTCTTAGTACAAGCACTAATCCTAGGACTCCTGGACTAGTGTAACATACTTTACCTGTTTTGCCCCGCCAACATGCTAAAACAATTACAAACAGTCCAAAATAGAGCCCTAAGACTAATATACTTGCTGAAAAAATATGACCACATTACCTCAGCTTTCCAAGACTCACATTGGCTCCCAGTACAAGCATGCATACAACACAAATTCTACTGCCCTAATTGGAAATAGACCAAGCTATTCTTCACCCAGAGAGTGGTAGAAAACTGGAATGCTCTTCCAGAGTTTGTTATAGGGGAAAACACCCTCCAGGGTTTCAAGACAAGGTTGCGTATCATGCTAAACTGGTGAGACTGGTCTCATTTGGAGCACTGGTATTGACCTTGGGGCCGCCGCGTGAGCGGACTGCTGGGCAGGATGGACCATTGGTCTAATCCAGCAGCGGCAATTCTTATGTTCTATCTGAACAACTACCTAATCAGAAAAAACACATCCAGACCAAGGAGAACTCAAGCATTCTTTACCCACCCCCCAATCAAAGGCATGCAAAGCAAAAAAATATATGACGGTCTACTAGCCACCAGAGCAGCAAAAATAGACCGCCGCCACCTCTCAAATCTGTTGATCAAAACGTCAAACTACAAAACATTCAGGAAAGAACTGAAAGCCATACTATTCAAAATATTGTCAAATGATCAATGCGTATCGACCTTTCCCAGATCCCGATGCATACTATAGCTATCAACCTTATAATCTCCCTGAGAATGCCCAGGCTAATTTCTTGTTGTAAACCGCCTAGAACTGAAAGGTATTGGCGGGTTAGAAGACACTAATGTAATGTAAGTCTGATTTCTGTGGTAAGCAAATTAATGGAAACATTTTTACAACAGAGAATAGTCAAGTTTCTGGAATCCTGTGGGATTACAGGACCGGAGGCAGCATGGATTCACCAGAGGTAGGTCTTGTCAGACAAATTTGATAAATTTCTTTGACTGGATGACCAGAGAATTGGATAGAGGATGTACGCTAGATGGGTGATGGGACTAAATCGCGCGCCGACAACGGCGCGCAGACAACTGAGTGCAAGGCTGACGGCGCGCCGAAGAAAAGCACTATTTTAAAGGGCTCCGACGGGGAGTGGGGGGGGAACCCCCCACTTTACTTAACAGACATTGTGCTGGCGTTTTGGGGGGTTGTAACCCCCCACATTATACTTAAAACTGAACTTTTTCCCTAAAAAACAGGCAAAAAGTTTGGTTTCAAGTATAATGAGGGGGGTTACAAACCCCCCACAACACCAGCGCGATGTCTGTTAAGTAAAACAGGGGGGTTCCCCACCAACACCCCCCGTCAGAACCCTTTAAAATAGTGCTTTTCTTTGGCACACCGTCAACCTTGCGCTCAGTTGTCTGCGCGCCGTTGTCTCATGCGATTTTGTCTGTGAACCCGCTAGATGTGGTGTATTTAGATTTTAGCAAAGCCTTTGACATGTTCCACATAAACATCTAATAAATAAACTGAGTGCCCTCGGGATGGGTCCCAAAGTGACAGGCTGGGTCAAGAACTGGTTGAGTGAAAGGCAACAGAGGGTAGTGATCAATGGAGATTGCTCTGAGGAAAGGGATATTACCAGTGGTATGCCTCAAGGTTCTGTTCTTGGACCTGTTCTTTTTAATATTTTTATAAACGATATTGCTGAAGGGTTGTCGGGTAAGATTTGCTTCTTTGCAGATGATACCAAAATCTGCAATAGAGTAGACACGCCGGATGGTATGAATAACATGAAGAAAGACATGGAGAAGCTTGAAGAATGGTCTGATATTTGGCAACTAAAATTTAATGCTAAGAAATGCAAGGTCATACATTTGGGCTGCAAAAACCCGAAAGAATGGTACAGATTAGGGAGTGAAGATCTTATGTGCATGACAGAAGAGCAGGACTTGGGTGTGATTGTATGTGATGATCATAAGGTGGCCAAACAGGTTGAAAAGTTAACGGAGAAAGCTAGAAGGATGCTAGGTTGCATAGAGAGAGGTATGACTAGTAGGAAAAAGGAGGTATTGATGTCCCTGTATAAGACTTTGGTGAGACCTCATTTAGAATATTGTATACAATTCTGGAGGCCGCACCTTCAAAAAGATATAAAAAGGATGGAGTCAGTCCAGAGGAAGGCTACTAAAATGGTATGTGGTCTTCATCATAAGGCATATGGGGACAGACTTAAAGATCTCAATCTGTATATTTTGGAGGAAAGGTGGGAGAGGGGAGATATGATAGAGACATTACATTACATTAGTGACTTTTATTCCGCCATTACCTTGCAGTTCAAGACTGATTACATAAGAGGTTATCTGGACAATTCCAGAAGAGATTACATAGTTGAGTGGGTTACTTTGGGGGATTGAGATGCCTACATAATGTAAATGCGCATGAGTCAAGTCTCTTTAATTTGACAGGAAACTCTGCAATGAGAGGGCATAGGATGAAGTTAAGAGGTGATAGGCTTCAGAGTATTTATTCTAAGGAAATACTTTTTAACAGAAAGGGTGGTAGATGCATGGAACAGTCTCCCAGAAGAGGTGATGGAGACAGAGACTGTGTCTGAATTCAAAAGGGCCTGGGATAGGCACGTAGGATCTCTCAGAGAGAGAAAGAGATAATGGTTACTGCGGATGGGCAGACTTGATGGGCCTTTTGGCCTTTATTTGCCATCTATAATAAGAAAATCTTGTAAAATTAGAGTAAACAACCAAATATGTAATGGCAAAACAAGATAATAAAACAAAGGTGTACAGATCTTAAATATAAAATTGGCATATATATATAACATGGAAACAATGTAAAAAACGAATACATAATGAAATTGAAATGAGAACATCAATATCTTGTACACAGATAAAATAAGCATTTGTTTATCATAGTTACTGAGAAAAGAAGTGACAAGGATGTAATATAAAACATACCCAGTAAATGGAGCAGAAATGCTTAAACATCTAGGAAGAGAATATACAACATAAAGAAGAAAGTAGAAAAGAGATATCATCAAATTAAATGTCTGCCATAATTGTGTCTTTCACAAAAATAGAACCCAAGTAGAAAGAATGGCAACAATGTGATATACTAGAAAAATTCTCTCTTATACAACCCACAGGGAAATAAAGGGTCAAATTATTTCAAAATGTGTCAGAAAATAGATCCCCTAATCCAACGCCCAAACATTGAAGGGACAGTTCTCACAATTCTTATAATAAAGAGGGGTATTTATCTCCAATGGCGTGAAGTGTCTGTTGTATATATTGTTTCTCATAAGTCCGTGCAGAATTAGGCTATACAGAGCTCCGTTACGGAGGCAACAGCCTCCCTCTTCAGGAGCAAATGCACTGAAGGACGAGAAAGACGCCGGGAGCAAACAGGAACTCCAATTGACTGTGTAGCAAAATGCTGCGGTCCAGGGATGTATCACACTTATTGGACTCTTTTGGGTTAATAAGCTCTCAACTTTAATAACTAGCATTGGCTGATTGAGTTGTGAATACTGAGCACCACCTTCACATTACCACTCATACACTTATGTTGTGATTCTTTTGATAGAACAGTTGATATAAGAACATTTATATAAGTGAACCTTTATTTCCCTGTGGGTTGTATAAGAAAGAATTTTTCTATTGCCAAAATTGTGTGGTATTTACTAAAACCTTGTAATTGCGGGTAAAGTCTAAAAGTGAACTGTAGACAAATTCTAAAACAGAAAACACAAAGACATTGGCCAATCACAAGAAAGCCTTGGAGACCTCATGTTTTAAAATAAATAATATGAAAAGAAGGGGGGAACAAACAAAATCTACATGGCACAGAAGCGTAAACCATAACATACAAAAACATAACACTGCTTTGACAAAAAAACGCTGGAAATAGCAAATACCTATATCTCTCAACGTGAGAAACTGGTGAGTAATCTTTGGAAAACTAGCGTATCTGTGAACTAAATAATAAAGTGTCCATGAGTGTTTTTTTTACTGATTATACTGTGCTTATCAATAAAAACTGCAAAAAGATATGAAAAAAATGTAAAACTGTATAACTTACCATTTAAGAGCTGCGTACCTTCATACACAGAAACAGCATAAATTGAAAACAAGCCCTGCCAGAATTGAACTTATTTGAGCATGTGTGTCAGGAAATCAATGAAGACATCTAGTGCACAGTTCTTCAACCACTGGTCCGCGGACCGGTGTCGGTCCGCAAAAAAAATCTTGCCGGTCCGCAAAGGATTCAGGACCCCGCCGCAGCAAAAGGTGCCGGTGTCAGCTGACGTGCAACTTCCTGTTGCTGTCACTATGCCGGCACTCCTACCTGCCACCACCGACTCCTGCCGCGTATGTCTCCGCACCCCCAGAAAAGCAGCGGCAGGTCTGTGTGCTTTTTAACTTCGACACACAGCTGCCCCTAGGCAGTATTTTAGCGCGGTTTCATGAGGCAGCCTCGGGGCCTTTGGTAGGCCGGCCCACATCGCATCATCGAAGCGGGCCGGCCTACCAAAGGCCCCGAGGCTGCCTCATTAAACCGCGCTAAAATACTGCTTAGGGGCAGCTGTGTGCCGAAGTTAAAAGCACACAGAGCTGCCGCTAGCCTACATCGAGGAAACATTTGCTGGAGAGGGAAGGGAGTAAAGGTGCTCCTAGACAAGGGAGGGGAAGGGGCTACTGCTGGCAGGGGAGAAGGGAAAGGGAAGGGATGAGAATTACTGTTGGAGAAGGGGTACTCCTGGACAAGGGAGGGGAAGGGGCTACTGCTGACAGGGGAGAAGGGGAAGGGAAAGGGAAAGAGAGTTACTGTTGGATAAGGGGAGGAAGAAAGGGAGAAGGTACTGCTGGAACATTGGAAGGAAACATCTGGCAGGGAGATTAGAGGAGGGGAAGGAGTCAGGGTGGAATGGAGAGATCAGATGAGAGAAAGGGGAGAGACAGAGGAATGACAAGGTAGAGAGATATTGATGCTGGGAAGGGGGGTCAGATGAAAAATAAGGAAAGAGGGACAAAGATGCTAGATCTGGTGTAGGAGAGAGGGGCATAGAAAGAACGCAGATACCATATGGGAGGGGGAGGGGTAGAGGGCAGACAGTGGATGGAAGAGGCAGATGCTGGATTGAAGAGACAGAGGGCAGACGCTGGATGGAAGAGAGTGAAAAGACGATGAAAGCAGAAACCAGAGACGACAAAAGGTAGAAAAAATAATTTTATTTCTATCTTGTGATTAGAATATATCAGATTTAAAATATGTATCCTGCTAGAGCTGATGTTAGACATATCTGGGGAGTGCAAAGCCCAGGCAGTGCGTCTTTAGCTTCCAGCTGGCTTAGGGCTTTCTCTGACCAGGAGGCAGTTGCCCTAGTTGCACTCCCCCTAACACCATTCCTGCCATGTGTGACTGCGGTATTCTGTTAGCATGATATTTGTGTAGCATTCTGTAATAATTTGGCTTATTCAGTTTTCTTGATAATAGAGGGGATATATGTGAAGGGAATTTCTAAGTACCTATTCTTTATCTTATTTTTATTGTATCCTTTAATGCAGTGTTTTTCAACCGCTGTTCCGCGGCACACTAGTGTGCCGCGAGATGTTGCCTGGTGTGCCGTACGGTCAGGGCCGCCATCAGGGCAGTACCACCAGTCTAGGGAGAGGGGCGGTCCACCCCACGTGGACAGGAGAGAGCTGGACGGGGGACCCGCGGAATTCAATACATCTCGAGCCGCGAGGCTCGTCTTCTGTTCCTGCCTGCCCTGCCGCTCACATATAGCCGATCGCAAGTGTTCCCCGATGTCAGCGCTGACGTCGGAGGGAGGGCTTAAGCAAAGCCTGCCCTCTGACGTCAGCGCTGACGTCGGAGAATACTTCCGTTCGGCTATTTGTGCGCGGCAGGGCAGGCAGGAAGCAGAAGACAAGCCTCGCGGCTTGAGCTTCGTTTAGCTGAGAAAGTTGCAAAGATGGGCTGGGAGGCAAACACGGAACACAAAAGGGGGGAGGGAGTGCGTTTTGGACACAAGGCATGAACTTGAGAGAGAGGAAGGGAGGGAAAGAGATGCTGAGGTGGGGGAGGGAATGGGTTTTTGGACACAGAAGGCATGGACTTGGGAGAGAGGAAGGGAGGGAAAGAGATGCTGAGGTGGGGGAGGGAATGCGTTTTTGGACACAGAAGAAATGGACTTGGGAGAGAGGAAGGGAGGGAAAGAGATGCTGAGGTGGGGGAGGGAATGAGTGTTTGAACACAGAAGGCATGGACTTTGGAGAGAGGAAGGGAGGGAAAGAGATGGTTGTGTACACGGGGAATAGAAGAAAGGAGAATTTTTGGTCATAGGGAGGGAGTGAGGTACAGATAGTGGCATACCAGGGTGGGGGGGGGCGGTCTGCCCCACCCCGGGTTTACGTCCCAAGGGGGTGCACAGCTGGCCACCCTCCAGTGTTGTCCCTAGGCCGGCAAACTGCGGCTCTTTAGCCACTTGAGTGCCACCGCCGCCGCCATCGGGAACAGGCCGGCGCCAAGTTCTCCCTGCTTTTCCCTGTGGGGCCGGCCAACTCTCGCCACTCGCGTCAATTCTGACGTCGGAGAGGACGTTCTGGGCCAGCCAATCGCTGCCTGGCTGGCCTAGAACGTCCTCTCCGACGTTAGAATTGACGACGGGTGGCGAGAGTTGGTCGGCCCCGCGGGGAAGAGAAGCAGGGAGAACTTGGCGCCGGCCTGTTCCCGATGGTGGCGGTGGCACTCAAGTGAATTACTTTATATATAGTCAATATAGGCACAGAGTTAAATTTTTTAACATTTTCTAATGGTGGTGTGCCTCGTGATTTTTTTCATGAAACAAGTGTGCCTTTGCCCAAAAAAGGTTGAAAAACACTGCTTTAATGTATATTTCTCTGTAAACCTATATTACTTATAATTTTAATCCACACTATTGTCTATTTTCTGTAAACCGCTTAGAATCTTAAAGGAGTTTAGCGGTATATAAGAAATAAATTACATTACATTACATTACATATGTGAAGGGGAGGGGAGACGGGGGTTTTGTTGATCCTTGCCCTGTATTATTTATATTTATAAAATGACAATTGTACAGAATATTGTTTCTTTTTATACTTTAATAAAATATGTTCAGTATAAAATCATAACTATTTGAGGCTTGTGCGGATGGGATCAGATGGTTAACGGGACCGAGCTCACGAGGACAGGGTGGCAATGGGGTTTTTTTAAATTTCAGTCTTATTAGTTTGCCGGTCCACAAAATAATTATTTTATTTCCGCCGGTCCATAGGTGTAAAAAGGTTGAAGAACACTGATCTAGTGCATATCAGTGATGTCAAAAAAATGCGGCTCTTCGTAAATATTCGATATAATAAAATTATCTCTAAAAAGTGATAACGGTAGTATGGCAAAAGCAGACCTGGGCCCTCAAAATGAAACTGAAAACTAGGAAATGCTTGGAAGGTAAATTGGGGCAGAAAATCTTTTTAAAAATGCACTCTGACGCAGCATAGTGATGACGAATGGTCACACATACAAATAAAGGGCAGCTCAAAAAAGAAAAAGTGGATGTATGTATAAAAAAGATAACATGTCCAGGGGCTAACGCTAGTGAAAAAACATGTATATGAGAATGGCAAAATATGGACACTACCATTTCGTTCACAGATACCCTACTTTTCCAAAGATTACTCATCAAGTTCTCATGTTGTGAGATATAGGTATATTATGGGTTACCCTTCTGTGCTATGCAGATTTTGTTTCATTTGTTCCCCCCTTCTTTTCATATTATTTATTTTAAAGCATAAGGTCTCCAAGGTTTTCTTGTGATTGGCCAATGTCTTTGTTTTCTGTTTTAGAATCAGAAATAGTCCGAGGTTTGTCTACAGTTTGCTTTTTAGACTTTACCCACCATTACAAGGTTTTAGTAAATGCCACACATTTATGGTAGATATTTCATTTGCTGATATCTCCTCTTCTTTTCCTCCTTTTTTCTTTCTGTTGTATATTCTCTTAGATGTTTAAGTGTTTCTGCGCCATCTACTAGGTATGTTTTATATTACATCCTTGACTTCTCAGTAACTATGGTAAATGAATGCTTATTTTATCTGTGTATATTGATGTTTTTATTCAGTTTCATTATGTATTAGTTTTTTACATTGGCATGGAAACAATTTTATATATAACATGAAAACAATTTTATATTCAAGATATTTAAGCCTTTGTTTTATTATCTTGCTTTGCCGTTATATGTTTGATTGTTTACTCTTTTTTTTTACAAGATTTGGTTATTTTATTTATTATATATTTATTAATTTTCAAAGTTATTACCAAGCATTAAGATTTGGGTCTTGAAGGAACCACAAAATAGATTGGCCTTTTCTATATGTTCTATATTAGCTGATTGAATTCAAACTCTGCTTTATCTCAGGTTGATGTGTACAGTTCATTCTCCACTCTTGTCTGTTGTGTATCTACAGTTTGGTAGTTTGTCTTGTTCTTTGGACTATAATGACTATTCTGGACCATCAGCTATATACAGAACAAGAAGGCCTGGAGTAAGAAGCCAAACAGTCCAGTTGGTTGAGCAGTGTTACACCAACTGCTATGCAGTAAAATGGGCCACTCCTGTGGTTTCAGTATATAGGCTGAGCACACTAAACATAAGGCTTTCAACTTATGTTTGTTCTCTTGTGTGTTCTGTCATGTGGAATAATTCCTCTTCTGAGAGCATCTTTATCCCTAGTTCCAAGAGTGCTAAGGCATCCTTTAATTGGAGGATTCTCAGATCTTCTTTTAACCCTTCCTTTCAATGTGCTTATAGCTTAAGGCTCGGTGCGAGGAACTGAAGCTGGACTGGCATACACTTTCACTGGAGAACTTGCTGAAAGAAAAGCAGGTTCTGAAGAATCAGATTTCCGAGAAGCAAAAACACTGCTTGGAACTACAGGTAATGATGCAGGATTTTGACTCCTTATAATGCAATCTAGTCATTTGCTTTCTTCATATTTGTCTTTTGGTATTGATGCTTTTTAATTGGAAGTAAAGCTTAAAGGGATTTGAATTTAGTTCATGCTTTTCTCAATAGTTCAAAGCAAGTTATATTCAAGTACATTATGTATTTACCTGTCCTGAGAGAGCTTACAATTTAAATTTGTAGCTGAGGCAATGGAGGGTTAAGTGAGTTGGTCAAGATCCCAAAGAGTGTCAGTGGGGTTTGAACTCTGGCTTCTCTGATTTTCAGCCCACTACTTTAACCATGAGGCTACTCATCCACTTCTCTTGATTTCTGTGATATTGCAACTCTAGCTAAAGAGCAGTGCTACAGCAGTATACTTCTAGAGCAGTGTCTCTCAAACTTTCTCGAGCTGGGGCACACTAAAGGTAGTGGCCACTGCTCGAGGCACCCAGAAGTGCGCGGACATCACTGTGATGACATCACGTTGACATCCACGCTTGCGCAGAGACCCTCCAGACAGGCCCTGAAATGCCAGTAGGGCATGCCAGCAGGGAAGTCTAACAAATATCAACTGAGTACCCCCAACCACAGACCTCCCAAGCTCCACCCTTGACCCACCCAAGCTCTTCCCCTGATCCCACCCCTTTACTAATTGTAATGCAGTTTTTTCCATTCATTTTTCATATACACACAATATACACAGCAGATATAAATTCTCAAAACTGACGCATTTCAATCACTATGTTGAAAATAAAATCATTTTCCCTACCTTTGTTGTCTGGTGACTTTATTTTTCTGTGTTTTTAACTGTTTCTTTTTTATTTATTTATTTATTTATTAATATTTCAATGTTACATAATCATAATTACAAATAAACAGAAACAAGTACTACAAGGAATAACAAAAACAAAATTAAAAAGGAAAAATTATTTCATTTGTTCTGTTAATTAGTCCACCATATATGAGGGAGCGAGCTAAAAGAAGTCGGACAATGTCAAAATAAAAAACCATCATAAGGAAAAAAAGAATGACAACCCAGAATCTAATTTCAAGAGCCTTCCTCCTGTACATTAGCAGAAGAGCTCCCAGAAATCACATTTTTACTAGTTATAAAACTTAACATCTGTGAAGACTCAAAGAAAATATATTTAGCTCCTTGAAAATTAACATAGCATTTACAAGGAAACCTTAATAAAAATGTAGCTCCCAGCTTCAAGTCCTGAGCTAAAAGAAGAAACTGTTTTCTCTTTTTTTGGGTTATTCTAGAAACATCTGGGTACATTCTTATTTTTTGTTTCAAATTTATCTTTGTATCTAAAGAAAATTTTCAAAAGCCAGTCTCTATCTGAGTCCAGTGCCAATTGTATAAAGAGTTTAGCTACATCCATTTGTTCAGTTTCTATGATGTTTGTAAGCTCTAACAGATCCATCTCCGGAGCCTGTTGATCTTCTGATGATTTCTTTTTCCCAGTTGGAAGATAGTAGATTTTTGAAACAAGGGTGTAATTATTTTGAGGAATATTCAAAATCTCAATAAGATATTTCGTAAACATGTCCAGAGCCGAAACTGTTAACATCTTAGGAAAATTTATTAACCTCAATTTTGTTTTCTTGAAATATTCTCCAGCATTTCTAATTTAAAATTAATATTTCCATTTTCTTTCATCAGAAGTTTATTTTGTACCCCAACTGTGTCCACTTTCTGTTTTTGTTGCTCAAGGTCCATTTCAATTCTATCCACTCTTTGCTACAGTTTCTGAAAGTACTCCAGAACAGTAGGTAGTCAAGTTTTGCATCCGAGTTCCCAAAGAGGACTGTAACTGGGATATGGTGTCCCATATGGAATTCAGGTCTATGACTGGGGGGCTTTTTTAAAGGAGCTATTGTAAAATTTGGCTCTATTGGTTTTGGTTTCACAGTACCTGAAGCTGAAGTTCTGGCGTTCCTCTGCCGACTCTAGGAGTTTGCACGGTGATTGCTGTATCTCTGGAACCACTGATGCCCTCTGTACAGCTGGGTCTTCAACTTCCCCGCTGCTCTCCAAAATCGCAGTCTCACTCCCCTCACCGGCCATACTGCACGCCAATGGCCATGGGAGTGGTCGCGCTGGCGTTCTCCGCTCCTCCGGAGAGAGATTGGCAACCTCGAAAGAGGCTTGTGAACTCTCCGACGAGCTCTTGTCTTGCACCGAGGATTTCTCATCTGGTTCCCCTCTGGGTGTACGAGTGACGAAAGGATCCATCGGACCTGAAGATTGAGGTGACAGCCCGGGTTAAGAGGGAAAGACCCGGGTCTTATATTTGTGTTTAACCATTTAGATCAAGAAGAAGGTCGACGGTGTTCCGCCAAACACAGTCATTGAGCCATCTTACTTAGGCTCCTCCCTCTACATTGCTCCCATTTTTAACTATGTTTCCAGTGCCTTCTTATCCATTGACTGTTTTTCTCTCCATCTTCACTTTCTGCCTTGCATCCATCTTTGGCATTAACTTAACATTCAATTTTTCTGCTTCTCAAAATCTACTTTCCATGTCTTCCCTCCCTATCTCGCTCTACTTCCCTCCCTATTTCCATGCTCTGACATCTCTGGCCTTCCATCCCCCCCAGTACTCCGTCATATCTCTCCTTCCTTTCCCCCCTTCCCAGTCTGGCATCTCTCTCCTCTCCTTCCCATAATCTGGCATCTCTCTCTTTACTACTACTACTACTACTACCTGATGACTATTATCCGATGCTGCTCATCCACATTGGCACTAACGTTACTGCCAGGTACCCCTGCGAACAAGGGAGAGAAGGTTAAGCAGTCAGGGTGTACGTTTGGTATTCTCGTCCATCTTCCCTGTCGAGGGTAAAGGCCAGGGCAGAGAAGCTCACATCCTGGAGATGAATGTGTGGCTATGTGAATGGTGTCATCGAAAGCATTTTGGCTTCCTGGACCATGGGATGATTTTCCAAGGGCTGCTGAGCAGGGATGGTGTGCATCCATCAAAGAAGGGCAGAAATGTCTGCCGGCAGGCTAGCTAATTTACTGAAGAGTAGAGAGTTGCGCAGGGACAGAAATCCCACCCATCCCCGCCAGGATCCTCTCCATCCCCACCCATCCCCGCCAGGTTCCTCTCCATCCCCACCCATCCCCGCAAGGAATTACCTCCATCCTCGCCCGTCCCCATAAAAAGCAGCAATTACTTCTGACAGGATCATCAATTCCACAGTTTCTTTTGTGTTTCCACTGCTGTTTTCCTTGTAGAATCTCTTTGGTGGAACCCTTTTTTTGTTTTCTGTTCAGGTAATTAACTTATAAACCCCCTCTTTTGCTAAGGCTGATGTGTCCATTATATTTTATGGATGAACCCTGCTTCCAAAGCCTTTCATCCCCATGGGAGTCCCGTTGACTAGAGGGGGGTCCCCGTGGGAGTCCCGTGGGCTAGAGGGGGGTCCCTGTGGGAGTCCCGTGAGTTAGGGGGGATTCCCGCGATCCCCATTCCCATGCAGACCTCTACTGAAGATGGCTTTAATTAGAAGTGATGGTGCAGGGTGATCAAAGCTCCTGGGTGAGAATATGCCCTCAGGTAAGTAAATCACTGAATACCTCTACACAGATGGAAAAAGGGGGCAATGTCTGGAAAGCTGTATATACTAATGCCCAAAATATGGGAAACAAGATTCTGAATCTAGAAGCTGTGATGGAATAAGAGGGGTTGGATATAGTGGCGATCATGGAGACATAATTCACAGAGAACCATGACTGGGATGTAGTTATACTGGGCTATAATCTGTTAAGGAAAGACAGGGTAGGAAGAAAAGGAGGGGGCGGAGTATTATATGTTAAAGATTATATTAAAGCCACACAATTGCATGCTTTGCAGGACAAGGAAGAGGCACTATGGATCAATTTGGAAAGAGGGAATGATGAATATATTTACATTCGCAGGCCTCCTTCACAGACGGAAGAAATTGAGAGAGATTTAATAGTAGACATTCATAATATATCTAATATCTAATATATCTAATAGGTGATTTAAACATGCCGGATGTTGATTGGGGTATCCCTATTGCGGGGTCTTCTAGAAGTAGGGAGATTCTGGATTCTCTACAAAGAGAATTGTTCCAGCTGTTGGTAATGGAACCCAAGCGGGATGGGGTCATACTGGACTTAGTGCTTACAAATGGGCATCCAGTGATCACTGCATGGTACGGTTTAATATTAAGATGGGCATAGAGAGGGCTGATTCAAAAGCAAAGATTCTAGACTTTAAAAAAAACTAACTTTGTTTGGATGGGGGTTTACGTCAAGGAATTGTTGTATGAGTGGGAACGTCTGGAAGGAGTGGATATGCGGTGGGCAAAACTGAAATGAGCAATTGTAAGGGCAACGAATCTTTTTGTGAAGCAAATAAGTAAAAGTGAGAGGAAAAGAAGGCCGCTTTGTTTCTCAAAAGTAGTAGCTGAGAAGGTAAGCAATAAGAGGTTAGCTTTCATAAATTACAAAAGATTGCGGAAAGAAGAAGACAGGCAAAAATATCTGGAAAAGTTAAGAGAGGCTGGTCGTGTAGTCAGCAAATCAAAGATGCAAATAGAAAAAAAAAATAGCTAACACGCTAAACGGGGAGACGAGACATTTTTAGATATATTAATGATAGAAAGAAGTGCAAAAGTGACATTGTGAGACTCAAAGGTGAAGGGGAGGAATATGTAAAAGCTGATAAAGAAAAGGCCGAATTGCTTAACAAATATTTCTGTTCATTGTTCAAGGCTGAAGCACCAAGAGTGGGACCGCAGAAGACAAACGTGAATAGGGATGGAGGAGTAATAGACCCTTATCGATTTTCAGAGGGTTGTGTTCGTGAGGAACTAGCTAAAATAAAGGTAGACAAAGCGTTGGGGCCGGATGGTGCACATCCCATGGTGCTGAAGGAACTTAGGGAAGTTCTAGTAGCTCCGCTGACTGACCTTTTCAATGAGTCCCTAGAGTCAGGAGTGGTACTTGAGGACTGAAGAAGGGTGGATATGGTCCCTCTTCATAAAAGTGGAAGTAAGGAAGAAATAGTGAATTACAGGCCGGTAAGTCTGACTTCTGTAGTAAGCAAATTAATGGAAACGCTTTTAAAACAGAGAATTTGTCAAGTTTCTGGAATCCTGTGGATTACAGAACTGGAGGCAACATGGATTCACTAGAGGTAGGTCTTGTAAGACAAATCTGATAAATTTCTTTGACTAGATGTGCACTAGTCATCAGGTAGTAGTAGTAGTAGTAGTAAAGAGAGAGATGCCAGATTATGGGAAGGAGAATTGGATAGAGGATGTGCACTAGATGTGGTGTATTTAGATTTAAGCAAAGCCTTTGGCAGTGTTCCACACAGATGTCTGATAAATAGACTGAGTGCCCTCAGGACGGGTCCCAAAGTGACTGGCTGGATCAGGAACTGGTTGAGTGGAAATGCGACAGAGGGTAGTGATCAATAGAGATCGCTCTGAGGAAAGGGATGTTATCAGTGGTGTGCCTCAAGGTTATGTTCTTGGGCTTGTTCTTTTTAACATTTTTATAAATGATATTGCTGAAGGGTTGTTGGGTAAAATTTGCCTCTTTGCAGATAATACCAAAATCTGCAATAGAGTAGACACGCTGGATGGTGTGAATAACATGAAGAAAGACCTGGCGAAGCTTGAAGAATGGTCTGATATTTGGCAGCTAAAATTTAATGCTAAGAAATGCAAGGTCATGCATTTGGGCTGCAAAAACCTGAGGGAACAGTACAGAATAGGGAGTGAAGATCTTATGTGCATGACAGAAGAATGGGACTTGGGTGTGAGTGTATGTGATGATCTTAAGGTGGCCAAACAGGTTGAAAAGGTGACGGCAAAAGCTAGAAGGATGCTAGGTTGCATATGGAGAGGTATGGCTAGTAGGAAAAAGGAGGTATTGATGCCTCTGTATTAGACTCTGGTGAGACCTCATTTAGAATGTGTGTCGCAATTCTGGAGGCCGCACCTTCAAAAAAGATATAAAAAGGATGGAGTCGGTCCAGAAGAAGGCTAGTAAAATGGTGTGTGGTCTTCGTGATAAGGCATATAGGGACAGACTTAAATATCTCAATGTGTATACCTTAGAGGAAAGGCGGGAGAGGGGAGAAATGATAGAAATGGTTAAATAACCTACGTAATATAAATGTGCATGAGTCGAGTCTCTTTCATTTGAAAGGAAACTCAGCAATGCGAGGACATAGGATGAAGTTAAGAGGTGATAGGCTCCAGAGTAATCTGAGGAAATACTTTTTTACAGAAAGTGTGGTAGATGCGTGGAACAGTCTCCCGGAAAAGGTGGTGGAAACAGAGAATGTATCTGAATTCAAGAGGGCCTGGGATAGGCATATGGGATCTCTCAGAGAGAGACAGAGATAATGGTTATTGTGGAAGGGCAGAGTAGATGGGCCATTTGGCCTTTATCTGCTGTCATGTTTCTATGTTTCTATTATTTCTATAGCGCTACTAGACTCCCCTCCTTCCCTTCCATTCCCTGGTCTGATATCTCTCCCTTCCTTTAGTCATCTCTCCTCCCCCCAGTGTAGCATTTTCTTTCCCTTCCTTCTTTCGGGCCCCCCTCCCAGTCCAACATTTCTCCTTCCTTTCCACCAGTCCAACATTTTTTTTTATTTTCCTCCTGCATGCTTCTCCTCTGGTTCTTTCTGTTTTCAAAATTTCTGACTAATTAAATCCTTTGCATTCTTCACATTATAACATGCGTTTGGGTTTTTTTTTAAAATATAATTTTTTGTTAACCGCATCAAATTCATGGTTATGTGGTCTGAAAATCACGGTTATGTTATGTTCTCCTTCCCTCTCCCAACCAACATCGCACTCTCCCAACCAACATCGCACTCTCCCTCCCAACATCGCACTTTTTCCCTCCATGAGTTCAACACTTTCTGCCTCCTGCATGCTTTCTCTCTCTGTCCGTGCCTCTTCCCTCGAGTGGCATCCCTCCTTCCCACCCTCCAATCCAACATGCTCTCTCTCCCCGTGCACCATCTCACCCTCCCCTCCAGTGTGTAGCACCTTTCCAATCTCTCCCTCTCTGCCAGGTCCAGCAGCACCTCTTCTCCCTTCCTTTTACTTCCCTCCTGTCCAGCAGTACCCTTCTCCCTTCCCTCCTCCCCCCCTTTCCAGCAGTACCCCTTCTCCCTTCCCTGTTTCCCATGTCCAGCAGTACTTCTTCATTCCATCCTCACCCCTGGCCAGCAGTAACTGTCCTCTCTTCCCTTTCCCTCCTCCCCTGTCCAGCAATACCTCTCCTCTCTAGCCTAGTGGCAGCTCACTGTGTACTTTTTAACTTAGCCACAGAGCGGCCGCTAGCATTAGTATAAACGCGGTTTCATCAGGCAGCCTCTGGGCTTTTGCTAGGCCAGCCTGCCTCGCATCATCGAAGTGGGCTGGCCTAGCAAAAGCCCCGCGGCTGCCTGATGAAACTGAGTCTAAACTAATGCTCACAGCAGCAATGTGGTAAGTTAAAATCACACTGAGCTACCGCTGCTGGTCCAGGAGAGAAGCTGCCAGGACTCCTGCTTTCCTTTTCTCTGATTTTAAATGTGCCGCGGCATGCAGGGCAGGAAGAGCGGCGCCGACGTTAACTAACTTGCAACTTCATGCCTTCTGCTGCCAATACTCCTGCTTTCCTCTTCGTATCGGGGATAGACTGGAACCTTGGTCTCCGGCTGCGCTAGAGCAAGCTTGGTCCCTTTTTAAGGTGCAAAATCTATATATACCGCGTATCAACAAGGGATCCAAGAGGAAAAAGAACAAGGAACTGGCGTGGCTCACTGTAGAGGTGAAGGAAGCGATCAGAGACAAGAAAACTTTGTTTAAGGAATGGAAAAGGTCAAGAACGGATGAAATGTGGAATAAGCACAAACCACATCAACGCACATGCCATAAGGCGGTAAAAGGGGCCAAAAGAGACTATGAGGAAAAAAGAGCCAAGGAGGTGAAAAACTTCAAGCCGTTCTTTCGATATATTAAGGGTAAACGACCTGCAAAGGAAGCAGTGGGACCGTTGGATGACCATTTAATAAAGGGAGTGCTAAAGGAGGACAAAGCAATCGCTGACAAACTGAACACATTTTTTGCGTCTGTATTTACTGAAGAGGATATACACAGCATACTCATCAGGCTGTATGCTGGAAACGAAGATAGGAAACTGACAGGGTTGATGGTCAGTCTAGAAGAGGTATGCAGGCAGATTGATAGGCTTAAGAGCGATAAATCCCCAGGACCGGATGGCATCCATCCGAGGGTCATCAAGGAACTGAAAGGGGTACTATAGCTGAACTGCTTCAACTATTAGCCAATCTGTCAATCAAATCGGGAAAGATTCTGGAAGACTGGAAGGTGGCCGATCTTCAAAAAAGGTTTGAGGGGAAATCCTTGACACTACAAACCGGCGAGTCTGACCTCAGTACTGGAAAAGATGGTAGAGGCGCTGATAAAGGACCTCATCATTGATCACCTTGACAGGCACGGTCTGATGAGGACCAGCCAGCACGGTTTCAGCAAAGGCAGATCTTGTTTGACGAACTTGCTGCACTCCTTCGAGGGAGTAAACAGGCAGAAAGACAAGGGTGACCCAGTCGACATTGTATATCTGGATTTTCAGAAGGCGTTTGACAAGGATCCACATGAATGACTACTTCGGAAAATTGCGAGCCATGGAATCGAGGGTGAAATATTCATGTGGATTAAAAACTGTCTGGAGCATAGGAAACAGAGAGTGAGGGTAAATGGGCAATACTCGAACTGGAAGAGCGTCACCAGTGGGGTGCCGCAGGGCTCAGTGCTTGGACCCGTGCTCTTCAAAATCTATATAAACAATCTGGACATTGGTACGACGAGTGATTAAATTTGCGGACGATACAAAGTTATTCAGAGTAGTGAAGACACAGGGGGATTGTGAATATTTGTAATGTGACATAATCAAGCTCGAGAAATGGGCATTGACATGGCAAATGAGGTTAGAATAGAATATGACAGTAGAAAAGGGCCATCGGCCCAACAAATCTGCCCACTCGAAGAGCCCTCCCCTCTAAGCAACATGGATAAGTGTAAAGTGATGCATGTCAGTACAAAAATCTCATGCACGAATACAGGATGTCCGGGGCGATACTTGGAGAGACCTCCCAGGAAAGAGACTTGGGAGTTCTGATCGACAAGTCAATGAAGCCATCCATGCAATGCATGGCGGCAGTGAAAAGGGCGAACAGAATGCTAGGAATGATTAAGAAGGGGATCACGAACAGATCGGAGAAGGTTATCATGTCGCTGTACCAGCCATGGTGCGCCCGCACCTGGAGAACTGCATCCAGCACTGGTCGTCATGCATGAAGAAGGACACGGTATTACTCGAAAGGATCCAGAGAAGAGCGACTAAAATGGTTAAGGGGCTGGAGGAGTTGTCATACAGTGAGGGATTGGAGAAACTGGGCCTCTCTTCCCTTGAAAAGAGGAGACTGAGAGGGGACATGATCAAAACATTCAAAATACTGAAGGGAATAGACTTAGCAGATAAAGATAGATTGTTCACCCTCTCCAAGATAGGGAGAACAAGAGGGCACTCTCTAAAGTTGAAAGAGGATAGATTCCGTACAAATGTAAGGAAGTTTTTCTTCACCCAGAGAGTGGTAGAAAACTGGAACGCTCTTCCAGAGTCTGATATAGGGGAAAACACCCTCCAGAGATTCAAGACAAAGTAGGACAAGTTACTGCTAAACTGGAATGTACGAAGGTGAGGCTGGACTCATTTAGAGCACTGGTCTTTGACCTTGGGGCCGCCGTGTGAGTGGACTGCTGGGCACAATGGACCACTGGTCTGATCCAGCAGCAGAAATTCTTATGTTCTTATGGAGGCTGTCTAAGCAGTTTTATATTCAGGTATTCAATTATTTTTCCTTATCTGTCCCAGTGGGCTAATAAGCTACCTGGGGCAGTGGAGGATTAAGTGACTTGCCCAAGGAGCAGTGCAGGGTTTGAACCTACAACTTCAGGGTGCCATACTGTAGCTCTAACCACTAGGCCACTCCTTTCTCATCCTGTGGAGGCTGTGTATATTCCAGGGACATAGTTTCAGAAAAGAATTAACACTGGTATCCTTGTTAAATTCTGTACCAGCTTCTACATTTCCCTACCCCTCAGTATGGTACAAAGTGGTGCTGCTTGAATTATTTGTTTCATTTGCACCAGAGAGGTGGCTTTGAATAGTTGTGTTTGAACTCTACTTACCTAAAGTCATGCATCCTTATTGTCCTCACCAGACCAGTCCAGAATCTGTAGGTTCTGTCCATTGACCAGCAGATGGAGACAGAGAACAAAGCATTGTGAGCCCTGCCTATAAGAGCACTTTACTGCCTGAGTTTTCAATATTCTATATATCTAGCAGATGGTTAAGATTCTTCCCTTCAGCTTCTAGAAGATGACTCCTGTACCAGTCGGAGAAGGGGGTTTCAGAATTGTTTCAGTATATCACCTGTAGGGGATACCTAAGAGGAGTCTGAATTCATCTTCCTAGCCCCCATTCCCACCTCCTTAGGAATCAGCTATTTTTAACTTACCCCCCCCCCCCAAAAAAAAAAACAAAAAAAAAAACAGCACAGTTTATACATGGGGCTTGATTTTTGGACACAACCTCAGCAAAATAAAAAAACCTGTGGAGATGGACCATAGTATTGAACTATCTTGAGTGGAAAGTCAGTATTTCTTCAGACTGCGCTTTTTATGCTGCTGGCTTAAATTCTTTTCATGCTGAGTGCCAGAGAGCAGCATGGAAACAGTTTGCGATTGCATTCCAATGGTGGCTTTTCTTCAGCTTCACTATGGAGGCACTGGTGGAGTAAGTTAAACACTGCTCTTGGTGTTGCAGTAGAAAAACTGCATCAGGGCACACTGGGTTTTACTGCAATGGCTCTGCTTCCTGGATAGATCATGGTGGCACTCCATCAGAGTGCAACTTTTAGCTAGTTAATATCCCCAGAGGGTACCAGAGCAGAGTTTCTCTGAGGAGAAACAGGACTTAGATTCTGACGTACAGGTAATGTTCCCACGGAGCTCTGGTGTAAATGTTACCCGACATTCATCCTTCTTTAAGAGGCCTTTGATAAGACCGCCCACTAGAGTCACACAAGTCTGCCAGTCTTTTTATCCCTGCAGATCTGACCAGACTTGGCATGTTCCTTCAGGTTTTTTGCTTCTCTTCTTGTACTTTTTTGTGCTCCATTTTGGAGTGTCTGATCATTCCCCTCCCCCCCAACTTTTTTTTTGATTTTGGTAACTTAATTTATTCCTTTATTTCACAGCCCATGGCTAATCTCCCCATCAACTATTAAAGAACCCCAATAGATCAAAAAACCTTTTTCAACTAACAAAAAAGATACATCGCAAGGAGACAACAGATGCCTTAATACCAAATTCGACAGCAAAACGCTCTGACTACTTTGCTCACAAAGTAGACAAAATACGGTCTCACCTTGACTCCACCATGCTATAGACATCATCCCTCCGCAGATATTGTACATGGGTAACATGCACAGCATTTGTGCCCATTAAAATAAAAAAGGGGCTGAACTGTGGTTACACAGGTCTTGATCAGTCACTTTTTATGGATCATTAAAACCCCTGGGGGGCTTTTTGTGCACAGCTAAGCGATGTTATTGCATCAATCACTTGGCTAGTTTACATGGGTTTTTAGCTAATTTGCATGACTGGATCGTAAAATGGGCAATGAGGGGAAAAACATGCAGTGAGCTGTTTTGTGCATCGGGTTGGCAATTGCAATCATCGCTAAAGCAGTCAAAACTGATTTAGCGATGCTCACTGACTTTAGTGCATCTGGGCGTGAAAGCACTGAGCCACCGAGATCGCCGATATCCTTGAAGCACTCCAAACGTGAAGATTGCACATCTTCTTTGACATTTTAAGGAACTTCCAATAAGCCAAGACAAGATGTTGAGAGGGTAGTAGTGGACTTGCTGAACTTTGAGTGTTTCTCTGGCTTCCAGAAGAGCTTTCACTAGAAAGCTGTACACTTTTAAATGGAAGAGATTTGCTGTCTGGAATGAGGGAAAGGCCCTAGTTCTATTTCCCTGTTCTACACAAAAACAGCTTAAATACCTTCTACATTTGTCAGTCAGGTCTCAAGACCAGCTCTATTAGGGTCCACCTTAGTGGTGCTGGTGCTTATTCCACCAAGTAGAAGGCAAAACTATGTCTGCTAAGCCTCTAGTTCAGGGCTGCCCGAGTCCGGTCCTCGAGATCTACTGGCAGGCCAGGTTTTCAGGATATCCACAATGAACATGCAGGAGAGAGATTTGCATACCAAGAAGGCAGTTAATGCAAATCTCTCTCATGCATATTCATTGTGGATATCCTGAAAACCTGGTCTGCCAGTAGATCTCGAGGACTGGACTTGGGCAGCCTTGCTCTAGTTGTTTTCTTTACACAGGGCTTGCCTCTGATGAAGCCTCCTATCACGGCTTTTGCAGTGTACAGGGAACTGAATGTCATTTTAAATCAGCTGATGAAATTTTCCTTTGAACTACTACCTGTCACCTAAAGTACCATCAGTAGAGTGGTCCTCCACACTCATCTTAATTTGCTTTCTAAGGTAGAGTTGGCATTCTATCATAACCGATCAGTTATTCTCCCTTCATATTTTCTAAGACCTCTGTTCAAGTTGGCTGGAGACTATTTTATTTGGAACAACTATGAGAGCAAGAAGTCAAATCTCGTCAGATAACAACAAGCTTTTGTTTATTTTAACTGGAATAGCAATACAACAAATAACATACAATTGGAAAACATATGACAGGTTAAATTATAATTTTTGGTGGAATTCTGTGTGTCATATATACAAAATGGAGCTCACAATAGCAACGCAAAAAGGTTATATTAGTAAATTTCAGAAAGTCTGGGGACCGTTAACAGATTTTTGTAATGAATGATTAACTTTTCCCATGTTAAGGTATTTGATTAGGGGGGGAAAGGGTGGGTTTTACTTGTTATTATATAATACATGAGTATTTCAATAATTTCACAGTAAGGATGATTTTATGATTTATTGAATAGGGAGGGAGGGAGGGGGATGGATTATTAGAGTCAATAAGGATGATATAAATGTTAGATTTCTTTCATAATATTTAAAATATTATAGAATTTTAATTTGTAATGAAATGTTAAATTTGATGCTTATATGAGAGTTAATCAAGTGTGTATCTTTAAGTTTTAAATGAGTTTATTTGCTACACTTGTTGTAACATATGAAAATGAATAAAGAATTAAAAAAAAAAAAAAAGTTGGTTGGAGACTTGAACATCGAGGCCAGAAGAATTGCCAGAATGGATTCTCTTTCCCACATGATTGGGCTAGAGACTCCGTTCTGTGAATTCAAATAACAGACAAGGAAAAGCCATGTAAAAACGAATATGTTTATTGACAAAGCTCCCATAGCTTGGGAAGAGCAGGCCCTCAGAATTTCAGTGCTCTTCAAAGAGAGAAAACAAGGCAAACAGATTTATACCCTATGTGACATCATTTGTAATAATTATCATGCTTTAGAATACAATGGCACAGTTGATCACATGACTTCCTTTCCAAAAATGCCTTACGTCAATGTTAACATTAAAAGTCGATTCTGTTAAGTTTTTTTAAACCCAGCAGGTGGCAGTGTTTCACTTTTCTTCCTAAATCACCCTTGATCTTTGACCTCTCCATATTATCAATCATGTCAGTAAAAGCCCTTCTTCCTGCAGACACATCTTAACTTCTGTATGGCTTTCAAAACAGTATTGTATTTTCTAATACACCCAAATTCCTCAGAGAACCTTATCCCCATGGATTATGTGAAGAATGGTACATAAATATATGTCTCTTAAGAGTCACAAAATCAACCAAATCAACCTTCTGAACTTCCTAGCATTAGCTGAAATGTAGAATCAGCAATTTAGACAGCGAATGCCAATCTGTGAGCTAGCTAAATCTATTTATTACAAGTCCTCAAGGCTGAGTTTCCAATGCAATGTGCAGATACTGTATTTTAATTTATTCATTTAAGTTTGATTCATTCACAGTCTCAGTTTTAATATCATCGGTAACAACTGTCACACCTGTAAATTCCAGGCATCTTCAACACCTCATGCACCCAAAGCTGAAGGTGCATTGCAGTTTGGACTGCAAGAAGCCTTGGCCGCCTTTTTGGAGTGCACTAACGCCCAGAGAAATCCTGCCCAGCTTTATTTTTTACCTAAACAAGATGGGGGCTGTCATTGGAAACATACTCTTTCAAACTGGCTGGCAGACTACATTACTTTTTTAAATGCTCATCCTGAGCTTACTCTAGAGGGTTATGTCATAGCTCAGCTCATAATGTCAGAGCTATGGTTGTATTTGTAGTCCACTTGAGATCAGCTTCATAGAGGAAATTTACAGAGCTATGACATATTTATTTATTTAATTTGATTTCTATTCTGTTGTTCCCCAGGAGCTCAGAACAGGTGTTCCGCCACTTATTTCTGTCAAATGGGATGATCAGTGACACTCAGAAAAGCACACAGACAATATAAAGCATAAACAATAACACTTTATTATACTTATATATATAGATGAATATAAGAATAAAATAGCATCACCGTATCTCAGGCAAACACTCTTCCTTCACAATTGGGAATCCCTCAATAGATAGGCGAGTAGACACGGGAGACTACCCCTTTAGACATCTTTGGATTCTGTTCCTGGAGACATCTTGGATTCTCATGTTAGGAGCAGAATCCCGTCCTTTTAAAAGGGTGAAAGCTGTTGAGTTAAAAAAGCATAAACAGCTGGTCCTGCTATTACGATTAGTAAAACAGCTGGTGCTGGTCTTTTGTTCCTTGTTTTGACAACACCTAGGTCAAGGAGGTGTTGCAGAGACCGGCCCATCTGGCTTTATTGTCCTTTTGATGTTAATTGAGAGACACGCAGGCAAAAGGAAGTCAGGATGTCAGAGAAGCAGACTTTGATGTTATCAAGGAGGTGTTACAGAGCCCGGTTTCCCATCTGGCTTTACTGATGTGATTTGAGAGACACGCAGGCAAAAGGAAGTCAGGATGTTAGTTAAGCTGGGAGGTGTTGAAGAAATCAGCTTCCCATCCTTTTGATGAGGTTTGGGCAACTCCCAGGTCAAAAAGGTCAAGATAGCAGATACTTGTTGTGGAAACCTTTCATGTTGTCTTGGCAACACCCAGATCAGATAAGCAGACTTGAGGAGACATTACGTAGTATTTTGAATTTCAATTATCCCCTGGTCATAGGCATAACAACGGGTTACAGGTTTAACATATATAATTTCTGTACAAGTTTTTATTCTAACTTGATACATACTAGGGTCTAATATTAATATGCATAACATAAAGTTTACTGTTTACAATTTGCTATAGTTGTCCTTATGATGCAAGGTTTTCAATACATTATATCCTTGTCTGCACATTCATATCCCATTACTATTTGGAAGGGACTTCTGATGTGACAGTTAGTTTGTCCAAACAATCCTTCAGAAACCCTTTGAGGTCTAGAAACCAACTCCACACCCTAGGCCCATTTATTTTCTGTTCCAGACTACATACCTAACTACATCCCCCACCCTCCCAAAAAAAACCAAACAAAAAACCACAAAAAACAAAATAAAAGCTCTTGTTAGGTAGCTATTGCTTTTCATTAATTCTTGCCTGTTGCAAGGTTTTCTACATAATCCCTCACCCTCTTCTGTTTTGTTGAAGGCAGTTTGACCAGACAAATACAAAACTTCTTCCCACAAGGCTGCCCTGCTTTAGGCAGACTGTAGGGAAGTGCACTGGACCAGCAATAATTATGAAGGTAGGGAGAAATCCTCTGATCACAAATCCCCTCACAGCCCAGGAAAAAATAAGAAACTAAAAACACCAAAGGGCAATGGGGTGTAGAAGAAGAGGGCTTCCAAACTAGCAATGAAGTTGCATTCCTCCCAGGTCATGCCCATGTCCATGCCCATGCCCATCCTGTCACCAGAACTTCCCATGGCAGTCCTAGCAACTATCTTCTGAAGCTTACAGAAATCTCTCTTGAAATTGATGATGTACTTTGTGTGGGACACTTCAGCTCTCCTTAAATTTCCCAACGCATCCTTGCAGCCTGTCCCTCTAATGAGCACAGCCATGATGATAACCTCCCATAGAACATATGCAAGTGCATCCAACTTGGTGGTTACTTTCTTCTGTAGAGACTCTTGTGACCTCTGCAATCTCAATTTGAATTTGAAAAGGAAAATTTCAAAATGAATTCCCTAGCCTTGAACTTTATCCCTCCTGGACAACAATGATTGACTTGCCTCAAGATGTCTTCATCCACATTTAGATCCATCCAAAGCAATGGCAGATTCCCCCAATTCATTTTCAAACTCTTTGGCACCCAAAGTGCCTAGCAGTAGTTGTCACCCATCTGTGTAGGAGCAGATAAGATGCTATCCCCATCTGGATGATTGGCTAATATCTGATGATCTAATGACATTTTGTCCTTAAGACTCTGTAGGACTCCAGACATTAAGATATCTAGTCAACAAAGAATAACCCATGCTTGTTACCATGCAGTCAATACACTTTACAGGAGCACATATTGACACCAAAATAGGAAGAGCATTTTTGACAGACGTCCTCACTCTAATACCTAGCACAGTTGATTTTTGGGATATCCACAATGAATATACATGAGATGATTTGCATATACTTCCTCTGTGAGGTGCTGAAAAGTTCTCAGGCCAACCAAGAAGGGAATGATATGGAGCCATAAAACTTACAAGTTATTCCACATGTTCACCTCTAAGTTCAACACAAAAAAATACTCTGGTCATTGAAATACTGCTCAGCTGCTTCAATCACCTCCAAATCACTAGAAAATTGTCACCCTTTCAAACTCTTTTTAAGGTTTGGAAACAGAAAATAGATGGTGCAAGTTCTGGTGAGTAGGGTGGGATGGGCTATGCACTGAAACCCCAATTGTGTCAAACATCTATCGTTTTGCCAGCCTTGGGAGCAGTGCATTGTCTTGCAAAAAGAGAACTCCTTTCCACAGCTTCCCTCTCCTTTTTTCTTTCAGTGCCTCCTTTAATCGGCACAGCAAGTTACAGTAGTATTCTGCATTAACTGTTTGGCCCCTTGGAAGATAGTCAGTACAACACCTTCCTAATCCCAAAACACTGTGGCCATGACCTTTCCTGTTGACTTTTGGGTCTTGAATTTCCTTGGCCTTGGTGAACCTGAGTGCTGCCATCACATGGATTGTTGTTTTGTCTCAGGATCATAGTAGTGGAACCATGTTTCGTCAAAAGTAGCTAGTCATTCCAGCTCACTAAAAATGCTGCAAAATCAGCTTGGAAATGTCTGCTCGATGTTGTTTCTCATCAGCATTCAAACATTTGGACATCCATTTGGCTGCCAGCTTCTGCATACCCTGCTGCTCATGCATTATACACCCAACACATTCCCTGGATTACTGTAGTGTCTCATCAATTTTTTAGCTGATAATGACTGATCTGCCAAAATCAGGTCATGGACATAGTCAACAATTTCAGGAGTTGACACTGTTTGAAGCCTTTCAGACCTTGCCGCATCTTCGATTTCGATCAAAATCTCCATGCTGAAATTTTGCACACCTATTGGAGTATGATGGGCATTTGTCACTCAATTTTTGCATCATACATTCATGGATTTCCTTTGAAGTTTTCTTGTACAGGAATTGGAACTTCATGATGGCTCGGAGTTCCACACTTGAAAATTCCGCACTTTTCGATGACATGGTTCAATCAATGATCTGAAACAGTCAAAACATAGCACTACGATTCTGTAAATTGGCACTTTGCAAAATAAAATAGCACTCTCTTTAGCTACAGAAGCAAAATAACACTCAGAATTTAGGAAGTTGGTTGGGCTCAGAACTTCTCAGCACCCACTTTTATATGGCTCACAGGCAATGCTGGTGCAGTAAAACACAGAGCATAGTATGATTCAAGAAGAAAAGGACATTAGTCTATGGATTTGCCAGTAGGAAAGAATACACCTAGGTTTGTTTTAACACAACTGTTTTTTATATGGACTTTTATCTGCAAGACCTTGTTGGCATTTTGCAAGGAGTAGTGTGAACCCTTTCTCATAATATTTACAGTTACTTACAATAGATGACTAGTTTTGAAGTAGAGAGGGAATACAACATATGTTAGACTACTAGGATCAGTATATCTGTTTGGGGGGCTTGGACTGGCCAAATCCACCTTAAATGTTAATTGTTTTCCCCACTAGTATTCTTTTGTAAAGTTCCACTGGCATAGTGAAATTATTATAGGTAACTTGTCTTGTTTTCCTTTGCTTAAAGATCAGCATTGTGGAGCTGGAAAAGACCCAAAGACAGCAGGAGCTTATGCAGCTGAAGTCATGCATGCCATCAGAAGATGCACTGCCAGTGAACCTACGCAATAAAAGCCTTTTAAACCATGAACCCGACACAGATCACCGCAGGTTCCAGCTAGAGCTGGAATGCACCAAGTTCCCTGTGTCCCAAGTAAATGGCATGAGCCCAGAGCTCTCTATGAATGGTCATGCCACCTCATATGAAATCCATAGTGCTCTGAGCAGGTCCTCATCCAAGCAGAACACCCCTCAGTACTTGACATCTCATATGGACCAAGAAATTGTTCCCTGCACCCCAAACCACAACAGCAGACAGAAAGATAAGTCCTCCAGTTTGTCCTTGCCAGATTACACCCGGTTTTCTCCAGCTAAGATTGCCCTACGAAGGCACTTGAATCAGGATCATGCTATCAGTGGAAAAGCAACAGTGAATGAAGTACATCATAGGTAAGAGAGTCTTTTCAGCCTCATATAATACAAATTTAGATTTTTAACCTTCCAGATATATTCTCAAGGTGGCTTACATCAGGGCTCAACAAACTTTCTTAGGCTCTAGGAGCCAGACTTGTAATGAGCCAGAATATGCCCACCAACCCATAGCTCTCTGCCTCCCCCCCAGCATGCACATACCCATAGATCTGTCATTCACCACCCCATAAAATCTCTTGTGGCATGTACACCCCTACCCCCACCCCAGTAGCTTTCTCTCATTGAGGACTCCCTTCTCAAACTGAATTCTCATTACTGCTCTCCAACTTTATTTTCTTCTTCATCTGCACATACCTCCCCAACTCAGCACAGTGATGTCAGCTTTTACTCTCCTCCCCTTCCCTCCAGTAGCCCAAACACTCAGTGCATACTTCCCCTCCATCCCCAGCAACACTAAAGAAACATTCCCAAAGATGACATTGTCCAATTGATAAATAAAATATTTTTTCTACATTTGTAGTCTGAGCATTATATTTTAACATTTGATTTTTTTTTTTACATCTATTCTGCTTTTCTCTGTATTCCTGCCTTTTCAGGGTCTCCTGTCTGTTCAACATTTCTTCTCCCCATGTTTACCATCTATCTTCTCTCTGTGTATCTATTTGTCCTCTCTAACATCTCGTTCTTATCTCTCCTGTTCCTATCTTCCCCCCTATGTTTAGCATCTGATTTTTTAGTGTCTCTGTCCTCTGTGTCCCTATCCTTCCCTCTGTGATTAACAGTGCCTCTTGGTGTTTCTATCTGACTTCTTTTCCACTATTGCTCTGTGTCCTTGTCTCTATTCTAATTCTGTGCCCAGCATTTCTTGTCTGTGCCTTGTATCTCCCCTTTCTATTCCCTTCCACACTCCAGATCCAGCATCCCTTCCTCTCTCTCCTCCCTGACCACCTTATATTCTGGCATAACTCCTCTCCGTCTATTGGTCCAGCATCTCTCCTCTGTTCCAAACATCTAGTCTGTCTCATCCCTTACCAGTCTGATCTCTCTCTCTTGCCCCCCCCCCCCTTGTGTTCTCCTTCCCAGCAGGTCCAGCATATCTCCATGTCCCTCCGGAACATCTCTAATTCCCCCTCCACCTCAGTATCCATCATGCTCCATTTTCCTCCAGTCCTCCCAAGGTCTAGCACATCACTTTTCTCTCCCTATCCCTACCCACCCCTTCCTTTTCTCTCCTTTCCTACCAAGGGTCCAGTAATTTCTATCTCTTTCAAACCCCTTCCCACCCCAGGGTCCAGCAATCTCCATCTTTCCACCCAAGGTTACAGCAATGCTCATGCTAGGCTTTTCCCCCACTTTAGGGTCCAGCAATTTCCATGTCCCTCCAGCTCCTCCTTGGGTCCAACACATCTTCATGACCCTTCCCTCCACCCCAATTTCCATCTCCCTTTTCCTTCCTTCCTTCCTCCCGTCCATGTCCAACCAGTGTCTCTATCCCTCCCACCTGACCTAAACTTGCTTGATTACTAGCAGTGATTAAGCCATGTTGCACTTTCATGTCTGGGCCTTCCCTCTGCTGGGTTACGCCTGTGTGGAAGCAGGAAGTTACCTCACAGAGAGACCCAGCAGAAGGAAGACCCTGATGCACCATAGCAATGTATCTTAATCAGTGCCGGCAGTCTGACAAATTTAGAGGACCCCTGGTGAAAGGGGGCGTATGAGTTTGGGAGAAAAAAACACGCTAGACTCCAGGGTGGTCATAGGGCAGGAAGATGAGGGAGAGACTCGCTGCCTGGACAGGCTGCCTAGGCAGGAGGAGGACAGGAGATGAGGGAGAGACAAACCCAGGCGCCAGGTCTGATTTTTTTTAATTTTTTTTTTTTAGGGGCCATGGCAACCTAGCATCTGGGGTTTGTTGAGCTCTGGCTTGCAGTATTAGTAATTTAGATATTCAGGCATGTTCCACTATTTCAATATTGAGTTTGTCTACATTTAAGAAAGAATGATGGTGGTTCACCTGCCCTATGTTTTCTTCCACTCTGTTTTCTAGTTATATTTTATGTGTTATGACAGTTACTCCTGGTGGAGTTCTGTGCAACTGCACAATGCAGAATTTGCACAGTATTCCCCAGGTACCCAGAATGCCTGTGTTCTGCGCAGAATCTCTGCTGTGGCCCAGAAGCGCATTGACAGTCCCTCTCTGTGGCCCAAAATCGCATTGTCAGTCCCTCTCTGCAGCTCAGAATCACATCAGCACTGCCTCTCTGTGGCCCAAATTGCTGCCATGACATCCTCGGGCACCCTGCATTCCCGCCCTTGAAGATGTCATTCCCTTTTTCTTCAGGCAGGACCATTGTGGAGGGAAGACTGCAGACTCAGCTGCAGGTTCCCAATTGAAATCATCACTGAGATACCCCAAATGCTGGATTGGGGGACAGGGGAGAGAGTGCTGGCTAGGGATGATAAGGGAGAGAGTGCTGGTTGGGGATAATACGGGAGAGAGTGCTGGCTGGGTATGATAAGGGAGAGAGTGCTGGATGGGGATGATAGGGGAGAGAGAGTGGGAGATGTAGGCTTGGGGGGATAGGGGTAAGAGAGTGAGAGATGAAGGCTGGGGGGATAGGGGTAAGAGAGTGAGAGATGAAGGCTGGGGGGACAGGGGTAAGAGAGTGAGAGATGAAGGCTAGGGAGGACAGTGGTGAGAGAGAGATGAAGGCTGGGGGAACAGTAGTGAGATTGAGAGATGAAGGCTGGGGAGGACAGTGGTGTGTGTGAGAGAGAGAGAGATGAAGGCTTGGGAGGCACAAGGGTGAGAGATGTTGTCTGATGGGACAGGGGTAAGAAAGATACCAGATGCTAGGATCCACCTTGGCGATTAACACCCAAGAAAAGGATCTGGGTGTCAATGAAACTTTCCACCCAATGGGCGGCGGTGGCCAATAAAGCAAACAGGATGCTAGGAATTAACGCATCTGTGTTTAGTTTTTCACTAGCATGTCACATTTTTGTGATGAGGCTCATTATATATAATTATAAACGTTAATTGGGCGATATATCATGCGTTTATAGGATAAACATAGAAGGAGGGTTAACAACAATTGTCTTTGTTTTTTTTATACTGCTGACATTATTTACGGTGATTAATATCAGTCTTTATCATGCCATTGCACTAATCATCCAAAATCATTTCCAACTTTTAAGCTACTTATCTTTTAGCTGAAATGACCCGGGAGAAGATGACCCGACATGTTTCGCACAAACGTGCTTTATCAAGGGTCTCCTGTGGCCGCTTCTGTGATCCGACTCACTACTGATTTAAAGAGCTCCTGTATCACTCCATGGTGCAACCTTACCTGGAGTATTGCGTTCAATTCTGGTCTCCTTATCTCAAGAAAGATATAGCAGCACTAGAAAAGGTTCAAAGAAGAGTGACCAAGATGATAAGAGGGTTGGAACTCCCCTTGTATGAGGAAAGACTAAAACTGTTAGGGCTCTTCAGCTTGGGAAAGAGACGGCTGATGGGAGATAGGATTGAAGTCTACAAAATCATGAGTGGAGTAGAACAGGTACAAGTAGATCGATTTTTTTTTTTTTTTTTTTTAACTCTGTCAAAAATTACAAAGATTAGGGGACACTCGATGAAGTTACAGGGAAATACTTTTAAAACCAATAGGAGGAAATATTTTTTCACTAAAAGAATAGTTAAGCTTTGGAACGCATTGCCAGTTACTATGGTAAGAGCGGATAGCGTAGCTGGTTTTAAGAAAGGTTTGGACAATTACCTGGAGGAAAAGTCCATAGTCCGTTATTGAGAAAGACATGGGGGAAGCCACTGCTTGCCCTGGATCAGTAGCATGAAATATTGCTACTCCTTGGGTTTTGGCCAGCTACTAGGGACCTGGATTGGCCACCGTAAGAACGGGCTACTGGGCTTGATGGACCATTGGTCTGACCCAGTAAAGCTATTCTTATGTTCTTTTGCACGGCAGGGGTGAGAAAGATGCTGGCTCAGAAAGGATAGAGAGAAGACAGAGTGTGAACTAGGGATGAATGGGGAGAAAGATGCTGGCTCATGGGGATAGGAGTAGATAGCATGAGATGCTGGCTGGGGGTGTTGGGGAGGGGAGAGATTCTGGCTTGTGAGGGGATAGGGGAGAAGGATGAGTGAAAGATGCAGACTTGATGGGGTAGGGGAGAGAGGCTGGATCAGGGGTAGAAGATCCTGCACACCGAGAGACACAGAAGCATAGAGAAGAGATCCTACATGGGGACTGAACATGGAGACAGGGACACTAAAACAATGCTGGACACAGACAGACATGGAGAAGAATGCTTGATGGGGAGAAAGCATTGAAACAGAGACATTGCTCGAAAAGGGATGATTCTGACAGAGGGATGATTGATGCAGGGGAATGGAGAGGGTCACAGAGAGGAGAGGCTCAGGATAGGACAGGGGGATGGATGCTAGAAAGGACAGATTGGAACAAATGTAAAATGGCCAGGTTATCCTGGGAACACAGTTAACGGGGAAAAAAAAACCCCAACAATGAAGAAAAGCAGCATAACGGACTCTGGGACCTATGTGAAGGAAAAAATAAACTGCTCAGACCACAAAAGGTATAAAAAAGTTTTTTATTCTGAAGTTATCGAAATATTGTTGGCTTTCAGAAATGTTTTTCAACAGCATAAAGACAAAATGAAGTACTAATGAAAACAAACTAGTCAGACTTCACTAAGCTGAACTTTTACAAAGGTGTGCTGCTAGAAGAAAGTCACAAAGCAAGAAAACCTAGTAGGCTCTGTTTTCTCTAGTATGATTTAATGAAAATACTGAATTGTACTGAAATTCTGGATCATAATAAGAAAAATATTGCTTAAGTGTTGTCAAATAAACCTGCAAATTTTGTGCACATAATTTTGAATTTTTTTGCGCAGAATTCTGTCAGGAGTAGGTAGTGCACATTTAACCAGGTGGATTTTTAGAACTACCACAATGAATATATTTGAGAAAAATTTGCATATAAGAGAGACCCATTATAAGGTATGCAGATTTATCTAATGCATATTCATTTGGTAATCCTGAAACCTGACGGGCACAGGGTTGAGAAGTACTGTATTATCCCAGGACAAGCAGGCAGCATATTCTCCACGTGTGGGTGACGTCATCTACGGAGCCCCGATCGGACACTTTCGCAAGCAAACTTGCTTGAAGATCTTCAAGCTTGTGAGAGTACCGCACATGCGCGGGTGCTTTTCCATTCGAGCTAGGGGGCGCGTCTCCTCCTCGTGGCCTCAGTTCTTCGTTTTCCGTGGAGCCAGAAGCCCAGTTCCTCTGCTCTGCGAGATCGGAGTGCTCTTGCACCGCGGCTTACTTCGTTTTTTTATTTTCAGGTGAGTCGCTGTGCGGCGCGTTTTTCAACTTTAATAAAAATAAATAAATAAAAAATAAAACTTTTTTCTCCGACTTCCATCGTTGACCTGGGGCTCCGGGTCCGACCTGGCCAGTGAGCCTTGCAGGCCTATGTCCTGGCCGGTCTCTGGTTTCAAAGAGTGCACTCAGTGCAGTCGGGTGATCTCCATCACCGACTCCCACCGTTGGTGCATCGAGTGCCTCGGGGCCGACCATCGTTTGGACTGCTGCCCGCGTTGTGCTACCCTTCAACCGCGGGCGCTTCGGAGGAAAAGGGCCAGGATCCTCAAATTGTTTGGAAGCATGGATCCTGCTCCGGGCCCGGCCTCGAAGGCCTCGACTTCATCGAAGTCACCCTCGTCTGTAAAACCTTCGACTGCTTCGGCGAAACCTGTGGCTTCGGGTAAGTCTCCTCTTCCTTCCTCAGGTTCCCTAGCGAAGAAGCCTGCACTGGGGCCTCAGGGGGGTGCAGCAGTCTATGCCCCATCCAGACCTCCTTCAAAGCGTGCCTCCACTCAAAGGGAATACTCTTCCTCGAGGTCGCCCTTGGAGCGCACTGCTGCACCTCCTCGACCTGATCCGATGGTCTCAGTGCCAATGTTCGGTCCTGCCAGCTTGCCCCGGCTTCGACCTCGAACCCGGCTTGCCAACCTGAGCGCCCACTCAATGTCCCTTGCGGGCGGTCTCAACGGGTTTCCTCGAGCAGTTCATCCCCTACTACTTCGAGGCCCAGGTTTCCGCCCTTTGTACCTCATTCGAAGCAGGTCTCTAAGTCTGCTCCTTCTTCAAGGCTTCCACCCTCGAAGAGGTCGAGAGACTCGCCTCCTCGGGGCAGATCCCCTGCCCCGCATTCCTCGAGGCATTTCGGAGAGCTGTCCCCGGGTCAGGGTGGTTCAGGGTCGCAGACTCCTCCCTCGAGGCCCTCGGGGAAGTTGGTTTCCCCTTTGGTTCCTCATACCCTGGGCTCTTCCCAAAGTGGGGGTCGCCGCGGGGGCTTCTCTGCCTCTCCGCGCCCTCAGAGCAGAACGTCTTCTCTGTCCTTCTCTCGGGACTCGGACATGCCTGCTCTTTATTCCTGGGAAGCATCCCCGTCCTTTTCGGTGGCTCAACGTTCCGGATCCTCCTCGCCTCATGAGACCCCCCTTCTTCATCTCGGACTTCCTCTTTTGCTAGATTTGACTCGGATATGGGTCGGGCTCTCCAGTTGGATCTCCAGTCTGAATCTCAATACACCAAGGAATACCTGGAAGAGTTGGAGCTGCCTCATCCCCCTAAGGAGTCCTTGCAGCTTCCTCTGAATCCAGTTCTCAAACAGACTTTCCTCCGTAATCTGGAAGCGCCTTATGCCATCCCGGCCATCCCTTCCAAGATAGAGTCTCGATACCGTACGGTACCGTGTAAGGGTTTCGGGAAGTTGCAGCTCTCCCATCAGTCCCTGGTGGTCGAGTCCTCTCTCAAGAAGTCCAACCCCTCCAGGGTCTATGCTGCTGTCTCTCCGGGCAGGGAGGGCCGTACGATGGACAAGTTCGGTCACCGCCTGTATCAAAACTCGATGATGGCAATTTTACGTTTACTTCCTACCTCAAGCACTGCCTGAAGGATCTGCAGTCTTTCCTTCCTGATGTCCCCTCCCGCCGTCAGCAGGCGTTCGCTCGCCTTTTGGAGACGTTGTCCAGTCTCCGTCTCTACATGCTGCAGGCTGCATATGATGCCTTTGAGCTGTCGTCCCAGGTCACAGCCTTTGTGGTGGTGATGCGTCGCTTGGCTTGGCTGCATCTGGTGGACATGGACCCCAATTTGCAGGATCGCTTGGCAAATCTTCCCTGTGTGGGGAACGAGCTCTTCGATGACTCGATCGAAGCGGCTACGAAACGTCTCTCGGAACACGAGAGATCCTTTGCCTCTCTGGTGCGTCCTAAGGCGAAAGCCCCTCCTGCTTGGCAGTATAAGCTTCCTCCACGGCGCTATCCGCAGAAGTCCACTCCTCCTCTTTCTTATTCGCCACCTCAGTGCCCTCAGCAGCAGCATCCGGCTAAGTCTCGGCCGCCTGCAGCGGCGAAGCCGACGCCGTCTTTTTGACAATTACGGGCTAGACACCCTGGTGTCCTACGCCCAGGAGCCGTTCCCATTTCCCATCAGGAGTTGACTTAGTCTTTTTTACCATCAGTGAGAGATGCTGACGACCGACGCTTGGGTCCTCTCCATAATTCGAGAGGGGTACTCTTTTCGCGTTCAGAATGCGCCTCCAGCCCAGTTGTTCCGGGAGTTTCCCTCCGACACGGGCACATCTTCCCCTCCTGCTTCAGGAGGCCTGGGCTCTTCTCCGCCTTCGGGCGGTCGAGGAGGTTCCAGAGCATCAACGGGACTCGGGGTTCTACTCCTGTTTTTTTCTGGTCCCCAAGAAAACCGGGGGCTTGCGTCTCATTCTTGACCTTCGGGCTCTCAACAAATGCCTGGACAAGGAGAAATTTCGCATGCTCACTCTTCCGACGTTGTATCCCCTCATGGACGAGGGGGATTGGCTTTGCTCCCTGTCTGAAAGAGGCCTATACGGACATCCCGATTCATCTGGCCTCTCACCCATACTTGAGATTTCGGGTGGGGGATTTCCATCTGCAGTACCGTGTTCTCCCCTTCGGCCTTGCGCCTTCACCGAGGGTGTTCACGAAGTGTCTGGTGGTGGTGGCCGCGGCCCTGCGGACGCAGGAGCTTCAGGTTTTCCCGTACCTGGACGACTGGCTAATCAAGGCATCGTCTCGTTCAGAGGTTATCTTAGCGATCCAACGAGGCAGGAATGAACGTAGACGCAGCGTATCCAATACCACCCCAATGAACTGGAGAGATTGGGATGGACACATATGGGATTTCGGAAAGTTATCTCAAATCCCAGACGCTGTAGAAAGAGCATCTGGGATTTGAGATAACTTTCCGAAATCCCATATGTGTCCATCCCAATCTCTCCAGTTCATCGGGATGGTATTGGATACGCTGCGTCTCCGTTCATTCCTGCCTCATCCTCATCAGGATTCCATCATCTGCCTTTGTCGGCAGGTCTTCCTCCTTTCGATGGCCTCCACCGTGCATGTGATGCCTTTTGCCAGACTTCACCTTCGCGTTCCGCAGTGGACCCTGGCCTCGCAGTGGTGTCAGGATCGTGATACGGTCACCGCCAGGATCGCGATGACTCCTTCCTTGAAGCGATCTCTCCGCTGGTGGATGAGCTGTTCCAATCTTTCCAGAGGTTTTCTGTTTCACACTCCTCCGGCGCAGAAGATCTTGACGACCGACTCGTCCGCCTACACATGGGGAGCTCACCTTGACGGCCTCCGGATGCAGGGGCCTTGGTCCAGCAGGGAGCGGCGCTGTCTTTTGGAGCTTCGAGCCATTTTCAACGCTCTCGAGACCTTTCTTCACCTGCTTCACGACCAGGTGGCCATGTATTATGTCAACAAGCAGAGGGGTACAGGATCCCTGTCTCTTTGCCAGGAAGCTCTCAAGATTTGGGAATGGGCGATCTGCCACAACATCTTTCTCAGAGCGGTCTACATTCAGGGTCAGCGGAACTGCCTGGCCGATGGGATCATTCGTCTGCTGAAACCTCACGAATGGTCTCAAGTTCGCGGATTCTGCGACAGGTGTTCGATCGGTGGGGGACTCCACAGGTAGATCTGTTTGCTTCTCCCCTGAACCACAAGCTGCCTCAAAACTACTCCAGGATTTATTCCCCACGCCGTCTCGAGTCGGATGCGTTCCTCCAGGACTGGGCGGGCCTGTTTCTCTATGTATTCCCGCCTTTTCCTCTGATTCTGAAGACTCTAGTCATGCTCAAGTCTGTGCATGCCACCATGATTCTCATAGCTGCCCTGGCAGCCCTGGTTCTCCCTGCTTCTTTAACTAAGTGCCAGGGAGCCTCTCCTTCTTCCGGTTTTTCCTTCTCTGCTTTCTCAGTCGGGGTTCTCTTCTGCATCCCAACCAGCGGTCCCTGCATTTGACGGCTTGGTTTCTCAGCACCTGACCGCCTCTCTCAATCTGTTCAGGAGGTTCTCGAGGCGTCTAGGAAGCGGTCCACTCAGCAGTGTTATTCTCAGAAGTGGACCCGTTTTCCTCTTGGTGTTCTTCGCTGAGCCTGGAGCCACAGTGCCTCCTTGCCTTCTGTGCTAGATTATCTGTTGCACTTGTCCCGGTCTGGTCTCAAATCCACTTCTATTCGAGTCCACCTGAGTGCCATCGCGGCTTTTCATCGGCCGCTGGAGGGGAAACCGCTTTCGGTTCATCCGGTAGTTTCCCGGTTTATGAAGGGCCTTTTCAATGTTCATCCTCCCCTCAAACCTCCTCCTGTGGTTTGGGATCTCAATGTTGTCCTTGCCCAGTTGATGAAGCCTCCTTTTGAACCTATCGATTGGGCTCATCTGAAGTATCTTACTTGGAAAGTGGTCTTCCTTATTGTGCTCACGTCTGCCCGCAGGGTCAGTGAGCTACAGCTTTGGTTGCGGACCCGCCTTTCACCGTCTTTCATCATGATAAGGTGGTTCTCGCACCTATCCTAGGTTCTTGCCTAAGGTGGTTTCGGATTTTCATCTCAACCAATCCATTGTTCTTCCTGTGTTTTTTCCTAAGCCCCATTCTCATCCTGGAGAGGTGGCTCTTCACACTCTTGACTGTAAGAGGGTGTTGGCTTTTTATTTGCAACGCACTCAGACTCATCAGACTGCTCCTCAACTCTTCATATCTTTTGATCCGAATCGGTTAGGGCGTCTCATGTCCAATCGCATCTTATCCAACCGCATCTTATCCAACTGGTTAGCTGCTTGTATTTCTTTCTGCTATGCTTAGGCTGGTCTCCCGCTGCAGGGTTGGGTCACGGGGCATAAAGTCAGAGCGATGGCGGCGTCTGTTGCTTTCCTCGGTCCATGTCTATTGTGGAAATCTGCACTACTGTCTGGACACTTTCTCCAGGTGAGACGGCCAGTTTGGCCAGTCTGTGTTGCGTAATCTGTTTTCCTGAATTGCCAACTTCCCTCCTCCCTTTCTGGTAAGCTTTGAGGTCACCCACATGTGGAGAATATGCGCCTGCTTGTCCTGGGCTAAAGCACAGTTACTTAACGTGTGTTATCCAGGGACAGGAGGCAGATATTCTCACAACCCACCCACCTCCCCGGGGTTGGCTTCTTTGCTAGCTATCTGAACTGAGGCCACGAGGAGGAGACGCGCCCCCTAGTTCGAATGGGAAGGCACCTGCGCATGCGCGGTACTTTCACAAGTTTGAAGATCTTCAAGCAAGTTTGCTTGCAAGAGTGTCCAATCGGGGCTCCATAGATGACGTCACCCACATGTGGAGAATATCTGCCTGCTGTCCCTGGATAACACCTGTTACAGTAAGTAACTGTGCTTTTTGGCTTGAGCATGCGAGTAAGCCCTGTTTAGGCAGGTCTAGTGAGGTCCATAAGGAGGTGCAAATGAGTTATTGGCAGTTAGTGGAAAGCTATAAAGATATGCTCTTGTGAGCGCCATATAAGGTGGTCATCATGTAAGACATCTACAGCTAATAGATGGTTTAAAGAGGCAGAAAGAACAGATGTTCCCCCATCTCCAAAAATCCCTTTTCTGAATTTTTTGGCTTTTAATATTGCTCTCCCAGGCCTTTTTGGCGCAAAATCACAACTGTAGCGGCCATCTTGGATTTTTCAATCTCTCTCAATCTGCCTCAATAACATCTCAACTAACTGTAGGGGTAACAGAGCCCACTATGAAGTAGGAGGGAATCAGATTCTGGAGTGGATTCCTTCTGCAAGGCTCACAAGCACTGGGATATAATTCACTTGTCCAGAATGACACACCTATATACTAGAAAATATATTAGCAAGGTAAGAACCAGTCTGTACGGCTAGGGGTGTCATTGCAGGAGTGGATGGCTCAGGGCCACTGGTTACCCTCACTGAGAAAATGGTCAATCAACAGATTGGAACATAGAGACATTTGTCTAGCCCTGCAGGCATTGGGGGACAATCCTGGAAAGCCAGTCAGTCAGGGTCTTCTCAGACAGTGCCACAGTGGTGGCTTATGTCAGCAGACAGGGAGGCACTAAGAGTTGGGAAGTCCTGAATTTCTTTGGTTGTGGGACTTAGCTCATAATGAGTCCAGAATTCGGTAGGGTTTATAGTACCGCGACTGGTTATTGTTTTCGTGTTGTCGCTTTTGAGTTTAGGTTGTGTGCTCTGTTTTTGCCAGCGTAGGCTGACCTTGCCGATATAGTGATCTGACCAGATGTATTTATCCCAGGATCCTATAGTCTCTTGAGCCATTTCCTGTGATCGATCTACACAGGGCAAGAGCGTGGGAAGATCGCTCCTGCCCCGAAAACCCGCTATACCACCTGGTAAGGTTTAAGGGGGGGCTTACAGGGCTTAAAATAGCCCAAAAAATGAAAGTAATTTTTTTTTTGTTTAAAACCGCGAATAAGCGAATCCGTAGATACGGAATTCGCGAATACAGAGAGGGAAGTGTACTGCGCTGTACATTTTGACATTTAATAGACGGTCCCTGCTCAGAAGAGCTTACAATCTATTTTGGACAGCCAGACATGATATATAGAGTTGGGGGTGCAGAACCCAAGGTGAGAAAAGTTAGGAGTTGAATGCACTTTCGAAGAGGTGGGTTTTTAACTGGGCCATGAACACTGCCAGAGATGAAGGCATCTTGTTCCAAGCCTATAGAGCAGCAAGGTAGAAAGGACAGAGTCTGGAGTTGGCAGAGGAAGAGAAGGGCACAAATAGAAGGGACTTACCAGTTGAGCGGAGCTCAGTGGCGGGGGAGGGGGAGATAAGTGAAGAGAGATAGTGAGGGGCAGCTGAGTGAGTGCATTTGTAGATCAGTAAGAGGAGTTTGAATCATATTCGGAAACGGATGGGAAACCAATGAAGTGACTTTAGAAGAGGTGTAACATAAGTACAGCGACTCTCATGGAATATGAATAGTGTAGCTGAATTTTGAATGGATTGGAGGGGATCAAGATGGCTAAGTGGAAGGCCTGAGAGTAGCAAGTTGCAGTGCAAGGTGATGAGGGCATGGTTAAGGGTAGTCTGCTAAGAGAGGAAAGGTCGGATTTTCTGAAAGGCCAAAACATGGACCATGTAGGGTCCCACCGAACCTTTGGTACCTTAACACCGTCAGCCGGCTGCTGTATTGCTCTACATTGTGGACTGATTTAAGATACATACATATAGGTGGTGATAACTTCCAAAAAAATCACCTATTAGAGACTATTTGCACCTGTTAGAGATTATTTGACACCATTGATAACTGTTGTTTTATATACATACTAGTGTTTTAGCCCGTTACATTTGTTACAGTAACGGGTGCTAGAATAGCCCCACCTATACCCTGACCCCACCCTTGCCCAGCCTCTACCATGCCCGGATCCTGCATCCCACTGATCCCAGTCCCATCACCTCACCTTTCACCATTTACTTAGTCCTCTGTACCCTTTTGACCCTCATAGATTCTCCACTGCATTTATCACCAAACAAAGCCTTTCTCTCCATGTGAGTCTGGCCTCCTGGACCCCATTAATTACCTGAGGCAGCAGCAGCAGTCCTGATGTACCAACCCCTCCTCCCTCAGTGCCCCAAAGCAGCAGCGGTCCTACCATTTCCATCTCTCCCTTTCACACCCTCTACCATCTCTCTGTCTTTCCTATCCCCCCGTACTTCCCCAAGGCCATCGCGCTCTCTCTCCTGCCCCCTCCATCCTCCCTGAAGTCTATCTCTCCCTATCCCCTATCATCTCTCCCTGTCCCCCTTGTAGCCCCTCTGTCCTTCTCATTCATATCTCTCTCTCTCTCTCTCTCTCTCTCTCTCCTTTCCTCACTTGAGTCCAACATCTATCCCTTCTCCCACTTCATCTCCCGAATCCAGCACATCCTGCCTCTGCAGAGCTCTCGCAGCTCCTTCTCGTCCTCCTCCAGCCAGGCTTCAGCCATCAACAGCTCATTGGAGACACGGGCGGGGCAGAAAGGTGGCCGCACGCCAGACCCCCGATCCTGCAGGGAATGAGCGGCACATCTGCACTCCCCCCATTTTCTCACTCTACCATTTCCATCTCTCCCTTTCACACCCTCTACCATCTCTTTCTGACCCTGTTTCACCCCTTTTACCATCTTTCCCTTTCCTGTCCCCTCCGTCGAGGGAGCGAGATTTTGCTTCCAGTCCTACCATTTCCATCTCTCCCTTTCACACTCTCTCACCTCTTTTGCCATCTTTCCCTTTCCTGACGCTGTGTCTTCTCTCCACGTCAGCCCTGCTTCCCTGCTGGGCGGTTCTACTCTACCGCGCATGCGGCGGCAAGGAGGAACGGAGTTTCAAGTGTGCATGCATGCTAAGGGTTTAATTATGATTGATTTGTTTTGTCATCATAATAAATCTGTTATTTTATTACTAAACCTGGTAACATCCAGCTCATCTAATCCACCCTTGCTAGCATTTTTATGCAGGTGGTTTGTTTATTGCCCCTCCTTTTTCATGGTGGATTACTGGGTTGTTTTTTTTTGTTGTTGTGTTTAAAGACAGAGATTCCAGACCACAAAGGGGGGAGGAGGGAAAGGAAGGAGGGGAGAGAGTGCCAAACTGTGGGAAGGAGAGTATAAATATCCCAGACCATAGGAGGGGGAAAGGGAGAAGACAGATGTCAGGCCACAGGAGGAGGAGATGTTATATAGGGAAGGAGGGGAAGGGGAGAGAGTGGGAAGACCTGGTACACAGGGATGGGAGGGATGGGGAAGGGAAGAGAAATGGAAAAAATGCTGTTTTATGGATAGATGGGAATAGGGGAGAAGAGAGCAGGATGAGATGGCACATATGGATGGTGGGGAAGGGCAGAGAGAAGGAGGAGAATAGTGCGCATGGATAGATGGGAAGAAAAGACTGAAAAAGTAGATAGATCTGAGGAGGAAGCAGAAAAATAGAAGAAAGTTGAATATTAAAAGTTAATGCCAAAGATGGATGTAGCCTTTTTATCCAGCAGTAGAATTAACTAATTGCAAAATAACTGCTAGTTACATCGACTCAATCACTAGACCGTCTTCAATACAAACTTTGTTTGAAGGACACTTATAGTATTAAGCTTTATACAGCTATCGTAGAGCACTCAGAAGCAGCAAGGTAACGGGAAAAATTTCACCCGATTTCACTCATTCAGCCACAAGCTTCTTCTCATCAGCTCTAAGTTCATACTATCTTTTTTTTTTTTTTTAATAAATTTCAACATAATTATCAAGCATAACTTGTACAGAAAGAAATTAAGCCTAGAACAACCTATCACATTCCAATAAAATTGGATGTTAAACAATTGAATCATAATAGGAAATAAAATTTCATTGGCTTAACTTTACTCGTCCTCAAATTGGATCCAAAATTTACAGAATTAGCGAGAAAATAAGAAATAAACTTAAATAATCACTGCTTGAAACGGAAAGCAAAATGCATATCTTTCTAACGAGCTTAAGATTTTCCTTTATCCAACCGGGATTTTAGACAGGAAAGTAGTTAATTGAAAAGGTTAAAGAAAACATACTTATTCATTTGGTGATGGACAATATACTTGCAGGGATGTCTCAAGTAAAAAGTAGCCCCTAAAGCTAACACTCCTGGCTTAAGTAGAAGAAATTTACACCTACGCTTCTGCGTCTCGCGTGACATATTGGGGAACATCTGTATTTTGTGTCCAAGAAATTATTTCTGCTTATTTTTAAAGAATGGGTTCAAAATCCATGCCTTATCTGGTTGGAGAGCTACAGATAATAATGTTCCTGGGGTCGCAATTTCTTTGTCCGATGTCTCAAGTAACACTGAGACATCCAGTACCTCTTGACCAATAGACCTCTGTTGTTGACTTTGACCACCAGAAGGCAAGTAATACACTTGAAAAAGTGGAGGTAAAAGTTCATCTGAATTTCCTGAAACTATCTCTTGATCATTTCCCTTGGATTCACCAAAGTGACGTTAGGGAAATTACAGTATTTTCACGTAGATAACGCGCACCCGTGTAAAACGCGCACATGGGTATAGTGCGCGGGAAACCGAAATATATGTAAAAAAATTTTGTATACCGCGCACAGCCGTATACCGCGCATGCTGCCCGACTCTCCCGTCACCGCCCGACTCTCCTTTCGCCCGCCCCGACTCTCCTCTGGAGACCCCGACTCTCCTTTCGCCTGCCCCGACTCTCCTCTCCCCCTTGAAGTCCTGTCCCCACCCTGAAAGCCTGATGCCCCCCCCCCCCCGATGTCCGATTCACCTCCCCGCAGGACCGCTTGCACCCCCACCCCGAAGGACCGCTCGCACGCACTCCCACCCGCACCCCCACCCTGAAGGACCGCTCGCACCCCCCACAGCCTCCCGCCCCCCCCCCCCCCCATCATGTAGAAGCTCCTACCGGTGTCCTGCTGCCTCCTCTTGGCGGTCCTGGCCCTTCTGTGAGCCCTGCGCCTGCGCTGCTTCCTCTTCCGGCGGTCCCGCCCTTTCTCTGACGTCAAGCCCTCTTGCCCCAGCCAACCGCGGCACCCCTGACACGATCGGGGCAAGAGGGAGCCCAAGCCCTCTTGCCCCGCCGACTCTCCAACTCCCCGACAATATCGGGCCAGGAGGGAGCCCAAGCCCTCCTGGCTCTGGCGACCCCCCCCCCCCCCTGCTAGTTGTTCAGGCCAGGAGGGAGCCCAAGTCCTCCTGGCCCTGGCGACCCCCCCCCCCCCCCCGCTAGTTGTTCGGGCCAGGAGGGAGCCCAAACCCTCCTGGCCACGGTGACCCCCTACCCCCACCCCGCACTACATTACGGGCAGGAGGGATCCCAGGCCCTCCTGCCCTCGACGCAAACCCCCCTCCCCCCAACGACCGCCCCCCCCCAAAGAACCTCCGACCACCCCCCAGATGACCTGCGACCCCCCTTGCTGACCCCCACCCCCCTTTCCCGTACCTTTGTGTAGTTGGCTGGACAGACGGGAGCCAAACCCGCCTGTCCGGCAGGCAGCCAACAACGGAATGAGGCCGGATTGGCCCATCCGTCCCAAAGCTTCGCCTACTCGTGGGGCCTAAGGTGCCTGGGCCAATCAGAATAGGCCCGGGAGCCTTAGGTCCCTCCTGGGGGAGGGGCCTTGGGCACATGGTCGGGTTGGGCTCCCTTTTGCCCCGATCGAGTCGGGGGGGCAAGAGGGCTTGAGCTCCCTCTTGCCCCGATCGTGTCGGGGGTGCCGCGGTTGGCTGGGGCAAGAGGGCTTGAGCTCCCTCTTGCCCCGATTGTGTCGGGGAGTCGGCGGGGCAAGAGGGCTTGATGTCAGAGAAAGGGCGGGACCGCCGGAAGAAGCAGCGCAGGCGCAAGGCTCACAGAAGGGCCAGGACCGCCAAGAGGAAGCAACAGGACACCAGTAGGAGCTTCTACATGATGGGGGGGGGGGTCGGGAGGCTGTGGAGGTGCGAGCGGTCCTTCAGGGTGGGGGTGCGGGTGGGAGTGCGTGCGAGCGGTCCTTCGGGGTGGGGGTGCAGGTGCGTGTGCGCGGTCCTTCGGGGTGGGGTGCGAGCAGTCCTGCGTGGGGGTGAATCGGACGTCGGGGGGGGGGGAACTATGTAAAAAAATTTTGTACAACGTACTCACGCGTATAATGTGCAAGGTTATGCACGGTTTGTAAAAACCGTGTATAACGCGTGCATTATATGCGTGAAAATACGGTAATCAGTCTTAAGTTATTACTCCGTGCTGTATTCTCCAACATTTCAACTTTCCTCCTAAGGTTAACGTTATCTTTAATTATTGTCTCTTGAATCTGTTTGGAGGAAAATAAATCTTGTTCAACTTTCTGAATGGTGGATTTAGAGTCACTTAGTTCCGTTTTAACTTCTTTCAATTCTTTTGTATGTTTAATCAGTTTCCCTTCTATATACTGAACATGTGGGTTTATGGCTTTACCAAAATTAGCCACCAAATCCCAAAGTGCCTCTAGAGCAGCGGTCTCAAACACGCGGGCCGCGGGCCAGGTGCTATTTTGCGGTCCGCGGTCTGGACGCGATGATCAACTGTAAAGCGGCGGCAGCTCCTCGCGCATTTCTCTTCCCCCTTCCCTTGTGGAGCAGCAGCGTGTCTGGCCGGCTCAAGTCGATCGATCCATACAAAGCCGCGGGTGGCGGCTCCTTGCGCTATCCACTCCTGCATCGGAAGCCTCTCCGACGTCACAACATCAGAGAGGCTTCTGACGCAGGCGCGGATCTCGCAAGGAGCCACCACCCGCGGCTTTGAACGGAGCGATCGATTGGGAGCCAGCCAGACACGCTGCTGCTACACAAGGAAGGGAACCGAAGGGGAGGGGAAAGAGAAATGCTCTGTTGCATATGGAAAGGAGGACCCTAGGGAAATGCTGCTGCTGCTGCACAGGGAAAGGGAGGGAAGGGGGAAGAGAAATGCCTCTACTGCACAGGAAAGAGGGGGAGGGAAATGCTGCTTCTGCTGCTGCTGCACCCAATTGGGGAAAAAGAGGGAAGGAAGGAGAAGGAAGACAAGGGAGAGGAGAGGAACAAGAGATGCCAAGTTCATGAGAGGGAGAGAAGGAAAGGAGATATCAGACCATAGAGGGGGAGGGAGAGATGCCAGGGCAAGGGGGGAGGGAAGGAGACAGATGCAAGACCAGGGAAAAGGAAAGAAGGAGGGAGGGAGAAAAGGAAGGAAAGAGATGTCAGACCATGGAAATAGGGATGGAAGAAGAGAGAGATAGAAGGAAAGGTAAGACATGGAAACATAGATTTTGAAAAGAAAGCAGAAAAATTGAATATTAAGTTAATGCCAAAGATGGATGCAAATAATTTTCCTTATGAGATGGCGGGGATGTTACTAGTGAAAACTAGAAGAAGTCAGAAATTGCTTTGATAAATAATATATGAACTGACTTCGCATTCAACACAAACCTGTCTATGAAGTGTAATCAATATGTTTTAAGTTGCTCAGAAATGTGAAACTCAACAAGGGGGGAACGCACCCCCCTAGAATGGGAACAGAGTTTACTTCCCAGTCATTGCAACTGTTTCTGTAGAAATCACACTTCAAGCCAGGATGTTAGTTAATAAAAAATTGTTACAATCCTTGAAATGATATAAAGTATAGGATTTTCTCCTTTCTTCTTATCCTTGTTTTATGCTTGTCAGAACATCACTTAAGCATGATTAATAGAATCATAACTTAGCTCAAATGAGGGGTTTGGGGTCCCGACGCGGCCCCGTTTTGTGTCCTTCGTCAGGAGACCCACTCACGATTGCTGGAAAACTGGCTGTAGTCTTTTAAACTTCAGTTATGTTAAAGTTAGTGATACGACAACATTTCTGCAATACAAAAATCATTTACAACATCAGGTGTGAGTAAAAATCCATAACCACACCTCGATGAAAAGTATTACTTTTTAAGGCTAAACTAGAGGAGGGAATGCACAAAATACATACCAAAACTGAAAAGCTCTCACACCACAAAGTGTATTCAAACTGCCAGAAAGGACACAGCAGTACACTCCTGATTTAAATAGAGAGAAGGGGGAGGGATTTGATAAGAACATAAGAACATAAGCAGTGCCTCCGCTGGGTCAGACCATAGGTCCATCCTGCCCAGCAGTCCGCTCCCGCGGCGGCCCAAACAGGTCACGACCTGTCTAACTCACCAGAAGGGGCCCCCATGCCTCCTTGGTTTCCTAATTGAGTCCTATCTTCCTATCAAAGTCCTAGCCCTCCGGTCTTGCACCTGCACGACCTGGTTGGGTTTCTACATTTATTTTCTGGTTAGCTTTCTCAGTATCCCATGATCCCTTTATCCCTCAGGAATCCATCCAGTCTCTGTTTGAATCCCTGTACCGTACTCTGCCTGATCACTTCCTCCGGTAGCGCATTCCAAGTGTCCACGACCCTCTGGGTGAAAAAAAACTTCCTTGCATTCGTTTTGAACCTATCTCCCTTCAGTTTCTCCGAATGCCCCCTCGTACCTGTTGTCCCCTTCAGCCTGAAGAATCTGTCCCTATCCACCCTCTCTATGCCCCTCATGATCTTGAAGGTCTCTATCATATCACCCCTGAGCCTCCTTTTTTTCAGAGAGAAGAGCCCCAGCCTATCCAACCTCTCAGCATATGGGTAGTGTTCCAGCCCTCTTACTAGTTTCGTTGCTCTCCTTTGGACTCTCTCAAGTACCTCCATGTCTTTCTTGAGGTACGGCGACCAATATTGAACGCAGTATTCCAGATGCGGACGCACCATCGCTCGATACAGTGGCATGATGACTTCCCGCGTCCTGGTAATTATGCCCCTCTTTATGATGCCCAGCATTCTGTTGGCTTTTTTTGAGGCCGCTGCGCACTGTGCAGATGGCTTCAGTGATGCATCCACCAGCACACCAAAGTCTCTCTCAAGATTGCTTTCTCCCAACAATGCCCCCCCCAATTTGTAGTTGAACAACGGGTTCTTTTTCCCTATATGCATAACCTTGCATTTTTCCACATTAAAGCGCATTTGCCATTTGTTTGCCCAGTCTTCCAGCTTGTCTAGGTCCCTTTGCAGGTCCTCACACTCCTCCCTGGAGCTAACTCTACTGCACAGTTTGGTATCGTCTGCAAATTTTATAACCTCGCACTTTGCCTCCTTTTCCAGGTCATTGATAAATATGTTGAAGAGTAACGGCCCCAGCACCGATCCCTGCGGCACACCGCTCGTGACTCCCCGCCAGTCAGAGTATTGTCCCTTTACTCCGACCCTCTGCAGTCTACCCGACAACCAGTGCTCGATCCATCTGTGCACATCCCCTCCCACCCCGTGGTTCCACAGTTTCCTAAGCAGCCTTTCATGTGGTACCTTGTCAAAAGCCTTTCGAAAATCGAGGTAAATGATGTCGATTGGTTCCCCATTGTCCACCCGACTGCTTATTCCCTCAAAGAAGTACAGAAGGTTCGTTAGGCACGACCTTCCCTTACAGAATCCGTGCTGGCTTGTTCTCAGTAGGCCATTTCTCTCAATGTGCTCGCAAATGCCGTCCTTTATCATAGCTTCCACCATCTTCCCTATAATTGAAGTCAGGCTCACCGGCCTGTAGTTCCCGGGGTCACCTCTCGATCCCTTCTTGAAGATAGGTGTGACATTCGCCAATTTCCAGTCCTCTGGTACCTCTCCAGCTTTCAAGGATAGGTTACAAACATGCTGGATTGTGCCTGCTATTTCTTGTCTTAGTTCCTTCAGAACCCTTGGGTGGATCCCGTCCGGACCCGGTGATTTGCCGCATTTTAACCTGTCTATCTGTTTGAGGACATCCTCCTTACTTACCTCTATGTGTTCCAATTTTTCAGCCTGTTCCCCACTCATGAGCTCCTCTGAGTCCGGTATATTAGATGTGTCTTCTCTCGTGAAAACCGACGAGAAGAACGTGTTCAACCTCTCAGCTACCTCTTTATCCTCCTTAATCACTCCCTTCCTATCCCCATCGTCCAACGGCCCCACCTCCTCTCTCGCTGGTCGTTTCCCCTTTACGTAACTGAAGAATGCCTTGAAGTTTTTTGCTTCCCTGGCCAGCCCCTCTTTGTATTTCCCTTTTGCTTTTCTAACCTCTCGGTGGCATTCTTTTTGGCATTTCCTGTGCGCCTGGTGATTTTCCTCCGTTGGATCCTTTTTCCATCTCCGGAAAGATACTTTTTTGTCATTTATTGCCTTCTTTACTTCTGCTGAGATCTAAATCGGGTCCTTTGACCGCTTGTTCTTGCAGCCTTTCCTGAAACTGGGGACGTATGTTTTTTGTGCTTCCTGCAGGGTGTCCCTGAATAGGGTCCAGGCGCTTTCCACAGTCTCCATCCTAAAGATGTTTGAGCTTCCTCCCCACCATTTCCCTCATAGCAACATAGTTCCCTTTCTTGAAGTTGAGCGCAGTTGTTGCGGTTCTCCTTACTATGGGTGTCCCCCTTTCTAATGTGAATCTGATCGCATTGTGGTCGCTGTTGCCTAGTGGTCCTCCCACTTCTACCCCTCTTGCAGGCCCCCCTAATCCGTTCAGGATGAGGTCAAGGGTAGCACTCCCTCGCGTCGGTTCCCTGACCAGTTGCTCTATGAAGCAGTCCCTCACAGTTTCTACAAATCCTGTTTCCCTAGTGCAGTTGGAGTGACCCGTACTCCAGTCTATCCCTGGGTAGTTGAAGTCCCCCATCACTGTTACACTTCCAGCCCTGCACTCCTGTCTCAGTTCAGCTTCCAGGTCGTGTCCGAGTCCTTCCGGCATGCCAGGTGGGTGATAGTACAGCCCCAGTTTTATGCCTGCACCCTTGTTTCCCGGCAATTTGACCCATAGCGATTCCAGCCCCTCTGCCTTCGTTGCCATATCCATCCCGACCGAGTAGATAAGAGTCCTTTATATATAGTGCTATGCCTCCCCCCTTCTTGTGGGTCCTGTCTCTCCTGTAGAGCTTGTACCCCGGCAGCGCCACATCCCACTGATTCTCTTCTGTCCACCATGTTTCTGTAATTCCAATTATATCCAGGTCTTCCCCCTTGGCCACGACCTCTAGTTCATCCATCTTGGCAATGAGGCTTCTTGCATTTGCGTATAAGCACCGCAGGTCCCATCGTTTTTCCTCCACCTCTGCATTCACCTCTGCATTCACCTCTGCAATCACCTCTGCATTCACCTGGGCCGCCTCTCCTGCTCCCTGTACTTCTGTTTTGCCCTTTGCCTTTGCCCTCGTAGCTTTCAGCTTCCCCACATTTCCGCCACCCCACTTCCCCGCTTTTCCTCTGGGTTTTCTTGCCCCCTCCTGGGTCCCGGCCTCTGTTCGATCCCCCTCGCCTTGTGTAGCCCCTATAATGCCCTCAGCTTTCGCCCTCTTGCCACCCAGTCCCCCTGTGTCTCCATGCCCCTTAGTCTCCACCCAGCAAGCTCCCTTTACCTGTTGTTTCCCTCGCTGTCTGATCCTGAGATCCACTGGTCTCTCTACTTCCTCCGTGCAGTCAGCCCGTTCAGCATCTGTTCTGGATACTGTTGTCCGAAGCGTCAACATCAGATCAGCTGTCGGCTTTCCCCCTCTCCTTAGTTTAAAGCCCTCTCGATCTCCTTCCTCACATTGGCAGCCAGTAGTCTAGTTCCCTCTGTGCTCAGGTGCAGGCCGTCCCGCCGGTAGAGCTTACTCTTTCCCCAGAAGGACGTCCAGTTCCTTACAAAGTGGAAGCCCTCCTCCTGGCACCATCTCCTCAACCATGCATTCACAGCCTGGAGGTCTGCCTGCCTTTTTGCATCTGCTCTCGGCACAGGCAGGATCTCTGAGAATGCTATCCTCTGGGTACACCGCTTCAGTTTTCGTCCCAGGACCCTGAACTGGTCAGTCAGCGTGGCCATGCTGAAGTTCCTCCGGCTCACATCATTTGTTCCGACGTGGATTATCACCGCAGTCTCCTCTGTCTCTGCTCCGTCCAGGATCCTCTCGATCCTATCAGTGACGTCTCGTGTCTTGGCCCCTGGGAGACAAGTCACTAGCCGATCCTCCCTTCCTCCAGCTACGTGACTATCTACCTCTCTCAAGATCGAGTCTCCCACCACAATAGCAGACTTCCCTTTCCTCAGCAATCTCCTCTGTCTCAGGTCCGTGTCCTTGGTGTAGTGAGGTGTCTCACCCTCGGGGTCTCGGTGAGTCACGGTCTCCTCCTCTTGTGTGGTTCCTCCGCTAGGTCCTTCCCCGGTGTCGCCTTGTGGATCCTGGGTCTCGTCTGCCGACATCCGTCTGTGCAGCTGCTGGTCCTGTCCTTCCGCCTTCCTATAGGCCTCCTCGATGAATCTCTCAAGGTCCCTCACCTGGTCCACAATGAGGCCTGCTCCATCTGTGTCCTTGGTTGACCAGCTCGTCTCCTCTATGTTGCGCAGTCCCTCCAGTCCCTCCAGTTCCTGGACCTTGACCCTCAATCTGCTGACCTCCATCCTCAGGCTTTCCAGTTCCTGACACCGACCGCATATGTATGCCCGCCTCCCGGAGGGGAGGTAGTCATACAAATGACACTCAACGCAGTAAACTGGGTAGCTCTGCTGGGTTCCTGTAGCCTCCATTTCTTTCTCCTTGCTCCTACGGTCCCTCGGTGGTTGAGAGTGGCTTTTGGCGTGCAGCTAGTTGAAAGTGTAGAGAGAGAGAGAGAAGAGTGAGAAGCTGCAAGGGTAGAGAGAGAGAGAGAGAGAGAGAAGAATGATAAGCCGAAAGGGTAGAGAAGGAAGAAAGTGGTGAGAAGAAATATTTTTTTATTTATTTTTTTTATATTTGGGTTGAAGTTAGGTTTGCTGCTGGGCTGCCTGTGCTCCTTCTCAAGGCTCCTTTGCGATAATCAAAACTGAAAAAAAACTGTGAGGCAAAAAAACTGTAAAATGCTGTAAAAAATGAATGAAAATGAATTAAAAATAAAAATAAAACAAAAATAATACAATAATCTGCAATGTTACCACCTGGTTAAGGAACAAAATAATGTTAAGAGTCATAGAAATGCAACCCACTCCATCTCGCTGTTCAGTCCATGTGGGTGCAAGGTATTGAGGATAAAAATCCACTTCTGTTCTTGTTTCCAAAGCATCCTTGCAACATCTCCTCCTCTAGTAGGAACTATGACATTGAGAATAGAAAAGATGAGATCCATGGGTGCATGTTGATGATCCAACCAATGCTGTACTAGGGGGGCCTCTTTCACTCCTGTGCGAATCCTGCTGATGTGTTCTCCGATCCGGGTCTTGATACTTCGGGTAGTGCACCCTACATAAAACAACTGACATGGGCATTGGATGATGTACACTACTTGTCGAGAGGCACAATTACTAGCGGGGCACTTGATATGACTAAGATGACTTAAACAGGTAGACATTTGTTGTAAAGTGACATAGCAGGAGGGAGAGAGGATCGACTGGTGACCTGCCTTCCAGGAGCAAGAACCAAGGACATCGTGGACAAAATTGGGAAGATCCTGGAAGTAGCGGAGACGGAAGAGACCGCAGTGATGATCCACATCGGGACAAATGATGTCAGCAGGAGAGACTACAGAAGGAGCACACTGATAGAACAGTTCAAGATCCTGGGAATGAAGCTGAAGATGAGGACCCAGAAGATAGCGTTCTCAGAGATCCTACCGGTACCAAGGGCAGATGTGAAAAGGCAGGAGGAACTACAATCAATAAATGCGTGGATGAGGAAATGATGTGAGGAAGAAGGATTCCACTTCGTGAGGAACTGGACAACGTTCTGGGGCAAGAGCAAGCTCTACAGGAGAGATGGACTGCACCTGAGCGCGGCGGGAACAAGACTTCTATCAAACAATGTCAAGAGAGGAATAGAACATGCTTTAAACTAAGAGGAAGGGGAAAGCCGACAGTCGACCTAGCGTCGATGATTCGGAAGAAGGTATCACGTGATGATACTAAGGGGATGCAAGGCTCGGAAGAAACAACGGACAAATTACAGGAGTCGACTAACCCAGAAGAAGAGGTTAGAAGGAGTGTACCAAAAGAGAAGACACTAAAGACCGAAACACATGGAAAGGAAATGAAGACACTTAAATGCCAGGATCTAAACTGCATATATACTAATGCAAGGAGCCTAGGAAACAAAATGGGGGAATTAGAAGCCATGGCCAATGCAGAAGACTTAGACATCATTGGAATCTCTGAAACATGGTGGAATGAGGAAAGCAAATGGGATACAGCACTGCCGGGATTTAAGCTCTATCGCCAGGACAGGTCAGGACAGAAAGGAGGTGGAATAGCCCTATACATAAAAGAAACCATACAATCAACAAGAATAGACACAGCGGAGACAACCAACAAGCTGGAATCGCTATGGGTTAAAATACCAGGTAGAAAGGGACATGAAATAAAAATGGGCCTATACTATCGTCCACGCGGGCAAACCGGAGATATCGATAAGGAAATGGAAGCCGAGATGAAACAAGAATGCAAAAACGGTTGCACAGTTATTATGGGAGACTTCAACTACCCCGGGATAGACTGGAGTCTTGGAAACTCAAAATGCGCTAGGGAAACAGAATTCCTGGAGGCTACACAAGATTGCTTCATGGAGCAGCTTGTTAGAGAACCGACGAGAGGAAATGCCACTTTGGATCTAATCCTAAATGGGTTAATGGGACCTGCAAAGGAAGTGGAAATAGTGGGACCGTTGGGAAACAGTGACCATAACATGATCAAGTTCAAGGTTGAAGCAGGAATACCAAAAGGAAAGAGAACCATGGCGACAACTTTCAACTTCAGAAAAGGAAACTATGAAGCAATGAGGAAAATGGTAAGGAAGAAACTTAGGAACACTTCCAAGAAATGGAGATGGTAGAACATGCCTGGTCTTTTTTCAAGGACACGGTGAGCGAGGCGCAAAATCTGTACATCCCCAGATTCAGAAAGGGGAGCAAAAAGAGTCGAATAAAGGACCCGATATGGATGACTAAAATAGTGAAGGAAGCGATAAGTAATAAGAAAAATTCATTCAGGAGATGGAAAAAGGACAAAACTGAAGGAAACTGGATAGAGCACAGGAAGTATCAAAAAGAATGTCACCGTGTGGTTCGAAAAGCCAAAAGAGAGTATGAAGAGAGGTTAGCCAGGGAGACTCGAAATTTCAAACCGTTCTTCAGATATGTTAAAGGGAAACAGCCAGCTAGGGAGGAGGTGGGACCGCTGAATGATGGAGTCAGGAAGGGAGTAGTGAAGGAGGAGAAAGAAGTCGCGGAAAGACTGAACATGTTCTTTTCGTCTGTATTTACGAACGAAGACACAACCAACATACCGGAACCTGAGCAATTCTTCAATGGAAATCAAGCAGAAAAATTAACATTCATGGAAGTGAGCCTTGAAGATGTGCGCAGGCAGATAGATAAACTAAAAATTGACAAATCTCCAGGTCCGGACGGAATCCATCCAAGGGTTCTGAAGGAACTAAAGGAGGAGATAGCGGAATTACTGCAGCAAATATGCAATCTATCCCTGAAAACAGGCGTGATCCCAGAGGATTTGAAGATGGCCAACATCACGCCCATCTTTAAAAAGGGATCAAGAGGTGACCCGGGAAACTACAGACTGGTGAGTCTGACCTCGGTTCCCGGAAAAATGGCGGAAGCACTGATAAAAGAAAACATCGATGATCACTTGGAAAGAAACAAACTTCTGATAACCAGCCAACATGGTTTCTGCAGGGGGAGATCGTGCCTAACCAACTTACTACACTTCTTCGAAGGAATTAACAAACAGATGGACAGAGGTGACCCCATAGACATCATATACCTTGATTTCCAAAAAGCCTTTGACAAGGTGCCTCATGAACGATTACTCCGGAAACTGAAGAACCATGGGGTGGACGGAGACGTACATAGATGGATCAGAAACTGGTTGGCAGGTAGGAAACAAAGGGTAGGGTTGAAGGGCCACTACTCTGACTGGAGGAGGGTCACGAGTGGTGTTCCGCAGGGCTCGGTACTCGGGCCGCTGTTATTTAATATATTCATAAATGATCTAGAAACAGGGACGAAGTGTGAGATAATAAAATTTGCAGATGACACCAAACTATTTAGGGGAGCTCGGACTAAAGAGGACTGTGAGGAATTGCAAAGGGACTTGAACAAACTAGGGGAATGGGCAACAAAATGGCAAATGAAGTTCAACGTTGAGAAATGTAAAGTATTGCACGTGGGAAGCAGAAACCCAAGGTACAACTATACGATGGGAGGGATGTTATTGAATGAGAGTACCCAAGAGAGGGACTTGGGGGTAATGGTGGACAGGTCAATGAAGCCGACGGCACAGTGCGGGGCGGCCGCTAAGAGAGCGAATAGAATGCTAGGTATAATCAAGAAGGGTATTACAACCAGGACGAAAGAAGTTATCCTGCCGCTGTATCGGGCGATGGTGCGCCCACACCTGGAATACTGCGTCCAGTTTTGGTCGCCATACCTTAAGAAGGATATGGCGTTACTCGAGAGAGTTCAGAGAAGAGCGACACGTCTGATAAAAGGGATGGAAAACCTTTCATACGCTGAGAGATTGGAGAAACTGGGTCTCTTTTCCCTGGAGAAGAGGAGACTTAGAGGGGATATGATAGAGACTTATAAGATCATGAGGGGCATAGAGAGAGTAGAGAGGGACAGATTCTTCGAACTTTCAAAAAATAAAAGAACAAGAGGGCATTCGGAAAAGTTGAAAGGGGACAGATTCAATACAAATGCCAGGAAGTTCTTCTTTACCCAACGTGTGGTGGACACTTGGAATGCACTTCCAGAGGATGTTATAGGGCAGAATACAGTACTGGGATTTAAGAGAGGATTGGACATTTTCCTGCTGGAAAAGGGAATAGAAGGGTATAAATAGAGGATTACTGCTCAGGTCCTGGACCTGTTGGGCCGCCGCATGAGCGGACTGCTGGGCAAGATGGACCTCAGGTCTGGCCCAGCAGAGGCATTGCTTATGTTCTTATGTTATGTTCTTATGTTTGCATATTTTGCAACGACCACACTGAGAATGTTGACCTGATGTTTGTGTCCGTGGTTGTTTAATGAACTGGGAATGGACCAAATGCTGCTTCAGGTTGCGCTGTTTGGAGAACGCGAATCTGGGCACCTGTTGGAATGCCTCATGGAATTGCATAATTCCCCAGTGTTGTTTAATGATATGTTTAATATCAAACGCCCGAACTGAATAAGGGAGGACACATACTAGAGAGTTCTCATCTGATTTTGATGGTGAAGACAGTAATAAAGTTCTATTTGCATATAAAGCTCGCTTATATGCTTTCTGTATCACTGAGTGAGGATACTCCCTTTGTTGAAATCTGAATTTCATTTCACCAGCTTTTATAATATATTCCTGGACCGTGGTGCAGAGTCTTCAGAGATGTAAAAATTGTCCCACTGGAATGTTATTTCTTAAATGTCTGGGGTGGAAACTACTGTATTCTAGTAAATTGTTCCTATCAGTAGACTTACGAAAAATGGTGGTAGAAAAATGTCCATGATGTAAACAAATTTGAATATCTAAAAAAAGATACCTGTTGTGAATCTGTATGCATAACAAATTGTAAATTACTATCACATGAGTTCAGCCAGGCTAGAAATATCTGTAAATCTGCAGAGGGACCTGTCCATACAGCGAAGATGTCATCAATATACCGTTTCCAAATTAAAAAGTCCTTCCAAAAGATGGATGCAAGGCAGAAAGTGAAGACGGAGAGAAAAACAGTCAAAGGACAAGAAGGCCCTGGAAACATAGTTAAAAGCACAGAAAAATAGTCACCAGACAACAAAGGTAGGGAAAATGATTTTATTTTCAATATAGTGATTGAAATGTGTCAGTTTTGAGAAAGAAAAGATATTAAACTTTAAATGTGAGGGCTGCAGAAAAAATAGAGTACTTGGAGGGCCGCAGAAAAAATAGTTAATTTCTTATTAAAGAAATGACTATTTTGCATAAGGTAAAACTCTTTATAGTTTATATATAAGAACATAAGAAGTTGCCTCCGCTGAGGCAGACCAGAGGTCCATCTCGCCCAGCGGTCCGCTCCCGCTGCGGCCCATTGCCTGAGCAGTGGTCCCAGACTATCCCTATAACCTACCTCTACTCCTATCTGTACCCCTCAATTCCTTTATCCTCTAGGAACCTATCCAAACCTTCTTTGAAGCCTTGTAACGTGCTCCGGCCTATCACAGCCTCCGGAAGCATGTTCCATGTATCCACCACCCTCTGGGTGAAAAAGAACTTTCTGGCATTTGTTCTAAACCTGTCCCCTTTTAATTTCTCCAAGTGCCCCCTTGTACTTGTGGTTCCCCATAATCTGAAAAATCTGTCCCTGTCAACCTTTTCTATACCCTTCAGGATCTTGAAGGTTTCTATCATGTCTCCTCTAAGTCTCCGCGTTTCCAGGGAGAACAGCCCCAGCTTTTTCAGTCTGTCAGTATATGAGAGGTTTTCCATACCCCTTATCAGTTTCGTTGCTCTTCTCTGGACTCCCTCAAGTACCGCCATGTCCTTCTTGAGGTACGGCGACCAGTACTGGACACAGTATTCCAGATGCGGGCGCACCATTGCACGATACAGTGGCAGGATGACCTCCTTCGTCCTGGTCGTGATACCCTTTTTAATGATACCCAACATTCTGTTGGCTTTTCTTGAGGCTGTGGCGCACTGTGCCGACACCTTCAAAGTTGTGTCTGCCATCACTCCCAGGTCTCTTTCAAGGTTACTTACCCCTAGCAGTGATCCCCCCATTTTGTAGCTGAACATAGGGTTCTTTTTCCCTACATGCATGACCTTGCATTTCCCTATGTTAAAGCTCATTTGTCACTTTTTGGCCCATTCTTCTAGTGTCGTTAGGTCCCTTTGCAGATCTTCGCAGTTTTCCATGGTTTTTACCCTGCGGTAGAGTTTTGTGTCATCCGCAAATTTAATGACTTCGCAATTTGTTCCCGCCTCCAGGTCATTAATAAATATATTGAACAGAAGCGGTCCCAGCACCGACCCCTGCGGAACTCCGCTCGTGACCCATTGCCAGTCTGAGTAATGGCCCTTTACTCCAACCCTCTGTTTCCTGCCTGCCAGCCAGTTTTTGATCCATCGGTGGACCTCCCCTTGCACCCCGTGTTTCCACAGCTTTTTAAGCAGTCTTTCGTGCTACTAGCGTGCTCGACTTTAAGAATAAATGGGACATCCACGTGGGATCTCTACGTGGGTCGAGCAGCACTCTGACTTAATGGGGTGGGACAGTAGAGTGGGCAGACTTGATGGGCTATACCCTTTTCTGCCGTCATCTTTCTATGTTTCTACCTTGTCGAAGGCTTTTTGAAAGTCAAGGTAAATGATGTCAATGGATTCCCCTTTATCCACCTGGCTGTTTACCTCCTCAAAGAAGTACAATAAGTTTGTGAGGCATGACCTACCCTTGCAGAAGCCGTGCTGACTCGACTTTAGCTGTCCATTGTTTTCTATGTGTTCACAGATGCTGTCCTTAATCAGTGCTTCCATCATCTTTCCAGGGACCGAGGTCAAGCTCACCGGCCTGTAGTTTCTCGGGTCCCCCCTTGAACCCTTCTTGAAGATGGGCGTGACATTTGCAATTTTCCAGTCCTCCGGGATCTCTCCAGTTTTTAAGGATAGGTTACATATTTGGCGAAGTGGCTCTGCTATTTCGTTCCTTAGTTCCTTGAGTACCCTTGGGAGAATGCCGTCCGGACCTGGCGATTTGTCGCTCTTTAGTCTGTCTATCTGCCTGAGGACATCCTCTTGACTTACCACTAGTTGGACCAGCTTTTCATCCCGATCCCCATTTACGATGTCCTCCGGTTCCAGAATATTGGATGTGTCCTCCCTCGTGAAGACTGACGTGAAGAACTTATTTAACCTGTCAGCTATCTCTTTTTCCTCCTTTACCACTCCCTTTTTGTCTCCATCATCCAATGGTCCCACTTCCTCCCTTGCCGGTTGCTTCCCCTTCACATATCTGAAGAACGATTTGAAGTTTGTTGCTTCCCTCGCCAGTCTCTCCTCATATTCTCTTTTAGCTTTCCTAACCACACGGTGACACTCCCTTTGGTGTTCTTAGTGCTCCTTTTGGTTGTCCTTTGTTTGGTCCTTTTTCCATTTTTTGAACGATGCTTTCTTGTCACTTATCGCCTTTTTCACTGCAGTTGTTATCCACGCTGGGTTTTTTGTTCGATTTTTTTTTTTTTGCACCCCTTCCTGAATCTGGGGATGTACAGGTTCTGTGCCTCTTGCACCGTGCCCATGAGTAGGGACCAGGCTTTTTCTACAGACTCCATCTTCCTTGCGTTGCCATTGAGTTTCTTTCCCACCATTTTCCTCATGCCATCATAATTCCCTTTTTTGAAGTTGAGTGCTGTCACTGTGGTTCTTTTCACCTTTGATGATCCAATTTCCAGCTTTCACTGGATCATGTTGTGATCGCTGTTTCCTAGGGGTCCTAGCACCGCCACCTCCTTTGCAGGTCCCCCTAGCCCGTTGAGGATTAGGTCAAGAGTGGCGTCTCCCCGTGTTGGTTCCGTGACCAGCTGCTCCATGAAACAGTCCCTCGTGGTTTCCAGGAATTTGGTCTCCCTCATGCAGTTTGAGTGTCCAATACTCCAGTCTATCCCAGGGTAGTTGAAATCCCCCATCACCATCACACTTCCACTTTTGCATACCTGCCTCAGCTCAGCCTCCAGGTCCTGGTCGAGTGCTTCCGGTTGTCCAGGTGGGCGATAGTACAGACCCAATTTTATGTCTGCTCCAGTTCCTCCAGGTAGCTTAACCCATAGTGATTCCAAGTCGTCCTCCCTTACTGTTGTTTCCATCCTGGTTGAAGGTATGGAGTCCTTTATATAAAGCGCTATTCCTCCACCCTTCTTGTGTGTCCTGTCTCTTCTGTAGAGTTTGTACCCTGGTATGGCCACATCCCATTTGTTGTCATCAGTCCACCACGTTTCTGTGACTCCAATTATGTCCAGGTCCTTTGTACTGGCTATGACTTCTAGTTCTCCCATTTTGGCTCTTAGGCTCCTAGCATTAGTGTATAGGCAATTTAGGTCCTGGTTGTTTGCCTTTTTCGCTGGTTCTCCTCGTGGTTTGGCTCTCCTGCCAACCTCCTCATGGGTTGCCAGCCTCTGAGCATTGTTGTGTTCATCCCCATCCTGTTAAAGGAAAGTTTTATAAACTATAAAGAGTTTTACCTCATGCAAAATTGTCATTTCTTTAATAAGACATTAACTATTTTTTCTGTGGCCCTCCAAGTACCTACAAATCCAAAATGTGGCCCCGCAAAGGGTTTGAGTTTGAGACCACTGCTCTAGAGTAACTTCAGAGGGTTTGTTAAGAACAATTTGTTGCTGACAAGTGAAAAAGTGCTCACCAATTGAAGAGACCTCTTTCCTCTCCTCTGGCTGGAGATTTCCCAGACTCGCAGGTGAAATCGCCTCCGGTTTCTTAGCTGGACTCTCCCAATAGAGTGCCCCTCTCTCTGAGCTTTCCAACGCTGGTAAGCTTGCCTCAGGGGACGGAAACAGCCCTATCTCCAAGGTTTCCTCATTCCTTGCAGAGCTCATTGTCTGGGGCTGCGGGGGTGGAGCTCGAGCGTCAGGGCTAAGGGTTGTGTCTGGCCCTTGGAAGGCTACAGTGGTCTCGCCCAAACGCGGCACTTCTGTGGGCTGCTCGCCAATGCAACTGGAGCACTCTGCATTCACTGTAGGAGATCCTCTATTGTGCCCATCGGGACTCCTGCGGGGCGATGCGAGGCAGCAGCAGCGCTCCGGCCGCGGTGCTTAGGCATAGCAGGTAGGGAAAAGAAACCTTTCTCTCTACTATGAAAATTTATTTTGCAAAAAGTAACAGACTGTTACTCAGCTGAACAAGCCAGCGACCATCTTGGATCTCTGAACAAGCCCCATACTATCTTTTAACATATATCTTATTTCACTTATTGTCTTATATTAAATTATATTTGTAAGCAAACACACTTATCTTTAAAGTTGTTAAAATAGGTATTTAGCCAAACACATTGCTGACATGTTTGTTTCGCTATCTGCATCAGGGCTGCAGTTCTCTAAAAATAAACAAAATTCAGAATAAACTAAGTATAAATTATGATTCTAAAGAAGCATCTTGTTCTAAAGTATACATTGTGAAGATTTATAATAACGTACTTGGATGGATGTAGGGAAGAAAGTAAAGGAGAGAAAACAGCAAATGAATAAGAAGTCCTTGGAAATCGAGTTAAGAGCACAGACAAAAGGAAGTGCAACCAGAGATTGGGAAAAGATGAGTAGAAAAATAAAATCACCAGACAAAGGTAGAAAAGTGATTTTATTTTCAATTTAGTGATTGAAATGTGTCCGTTTTTAGAATTTAAATCTGTCGTCTATATTTTGCACTGTTCAGGAAGAAATGTATTTCTGTTTCTCTGTTATTGTACTGCATGCAGAGTCTGGCATCTTAGGGTTTCATTTGTGTATATAAGGACTTTTAGTTTGTGATCCTGTATTTGCATAGGGTTTATCTGTTTTCTGCACGTGTGACCAAGGCCAGATGTTCTGGTAGGAATGAATGTTGTGAAGCATTATTAGTGCCATGGCCCCAACTAGGAAGATATTTGTTGGCAGTTTGTCCGGGTTTTGGAAGGCTGCATCTGGAGAGACTCTGCCCATATGCAGATGTTGACATGATGACATCACATGCATGCATGTATAAGTGTGATGTCAACATCCACACACGCACAGAGGCACGCTAGATGCAGACCGGAGTTTGGGGAGAGAAGCATGAGGTCTATGTGGGGGCGGGGCCAGGGGCAGAATGGGGTGGAGCCACATGTCCTCTTTTTCTAAAGAGGCAATTTGGTAACTAGTTATAGCTACTGCCACTAACCCATCCCTTCAGAAAATCCAAGAGCTACCTTGGCTTCTACTAGAATATGCTTTCAGGAACTACCAGAACCCTTGACTTGGGCTTTAACAGTTGCTGGAGCTAGCAGGAATCTTTTGTATCGGCAGGTTTTTATTGTAGGGTGGCTAAACATGCGTATTCTGCGTGTAGGCCTGGTGGAGCAGTCTAGTTTAAAGTGGGAGACCAGGTACAGAGGGGCCAAACCGAGAATTGATTTGAAACAGAGACAGGAGAATTTGAACAATACTCTTGCCTCCAGGGGCAACCAGTGGAGTTTTTGGTAGTAGACTGATTTTCGGCATAAAGAAATGGGATCACATAACCCCCTACTACCAAAAACTCCACTGGTTGCCCCTGGAGGCAAGAGGATTGTTCAAATTCGCCTGTCTCTGTTTCAAATCCAGTCTCGGTTTGGCCCCTCTGTACCTGGTCTCCCACTTTAAACTAGACTGCTCCACCAGGCCTACACGCAGAATACGGATGTTTAGCCATCCTACAATAAAAACCTGCCAATACAAAAGATTCCTTGTTAGAGCGCTGGCCTTCCAAGCAAGTCTACAGAACGACTGGCTAAGCAGCATCATCATGCACTCCTCATCCTACCTCAACTTCAGAAAACTAATTAAAACCAACCTGTTCAACCGATTTGTGACCAAGAATTCCTAAAGTCTTCACTGCTTATCCCACACTGTATGACCAACCCTTCTTATTGTAAAATGCCTCGATCTACTTCCTATTGACCAAGAATTCCTAAAATCTTTATTGCTTATCCCACACTGTACGACCTGCTCTTCCTATTGTAAATCGTCTCGACTTACTTTTTATTGTAAACCCGCCCCTACAATGTTACCTTACTCTGTACAAATATTCATGTACTCAAAGACTTCATTGTTTATTTCGCTGTATGTCCAGCTCTTCTTTATTGTAAACCGCCTCGAACTGCTTTGGCTTTGGTGGTATATAAACAATAAATTATTATTATTATTATTGTATCAATTCCCTTTGAAACTCCCTAGCACAAGCAGGTTCAGAGAGCTCCAAGCATAAACAGACAGACAAGATGCAAGGCTGCAGAAGATTCACAGCACTGATAATGCACTGAAGAACCGTATAAGTAGTCATGTGAAATATATGCACACATACATACAATGCATAATATTTCCAAACTGCACTTGTGTAAGTTAAAGTTCATTTTTATTGCACTCCCCAGGAGATAGTGCCTGTGTATCATTTGCACAGGCCAATTTTCTCATTATCTCTGCTCTGAACGGTCCCCCACCCACAGTTCTTCAGGCATTCTGTGCTAGGGAAGAACTACAGCAGTGAGTTTCTTGTGCCTTTGCAGTTTAACACACACACCCCAAACTCTCTGTCTCCATCATGATTGCTATGGCACACTTTGATTCAGTTTTTGCTTGTTTGCTCAGTTCTATGAACAAGTCTGCTGCACCAAATTCTCATGACTTAGAGGAAAATATGACTTTAATAGGGAAAATTCCAGAAATTGTGATAGAAGCAAATATCTGACATAACTTGAAATTTTGTGATGAACTGACCTTAAGTTAGAAGTATTCATTTGGAAGTAACTTTTTTTCAGAGTGGAAAATATAAAAGAGAATGGCTTCACTCATCCAAGCCCTAGCAATTCCAGCGGCATCCAGTTGAGCCCTCAGGAATCTCACCCTTCTTCCCCAGCGGCCTTACAGATTGCAGGAGAGAGGAGTGATGAGAAGGTGCGTGTCAATTCAGGGTGGTAAAATGAAAGCCATGAATTACAATAAGAGTTATTTTCCTGTAATAGGACCTTGGTGGTACTATATTTTACTTGATGCAGAAAACAAGGAAATGAGCCCCACGAAGAAACACTAGAGATCGTGCAAGTGGGGTTGGAACTGTAAACATCAACCAGGGATAGGTCAAACAAGTACAGTACATCTTTATTATTTATTCACTCACTGCATAGATTACACCACGACTAAAACAGTTAAAGGTTGTTATTTTAAGGCCAAGAGTACCACCCGCTGGATGTCGATTATACCCCTAAATTAGGTTTTCTAGCCAAAACACGGACCATGTTGGGTCCACGACAAGCAGTGAATAAATGATGATAGAGACTGTTATAGTAATATCTTAATAAAGATTTACTTGTTTGACCTATCCCTGGTTGATGTGTACAGTTCCAACCCCACTTGCACGATCTGTACTTATTTTACAGCATGCTTGAAGTTTTGTTTAGTCAAATACTTGTTTAACTGCCCTCTATTTTTTTCAAGCAAGGTGGTATATGTTTTCTATAGAAAAATAAACACATGAAAACAAAGTTGACAAACACTTGGGCCAGGGAAAGATGAAGACCAGTAGCAGCTGGCTGAGGATGCATCTTAAAGGAGGGTTCTTAATCCATCTAGATTTTCTGTATTGTGGGGGTGAAGGATGGAAGGATGAAAAGAAAGGGGGAGATTCAGAAAAAATCTAAATGGCTGGCTGGGTTGCTCAGGTAGTACATGCTATACACTGCCAAGTGGTTTGATTTTTGTAGTGCTTCCTTGGCCAGCTAGGGTCGAGTTTACTGTGAAGGCAGATCAGGGGCAGGAAGCCATGGTTCATGAGACTCACAGCCCAGTTGGGGTTTCAAAATGAATATGCATGAGATTGATTTGCATGTACTGCTTCCATTGTATGCAAATAAATCTTATGCATAGTCATTGTGAAAACCTGATTGGGTTGTGGCCCTTGAGTACCAAGTTTGCCTGCCTCTGCTCTGGATGGGCTAAGTTGGGCCCCATGGTTGTAAGGAAGGTTCTGAAGGGAGATGGACCAGATAGCTCTTGGTTCAGAGTAGCTGCTACAGTGACCCAACTAATGGGCAGATGCACACAACTCTGTCATTGTAGAGGAACAGTGAGTGCTCAACATTATAGCAGCAAGCAAATTTTATATACAGGCTGTTAGTGTTAAGCATTGGTTGGTAAAGAAATCCAAGCCTAACTTGACACCTGCTCACAAGAGCTGTGCAATAAGTCTAAGTCTGGACCCCTCCTGACAAATTCCCTTGAACCCCCGAATACTCCTGACCTGAAATTCCCCAGTGGTCTATTGGACTTCCCCCTGAACCCCCATTCCCAACCATGGCAAATTCCTCAGTGGTCAGGTGGACCCCTCTGACCCCAGACCCCCTAGCACAAACACATTGCCCTGGTGGCCTAGTGGAATCTTTCACTCTCGTCTCCCCTCATGCTTCTCCTAAGCCCACCTTTGTCAAAATGGTGGTGCCCAGCCCTTCCTGGTGCATTCTGGTATGCACTGGAAGGGGCCCAGTTACAATATTCTTTGTTAGCTAGTTAGTTAATTAGGGTTTTTGTTTGGTTTTTGGGTTTTTTTAGCATGTCCTCCCAAAAAAACTCAGAAGAGGTTAGATATCAGGTACTTGAGCGTTTTCCATATCTGTCCTGATGGGCTCACAGTCTTATCTAATGTACCTGGGGCAGTGGAGGATTAAGTGACTTGCCCTGGACAAGGAGCAGCATGGGGTTTTAACCCACAACCTCAGGATGTTGAGGCTGTAGCTATAACCACTATGCCACACACTAAAGAAGTTTTTTACATAAGAACATAAGAATTGCCACTGCTGGGTCAGACCAGTGGTCCATCGTGCCCAGCAGTCCGCTCATGATGCGGCCCTTAGGTCAAAAACCAGTGCCCTAACTGAGTCTAGCCTTACTTGCGTATGTTCTGGTTTAGCAGGAACTTGTCTAACTTTGTCTTGAATCCCTGGAAGGTGTTTTGCCCTATAACAGCCTCCGGAAGAGCGTTCCAGGTTTCTATCACTCTCTGGATGAAGAAGAACTTCCTTACGTTTGTATGAAATCTATCCCCTTTTAACTTTAGAGAGTGCCCTCTCGTTCTCTCTACCTTGAAGAGGGTGAACAACCTGTCTTTATCTACTAAGTCTATTCCCTTCATTATCTTGAATGTTTAGATCATGTCCCCTCTCAATCTCCTCTTTTCAAGGAAGAAGAGGCCCAGTTTCTCTAATCTCTCACTATGCAGCAACTCCTCCAATCCCTTAACCATTTTAGTCGCTCTTCTCTGGGCCCTTTCGAGTAGTACTGTATCCTTCATGTACGGTGACCAGTGCTGGATGCAGTATTCCAGGTGGGGACGTACCAGGCCCGGTACAGCAACATGATAACCTTCTCCGATCTGTTTGTGATCCCCTTCTTAATCATTCCTAACATTCTGTTTGCCCTTTTCTCTGCAGCTGCGCATTGCGCAGACGACTTCATTGACTTGTTGACCAGTACTCCCAAGTCTCTTCACTGGGGAGTCTCTCCGAGTACCGCACTGGACATCCTGTATTCGTGTATAAGATTTTTGTTACCGACATGCATCACCTTACACTTATCCACGTTAAACCTCATTTGCCATGTCACGGCCCATTTCTCGAGCGTGTTTATGTCACGTTGCAGATCTTCGCAATTTTTCTGTGTCTTCACTACTCTGAATAGCTTCGTATCATCTACAAATTTAATCACCTCACTCGTCGTACCAATTTCCTGGTCATTTATAAATATGTTGAAGAGCACGGGTCCAAGCACTGAACCCTGCGGCACTCCACTCGTGATGCTTTTCCAGTCTGAGTATTGTCCATTTATCCCCACTCTCTGTTTCCTATCTGCCAACCAATTTTTAATCCACGCAAGTATTTCGCCCTCGATTCCATGGATCGCAATTTTTCAAAGTAGTCGTTCATGCGGGACCTTGTCGAACACCTTCTGAAAATCCAGATATACAATGTTGACCAGGTCACCCTTGTCTATCTGCCTGTTTACTCCTTCGAAGAAGTGCAAGTTCGTCAAGCAAGATCTTCCTTTTCTGAAGCCTTGCTGGCTGGTCCTCATCAGATTGTGTCTGCCAAGGTGATCAATGATGCGGTCCTTTATCAGCGCCTCTACCATCTTTCCCAGTACTGAGGTCAGACTCACCGGTCTGTAGTTTCCTGGATCTCCCCTCAAACCTTTCTTGAAGATCGGCGTAACATTTGTTACTTTCCAGTCTTCCGGAATCCTTCCTGATTTGATCGACAGATTGGCTATTAGTTGGAGCAGTTCAACTATAACCCCTTTCAGTTTCTTGATTACCCTCGGATGGATGCTATCCGGTTCCGGGAATTTATCGTTTTTAAGCCTATCAATCTGCCTGCATACCTCTTCTAGACTGACTGTCAACCCTGTCAGTTTCCCTTCTTCGTTTCCTGTGTATAGCCTGTTGGCTTTTGATATGTTGTGTATATCCTCTTCGGTAAATACAGACGCAAAAAATGTGTTCAGTTTGTCAGCGATGGCTTTGTCCTCCTTTAGCATTCCCTTTATTCCATGGTCATCCAACAGCCCCACCGCTTCCTTCGTGGGTCGTTTCCTCTTAATATATCAAAAGAACGGCTTGAAGTTTTTTGCCTCCTTGGCTGTTTTTTCCTCATTGTCTCTTTTGGCCACTCTTACCACCTTATGGCACCTGCTTTGATGTTGTTTGTGCTTATTCCAGTTTTCGTCCGTTTATTACCTTTTCCATTCCTTAAACAAAGTCTTATTGTCTTTGATCGTTTCCTTCACCGCTACAGTGAACCACGCCGGTTCCTTGTTCTTTTTCCTCTTGGATCCCTTGTTGATACATGGTATATAGAGATTTTGCGCCTCGGTGACTGTGTCCTTAAAAAGGGACCATGCTTGCTCTAGCGTTTTTACATTGCTTATCCTCTTCTTAATCTTCTGCCCCACCATGGGTCTCATCCCTTCGTAATTCCTTTTTCGGAAGTTCAGTGCTGTGGCCGTCGTTCTGGATCAATGTTTTGCCCCTGTGTCTAGGTTGAAGTGGATCATATTGTGATCACTGCTTCCCAACATCCCTTCTACTTCTACACCTTGCGCCGGTCCTCGTAGTCCATTTCAGTCCAAAATTGCATTTCCTCTCTTATTTTCCTTGACAAGTTCTTCCAGGAAGCAATTACCTACAGCATCCAGGAACTTGGTCTCCCTACTTCAGCTGGAGGTGCCTAGGTTCTAGTCTATCCCCGGATAATTGAAGTCGCCCATGATAACTGTGTTGCCTCCCTTGCAGTTGCGTTTAATCTCGTCCGTCATTTCTGCATCAGTTTCTTCGGACTGCCCTGGGGGTCGGTAGTAGATGCTGATCTTCGTTTCCGTTCCATTTGTTCCCGGAATTTTAGCCCATAGAGATTCTACCTTATTTTTCATTTCTGGCGTGTTCTCTCCAGTAGACTCAATTCCCTCTTTGATGTATAGGGCAATACCCCCACCTTTTTGACCTACTCTGTCTCTGCAGTATAGCTTGTATCCCGGTAGTACAGTGTCCCAGAAGTTTTCCTCGTTTCACCATGTTTCCGTGATGCCGAGGTTTTCTTTTTGTGCCATAGCTTCCAATTCCCCCATCTTATTCCTTAGGCTCCTTGCGTTCGTGTACATACACTTAAGTTTGCGGCCTGTTACTTTCTTGCATTTCCTTCCCTCTTGTGTCCCTTTCAATCCATCAGGATTTCTTTCTTGCCTATGATCTGGTGAGTCTTCCCTGCAATCTTCCTTCATGGTATCCTCTGGATATACCATTTCCCAAACCATCGACTCTTGGTCGACTGTCAGCTTTCCCCTTCTTCCTAGTTTAAAAACTTCTCAATTTCTCGCTTGATGTTGCTTGCAAGTAGCCTCATTCCGTCTCCGCTGAGGTGGAATCCATCCTTCCTGTATAGCTTGCTCTTCCCCCAGAACGTCGTCCAGTTGTGCACAAAGTGGAATCCTTCTTCCTCACACCAGCTCCTCATTCATGCGTTGACTGCTTGCAGCTCTGTCTGCCTTTTCTCGTCAGCCCTGGGTACCAGCAGGATCTCCTAGAACGCTACCCTCGGCGTTCTGGTCTTCAGCTTTCCTCCTAGCATCTGGAACTGGTCCTTCAGTGCTTCCCTGCTGTAGTTCCTGTTGCTCACATTGTTTGTCCCCATGTGGATTATTACTGCCATATCTTCCTCTTCCACACTGTCGATGATCTTGTAGATGCGATTCCCTATATCTTCTACCTTGGTTCCCGGTAGGCAGGTCACCAGATGATCTTGTCTTCCTCCTGCTATGTGGCTGTCAACTTGTCTGATGATGGAGTCCCCCACGACGATTGCTGTCCTCTCTATCTTCTTTTGTCTCTCTAGTTTCAGGTCCGTGTCCCCGTTGTATGTCCATCTCTCCAGCTGTAGGTCCATGTCCTCTGTGCACTTCCATCTTCCCTCATCCTGGCATTGGTTTGCACCGGACTCGTCTTCCTGTGGGTTCCCTCCACTGTTTCCAGGTCTAGCTGCTGTTTCACCTATCTCTTCCTTGTGATTGTCCTCCAGGTGGTTCTCACTCACTGTAGTTGTATCTTGGCAGTTCCTTTGTTGTTCGTGATTTTCCACAGCCTCCCTGTATGTCTCCTCAATGAACTTCTCTAACTCCCGGACTTCTTTCTCAATGGTTTCCTCTGTCTTGAAGTTTTTTGCCTCTCTGTCCTCCTCCTCCTCCTCCATTGCTTGAAGTGCTTCTAGTTCCAGTATTCTGCCATCCAGGAGTCTGACTTGTTTCGTCAGACCCTCCAGTTCATCACATCGAGTGCATACATAAGACCACCTCCCAGAGGGGAGGTAGTCATACATATGGCAAATGTTGCAGACAAACGTTGGGTAGCTCAACATCCTGCTTCTGTCTGCTGCTTCCATTGCTGCCCGCTTGCCAGTCTGACGTGGCGTTTCTCTGTATGCCTTCTCACACTTTGTCTGAAGTGGCTTCTCCTTGTGTTGGAATCTGTGTAGCATCCTTGTTGTTACTGTGAAATCTCTCTCTTGCTTTTAAACCTGCTACCCTTGCTTGCTTGTTGCTCGTGTGTCTGCTGTGGTTGCCCTTTGCTCTTCTTTGCAGTGACTCGTCCCTTCTTAAGGCCTTTCGCAAAGGTGTTCTTGCTAAGGCGAGTGCCTTTAACGCTCGCCTTCGACATGCGCCGAATGGCTGAGCGCCATTAGCTCCTCCCCTTCTAAGGGGGAGCTCCGGATCAGTGCTTGCCTGACGTTGGAGGGGTGGGCGAAGCTACCTTTCTTATAAGGTAACTAGGCCCCTCCCATTACATCCCAGGATGGGCAGGGCTGGGCACCACCAAATTGACATAGGCAGGCCCAGGAGAGGCAGGAAGGAGGTAGCTTTCCTCCCGCTAAAGGTACAAGGGGATGGATTTCATTAGGCCACTAAGGCAATGTGTTTACTAGAGGGCCTGGCCTGAGGCCCCAAGCAGTCAGATTAGGTCAGAGTGGTGGGGATCAGAGGTCCACTGGACCACCAGAGAATTTCTCAAGGTTGGAGTGGGGTCAAGGGGACAACCAGGAAATTTGGTTGGAGGTAGGATTAGGGGTCCACTAGACAGCATGGGAATTTTTATATTTGGGGGAAATGGCTGTGGTTTGGGGGTAAAGGATGGCCACTGCCTGTGCTGATTTTCCTGTCAGTGCCTGATCCAATCAATGCACAGGCACTTGACAGGAAAGTTAGCACAGGACTATCGACAGCTCAGAGCTGTCTGAAGTTTTTGGCCATTAGAGCAGGAATTATTTTCTGAGCATTACAGAGAATTGGCTAATGAGCTTGTTTAAATACCAGCAAACTTATTAGCATAGGAATTTCTGTCACTTTTTCTATGTACAACAAAGCAGTGGCCATGTGCATTGCCCTCAAAAATAATGTTTCAGTTACACTGGTTAAAACCAGTCTAACTAAGAGACATGTAGGCTTTGTGCATCTGTCTCTGTGTATATAGGGGGAAGGTAGAATAAGAGAAAAAGTGCCTGAGCGACTGTGAATGAAAGATCATAGTGGTAGTTCAAAGCTTGGTAAAGACTGGGTAAATACAAAAGGAGCAAGCATGAATTTGTACACTTCTGATTATACTTTCAAATTTGCAAGGTTATGAAGCTTAGGTTCTGCATTTACTTTTACCCTGTAGATATATAGGTAATAACTAAAAAAAATAAAAATGAACTTGGTATATATTCACAATACAAAAATTGAGGTACCAGGAACTCAAAATGCACTTCAAAAGCTAAAAGCCAGGCATGCTGTAATTCACTTACATAATACTACGTCTAGTGCAATAGGTGTGTCATTCTGGATAGTAGAATATTCTCCCCCTTGCTCGCAAGCCATACAGAAGGAAAACAAAATTCATCCTCCTCGAAAATAACAAAGTCCCAACCATAACCAATATAGAAATCAACGCAATTAATTACCCCATACAGCCCACCCTAAAACTACTAGGAATGACAATAGGCAGATGCTGCACCATGCAACCGCAAATCAATAAAACAATACAGAAATCATTCGTAGTTATGAGAAACTTAAGACGAGTTCAAAAATTCTTCGAGAAAACACAATTCCAGCTCATAGTACAATCCCTAATACTAGGTCTACTAGACTATTGCAACATCCTCTATCTCCCATGCCCTGAAACAATAACAAAACAATTGCAAACAATTCAAAACATAGCACTGAGACTCATCTACTCATTGAGGAAACACGACCACATTACAGAGGCATACCTCAACTCACACTGGCTTCCAATTCCAGCAAGAATACTATTTAAATTCTACTGTCTACTATTTAAAATTATAAACGGAGACAGCCCAACCTACCTGAGCAACCGCCTCATCCAAACCACCTCAACCAGGCATAGAAAAACTCACACCCCATTCACACACCCTCCAATCAAAGAAGTTAAACGGAAAAATCTATATGATGGCCTCCTAGCCACTCAAGTAGCAAAACTAGACAACCAAATCTCTGATAGCGACCCCAGACTACAAAACATTCAGAATAGAAATAAAGCCTATACTTTTCAAGAAATCCCTGAAAAAGACTTAACAGCACAAGTTTCCTTTTTTCTCTCAGTAATTCCCAGGCCCCCCCTCCCCCCCAAAAAAAAAAAACCTGCTCTACTCTTTATCTTCCCTGGAAATGACCAGATATTCTCTCTATCTCCCCAGAAAATGATCAGATATCTTTTGTAATCCGCGTGCAAACAGGAGAGGCAGGAGGGAGGAAGCTGAAGGAGAGGCAGAGAACTGGAGCGAAGGCAGGTAGCGGCGAGAGGGAGCTCCGCCCACCCCCACCACATCAGAGGCAGCATCAGCACCCGGGCTCCCCCTTAAAAGGAAAGGAGCCAACGGCGCGCAGCAAAGGTGAGTGGCGAAGGCGCTCGCCTTAGCGAGAGCGCCTTAAGAAGGAGCCAAGAAACTAGGCTGCCCAGCAGAGTGACCTAGAACGTTAGCCACAAGTTCTTTTTTCTTTAGCTAGCTGCACAGCAGAGACCACTTTTCGCACACCACACACCAAGAGGGGAATCGAGCACTCACCAAAAAACACAGCAGCACCAGCAGACTCACAACAAACAGGGAGACAGCAAACAGGAAACCAGGGCACATCCAGCCAACAGAAACAGAAGGTGGGGGACTCCATCATCAGACAAGTCGACAGTCGCATAGCAGGAGGAAGACTGGATTGACTGGTGACCTGTCTACCAGGAGCCAAGGTTGAAGACTTTGTGAGCCGCATCGACAGGATCATCGACAGTATGGAAGAAGAAGATACAGTGGTGATGATCCATGTGGGGACGAACAACGTGAGTAGCAGGAACTACAACAGAGAAGCACTGAAGGACCAGTTCCGAATGCTAGGAAGGAAGCTGAAGACCAGAACACAGAGGATAGCGTTCTCTGAGATCCTGCCGGTACCCAGGGCCGACGAGAAGAGGCAGATAGAGCTGCAAGAAGTCAACACGTGGATGCGCTGCTGGTGTGAGGAAGAAGGATTCCACTTCGTGCGCAACTGGACAACGTTCTGAGGAAGAGCAAGCTGTACAGGAAGGACGGACTCCACCTTAGCAGAGACGGAACGAGGTTACTTGCAAGCAACTTCAAGAGAGAAGTTGAGAAGTTTTTAAACTAGGAAGAAGAGGAAAGTCGACAGTCGACCAAGAGAAAGAGTCGATGGTTCGGGAACTGGTATACCCAGAGGATACCGTACAGGAAGATAGAGGGGGAGACTCATCGGCGGATACCGTGCAGAAAGACATAGGGGAAGACTTACCAGATCATAGGCAAGACAGACCGATAGGGACACAAGAGGGAAGAAAGTGCAAGAAGGGATCAGGCCACAAACTCAAGTGTTTGTACACAAAAGCAAGGAGCCTAAGGAATAATATGGGTGAATTAGAAGCAATGGCACAAAAAGATAACGTTGACATCATCGGATTCACGGAAACATGGTGGACTGAGGAAAACGTCTGGGACACTGTGATACCGGGATACAAGCTATACCGCAGAGACAGAGTGGCTCAAAAAGGTGGGGGCATTGCCATATACGCCAAAGAAGGAATTGAATCCACTGGAGAGAGTACGCCACAAATGACGGATAAGTTAGATTCTGTATGGGTCAAACTTCCGGGAATGAATGGACTGGAAATGAAGATCGGCATCTAATACCGACCCCAGGGCAGTCCGAGGAAATTGATCGAGAAATGACGGACGAGATTAAACGCAACTGCAAGGGAGGCATCACAGTTATCATGGGTGACTTCAACGATCCGGGGATAGACTGGAACCTAGGCACCTCCGGCTGCGCTAGGGAGACCAAGTTCCTGGATGCTGTAGGCGATTGCTTTCTGGAACAACTTGTCAAGGAAAATACTAGAGGAAATGCAATGCTGGACTTAATTCTAAATGGACGGCACAAGGTGTAGAAGTAGAAGGAACGCTGGAAAACAGCAATCACAACATGATCCGCTTCGACCTGGATACAGGGGCAAAATATCGGACCAGAACAACAGCCACTGCATTGAACTTCCTTAAAGAGAATTATGAAGGAATGAGACTCATGGTGGGGAAGAAGATTAAGAAGAGGATAAGTGCTGTAAAAACGCTAGAGCAAGCTTGGTCCCTTTTCAAGAACACAGTCACCGAGGCGCAAGATCTTCATATACTACGTATCAACAAAGGATCCAAGAGGAAAAAGAACAAAGAACCGGCGTGGCTCACTGTAGAGGTGAAGGAAGCGATCAGAGACAAGAAAACCTCATTTAAGGAATGGAAAAGGTCAAAAATGGATGAAAACTGGAATAAACACAACATCAACACAGGTGCCATAAGGTGGTAAAAGGAGCCAAAAGAGACTGCGAGGAAAAAATAGCCAAGGAAGCGAAAAACTTCAAGCCATTCTTTCGATACATTAAGGGGAAACGACCCGCGAAGGAAGTGGTGGGGCTGTTGGATGACCATGGAATAAAGGGAGTACTAAAGGAAGATAAAGAAATCGCTGAAAAACTGAACACATTTTTTTACATCTGTATTTACCGTAGAGGATATACGCAACATACCTGAACCCATCAGGCTCTATGCTGGAAACGAAGACGGGAAACTGACAGGGCTGACAGTCAGTCTGGAAGAGGTATACAGACAAATTGATAGGCTAAAGAGCAACAAATCCCCGTGACTGGATGGCATCCATCCGAGGGTCATCAAGGAACTGAAAGGGACTATAGCTGAATTGCTTCAACTAATAGCCAACTTGTCAATCAAATCGGGGAAGATTCCGGAAGACTGGAAGGTGGCAAATGTTACGCCGATCTTCAAAAAGTGTTCAAGGGGAGATCCAGGAAACTACAGACCAGTGAGTCTGACCTCAGTACCGGGAAAGATGGTAGAGGCGCTGATAAAGGACCACATCATTGATCACCTTGATGGACACAGTCTGATGAGGACCAACCAGCATGGCTTCAGCAAAGGCAGATTTTGTCTGACAAACTTGCTGCACTTCTTCAAGGGGGTAAACGGGATAGACAAGGGCGATCCAGTCGTCATTGTTTATCTGGATTTTCAGAAGGCGTTCGACAAGGTTCCACATGAACGACTACTTCAGAAGATTGCGAGTCATGGAATCGAGAGTGAAATACTCACATGGATCAAAAACTGGCTGGAGCATAGGAAACAGAGAGTGGGTATAAATGAACAATACTCGGACTGGAAGAGTGTCACCAGTGGGGTGCCGCAGGGCTCGGTGCTTGGACCTGTGCTCTTCAACATCTTTATAAATGATCTGGAAATTGGTACGACAAGCGAGGTGATTAAATTTGCGGACGATACTAAGCTATTCAGAGTAGTGAAGACGCAGGAGGATTGCGATGATCTGCAACGTGACATAAACATGCTTGAGAAATGGGCTGCGACAAGGCAAATGAGGTTCAACATGGATAAGTGTAAGGTGATGCATGTCGGTAACAAAAATCTCATGCACGAATTCAGGATGTGCGGGGCTGTACTTGGAGTGACCTCCCAGGAAAGAAACTTGGGATTTCTGATCGACATGTCAATGAAGCCGTCTATGCCAGGGGTATCCAATGTCGGTCCTCGAGGGCCGCAGTCCAGTCGGATTTTCAGGATTTCCCCAATGAATATACATGAGGTCTATTTGCATGCACTGCTTTCATTGTATGCTAATAGATCTCATGCATATTCATTGGGGAAATCCTGAAAACCCGACTGGATTGCGGCCCTCGAGGACCGACATTGGACACCCCTGGTCTATGCAATGTGCGTCGGCTGCAAAAAGGGCGATCAGAATGCTAGGAATGATTAAAAAGGGGATCACAAACAGATCGGAGAGGGTTATCATGCCGCTGTACAGGACCATGGTGCACCCTCACCTGGAATACTGCATCCAGCACTGGTCGCCGTACATGAAGAAGGACACGGTACTACTCGAAAGGGTCCAGAGAAGAGCGACTAAAATGGTTAAGGGGCTGGAGGAGTTGCAGTACAGTGAGAGATTGAAGAAACTGGGCCTCTTCTCCCTTGGAAAGAGGAGACTGAGAGGGGACTTGATCGAAACGTTCAAAATACTGAAGGGAATAGACTTAGTAGATAAAGACAGACTGTTGACGCTTTCCAAGGTAGGGAGAACGAGAGGGCACTCTCTAAAGTTGAAAGGGGATAGATTCTGTACAAACAAAGAAATTCTTCTTCACCCAGAGAGTAGTGGAAAACTGGAGCGCTCTTCCAGAATCTGTTATAGAGAAAAACATACTTCAGGGTTTCAAAACAAAGTTGGAAAAGTTCTTGCAAAACTGGAATATACGCAGGTGAGGCAGGACTCATTTAGAGTACTGGTCTTTGACCTGAGGACCACCGCGTGAGCGGACTACTGGTCAGGATGGACCACTGGTCTGACCCAGCAGCGGCAATTCTTATGTTCACAGGACAACTCAGAAGGGGAGCAGGTAATGATCGCCCAAGGAAGTCAGAAGATGGGCTTTCCAGTCTTCTGCACCAACTGCAATATGTATGACTACCTCCCTTCGGGGACACGGGCGTACATTTGCAGTTGGTGCATGGAGCTGGATAGCCTGAAACGCCAAGTCCAGCTGCTAGAGGAGACAGTGATGGAATTAAGAGAACTCATCAACTTTGAAGAGGAAATCCATGAACAGGAGAAGCTACTAATGGAGTCCCAGTACTGACAAAGAAATCAAGGAGCTCGAGAGATTCATTGAGGAAGCCCACCAGCAACATGTGGAGGCCCCAGGGCTGGAGAGCTATACCCAAGAAACCAAGGAAGAAGGCTTAGACGAGACGAGACACCACTAAAAGCACTGATGGGTCTGAACCAGAGACAGAGGGCAACCATTCACTTAGAGGAAGAAGGAGACTGCATAGGGATGTGTCACAGGAGAGAGAAGATCAGCCCTGCACCATGGATATGGACTTATGACCCCCAAGGAACCCCCGAATAAAGAAGATGAGGATCATCATAGGAGACTCCATTAAACGACATGTGGACAGCCACATCGCAGGAGGAAGAGAGGATAGACTCGTCACTTGCCTGCCCGGAGCAAGAGTGAAAGATGTGGCTAACAGGATCACCAGAATCATAGACAACGCAGGAGGAGAGGACACTGCTGTGCTTATCCACGTGGGAACCAACGATGTGAGCGGATGGAAGTACGACAGAAGAAATGAAGGGCCAGCTCCGCTCACTGGGAAGAAGACTGAAAGTCAGGGAGGTGAAGGTGGCCTTTGAGATCCTCCCGGTACCAAGAGCGACGAGAAGAGGCAAGAGAAATTGCGAGCGATCAACACCTGGATGAGAAGATGGTGCGAAGAAGAAGGCTTTGACTTCGTGCGCAACTGGACGGCATTTTGGGAAAGAAACAGGTACTACAGAAAAGACGGATTACACCTCACCAAGGAAGGAGCAAGAGTATTGGCAAGTAACATGAAGAGGGCCATTGAGAATGCTTTAAACTAAAGGTCAGGGGAAAGCCGACAGTCAACCATCAGTCGATGGCCCGGGCGACGAAATGCCCTGAAGAAGGAGCTATAGACAACTACTCAGACATAGGGTGAGAAGAGCACGAAGCAAACGAGGAAGACTACGCAGAAGTGCAGATAGATGCCACAAAAGACACAGTAGGGGCTGCAAAGCTCAGAAAGTCCAAGAAGGGATCACGAAGGGAACTTAAATGTATGTACACGAATGCTAGGAGCTTGAGAAACAAAATGGAGAGTTATAGACAATAACAAGACGCGACGAACTAGAAATCATTGGCATAACAGAAACATGGTGGAATGATGAAAATGAATGAGATACAGTACTGCAGGGATATAAACTATACAGGAGGGACAAAACAGGGCAGAAAGGAGGAGGTATTGCCCTATATGTTCAAGAAGGAATAGAATCTGTTAGAGAGATGAAGACAGGGGGGGGGGGAAAGGGAAGTTGGAGTCCCTCTGGATTAAGATTCCTAGACACAACAGTACGAACACAAAAATTGGCCTTTATTATCGACCCCCAGGACAGTCGGAGGAGACAGACTCGGATATGATAGAGGAAATCAAACAAGGTTGTAAGACAGGCAATGTAATGATCATGGGAGACTTTAACTTTCCAGGGATAGACTGGAACCTGGGAACCTCAAACTGCAGCAAAGAAACAAAGTTCCTAGAAACGATAGGGGACTGCTTCCTAGATCAAATGGTGAGAGAGCCGACGAGAGGGAATGCCACCTTGGACTTGTTCCTTAATGGCATTACTGGTCAGGCTAAAGAAGTAGAAGTCACATTCCCCCTAGGGATGAGCGATCACAACATGATCAACTTTAAAATTGACATCAGGAAGGGGAAACGTATCAGAACCTTAACCACGATCCTCAACTTTAAGAAAGGAAGATATGATAGCATGAGAACCTTGGTAAAAAACGACTCAAGAAAAGGATGTACACAATTAAACGGTGGATCAGGCATGGTCCCTACTGAAAAATACTATCACGGAAGCACAAAATCTTTACATTCCGCAGATATCCAAAGGACGGAAAAATAAAAGCAGAGGAGAACCAGCATGGCTTACTCAAGGTGAAGGATGCCGTAAGAGAAAAGAAGAACTCCTTTAAAAAATGGAAACGCGAAAGAACTACCGAAGCCTCGAACAGCCACAAAGACGATCAGAAGAAATGTCACAAGGCGGTGAGGGATGCCAAAAAGGTCTATGAGGAGAAAATAGCGTAAGAGGCCAAAAACTTCAAGCCCTTTTTTAGATACGTAAAAGGGAAAAAACCTGCAAAAGAGGCAGTGGGTCCACTGGACGACCAGGGAAGAAAATGGTGCATTAAAGAAGACAAACAAACTGCAGACAGACTAAACTCCTTCTTTGCGTCTGTCTTTACGAAGAGGGACATTACATCAATACCTGAAACAGTGAAAGTGTTCAAGGAAGAAATAGTGGACAGCCTCACCATATTAGAAGTGGATTTGGACCAGATATACTACCAGATCGACAAACTTAAAAGTGATAAATCCCCTGGACCGGATGGAATTCACCCGAGAGTATTAAAGGAACTGAAGGTAGAAATCGGAGAACTACTGCAAAACCTTGCCAACCTGTCAATTAGAACTGGACAGATACCGACGACTGGAAGATAGCGAACGTCACCCCAATTTTCAAAAAAGGATCAAGAGGAGAACCGGACAGCTACAGACCTGTGAGTCTTACGTCTGTCCCTGGAAAGATAGTTGAGGCACTGATTAAAGATAGCATAGTCCGGCACTTGGATACACACGACCTGATGAGAGCCAGTCAAAATGGCTTCAGGAAAGGGAAGTCATGCTTGACGAATTTACTACAATTCTTTGAAACAGTAAACAAACAAATCGATAATGGGGAACCAGTGGACATAATATACTTGGACTTGCAGAAAGTGTTCGACAAAGTTCCACACAAAAGACTTCTCAGGAAATTACAAAGACACGGAATAGAGGGAGACATACTAAGGTGGATAGGCAAATGGCTGGAAAATAGAATGCAGAGGGTAGGCATAAATGGGAAGCTCTCAGACTGGGAGAAAGTGACTAGCGGTGTGCCCCAGGGCTCGGTTTTTGGGCCCATCTTATTTAATATTTTCATCAACGATCTAGAAGAAGGAACATCCAGTGAAATCATCAAGTTTGCAGACGACACGAAGCTATGTCGGACAATCAGATCACAAAAGGACAGCGAGGAACTACAGAGAGACTTGAGCCAGTTAGAGAGATGGGCAGAGAAATGGCAGATGAAGTTTAATGTGGAAAAATGCAAGGTAATGCATTTGGGAAGAAAGAACAAGGAGCACGAGTACAGCATGTCAGGTGCAACTCTGGGTAAGAGTGAACAAGAAAAAGACCTGGGGTTACTGATAGACAGGACCCTGAAAACGTCAGCACAATGTGCGGCGGCGGCTAAGAAAGCAAATAGAATGTTGGGCATGATAAAGAAGGGAATCACGAGTAGATCGGAGAAGGTCATAATGCCGCTTTATAGAGCAATGGTCAGGCCACACTTGGAATACTGTGTCCAACACTGGTCTCCCTACCTAAAGAAGGATATAAAACTGCTCGAGAGGGTGCAGAGGCAAGCAACGAAGCTGGTAAAAGGTATGGAGAACTTGAACTACAAAGAATGACTTAGAAAACTGGGACTGTTCTCCCTTGAGAAGAGCAGACTGCGAGGGGATCTGATTGAGACTTTTAAAATAATAAAAGTAATCGACAAGATACAGCAGGATAAAAAGTTATTTACAATGTCAAATGTGACTAGGACACGAGGTCATGGACTGAAGCTGAGGGGGGACAAGCCCAGGACAAATGCCAGGAAGTTCTGCTTCACAAAGCGAGTGATGGACACCTGGAACGCTCTCCCAGTGGAGATTGCTGCAGAACCCACCGTTCTAGGATTTAAGGGCAAGTTAGATGCACATCTCCTCAAAAGACGCATAGAGGGATACGGGTGACTAAGTTTTCGCCAGGTTATACCTGGCTGGGCCTCCGCGTGAGCAGATCGCTGGACTTGATGGACCTAAACATAGAAACAGATGGCAGAAAAGGGCCACGGCCCATCTAGTCTGCCCACCCTAATGACCTCCCCTACCTTTGCCTTGTGAATAGATCCCATGTGCCGATCCATTTGGCCTTAAAATCAGACACGCTGCTGGCCTCAATCACCTGCAGTGGAAGACTATTCCAGCGATCAACCACCCTTTCAGTGACAAAGAATTTCCTGATGTCACCTCGTAGTTTCTCGCCCCTGATTTTCCACGGATGCCCTCTTGTTGCCGTGGGTCCCTTGAAAAAGAAGATATCTTCTTCCGCTTCGATGCGGCCCGTGAGATACTTGAAGGTCTCGATCATGTCCCCCCCTCTCTCTGCGCACCTCGAGCGAGTATAGCTGTAGTTTGTCTAATCGTTCTTCGTTCGGGAGATCCTTAAGTCCCGAGACCATCCGGGTGGCCATTCTCTGAACCGACTCCAGTCTCAGCACATCCTTGCGATAATGTGGCCTCCAGAATTGCACACAGTATTCCAGGTGGGGCCTCACTATGGATCTATACAAAGGCATAATGACTTCCGGCTTATGGCTGACGAAACCCCTGCATATGCAACCTATGATCTGTCTTGCCTTGGATGAGGCTTGCTCCACCTGACTGGCAGCCTTCATGTCCTCACTGACGATCACTCCCAAGTCTCATTCTGCTACCGTTCTTGCTAGAATCTCACCATTGAGGGTATAAGTCTTGCATGGATTATGGTTGCCTAGGTGCATAACCTTGCATTTTTTGGCATTGAAGCTAAGTTGCCAGGTCCTAGACCAGCGCTCTAGTAGGAGTAGGTCGTGCATCATGTTGTCGGGCATTGAATCTTCGTCCGTTGTGCATTTGCCCACTACATTACTTAGTTTGGCGTCATCGGCAAATAATGTTATTTTACCTCGAAGGCCTTCTGCCAAGTCTCTCATAAAGATGTTGAATAGGATCGTGCCCAAGATCGAGCCCTGTGGCACTCCACTGATCACCTCCGTCATTTCGGAGGGGGTGCCATTCACCACTACCCTTTGAAGCCTACCTCCAAGCCAGTTCCCAACCCATTTCGTCAATGTGTCACCTAATCCTATAGAACTCATCTTGCTCAGCAACCTGCGGTGTGGCACGCTATCGAATGCTTTGCTAAAGTCCAGGTACACGATGTCCAGGGACTTCCCAACATCCAGCTTCCCCGTCACCCAGTCAAAGAAGCTGATCAGGTTGGATTGGCATGATCTCCCCTTAGTAAATCCATGTTGACGGGGGTCCCGTAGATTCTCCTCATCCAGGATCTTATCCAATTGGTGTTTGATTAGAGTTTCCATTAGTTTACTCACTATCGATGTTAGACTCACTGGTCTGTAGTTTGCAGTTTCCATCTTTGAGCCTTTCTTGTGGAGTGGAATGACGTTAGCCATCCTCCAGTCCAACGGGACGCTGCCTGTACTAAGTGAGAGGTTGAAGAGCGCTGACAGTGGCTCCGCCAAGACATCACTCAACTCCCTAAGCACCCTGGGGTGTAGGTTGTCAGGCCCCATTGCCTTGTTAATCTTGAGCTTTGACAATTCACCATAAACACTGCTAGGCGAAAACTCGAAGTTACTAAATGGGTCAACTGAGTCAGCCCTTGTCTGTAGCTGAGGGCCAAGCCCCGGCGCTTCACGGGTGAAGACTGAGCAGAAGAATTCATTTAATAGCTGGGCTTTTTCGGAATCCTTTTCCACATAGTCTTCATCTGGTTTCCTAAGACGTACAATCCCGCCTGAGTTTTTACTTCTGTCACTGATATACCTGAAGAAGGATTTCTCTCTCTTCTGGATATTCCTTGCCAGAGACTCCTCCATGTGGAATTTAGCCTCTTTGACTGCTGTTTTGACAGCTTTTGACCTGGTCAGGTAATCTGCTCTAGTGTCTTGTTTCCCCGATTGTTTGTAAGAGATGAATGCTTTTTTCTTCTCCTTGATGAGGTCTGAGATCTCCGCAGTGAACCACTGCGGCTTATTGTTCCTTCGCCGTTTACTTACTAATTTAACATAGCGGTTTGTCGCTTCCTGTATGGTGGCTTTCAAAGTCGACCACATTTCTTCCACGCTATCGGTTTCTGCTTGGCTTTGTAGCACCTGGTGAACAAAGGAACCCATGTCTTGGAAGTTTGTGTCCCTGAATTTGAGCACCTTGGTCATCGTGGTAGATTTAGTGAAACCTTTCCTAGCATTGAACCATACCATGTTGTGGTCACTGGAGGCCAATGTTACGCCCACCAAGACCTCTGTGACATTTTCTCCATTGGTAAGTAATAGGTCAAGTATTGCCTGATCCCTTGTTGGGTCCAACACCAGTTGCTTGAGACCAACTCCCTTCATAGAGTTTAATAGCCTCCTGCTGCTGCCGGAAGCAGAGGTGAGTGTATCCCAATCCACATCAGGCATGTTGAAGTCACCTAACAATACTGTGTCCCCACGCAAGGTGATATTTTTTATATCTCCGATTATTTCCATATCCAGGTCATCCTGTTGTCTTGGGGGTCTATAAATTACACCAAGATACAAGCATTTATCTTTCCCTCTGGCCAAATTAACCCAAAGGGATTCCCCAGTGTACTGGACATCTGAGATTCTTGTGACCTTAATGTCATCTTTAGTATATAATGCTACACCTCCTCCCAATCTGCCCTCTCTGTCCCAGCGAAGCAAGTTGTAACCCGGTATGACCATGTCCCACCCATGGGAGTCTATGAGCCAGGTCTCAGATATCGCCACCACATCCAGGTCGGCATTCCTTATTTCTGTTTCCAATTCCAGGATCTTGTTTCCCAAACTGTGTGCGTTGACGTACATAGCCCTCCATGTTGTATTTTTGTTACGTCTCAGTGGGGATATTCCTGCTTGAGCTACTTGAACACCTTTAGCATTATTTGTGTTCCCCCTAGACCCAGAGCTACAATGTGTATTCCCCAAAGACCCAGAATTACAATGTGGCCCATACTTATGATGTGCAACTACCCCCGACTCGAAAGTGTGTGTACTCGCCCCTGACCCAGAATTTTGGTGACTGCTTACCTCATCCTCAAAAAAGTATTGGCAGTTTAGTTTGCCAGGTATGTTGTTTGTGTATGTGCCCTCCCCCGACTTACCTAGTTTACAAATGCAAGTGGCACCGGTGCAGTTAAGTCTCCCTCGGTACCAGCCCAGCTTCACCATAGCGCATTGAGGCCCGATGGTACCGCATCTCGCTCTCCTCCTGCTAAAGCCAGTTCTTGGAGAGCATCAAGGTCAATCGGTACTGAATCCCGGACTCCTCAACATAAATCTTCCTCGAGGCATTCAAGACGTTGATCCCCTTCATCTTCATCATTAGATCAGTACTGACACCAGCATCAGAGACCTTCTCAACGTCAAAGTCACCATTAGGTTCCTGCCTCTCCACCATCTTATAGAGAATTGTTGGGTAAACTTGAGTATGATACTGACATTTCTCACCATAATGACACTGAGCCAGAGCCTGACTTATCAGCTCCAGAGATATTGTGGTGTTGGGTTGCTTTCATCGATCAAAAAAACCTCCATCCTATCCTAATTGCTAGTCATTAATAAAACATTTTTTAACTTTTTATATTATTTTTAAAATTAATGATAGCATCATAACAATATTTGAATGAATCTAATAACAGGGGCCCACAAAATTCAATATTCAAAAATGGCTCCCTGAAAATATCATGAACAAAATGCAGAAAAAGAAAATAACTTATCTGCAATTGATGAGGCACTACATAAAGTTAAAGTGCTTTAGTGCTGTATTGCACAAAGGTAAAGTGCTGAGTGCCAAGAAGATGTTTAACATCCTACTAGCGACGCAAGCAGCGAAACATGACCACTCCATCTCCAACTTGCTGACAAAACGAGCGACTTCAAATCATTTTGGAAAAGAAATCAAAACCCTGCTATTCAAAAAATTTATCCAGATATCTTAACTCTTCCTCTTGTCCTCCCTCCCTTATAAATTCCCCCTCAAAGTCTCTCCCTCTCTTGCAATCTTTCTCTTCAAAGTCTCAACCATGTAAACAGCTCCCTAAATTGTAATTCTCCTGGAAATGTCCAGTTATCTTTTTGTAATCCTATAATTTCCTAAATTGTAATTTTCCTGGAAATGTCCAGTTAGCTTCTTTTGTAATCCGCCTAGAACTGCAAGGTACGGGTGGAATAGAGGTCACTAATGTAATGTAATGTAATATTACTCGCACGGAGATAAAGTGCTGAATGTAGTATTGCTCAACGGGTCCCGTTTCACCTTATTAGATAGGCTTCATCAGGAAACGAGCTAATCAAAATATAAATCAAGAACGAGAAAATATGTTAGAAATTAATTCAAAATAACTGCCAAATATTTCTAATAACACACAAAATAACTTACTGCAAGTATTCAGTTGATCCTTTACCATCAAATCAGATTCAACTCAAAATGGCACTTAAATCCTAAGAGAACGCATTAGGCATGCACATTCGAGCGTAATGATTGGTTCTAAAAGTATGTCACATTTATACAGCTTAATAAATAAATATGATAGTATTTATGCTATTAATTTAGAAAATTATTTAAAGTGCTTTAAAGGAATACTGGGCGATTTTAAAAAACAACAAAGTCCAACTAGCGTGGGTAACTCGTCAGTGAGTGTAATGAAAAGCCAAAACGATTTATATAAAAATCTAAATGAAAGCTGACCACTCCAATTTGGTGTTGAGATAATATGGGTGTATGCTAAATATCCATCTGGATTCCCGTTGTTTAAGGCGATTAAATCTATCTCCACCTCTAGATGACGTAGGTTCCACATCAATGACAAGACACCGTAAATCCTTGAATAGGTGGTTCATAGTGCTTAACGATAACGTCAGAGCACCGTTCATGTTTGAGATTAGATTTATGTTCTTGCATTATCCCAGGACAAGCAGGCAGCATATTCTTAACGCATGGGTGACGTCACCGACGGAGCCCCGGTACAGACCTTTTTAACTAGAAAGTTCTAGTTGGCCGCACCGCGCATGCGCGAGTGCCTTCCCGCCCGACGGAGGAGAGCGTGGTCCCCAGTTTCTTCGTTTCTGCGGAGCGAAGAAGACGCATGTGTTTTCAACGGCCGTTGAAAAACTAATTTTTGCCTTCCCGCTCGCGTATTTTTTCACTTTCTTTCCTTTTTTCTTATCGGATTCCCTTTATTTTTGTTTTCAAAAAAAAAAAAAAAAACTCGTCGAGTTTTCCTTATTTTTTCAGGCCGGCCCCGGCGGGGCCTGTTGCCACCATACAGGCCTCCGGGTTCAATTTTGCGGAGGCCGTGTTTCCATTCATGCCCCCTCAACCGGGTTTTAAGAAGTGCCAGCGGTGTGCACGCCCGATCTCCCTCACCGACCCACACAATTGGTGCCTCCAGTGCTTGGGTCCAGAGCATCGGGCTGACACCTGCACCCGCTGTGCTACGCTTAAAAAGCGTACTTTGAAAAATCGGCAGATCCAGCAACATATTTTGTTTGGTACCGGCACCGACGACATCGACACCACCGGACCCTTCCTCGGGGTCGTTGGGCCCAGGTAAGCCGGCTAAGAAGCCTCCCACTTCCCTTGAGCGCCCTCCTGCCACGGTTGCGACACCGGCCCCGCAAACGCTCCGCTCCTATCTCGGTGAGTGCCTCATCATCGGCCTCCTCATCGCCGGAGCGTAGAGCGGCACTTATGGTACCGAAGAAGAAAAAAGCGGTACCGGTGCCTCCCTTGGACGACCACATCGCGGCCATACTCCAAACAGTTACAGGAGCAGCTGCAACAACAGCTCCAACAACTGTTGCCGGCATTGCTGGCACCGCACCTTCCGGTACGGGACCGGTCCGAGCCTCACACTGTCCCATCGGTGTCGACCCCCTCGGTACCGATTAATACTTCCATGCTGGTGCTCTTGGCAGAAACACCTACAGTACATACCCGTGATGCTGCCGACCCTGTCCGGTCCCAGGAACGACATCGGTCTTCCTCACCCGGTACCGCCTCGGTGCGCTCAGGCAAATCTCTTTCAAAGACCCGCCATGCCGAGCCCTCCACACCGATGTCCAAACGTACGCACCCCGACGTTAGGGACCCAGATTTGTGGGAAGACTCCCCTCACAGTACCGAGGAGGACGCTTCGTCAACTGACGAAGAACTTTCCATGACCGACACCGTCTCCAAACCTGAGCAATCCTCTTTCTCCAAATTCCTTAGGGTGATGTCAGCAGCTCTTTCCATTCCCTTAGAGTCCGACTCTAAAAAGTCTCAGGCTTTCCTCGATGCCCTAGACTTTGAGCAACCTCCCAAAGAATTTCTGAAGTTGCCCGTCCACGACATCTTACGGGAAACTTTCTATAAAAACTGGGAAGCTCCCCTCACGGTTCCTGGAGCCCCTCGTAAATTGGATAGCTTGTACCGGGTTATTCCAATCCCAGAATTTGATAAGCCTCAATTGCCCCACGAGTCCCTCCTGGTGGAATCTACTTTGAAAAAATCTCAGGGTTCCAGTGTATATGCCTCCACCCCTCCTGGCAGAGAGGGAAAAACCATGGATAAATTTGGTAAGCGCCTTTTCCAAAATGCCATGTTAGCCAATAGAGCCAACAACTACACCTTCCACTTCTCCTTCTACATGAAGCATCTGGTGCAACAGCTCTCCTCCTTACAGAAATACCTTCCTGAACGTAAGGTCCCTCTTTTCCAGCAACATATTTCCAGCCTCCTCCATCTCAGGAAATTCATGGTTCGCTCCATCTACGACTCATTTGAGCTCACCTCTCGCGCATCTGCCATGGCGTTGGCCATGCGACGTTTGGCATGGCTGAGAGTCTCTGACCTGGACATTAACCACCAGGACCGCCTGGCTAACGCACCTTGTCTGGGTGATGAACTCTTCGGAGAGTCCCTGGACTCAACAACCCAGAAACTCTCAGCACATGAGACCAGGTGGGACACTCTGATTAAACCTAAAAAGAAGACTCCACCTGCTCGCACCTACAGACAGCAGTCTTCCTACCAGCTCAGGTTCTCGGCCAGACCTCTCAACCCGCCTCAACAGCAGCCTCGCCGACCTCGTCAACAGCATCAATCTCAGGCTCGCTCACAGTCTCACCAACCTGCCAAGCCTCTCCCTCCGTCAAAACCATCCCAGCCCTTTTGACTTTTTCCTCCAGGCATAGCCAGTCTCCCATCATCGTTGCCTCTTCCTCAGCCTATCGGAGGTCGCCTCCAAATCTTCCTCAGCCGTTGGGAGGTCATCACATCAGACCAATGGGTCCTCAACATCATTCGCCACGGCTACTCTCTCAACTTCCAGACTCTTCCACCAGACAATCCTCCCGTAGAGTCTGCTTCTCACTCCTCCCAAACCCCCCTCCTCCTGGGGGAGATCCAATCCCTCCTTCTTCTCAATGCCATCGAAGAGGTGCCTCCGGACCAAAGGGGTCAGGGATTCTACTCCCGCTACTTCCTGGTTCCCAAGAAGACAGGAGACCTTCGTCCCATCCTCGATCTCAGGGACCTCAACAAGTGTCTGGTCAAGGAGAAGTTCAGAATGCTCTCCCTTGCCACGCTTTACCCTCTTCTCTCTCAACACGACTGGCTATGTTCCCTGGACCTCAAAGAGGCCTACACTCACATCCCAATCAATCCGACTTCACGTCGCTACCTACGGTTTCAGATACAGCACCGTCACTATCAGTACAAAGTGCTACCTTTTGGCCTCGCTTCATCGCCCAGGGTGTTCACCAAGTGCCTTATTGTGGTGGCGGCCTTCCTCAGGTCTCACAACCTCCAGGTATTCCCCTACTTGGACGATTGGTTGGTGAAAGCACCTACGTCTTGTGACAAACCCAGCACCAGCACTAGTTCGGTCCCTAATAGGATCGGGTGCAGAAGAGCTGATCAGATTGATTCTGGCGCTCAACTAGAGGCTGACCTCCCTTGCCCCTATGATCAGAGCAGTAGTGATCTGGAGCAGAGGCAGGCAGACTGGCAACAGCAGCCTCCAGGCTTTAGGGCAGCTAGAGAAGCCACAAGGGATATAGCTGCATTAGATAAACCCAGGCAGAGAAAAGCTGCTTTAGAGCCAAAGCCCATCCCCCGCTACAGGCTGAAGGGGATTGGCTCTGAGCTGTTTAAAAGCAGGCTGAGACAAGCAGGAGGAGGAGGAGCGAGTGACCAAGGTGAGTCACTCCCACAGCCTAAGGCAGGTGAGGAGCTGTGGAGCAGAGCAGGAGAGACAACCGTGCCAGATTTGCCCATGCAGGATTTGGAAGAAATCCTTCCCACTTCAAACTTCCAGATTCCAGACCGTGTGGAAAGCATGGAGGTACAAGTAGCTGGCCCTATGCTAGAGAGCCAGACAGAATGTATGGAAACTGAATGAAGAAAGTGAGTAACTGGGAAACCATTAGTGGTTTGTGGGTTTTTTTCCCCTTTTGCCTATGTTTTTCTGCTGTGCAAACAAGCCTGAAGAATGTGAGATAGGTTTGGACTTTATGAGTATTTTTGGGTTAAGAATAACACTTACCTGAATCCTAAACTATGGAAGTGATTTAAAGTCAAGTTTGGAAACAAGAAGCTCAAGATAGAACATTTTAAGTTTGTGTTTTGAACTTTAGAAATCCTGCTGTGGCTCCCGTTCCTGAAGAGCTAATTAGCTTATCTCCCTCAGCTGTTTGTTTTGCCTGCACAGGGAGCTGAGGGAAAAGCTGATCCGTTTGCAAGAGCTATATTGCCTAAAGAGTTTTGGTTTAATTTGGATTTACAGCAAAGGTTTATTTCAAACTTTATTTGGCTGCTGAAATCTGCTGTTACATGCCTTTGATATTAATGCTGAGAGAAAGTTTGAATTATGAGTGAACACCAGTGTAAAGCAATCCTGAGTCAGAGCACATGATTCCAGGAATAACCAACTACAGGAGATTGCTGTTTTGTGATATCTTTATTTTACAATTGACTTTATTTTTGAATGAAATGCAAAAGTGATTTTTGTTTTATGCTGCATCTTTTTGACCTCTGGGTCAGAATAAACATCCTATTCTTTCTTAAGAACTTGGTTTGACTGGTGATATTTTGAAGCCCTTTGCTTGCCTTGTCTCTCCCAAGCCTGGGCAGTTGCCTAGTGCTACCTTGAAAAGTCCTGAAGGTACCCCTGGTTAGAGGGGACACGCCAGAATCCTTGTGTTTGTCACACGACAGCCTGCCGCTGCAGAGGGTTTGTGACAGTCTCCACTTGTGCTACAAGCCACTCATCACACCATCTCTTTCCTCCATCTCCTGGGGTTCGAGATCAACTACCCCAAGTCGCATCTGCTTCCCACACAGCAACTTCAGTTCATTGGAGCAGTTCTCGACACCACACTAATGAGGGCGTTTCTCCCCTCCGACCGTCAACGGACCCTGCTCCACCTCTGCCGTCAGGTGCTCCTTCATCACTCCATTCCTGCCCGACAGATGATGATCCTCCTAGGCCACATGGCCTCGACGGTCCATGTGTTTCCTCTGGCGCGACTCCACCTCAGGACACCTCAATGGACTCTTGCCAACCAATGGTCACAGACCACGGATCTTCTTTCTCATCCCATCTCTGTGACATCGTCTCTTCAGCAATCTCTTCAATGGTGGTTGAACTCCTCAAATCTTTCCAGGGGTCTACTCTTTCATCTACCCCCTCACTCCATGATCATAACCACGGATGCCTCCCCCTATGCGTGGGGAGCTCACCTGGGAGATCTACACACCCAGGGAATCTGGACCCCTCAGGAGCGTCAACATCACATCAATTTCCTGCCACAAGATTTGGAACTCAGAGCCATGTTCTATGCTCTCAAGGCCTTCCAGCACCTTCTCTGCCCTCAGGTTCTTCTCCTGTGCACAGACAATCAAGTCGCCATGTACTACATAAACAAGCAAGGTGGCACCGGATCTCGCCTCCTTTGTCAGGAGGCTCTCAGCATCTGGACCTGGGCCACGGCCCGCAATCTCTTCCTCAAGGCTGTCTATATCCAGGGCGAACAGTACTCCCTGGCCGACAATCTCAGCCGCATCCTTCAACCTCACGAGTGGACTCTGGACCCTTCAACACTCCACTCCATCTTTGCTCGCTGGGGCACTCCACAGGTGGACCTCTTTGCAGCGCCTCACAACCATCAGCTGCCCCAGTTCTGTTCCAGACTCTTCTCTCCTCATCGTCTGACCCCAGATGCATTCTACTCGACTGGACGAATCGGTTCCTCTATGCCTTTCCTCCACTACCTCTGATGTTGCGGACGTTATCCAAACTCAGCAGGGACAGGGCCACCATGATTCTCATCGCTCCTCGGTGGCCTCGCCAACACTGGTTCTCCCTCCTGCTTCAGCTCAGCTCCAGGGAGCCCATTCCTCTTCCTGTGTTTCCTACCCTACTTACGCAGCAACGTCAGTCTCTACTGCATCCCAATCTGTCTTCGCTCCACCTGACAGCTTGGTTTCTCTCGGGCTGACCTCTCCAGAGAATCTGTCTCAGCCTGTCCGTCGCATTTTGGATGCCTCGAGGAAACCGGCCACCCTCCAATGTTACCATCAGAAGTGGACCAGGTTCTCCTCTTGGTGTCTACTGCATCATCACGATCCCACCTCATTAGCGGTGGAAACTGTACTGGACTATTTGCTCTCTCTGTCCGATGCTGGCCTCAAGTCTACCTCAATCAGAGTCCACCTCAGTGCCATCACTGCGTTTCATGAGCCTATCCTCGGAAAACCTCTCACGGCTCATCCACTGGTTTCCCGGTTCATGAGAGGCCTCTTCAATGTCAAACCACCTCTGAAGCCTCCTCCTGTCGTCTGGGACCTGAATGTGGTTTTATCAGCCCTCATGAAACCCCCTTTTGAGCCTCTTGCCACAACTTCGCTCAAACTTCTAACATGGAAGGTGCTTTTCCTCATTGCCATCACCTCTGCCAGGAGGGTTAGTGAGATGCATGCACTGGTCGCCGATCCACCGTTCACTGTTTTTCACCATGACAAGGTGGTTCTGCGTACCCATCCTAAATTCCTTTCCAAGGTGGTCTCGGCTTTTCACCTCAACCAGTCCATTGTGTTGCCTGTCTTTTTCCCTAAACCCCATTCTCATCCTGGGGAACAGGCGTTGCACACGCTGGATTGTAAGCGTGCCCTTGCATACTACCTTGACCGTACCAGGGCTCACCGCTCGTCCTCTCAGCTCTTTCTGACCTTCGATCCTAACCGTCTAGGTCGTCCTGTCTCTAAACGGACGCTTTCCAACTGGCTTGCTGCCTGTATTGCGTTCTGTTATGCTCGGGCCGGTCTCTCACTGGAAGGTGCTGTCACGGCCCACAGGGTCAGAGCTATGGCTGCTTCTGTGGCTTTCCTCCGTTCCACGCCCATCGAGGAAATCTGCAAGGCTGCCACTTGGTCCTCAGTTTACACGTTCACTACTCACTACTGTCTGGATGCCTTCTCCAGACGGGATGGACACTTCGGCCAATCTGTGTTACAAAATTTATTTTACTAATGGCCAACCATCCCTCCTCCCTCTCTGTTAGCTTGGAGGTCACCCATGCGTTAAGAATATGCTGCCTGCTTGTCCTGGGATAAAGCACAGTTACTTACCGTAACAGGTGTTATCCAGGGACAGCAGGCAGATATTCTTACGTCCCACCCTCCTCCCCGGGTTGGCTTCTTAGCTGGCTTATCTTAACTGGGGACCACGCTCTCCTCCGTCGGGCAGGAAGGCACTCGCGCATGCGCGGTGTGGCCAACTAGAACTTTCTAGTTAAAAGTGTCCGTACCGGGGCTCTGTCGGTGACGTCACCCATGCGTTAAGAATATCTGCCTGCTGTCCCTGGATAACACCTGTTACGGTAAGTAACTGTGCTTTCTTGTTCTCAAATCTCATGTCATACGACATAAAACTTGTCGCATGGACAAATGATGAGATAAATTACATAAGTCATTTTACAATTGGTGAAATGTCTAAGGGCATATTTTTTGTGATCTTGTGGGATGGTAAATTCTTGAGTGATATTGCAGATGTTACAACTACCACATTTGTAATGACCCAACACCCTGTCACGTATTGCTGTTGTATCTTTTCTGGAACGTATAGAGGATGGACTTAAAATTTCTTTACTAACAAAAAGGAAACAAAAAACAAAATGAAAATGCCTTTAAACCCCAAATATAGGTGGGTCCTAACGTGTTTCACCGAAAGGCTTCTTCAGGGAACCCCCATGCTGGATGGAACATCAAGTTCAACAACTTCCTGAATCTTCACTTCTACACCAATTGCATTTCCTGTTGACCCACCTGTATTTGCTGTAGCAAGTTGGCTTCCTAAAGACTCACAGTTAAGTTTTGCCTACTCTGAGGTTCATAGTTTTCATTTAAGCATTGGACACTTTAAATGGACATTTAATAGAAAAAAGAAGAAAAAAAGTAAAAAAAGATATCCATCAAAATTTAAATACCTTTCTACCATTTGAGGATGGTGCAATGTTAGACTCTTTGAAAGCACTTACAGGGGTTGTTGCCCCGGTTTGGTCACTTTCTTACCATATATTGATTCTGAGCACCTTCGAGGTTTAAAGGCATTTTCATTTTGTTTTTTGTTTCCTTTTTTGTTTTTGTTAGTAAAGAAATTTTGTTTGAATTTCACCCAGTTGTTATATTGGGCATAAAATTTCTTTGACATTTTGATTTCTAGAAAATGCTATCTGCAAACTTATTTTCAAAAATAGGGTGTAAATTCACTATATCCCAATTTCTTTTGATGATTTCTACTACCATGGTGCTTTTGGAACAATATCGCAAAACAAATGTCTCTTTCTTCTTCAGCCGTAACACCTTTTAGTTGGTGTAGTAGATGATCTCGATTTAGAAACTTGGCACGCCTTCGCGCTCTATTTACAACTTTTCTTGGATAACCCCTCAATTCTAATTTATTTTGCAATGCTTTAGATTGTATTTTGTAGTCCCTCGAAGATGAACAATTTCTTCTAATTAAACATAGAAACATAGAATATGACGGCAGAAGAGGGCCTACGGCCCAACAAGTCTGCCCACTCAAATAACCCTCCCTTCTAAGTTCTTCTTTGAAGTGAGCCTACGTATTGATCCCATTTGATCTTAAAGTCAGTCACGTTACTGGCCTCAATCAACTACCTGAAGTGGAAGATCATTCCATCGGTCGACCACCCTTTGTGAGAATGGGAAGCTTTCTTTGAGTTTCATTGGATGACTGCTGTCAAATTTCAAAAAGGTGTTACGATCTGTATAGAAACAGATAGAAAGAGCCTTGGATTCTGATGAGTCCCCTCATGGATATGATGCTTAAAAACTGGGAGACGCCTTTAACTTTTCCAACAGCACCCAGGAGAATAGATGCTCTTATAGAGTTCAATCCTGCCTGGGTTTTGACCGGCTGCAGTTACAGCACCAGTCCTCTACTACTGGAATCCACCTTGAAGAAGTTTTCTAGAACTCGAGTATATGCTATGTTCCTCCATACAGGGAAATCCGCACTCTTAATAAGTTTGGGTGACTTCTTTTCCAGAATTCCATGACCACTAGTAGGGCACTGAGTTATACTTTTCATATGTCTTTCTACTTAAAATAACTCATTAAATCTCTTTCAGACTTTGAACAATTTATCCTGACTTACTGTCTCAAACAATTTCAGGAGGTAACACAATTTCATGGCTCGTTCTGTATTCAATGTTTTCAATGTGGCATCTCGAACATCAGCCATGTCCATTGCCATGAGACAGCTGGCCTGGCTCCGAGTCTCTAACCTTGATGTAAACTGGAACTGGGACTGGAACCAGTGAAGGTAACTCAAGAGAGCAAGTGCACCCTAAGCACAAATAAAAAAGCCAAAAACAGAAAACTATTACTGTTGGGGGATTCCATCATCAGAGGCATTAACCTTGGAACACAAGGCGAGGAGACCAAAATAGTGAAATGTCTTCCAAGATCCTCAGCTACCAAGAGTTCCAGGCAAATACAGACTATAATTAAGGAAGAAACTAAGGATTTTAACACTGATATTTTTATCCATCTGAGAACAAATGACCTGGCCATCAACTCCACACTTGCAGCACAGAAAGCTTTTCGAGAGCTTGGTGAAGGCTTGAAATCTTTTGTAAAGACTTTAGCTTTGGCTTGAAATCTTTTGTAAAGACTTTAGCTTTTTCTGAAATACTGCCTGCATATGGAAAGGGAGAGCAAAGAGTGAAAACACAGAGGACTTTAATAGATGGCTCAAAGCCTGGTGTCATCAAAAAGGCTTCAGGTACATAGGAGGATGGGGAAATACATGGAAGGACAAGAAGCTATATTGCACTGATAGGCTACATATTACTACAGCAGGAAAAAGAAACCTTACAGAGAAATTTAGAAAATATGTTTCTAGGCATTTAAACTAGAAGGTGGGGGTGGTGTAGGTATGAAGGACAATTGTAGAGACCACCCCCGGCAAAAGAAAAGATGTGATAGTAGTAAAGATTGCAACATAAACAGTATCAGCAACTCATTTCTTAGCATTGCAACAGAAAGTGAAACGAAACAAAAATCTATATGAAAAAGGAGATTACCGCTGAAAAATAGCTGTAAAGCGATGACCACAAATGCTCGCAGTCTAAGCAACAAATTTCATGATCTGCAAGCCCTGATGTTAGAGGCAGACCTAGATATTGTCACTATCACAGAGACGTGGTTCAGTGAATCAGATGGATGGGATGCAAACATACCGGGATATAATCTTTTTAGGAAGGACAAAGATGGTCGAAAAGGTGAAGGAGTAGCTCGCTATGTAAAGATCAATATCCAAGCGAAATGCAAGGGACCTGGGGAGAGGAAGAAGCGATATGGATCGCTCTGAAAAGAGAAAATGGAACTTCTATTTACGTGGGTGTAGTCTACAGATCTCGGACTCAATCGCAGCAAATTGATAAGGATCTGATTGTGGATATCCAAAAGTTTGGAAGGAAAGAGGAGTAGCTGCTGTTGGGAAATTTCAACCTGCCGGATGTGGACTGGAATGTGTTCCGTCTGATGAATCGAAAAGAAGTAGGGAAATTGTGGAGGCTCTGCTCAGACAAATGGTGACAGAACCCACGAGGGAAAAAGCGATATTGGATCTGGTCCTCACAAATGGAGAGAGTATCTCTAATGTTCGAGTGGGTGCTCACCTGGGAAGTAGCGATCATCAAACGGTTTGGTTTGATATAACGGCTAAAGTGGAGAGCAGCCGCACGATACTTAAAGTCCTAAATTTCAAACATACGGACTTTAATGCAATGGGAGAGTACCTGAAGAAAGAGCTGTTAGGATGGGAGGATATAAGAGAAGTGGAAAGATAGTGGTCTAAGCTGAAAGGAGCAATAAAAATGGCTACGGACCTTTATGTGAAGAAAATAAATAAAAACAAGAGCGAAAGGAAGCCAATATGGTTCTCCAAACTAGTGGCGAAGAAAATAAAGGCAAAAGTGTTGGCGTTCGTGAAATATTAAAAAACCCAAGAAGAGGAGTGCAGAAAGGACTACAGGGTGAAACTGAAAGAAGCCGAGAGAGAGATACGTCTGGTGAAAGCACAGGCGGAAGAACAAATGGCTAAAAAATGTAAAAAAAGGGAGACAAAAATTTTTTCAGATATGTTAGTGAAAGGAGGAAGATGAAAAATGGAATTGCTAAACTAAAAGATGCTGGGAACCGATATGTGGAGAGTGATGAGGAAAAAGCAAATGTACTAAACAAATACTTCTGTTCTGTGTTCACAGAAGAAAATCCTGGAGAAGGACCGAGATTGTCTGGCAAAGATACACAAGAAAATGGAGTAGATTCTGCGCCGTTCACAGAGGAGAGTGTTTATGAGCAACTTGAAAAACTGAAGGTGGACAAAGCGATGGGACCAGATGGGTTCCATCCCAGGATACTAAGGGAGCTCAGAGAGGTTCTGAAGAGTCCTACTAAAGACTTGTTCGACAAATCTCTGGAGACGGGAGTGGTTCCTGGGGATTGGAGGAGAGCGGATGTGGTCCCTATTCATAAAAGTGGTCACAGGGATGAAGCGGGAAACTACAGGCCGGTGAGCCTCACTTCGGTTGTTGGAAAAATAATGGAAGTGTTGCTGAAAGAAAGGATAGTGTACTTCCTTGAATCTAATGGGTTACAGGATCCGAGGCAACATGGCTTTACAAAAGGTAAATCGTGCCAAACAAATCTGTTTGAATTTTTTGATTGGGTGACCAGAGAGCTGGATCGAGGACATATGCTAGATGTAATTTACTTAGATTTCAGCAAAGCCTTTGATACGGTTCCTCATAGTGTCACCCGCACTCTCAGGGCAATGGCTCCCGGACTGCGGGAGCAAGATTTGTATCCTTGTGAGCCGCGGAAGGCTCCACAAGGAAAGAAAAAGGTTTAGAGCAAGGATTTTGCCAAAAGTCAGGTAAGTTTTCTTGCAAATCAGGAATGGACTTTATTCTGCTGCATAGCAGTAAACAAGAAACAAAAACAAACTTTTCATCAGGATTCCAAACAAAAATCATGCAGTCTTCAAAAACTCAATTTCAATATTATCTGATTTAAAGTTCAAACTCACAGTTAAAGTGAGAAGGACTCTGTATTCATGAGTCTCAGCTTTAAAGTTCTTACCAAAAATAAAACTAACTAAAATAAACAGTCTCTTCCTTTTAATAGAAACTGGTCCAGAGATCAGTGACACAGCACTGTGCTCCTGCAGCAAATGGAAATGCTGGCCAGGTGGTGTGCTCCACGTGTTGTAATAATTTGCTACACAAACGAGCCCTCAATCCCACCTCAAAAACGTGGGGCTAAATCCCCCACCACACTGGCTGGAAAAAAAGGATTATTTTCTCCAGAACAGGAACAAGCATAACCAACAAATGTACTTAGGTTCATTCAGTCACAAGACTCTGTGATTCCCTGCATCAACTTAATAGGGAGAACAAAGCACAGCTTTACCCAAAAAAGAAAAAAAACAAAACAGTTCAGCAAACTCCTTAGCAATGGAAATCTTCAATATGTAGTTTCCTTACTTGGCATGGAGTAACATATTTCCATAGGTTGTATTTCCAGCGGTACCTCTGAGCACGGTTCCGGCCCCAACTCCATGGCTTGAGGAATTGCAGAGATGTCAGGAGTCAGGTCAGTATCAGCTTCAGTAATCTCCATGCATTCAGGGCTTTGAAGATCCTGCAGAGCTCTCAGTCCTGAGCTAGACTGCCAGTGCTGTTCCTGTGACCTTTCTCCTGCTCTCCAGTTCTCCCTCTGCCTTTCCAACTGCCCAGCTCTGAGGTTAAGCAACTTACAGCCCCGCCCAACCTTCCCAGGTGCAAAGCATTTCCGGTCATCAACCTTGGGAAGGTGAGGGGGAGGGGAAGTCTGGAATTCAACCCCTAAGCTCCCTCTGCTGGATTTAGTGGGAATATCAGGCAAGAAGGCAAAATGTTCTTTATCTTGAACAGCATAGGGATTACCTGCTCTAGGCATGGGGTTTGTACTAGGCCCAATCTTAGCAGGCTTGTCTCGCATACCACAATAGGAGGCTGTTGAACAAACTTGAAGGGCTGAAGTTAGGACCCAAAGTGGTGAACTGGGTTAGAAACTGGCTATCGGACAGACGCCAGAGGGTGGTGGTTAATGGAAGTCGCTCGGAGGAAGGAAAGGTGAGTAGTGGAGTCCCTCAGGGTTCGGTGCTAGGGCCGATCCTGTTCAATATGTTTGTGAGTGACATTGCTGAAGGGTTAGAAGGAAAAGTGTGCCTTTTTGCAGATGATACCAAGATTTGTAACAGAGTAGACACCGAAGAGGGTTTTTCTGATATGGTCATTGCCACGCAGTTCATACTTTGTTGTTTTTTTTTATAAATTCTTTATTCATTTTAAATCATAAACAAGTATACAATAATATATCCATTAAATTTCAATGTAACACTTGAAAATCTTAATCATATCATCAAGAACAAAAGAATATATCCCCACCCCCACCCTACTGATACTCATAGTTAAAACTGCGCGAGACAATCACACACAGATAAATCCGGGCTGACAATTGTGCGCAGGACATCAGCGTGCCGGATTTAAACTCAATTTGAAAGTGCTCCGAGGGGAGTTGTGGGGGGGGAGGAAGAAACCACTGCACTTAACTTAATAGAATTGGTACTGCTGTTGGAGGAGTGTTGTGTGGGGGGGAATCCCCCATTATAGAGGCTTTTTCCCTAACTCTTAACCAAGCACAACTACAAAATTGCTAGAAATAATAGCAAACCTTACCTGCTACTACTCCTGACTGCTCATTCTTGGGTACATCAACATACCTCTTGAGTCAATCACCAACAGTGATGCCACAAACTTCAAAATATTTCTTTGTTCCAGGTCTGGAATTCTTCTGTCAGCCAGATGGCTATTCGCCAAGAACCCCGGTATGCATAAGTGTATTCCTCAGCCTCTAGCTCACTGAATGTTATTGCTAGTTGCACACAGCAGGTTGTTTTTCTCTGGTTGTTTTCAGTTGTTATGATATCTAAGTTGCAGAGCAGACCAGAATTGTTTGTTGTTTGCAGGGAGTTTTCCTGTTCCTCTCCTCTTTGTCTTTTGCTTCAGTGAAGCTTGATTGCTTTAGGACTCAACTGATCTGTGGACTGGGGCTCTGCCTTTATAGGGGAGGTGCTCAAATTTGTAAGTATTTCTGTCTGAAAGCCAGTTTGTGAGAAAGGAAAAATCATCTTGCTTACAGAATACATAGTAGATTAACTGAAAGAAGATTATCCAGGTAAGAACCTAATCTTTCATTCATCAATATATCAATAAGAGTACTTTAAGTGCGACAACTCAAGCAAAAGGGGGCCACAACTTGGCCATTGTATTGAATGCTAAAATACTAAGTATCTAAGATTGTACAATGCCTTTAAAGGGTAAATCACCCAGAATGTCTGTATTTTGTTTCTCTCTCTCCACAGGTTTAGGACTGGTCTGGTGGGACCAAAGGATAGTAAACTAGCAAGTGAGATCTAATTTTTCCATGACCCTGTTGATTCATGTGTTACAGGTGTTGCGCGAAAGAACCTCTCCAGGTAATCCTGAAACAATCACCAGCCTGCCTATCAGTATTCCCCTCAGCACCGTGCAGCCTAACAAACTCCCTGTTAGTATCCCACTGGCCAGCGTGGTTCTGCCTAGCCGTGTTGAGAAGGTGGTGAGTAAGGCATTGTCAACTTATTCTTTGATATTTGTAAAATAAAACATTTGGGGTGAAATCAGAAGTAAGAAGGTCATGGTTTAAAGTAGTCGACTCCACCTAAGTGCACGTCAGTTAAGCGCATGCTTCGGTTATCCGCACCAGACCACCATGGTCCCGTTTTTTTTACATTAAAGTCAATGGACGTAAACTCCAGGTATTTGCAATTCTGATGAACACACAATCCGCTTATGCGGACTGATGTCGTAGGTCCCACCTCTATTCTTTCATGTAACATTCACTCCAATTAAAAGTAATCACGTAGATGAGCCATATGTTTTAGAACAGCAGTCTAGGCCTGGCCATGTGTTCGAACTTTCGGAACCACACCATGGCGTCGCTTGGACAAAAATCATTGTCTTTGGCTAAATATGTCCACCATGCTGATGTCAAACGCCACTTAGGAGTTGTTATTACAGTATACTTGTACATAAATTGGAAAGGCCTGTCCCCATGAGAATGGTGTACTCCAGAGACCTATACACCGCTTTCAAACATAGCAAAGCTGTTGGCTTCAAGGTGCCTGCCTGTTGAATATGAAAGCAACAAAATCCAAGGGATAATCGCAAACTTTAAATGTCATTATAGGTCACTCGTCCTAAGATATGTGATGGCAGTGATCGATGCAAGTATGGAATCCTGCCCCCAAGCTGCTGATATCGCGAGAAAAATGACGGTGCTCGACTGTCTTCACATGGTACTCTGATTAAGTGCACACTCCATTTAAGTGCACATGGCGAACCAGTCCGAAGGACTTGCACTTAAGCAGAGTCGACTGTACTTGGATAGCATGGATAGGTAGACAGGCTAATGTCGTTTTATGTGGTTTGGTAATTGGCTAAAAATAAAATAATTCTATAGTGTGGTAACAGTTTTCTTTTGTGTTGGTTCCAGTGGGTTTGTTTCTGTGTAGGTTTAAACATTTTCTTTTGGGACTCAATTGAGAAGTATGTTTTTCTAGCGCAATAGGTGTATCATTCTGGATGGATGGATACTATTCCAATGCTTGCGAGCTGTGCAAAAGGAATCCACTCTGGTTTTTTAATCCCTCCTACTTCACCAGAGGGCTCTGCTGTCTCTTTTCCTTCTGCATGCAAGCCAGGAGTCTTTCTGCTCTGCTCTGCGTATTTCTTTTTTTGTATTTTTGTGAATTTTTCATTTCTTTCAGTGCTAAGAGCTTCCCTGGTCGAGGGTCAAGCTCTGCCTGAGTGGAGAAGCAGACTGTCTGCAGCTTGACAGGCCGATCCCTTGTGGTACCTGTTGGACACCCTGCAAAAGCCTTTTTGGAGATTGGGGATGTTCCCCTTGTAGCATTGCTCGCCTACTGCTTTTAAAAGGGCTTGAGTGCAGGCTGTTAGGCATCCGAAGGTGACTTAGCAAGGTCTTGCAGGGTGTTAGCTGTTTCACCTCCCCCTTTTCACATCCGCAGGTCAGCGGGGGTTGAAAGCTCAGTCAGACACTGGTCAGACTGGCAGCCCAAAGATTCAGCACTGGAAAGGCATATAGTTTTGAGGCAATGATTTCTTCCAGAGCTAGCAACCTTTGGAGGTGAGGCAGGCTACAGCACAGGTCACAGGGAGTAATGCTATTACAAACTCTGAGGGAAATTTTTTTGGGGGGCTGTAAATTTTATTTTTAAAAGTTTCTGCCTGTTCCCCCACCTATAAAATCGCTATATATATATATATATATACATACATACATACAGTGGAGGGAACTCGAAGGCCTTGAGCATGCGCAGATGCTCAAGGCCCAGCAAAAAAGGACTGCAGATCTTCGGGCACTGGCATGTCCTGTGCGTTGGTGCCGGGTTCCAGATGGAGGGTAAGCGAAGTGTTCGGACGTGGGGGGGTGCTGGATCGCAGCGTAGGGGGTGCCGGATCGCGGGGGGAGGCGCTCGTACATCAAGGCAAGCTCGGTTTGCAAGGCACCAATTTTGCAAATGTTTTACTTGTCTTGCAAAACACTCGCAAACCAGCGTTTTGGAGCCATTTTTGGTACAAAAATGCTGCCACCACTGCCATCTTGGGTTTCCCGATTTTATTTTATTTTTTTCTAAGTTCTCCAGAAGCTCCAAATCGCCTTCAAGTTTCTTTATTTTTGATATACCGTTTATCATACTGGTATCTAAACAGTTTACAATAATATGTAGTAAAAGTTAAAAAAAGAATAAAAACAGTGTACAATATGTAGTAAAAGTTAAAAAAAGAATAAAAACTTATCTAAACTTAAAAAAAAAAAAAAGGGAAGCATTTACACATGAACGTACATGATACATTAGGAGTGGATGGGAACGAAAGATTAATAAATACATCGAGATGAGAATAAAAATAAAAGAGGAAAATGGGAGAGGGAGGTACAGTTAGGCTGGGGAGGTCGCTTCTACAAAAGCGTTTTAGTTGCCTTAAGATTTCTGTAAAGGACAATAGAATTTCAAAGGAACTAGTATTTACAAGGTAAAGGCGTCTTTAAAAAGGAACGTTTTAAGTTTGGATTTGAATTTATCTAAAGAGTTTTCTAGACGAAGATCAGTAGGAAGAGCATTCCACAGTGTGGAAGCTGTGACAGAGAAGATGGATTTGCATGTAGTGTCGTAAGAGTTCTCTTATTGGAAGAATGGTGAGCAGGTTTTGATTACTAGATGCATATGGAATTAAAAGTTTATCAATGAAGGCTGGTTGATGCGTGTTTTTTGTTTTGAAAGCAAGAAGTAATATTTTATAAGTAAAACGGTAAGTGATGGGCAGCCAATGAGCTTTGCAGAGCAGGGGAGTAACATGATCGTATTTTTTTGCTTGTTAGAGAAGTTTAACAGCAGTGTTTTGTATTAGTTGGAGGCGACAGATTTCTTTCTGGGTTATTCCTTGGTAAAGGGCATTACAATAGTCCTAGGATTGAGATGACGAGTGTATGAATCAGTATGTTGATTGAAAGGTTCTTTTGAGCCTACTTCATGCCAGGTTTGCACTGGATGGGTGCCTGAAGAGTGCCCTTGTGCCACGTAGCATGTGAAGGGGCGGGAGCATTCAGCTTACTCTCCCCTTTGCACTCTAGGGCTGAGGAATGGGCGAGAAGCCGGTTGGGGCTAAATTCATTTAGAGCCCCAGAATGGGGGTCATCCTAAACGCAGGGGCGCGTAGCCCAGGAGATGTAAGTTGGAGTCCTGTACAGGAGTCTCAACACTGCCTAGTACAGCATTTTTGTGGAATTTGTTAGTTTGATGGGGAGAGTCATTCAGGACAGCCAAACTTCCAAAGGGAGGTCTGGCAGCACTCCTGAAGGTGCACAAAGGGGCGGGGGCTCCCGTAGTGCATCTGCCTCACACAGGGGTACGCAGCGCTGGTGCTGTATGTCTCCCAACTTCCTTCTGCCATCACATATATGCAGCGCCAATGCTGTGTCTCCCTCCTGCCGTCATGTATCTCCCCCCTTCCTCATCTTCTCTCACCAGCCTCCCTCCCCTCCCCCGAACAGCAGCAGCAGTTCACTGTGTGACCTTTGCTAGGCCAGCCTGCCTCCAACAAAAGAGGACGTTGCATCATTGGAGGCGAGCCGGACTAGCAAAGGCCCCGAGGCTGCCTGATTGAATCACTAGCTCAGCAGTACCTCTCCTAGCGGCAGCTTACTGCATGCTTTTAACTTCCCCACGCAGCTGCCGCTAGCGTTAGTTTAGCCACGGTTCCATCAGGCAGCCTTGGGGCCTTTGCTAGACTGGACCACCGCCAACAAAAGAGGAAGTTGCATCATTGGAGGCGGGCCAGCCTAGCAAAGGCCCTAAGGCTGCCTGATGAAACTGCGGCTAAACTAACACTAGCAGCAGCTGTGTGGGGAAGTTAAAAGCACGCAGTGAGCTGCTTGCTAGGGAGAGGAGCGGTATTGCTGGACAGGAAGAAGAGGTACTTTGGACATGTAAGTCCCACTGGTTTGACTCGTATGCCTTTTGCACTAGAAGAAAAGATTAGGTTCTTGATAATCTTCTTTCTAATAGGAAAGGCATATGAGTCTTGAAGGCCCACCCTGTCAGATTTTAATTAGCCTGCTTAATATCTCAGACACGTATGTATTTTTAGATGCTTGACTTTCTCTTATCCTACAGGTCTGAATAGTGATGAGCTAACTCTTTATTGCAAAAAGGCAAATGGGGAGACTGATAACTACACAAGTATTAGTGCTGGTTGCACTTAGGTAGGTGGCTTGCTCGGTTCTACTTTGTTTTATGTTATGTTCCTATTGGCACTGATTTCTTTAATTGTACTCGTTTAAGAGCAGTGCAGACTTGGATTTGTTGGGGGGGTTTCCTGTGATCCTCTTTATTTATCCTCTTATAGTGGTTGTCAACTACTTTGGTATGAACTGAGGAGCAACAGCACAGCCCTCAGAGCCAAAAAATATAGCTGATGCCTTCTACACAACTCGTGATTAGAGGTGAATGGTTCAAAACACATATGCCTGTCCATGATCTAGAAAGATTATCAAAGTAAGAACCTAAACTTCCCTTGCAAATTCTAAAATTAAATTCTCCTCAGACTGCTGCTGTACAGAGAATGTCGTGCGCAACACTAAGCCTTCAGTCTACCTGCTTCTCTTCTCATCCGACTATCTCCATGATGCTGACAAAGCAGTGGGATGTTTCATGTCTAAATTGTACCTCCTGGCTGAGGAATTTTTGTTTTTGCCTGAAGTAGATTCCTTGGTATTGCAAATCACCCGCCGCACTTTCTTGGCCATTGAGGGCAGGGTGGTTCTCAAGAATGCGCAAGGCCGCAGGATGAACTTGGCACTCAAAAGACAGTTTGAAGCACTGTCATTGGGTCTGAAGGCGACAGTGGTAGCCTCTTTCATGGCTTGCACCTACCGTACTCTCCTGAATCAGGCTCCCACAAAGGAGGAGGAGGAGGAGAATGCCTATCCCTAGTTTCTGTTATTGGGGGGTGGATTATGTAATGGATACTCTCTGACATCTTTCAGGTTATGAATAAGGTCTCAGCCTTTTTTTATCTCGGCTCACAGATTGCTCTGGATTTAGCAATGGGCTGGAGACTCTTCATCTAAAGCCACACTGTCAGCTACCCTTTAAGGGTCAGATTCTGTTTGGGAAGGGCCTGGACAATTTCATGATCTGTGTGATGGAGTGGTGGCCTAGAGCTCTCCTCAACAGTAAATCACAGGACCCTTGTGGGACCGGTCAGGGCTCCTTTCGAGGCTCTCAACATTTCCACCAGAGATTGATGGTCTATTCCACATAGAGAGCATTTTCAGTTTCCCAGTAATGTTTCAGGGGAGCCAGATGCTCTCTGGGTTCCGCTTCGCATGCAGCAGTGGCCCCCAAGAAGTCCCAATGATGCCAGGAGGAAGGTCAATGTACCCCAGATAGGAGCGCGGCTGTCAGCCCACTGAGAGGCCTGGACTGCGATATGCTCAGACCAGGGAGTGTTGAACATCATTCAGGAAGGCTACAAGCTGTAATTCTCATCCCCTCTTCCAAATGTATTTGTGGACTCTCCCGGTGGATGCCTGGAGAAAGCAAAAAATAAAAAGAGCCATAATAAGATGGCTCTTAGCTCTACAGATTGTGCAACAGGTGAAGTCAGGGGAGTTGGGCTGGGGCAGATATTCCATATACTTCATGGTGCCCATGAAAGACTTGGAGGAGTCAAAGCCCACAGCAAATTAGGTCAGAGATGTTGATTAATATATATCCTTTCTACCCTTACCCACATTTTAAGTTTAGGTTCAAACCATTCAATGAAAGGCTTAACCTGAGATGACCATAATACCTCTTCAAATCAGACACCCCATGCCCCCTACAGACCTCCTATATTTTAAAACTTGCCATTCCACTCTAGGAGGGTGCTTCTTCTAGATAAAGAAAAATAATCTTCTGTGGAGATGAAAGAAACTTGGAGGCTAGAATATCAAGTTAAATTTATTTAATACTGTTTACCGCAAATATAAAATCAAAGGTAAATCTAAGTGGTTTACAATAAAAGTTTAAAATAAAGTAAATATAAATATTAAATAGGGTAGGGAACAAAAAAAAAACCAAAACATAAAATACAGTTAAATAGTCGAACCAACTAGGAAATATGAGTAAAGGAGGGAGTCGGTAGGTTACAATAAAACAAAAAAGGTTAGGGAAAGGGAAGGAATGAACAATATGGTAAGGGAAAAAAAGTAAAATTTGTTCTGCCCACATTAGTTGAGATAAAGCCAAAGATAGAGCTTTAGAGAAAGGTTACCTAGAAAATTAAGAAAAGAAAGCCAAGGAGAAGTAGTATGCCTTTAATTGTATCTTGAAATTCGCAAATGTGAGTAGAGCAGGGGTAGGGAACTCCGGTCCTCGAGAGCCATATTCCAGTCAGGTTTTCAGGATTTCCCCAATGAATATGCATTGAAAGCAGTGCATGCAAATAGATAGATCTTATGCACATTGGGGAAATCCTGAAAACCCAACTGGAATATGGCTCTCGAGGACCGGAGTTCCCTACCCCTGGAATAGAGAGTCCCTCAAGGTTCAGTGCTGCGGCCGATCCTGTTCAATATGTTTGTGAGTGACATTGAAAGAAGTTATAGAAGGAAAGGTTTGCCTTTTTGTGGATGATACCAAGATTTGTAACAGAGTAAACACCAAGGAGGGAGTGGAAAACATGAAAAAGGATCTGCAAAAGTTAGAGGAATGGTCTAATATCTGGCAACTAAAATTTAATGCTCCCGAGAGAAGTACATTACCATCACAGTATAATATACGCAAAGTTTTTCCCACATTTCTTAGAAACTAAAATTCAATGCAAAGAAATGCAGAGTAATGCATTTGAGGATTAATCGGATGGAACCATATGTGCTGGGAGGTGAGAGGCTGATATGCACGGATGGGAGAGGACCTTGGGTGGTAGTGTCTGAAAATCTAAAGGTGAAAAAACAGTGTGACAAGGCGGTGGCTGCTGCCAGAAGTGTGATTCGATCCTCTATGCTCATCCCAAGCTTCTTTAAACTCTGTCACTGTTTTCCTCTCCAATAACAAAACAAAAATGCAGTAATTCTATAACCAAATATCAAATGCACAAAAAAAAGTAGAATGAAAAAAAAATTAACATTCCAAAGAATTTTATGTAAAATGTTTAATGTCCAGCTGTCTAAACCCAGTGATTTTCCTGGTTGAAGAGAAGCTATAGCATTTTGTACTTCCTCTTGTTTGAATTTCCCTATCCAGAACTTGTCACTGAGATTCAGTAACCTGTGATAAATTAGCTTCTCTCAAAATTAATAGAAATGTTAAAAAAAGCAGGCTCTTATACAAGAAGTCTAGGGTTTGTTTTTGTTTTTTTAATTAATTTATTTTATGCTCAAACGTAAGTGAAGTACAATATTACTATAACATCTGTGATAATAGATTGACATTGTGATTGAAAGTCTCATAAACCTTTTGCCCAGTATGTCTAGATCTTTACTATGCTAAAAATTTTCCTTTTAGAAGTACTAAGAGCTTACCCTTAAAGAACGCTTAAAGAAGTTTTCAGACTGATTTTCCTTCTCAAACCTGAAAAACTGAATATTTATCAAATCATAGATGCATATTAGATTTCTCAGTAAAATCTTATTTTTCCTCCTTCAGAGAAGCACACCTAGTCCAGTTCATCAGAGCAGAGAGTCATCTGTCCTTGACAAACCATTTGGTGCTACTTCCAATAACAGTATAAGCAATGCTGCAGGAAACAAGCCACTGTCCTTGGCTACCTCAGGTAATAATAGCCTTCCACGTTTTGTAGGGTTGCCAACAACAAGGTGGTTTCACCAGAAGAGATTACATTCTCCAGAGACAAGCAAGGGAGATGCAGTCACACTTAATGGTGAAGACCTTAGTTTAATCCTGTTTGTTAGTGCTGTCCTCCTATTAAACCTTTAAGCTTACTGGGTATTTGCAGAAGTTCCCATATCTGGTGTGCTGCTCCCCCGCCTTCATTTTGGTTTCTTTTGGGGGGGGGGGTCTGGCCTTTCCTGGTCGGTTGGAGCTCTTCCTTCTCTTTTGACACATTGCCTGTGGGTGAGCAGCTTAGCCATTTCACCCTTGACAGGCCATCACTTTGGAGAAGTGGGTCCAGGATATCATCTCAACTTCACCCCTGCCTCCATCCCCACCCCGGTCTTCCATCCATCAAAGACTCCTCACCATCACATTCTGTGGAGCAGTCCCTCCTGCTTTAGAACAATACTGTGGAATAAATTTCAGGATCAGAGAAACTGGGCCTCTTCTCCCTTGAAAAGAGGAGACTGAGAGGGGACATGATCGAAACATTCAAGATAATGAAGGAAATAGACTTAGTAGATAAAGACAGGTTGTTCACCCTCTTCAAGGTAAAGAGAACAAGAGGGCACTCTCTAAAGTTAAATGGGGATAGATTCTGTACAAACGTAAGGAAGTTCTTCTTCCCCAGAGAGTGGTAGAAAACTGGACCGCTCTTCCGGAGGCTGTTATAGGGGAAAACACCCTCCAGGGATTCAAGATAAAGTTAGACAAGTTCCTGCTGAACCAGAACATACGTAGATAAGGCTAGACTCAGGGCACTGGTCGTTGACCTAAGGGCCGCCGCATGAGCGGACTGCTGGGCATGATGGACCACTGGTCTGATCCAGCAGCGGCAATTCTTATGTTCTTTTTTTTTTAAATATTCTTTATTCATTTTTTCATCTAACAACAAGTGCAACAAATATTAACAGTTAAACTTATACAATATCACTTGAGTATCTGTTCTTAGTAATTTCACAATTAAAAATAAATCCCTCCCTCCCAACCCTATTCTTACACATGTGATTACATATATATATTGTTCTTTATTAATTCAACCCATCAATTTATAATTAAACTTCCTCCCACCCCACTTCCCTGTACAATTATATCAGCTTGGGAAAAATTATTATTCATTTATTACAATATTCTATTAATGGTCTCCAAACCTCCTGAAATTTATTAAAATTTCCGTTCTGCAACGCTAACATTCTTTCCATCTTATACATATGACACAGTGAATTTCACCAAAAACTGTAATTTAATCTATTCCAGTTTTTCCAATTAAACATAATCTGCTGAATGGCAACTTCTGTCATAATAAGTAATAATTTATTATTATTTGCAGAAATTTGACTTTTTTTCCTCATTGACATTCCAAATAAAATAGTATCATAGGATAGAGCCACAGGATTTTCTAACAAACAATTTATTTGGCCCCAAATCGATCTCCAAAAAGCCAAAATGAATGGGCAATAGAATAATAAATGATCTAAAGTCTTATGCTAGCCTGGATTACTGCGAGAACCCCACAGGCCTGCATCCATCCCCATGGAATCCTTTAAACATGGAGGGGATTCCTGTGGGGTGTTGTTCGGTTCAGCTCTCTACTTTATACATATTTTCACTAAACATTACTGTGTGGAGCAGGACTTATCTTATGACATGTGTTTTGGTCAATTTGTCCTTTAATCTATTTACTCCTTGGAGGCTAGGATTTTCTCATCACTGAAGTCATCGCCAGCTATCCAGCAACAGCTAGGGACACAATCAAGTGTGCCTGCATCTTCCCACTTGTCTATGGAGAAAGCAAATTTGCTTACCAGTTACAGGGATTTTCCTTAGACAGCAGAGGAATGTAGCTACACTTAACCCTTCCACCATCCCCTCTGTTTCTCATTCATCGAGTTAGGAACCAAATGAATACAGTGGGAAAGAGCACTTCAAACACAGAAACTCCTGCACATGCCCAGTAATCTTAAAGGCTTTACTATAGCTAGGGATGAGCATTGCACAAATGGTCAATCTGAGGACTTCACCATCAAGTGTGGCTGCATTCTTCAGCTGTTTACAGAGAACTCCTGTTACAGGTAAGCAACTTCACTTTCTTGGCAAAAAGGAGTGGTCAGATCTTTTAATCCCAAAATTTGTTTTTCACTTGATCCATGTGTACTTATGCTGACCTATCCTTAATTACTGGAGCTAAATTGTGAGCTTGTAAAGAATTTTTTGTGGATTTTTTTTTTTTTTTTAAACCATTTGACATCTACAGTAAATGTGAATTTTCTGTAGTATGTTTCTGTTTAGCCTTTCATGGTGAAAATTGCCTCTTATAGATTTATTTTTCTCTTACTTATACTAGATACTTAGGGCTCCTTTTATAAAGGTGCATTAGGGTCTTAACGCGTGCTAAAATGCTGCATGCGCTAGCGCCTCCTCTTGAGCAGGCAGTAGTTTATCGGGTAGCACGCGCTAATCCGATGCATGCGCTAAAAGCACTCGCGCATCTTTGTAAAAGGAGCTCTTAGTCTTTCATTCCCAAAAGACCTCTTGTTTTTTTTTTTAATTTCTTTATTCAGTTTTGCATATTACAACAAGTGTATCAGAAAAATTCATATAATCTTATAAATACACACTTGATTTTCTTCATGAACACTTTAAGTAAAATATATCATACTTATATTCATATTTTATAATGATTTAAATATTATGTAATACATTTAATAAATATGACAAATGTAAATAAAATAGAAAACCCCCCAATCCCTCCCTACCTATTTCAGAAAATCTAACCTAATACATCAAAATGTATTAATTAATTCATACATATTATGAGATAAATAAAATAATACCCACCCCCATCCCCACTTAACAAATATCTTATTATGGGAAAATGTTATTAATCATTACAAAAATCTGCTAATGGTCTCCAAATCTTCTGAAATTTACCAAAATAACCTTTCTGTGTTGCTATTGTGCGCTCCATTTTATATATATGGCATACCGAATTCCACCAAAAGTTATAACTTAATCTGTCATAATTTTTCCAATTGTATGTTATTTGTTGAATTGCTACTCCAGTCAATATGAATAAAAGTTTGTTATTATGTGACAAAATTTGACTCTTTGCTCTCATTGTTGTACCAAATAAAATAGTATCATAAGTCAAGGCTACTGGATTATCCATCATCCTACTTATTTGAGGCCAAATTGATTTCCAAAATAATAATATAAATGGACAATAGAATAAAAGATGATCTAATGTCCCAGCCTCAAGATGACAGTGCCAACATCTATTAGACTTGGAGCTATCTAATTTTTGTAAACGAACAGGGGTCCAAAAAGCTCTATGCAAAAGAAAAAACCATGTTTGTCTCATAGATGCTGAAACTGTACATCTTATCCTCCAAGACCAAAGTCGTGGCCATTGAGATGCATTAATTTGATGCTTAATCTCAATGCTCCAAATGTCTCTAAGACCATGTTTTGGCTTTTTATTTACAAATCCAGATATTAATTTGTACCACATTGTGGCCTGGTGACCAGTAGAAACCATTTGAAAGCACAAGAATTCTAGGCTATGATAATTATTAAGATTTTCCCATTCAGGGAACCCCGCCTGAATGGCCTGCTTCAATTGCAACCACCTAAAATATTGTGATTTATTTAGACCAAATTTATGTTGCAATTGTGAAAACTCAAGCAGTTTACCATTAATTATTACATCCTCTAAAATACGTATCCCTGCCAACATCCAATGCTTCCAAATGATTTTAAAACCGCCTATTTTGATCTTGGGGTTTAGCCAAATCGTTTGAGTTGTTGATTTATTTATTGGAATAGGAGTCAGACTACTTATATACTTTAAAGTTTTCCAGGTATCTACAAATATTTTATGATCTTTATATAACCTTGGCGTTTTGATACTAACAACATGACCAAGACGCAAAGGAAACATGAGTCTCCACTCTAACCAGAACCAATCTGGTATATTATCAATGGGCTCTGGGAGGATCCAATACATACCTTGACGCAAAATATAGGCTTGATGATACCTATAAAAATTTGGAAAATTTACCCCACCCTCCACAATTGGCCTTTGCAAAGAAACTAAAGCAATTCTAGGAATTTTTCCCAGCCAAATAAAATTGGTTAGAACCCTATTTACTTTTTTATAAAAAGATCCCTGAAAAAAAATTGGTATCATACCCATTTGATAACAAACTACAGGTAAAATCATCAAGGCCTTTGATCGAGTAGAATGGTCCTTCATGTATCAGGCAATGGACTGGTTTGGTATAGGTTCAGGATTTATATAAATAATTAAAATGTTGTATAGCTCCCCTCCTGCTAGATTATATATTAATAATACATTTTCAGAACGTTTTAATTTGCAGAGGGGGGTTAGACAAGGTTGTCCACTATCTCCTTTGCTTTTTGATATTGTTTTGGAGCCCTTGTTGTTAGCTATTCAACAGGTGAAGGAGATACAGGGTATTCCGCGTTCAGATAGAGAATATAAAGTATCGGCATATGCGGATGATATCTTGCTTTATTTGAGAAATCCAGAAAAAAAACATTCCATGTTTGCTTGAGTTAATTGAGAAATTTGGAAAATTTTCCGGTTACAAGATAAATTGGAATAAATCATAAGTTCTTCCACTAAATGTACACTGTACAAAAGGTTTATTTGATCCATTTTCTTTTATTTGGAAGGAAGATGGTATAAAATACTTAGGAATTTGGATTGCAAAATCAGTGGATGATACAATGAAAATTAATGAAAAAAATTTATTACAAAAGGTAACAGAAATGTGTGAGAAATGGAATCCTCAAAACAACGAACAGACTGCAGATAATGTACAAGATGCAGGTGTTGTTTATTAGTAAATGCAGTAACATATACAACCTTATAGCCAACCAAGGGACCCGACACAGTCCGTGTTTCGGATAACACGCCTTCCTCAGGGGTCCATGGTGGTTAAGGTATAAAGCAAACTGCATAAAAGATAACAAACACACGCCAATCACGATCAAATGGGGTCAAGCAAATCTTACACAATGTTTTCCAGCAATGGAATCCTCTACATTTATCTTGGTGGGGTAGAGTACAAACTGTCCCAAAAGACCTCTTAAGATTACTCTTGGCTTTGTATTCCTACTTATTCATATCCATTGCATGTCCATCTAATCAGTAAGCCTGTACTTTGGGCCTGTTTGTATTTAGAGTACTTCGTTAGACTGTGCCATTTTTCTATATCTACTTTTACATTTATACCTTGGTACATTTATGTTCCAATTTAAACTTTGGACCTGGTTTTGATCACCATTTGCTGTAATTTTTTTATTTATTTTTTTTTTTTGATCGATTTAGAATAACTTGTTAGGTGCCATCAACTCGAGTTCGAGTCCTAGCGACTTGATGATGTCATCAAATTTTTGTGGCAGTTAAATCATGTTATTCATGAACAAAAATATATGCTATACTATACATAATTGTGCTGAAGCTGTTAACAAAACTGCAGTTGCTTGTTCTGACAGATGCTAGCTAAAGCTCAATATTGATGTGAAACTTTCTAAAACAAAATTAAAACTCTCAATAAATTCCTAGAGATAAGTTCTTTTGTCAGCAGGCTCTTCTGTCAGTCAACCTTCCTGTAACAATTACATACCTTGTGTCATTGGTCTTAGAGCAGTGGTCCCCAACCTTTTTTGCACCAGGGGCTGGTTTCATGCAAGACAATTTTTTCTCCCCTGATCAGCCGCGTTACCCTCACACTTTTGCAATCAACCTTATTCGATTTTAGTACATCTGCTAGAAATCCATTAATTCTTGGTGATTTCAATGTCCATTTTGACGAACATAACAATGCAATTTCATCAGAACTACTAAATTTCTTCACTGACATATTCCCAACGAAAGCAGAGCTTACTCATGTAGCTGGTCATTCCCTAGACATGATCCTAATCCCTAAATCAGGGGTGCCCATCACGTCGATCACGATCGACAGGTCGCTCGCTCAGGCGACCCAGTTGATCGCAGAGCGGGTTCCCTTCTTCTCTTCTCTTTTTTCCCCTCCTGACTGGCCTGCTCCTGAATTCTGCTGCTGCCTCCGCTGCTCAACATTTAAAAAAAAAAAACCAAACAAAAAAAATGCTTGGAGAATTTATGCTCCGGGGGCTAACGTGTGCTTGTACCGGCTTCCCTCCTCTTCCCTCTGAAACCGGAAGTTATGCCCGGGGGGGGAGAGAAGGGAAGCCGGCACACACATGTTAGAGCCCCATTCGCGGGCTAAAGCGGGAGACAGGTCAGTGAAGCTTGCGATTTGCTCTTCATGCTGCCAGGTCCTGCCTACTTTCTGTTTCCTCAAAGGCAGGACCCGGCAGCATTTCTCCCAATAGGTCGATCTTGGGCCGATCAGCCTTCCTCTCCCCGACGTCAATTCTGCCGTCGGAGAGGAAGTTCTGGCCAGCGGAACTTCCTCTCCGACAGCAAAATTGACGTTGGGGAGAGGAATGCTGGTGGGCCCGAAGCAAGGAGAGCCTGGCCGGCGGCGGGCGGCTTTGGGGGCCTGTTATCCGATGGCAGTGGCAGTGGCTTGGGGGAGGGCAGGGAGGGAGAAAGAGGGCAGGCAGGGAGACAGAAGGAAACAAGAGAAACAGAAAAAAAGAAAGGGGGCATGAATAAAGAAAGAAAGGGCAGGGAGAGAAGAAGAAAACGTTGGGGGGGGGAATGAGGTCAGGAGGAGAGGAAGCTAAAGGAGAGGCTAAAAGAAGGGAAGAAAGATTGGATGCACAGTCAGAAGAAGAAAGTGCAACCAGAGACTCATGAAATCACCAGACAAGGTAGGAAAAATGATTTTATTTTAAATTTAGTGATCAAAATGTGTCTGAATTTATATCTGCTCTCTATATTTTACAATATGGTCCCCTTTTACTAAACCGCAATAGAGGTTTTTAGCGCAGGGAGCCTATGAGCGTCGAGAGCAGCGCTGGGCATTCAGCGCTGCTCCCTGCACTAAAAACTGCTATCGTGGTTTAGTAAAAAGGGAGGGGGGTGGGTTTTGTCTATTTTTTGTATGGTTGTTACTGAGGTGACAGTGCATAGAGTCATCTGCTTTGACCTCTTTGAAAAAAACCCGGAATAGGAATGATAATTAACAATTCTATGTGTGCATTGTGTTTTTTTAAAATTTTATTGTTGGTAGATCATTTTGACTTGGTCATTTTAAAAGTAGCTCGCAAGCCCAAAAAGTGTGGGCACCCCTGCCCTAAATCAATAATTATTGATTTTTCCACCCCCTTGATTCGCTTGGTCCCCTGGTCAGATCATAGTCTAATCATGATAAAATATCATCATAAACCACCTAAAATATCCCATTCATCCAAACAGTAACCTTCAGAGATTTTAGGAAGCTTCATGCCTCTTTCATAACATCATCTTTTCAACTACAAATTGATGATCTCTATAATTTACCCCTTGAAGACCAAGTAACCAAATGAGAAAATACATGTAAAGCCCTTCTAGATAATAATTATTTTATTTTTATATACCGCCATACCACATAGTTCTAGGTGGTTCACATACAGTAAAGAATTATACAATCAGTAAGTAAAATGCAATTAATTAAAAAACAATAGATAGAATACAATTTACTAAGAATGCGTTAAAATCAGCTAAAATAAACAAACTGTAAAAACTGTGTACTATTTATCAATCAAAATTCTAAAACATCAGTTTAAAAATTTATCAAACAAATCAGTTTTTAGCAGTTTTCTAAAGGACATATATGAATGAGCCTGAGAAATAACGGTACTTAACCATAAGTTCATTTTACCTGCCTGAAAACCGAGCAATTTATCGAAAAATCTCTTGTAACGGCAAGATTTGATAGTCGGATAGACAAATAAATATTGCTCTCGAGTAATCCTAGTAGGTTTATATCGTTCAAAGCACGAGGACAGATAAATAGGCGCCAAACAATACTTTAAAACAGATACAACCAAATTTAAATAATACTCTAGCCTCAAAAGGCAACCAGTGCAGCTGTCGATAAGATGGAGTAACATGGTTATACTTTTTCAGTCTGAAAATCAAACGGACCACCATGTTCTGGAAAAGTTTCAATCTCTTTTGAAGCTTTTTATGAGATCCCACATATATTATATTACAATAATCCAGAACAGATAAAATGAAGGATTGTACTAATAATCTAAATGATACACTATCAAAAAAATTTTTTATCGTCCGAAGTTTCCACAAAATTGTGAAACATTTTTTTGTCAATAGATTTGAGTGATCATCCAGAGTTAAATGGCAGTCCAGTATAACACCCAAGATTTTAATAGAGGCAGAAATTAAGAAAGTTTGACCATTCAGTCGTAGTTCCTTTTCTTTTATAACCTCGCACCCATTATCCCTTGCTCAATTCCAGCAAAGAGCTCAAAAAATTCTTGTTATACAGCAGAATTGTCATTAATTAAAAACCAATTACGTTCTTTGGAAAGGAAGTGGCAACATTAAAAAAATCAGCTAACTTATCAAAATATTTAGAGTAGGCTAATTATTACAAAAGTAAAATTAATGTAGCCAAAAAGAATCGCTGTATTTTTTTGCACCATAAAACACACCAGACCATAAGTCACACCCTAGGTTTAGAGGAGGAAAACAAGAAAAAAAACATTCTGAACCAAATTCTACCTGACAGGCTCGGCACCCAACCCCACACTCCTTACCAGACTCTGCACCCTGTTTCCCCTTCCCTGCCAGGCTCTGTACCCTGTCCCCCCTCTGGTGGTCTAGTGGTAGGCTGGGACAGGGCGGGCAGGGACAGAGTATAGAGCAGGAAGGGACAGAGCACAGATGTCAAAGCAGATGACTTTTTAAAATATGCAATGTCACCTCAGAAACAACTATAGAAAAATTGACAAATATAGTGCAAAATATAGACAGCAGATATAAATTCTCAAAACTGACACATTTTGATCACTAAATTGAAAATAAAATCATTTTTCCTACCTTTATTGTAAGGTAATTTCTTTTTCTTTCCTTCCTCAGGCCCAACAATTGTCCCTTTCTCCCTCCTTCCTATGTTCCCCTCAATGCCTTTCAGTCTTTGTCCTCTTCCAACCCCCCCCCCCCCCCCCCCCGTTGTCTGGTGATTTTTCTTTCCTTCCTCAGGCCCAACAATTGTCCCTTTTTCTCTCCCTCCTGTTCCTCTCACTGCCTTTCAGCCTCTGTCTTCTTCGCCCCCCCCCCCCCAAAGCCTGCCTGCCCGCTGGATTTAATTACCTCCCGCTGCTGTAAGGACATGTCGCCGAAGTAGCAGCAGCAGGGGGAGGACTCCTGGCTCAGCAGTGCGGCTCCCGGAAGGGCCAGGCGGGTGCAGCGATTGCACGCCGCCGGCCCAGAAGCCTTACCCCTGACGTCAGAATTGACAACGGGGGTAAGGCTTCTGGGCTGGCGGCGTGCAATCGCTGCACTCGCCTGACCTTTCCCTTCTACTTTTGGCGGCAGTGAGCAACCAGTGGCAGCAGGCGAGGGGCGGGTGGCAGTCCTGCAAGGTAATGGGGGGCGGGATTTGGGTATTCACTCCATAGAACGCACCCTTTTTTCCTCCCACTTTTTTGGGGGGGAAAAGTGCATCTTATGGAACAAAAAATATGGTACTACACAAACCGCATCCCCAAATCTAGAAAGTCTTCAGCGCTCTTTTTAATCCTAAAGTCCTTAACGGCGTTCAAACCAAAAAATGTTTCTGTACCAGATATCTCGCTAACTGCTCAGGATTTGGCCAATTTCTTCACAGAAAAAGTAATTAATATTCAAAGCCAAATCCAATCCAAATTAATCCCAGACAGTGAATTAGATCAGTGTTCTTCAACTGTCGGTCCGTGGACCAGTGTCGGTCCGCAAAAAAATCTTGCCGGTCCATGAAGGATTCGGGACACCGCCGCAACAAAAGGTGACGGCGTCAGCTGATTTGCAACTTCCCGTTGCCGTCGTTATGCCGGGACTCCTGCTTCCACTGCGTATGCCGGGACTCATGCCGCGTATGTCTCCTGCCTTTGTCTCTGCACCCCCAGACCAGCAGCGGCAGCTCTGTGTGCTTTTAACTTTGACACACAGCTGCCCCTAAGCAGTAGTTTAGCCGCGGTTTCATGAGACAGTCTCGGGGCCTTTGCTAGGCCGGCCCACTTCGATGATGCGATGTGAGCCATCCTCCCAAAGGCCCAGAGGCTACCTCATGAAACTGCGGCTAAACTACTGCTTAGGGGTAGCTGTGTGCCGAATTTAAAAGCACACAGAGCTGCCGCTAGCCTAAAGAAAGGAAACATTTGCTAGAGAGGGAAAGGAGAAGGGGTACTCCTGGACAAGGGAAGGGAAAGGGGTACTGCTGGACAGGGGAGAAGGAAAGAGAGTTACTGTTGGATAAGGGAATCTGCAAGCAAAGCATTATCAAATCTCCACATTGGTCTACTATTATCTTGATCAATGACGTTAAATTCAACCCACACACCCCCATGATCAGATAAAACAATTGGATCTATGGAGGCTTGTGTTACTTGATGTACTAAATGATCTGAAATAAAAACATAATCAATTCTTGGAAATGATTTATGAACATGGGAACAAAAAGAAAATTCCCGATCATTAAAATGAAGACTACGCCGTATATCTTTTAAATTGGAAGATTGTATAAAATTATCTAAACCTAATGACTTTATAATTTTACTAGGTTTTTTATTCATAACAGGATCCATAACAGCATTAAAATCTCCCGCCACTACTAAATTAGAAGCAGCCAGTGGCAAAAAACCAACTGTTGAAGAGATTTAAAAAACTCTATTTGGTTCAAATTAGGGGCATACACATTGAAAAGTGCCATACTCATGTCAAAATGTACCCATCTTCCTAAAGGATCAAAAGCTATCATATTAAACACTGCATTACATTTTTTATTAACCAAAATAGCGACTCCAGCCTTTTTCTCCACCGCGGGGGCAAAAAAACAATGCTTCACCCAATTCCCTTCCAGCTTTTTGGACTCTTCAGCAGACAGATGAGACTCTTGGATAAAACAAATATCCGCGTTCTGCTGTTTTAAGAATAAGAGCGTTTTTTTCCTCTTAATCAGATGGTTTAGACCATTTACATTTAATGAAAATATTTTAAAAATCATTGTAAATATGTATAAATTATACATCCAGAAATCATCCAGTAAATAAAATTATATTGAATCAAATCAAAATTTACACTTCTCCCAAATTCAAGAACTAAAAAAACGTAAATCCCCCCTCCCACACTCCCCTTTCCACTCCTCCACCCTACCACCACCCACCCTCCCCTCAATAAAAGTGAAAACTTGGAAACACACATGTGGTAACAAGTGACAAGAAACTCCTACAGGTCAATTATATTATATCACATTCTTTAAAAATAATAAGCTACCTAAATTTAGTCCATCCAAAATATCTCCAATAAAAATTAACAAATTTAAAAATTAATTTTTTGATAACATTTACCCAATTTACCCAACAAAAGCCCATATTTCATGTTAATTATTATTTTCCTCATGTGTAAAACTATTTGACTTTAATAAAAACTATTAGGAATACCCAAACTAACCCAAAACAAGTAATTAACAATTACCCAGTCATTAATTATCAAACCCTTATAGAATAAAACATTCCATAACAATATAAAACCAATCACCATATTGCTCAATCATAAAAGATTCCCCATAAATCAATACTTTTAACAAAATCACAATGAATACATTTCAGCTACTAGCAATATATCAATAAAATATCAATTATTCAAATTTATCTTCTTATTATGCAAAAATAAAATATAATCATAAATAGCAATGAAAATATCTAAGCTTCATATCTTACTTTTTAATTAAACAAGAAACTATAATATTTCTTAACCAATTAAAATTTAAAAACAACAATATAATTCATATCAATTACTTTTGAAAGAAATAAAACAAAATTAAAAGAACTCATATATAGTGATTTATAAAAATTAAAACAACCATAACCTCAAATCACAAAATAAAAACACAATCTATAGTATTATAATAAAAAATTTCCTATCAGTCTCAGTCTGGCTTTCAAATTAAACTAATATTCTGCACATAAAAATTTATTGTGCAAACAAAACTGTATATTGATGTTAAATGTGAACTGCCATTGTTGTACAATCTTCATCCACAATACAGGTAACTCTCAGTCTTCAATAAACCAACACTTCAGTCAGCCTTCAGGAACATAGCATATTAAATATCAAAATATGAACAGCATTCTTTCCTTCTCTGCATCACCAAAAGAAAACCAGGAACTTAATATATCCAAAACCATCCTTTGTATCCATATTATCCTGAATCATAAAAGATGCAGTCAAATCAATGCATTTAAATTCCTCTTAAACAGTTTCCAGAAGAATCATTTATTTTGATTGACATATATATATCTGGATCCTTAATAAGCCGCCATGCTGTGGTTCCTTCAAAAAATCTACTTCCTGCTGTGAAATGTTGATATCGCTAAAACACATGACTGACCATTATATTTCCTGAGTCACCATTAATGATTTTATTGTGAGTAGTTCAAATCCAATGACAATTCTATCATATCATAGCAATTTCATCTCCTTAGAACAAACTTGAGCTATCTAACCCATTCTCATGAATCTATATAATCTGTGAATAATAACATCAAAACTTAGAGATGCTGTCAGTAAAAAAAAAAAAAAAAAAACCCCACAACATTCTATCCACATTAACAGAGAATGTTGCCAACTGTGTCTGATGAACAGGACCGTTTAGAATGCTTATTCAAAAGGACTTCATGTAATCCAATATCAAAATATTTATATATGAATGTATATTACATAGACATCTGGTGATCACAGTTTTCCAAAAATTCATTTAATTTCACCAGGTCTTCAAAATTAAGAGTCCTATTTTCATAGGTGACTCTCATTATGGCTGGGTATAGCAGCCCATACCTAGCCCCAAGACTTTTCAATTTTGGCCTCAGCTCCAGCAATTTTTTTCCTTTTCTGTGCCATGGCCTTGGCAAAATCAGACACAATGAAAATTTTAGAATCCTGACATTTTAAATTACGATTTTCTTTTGCCAATCTAAGAATCTCTGTAATCTGTTGATATTTTAATAATTTAAAGATCAAAGGCCGCGGTCCCAGCTGTTTGTCTGATCTTTTATTCGGGATTCTATGGGCTCTCTCGAATTCCATCGGGTATTTGAATTTCAGCGGTAATATCTTTGGTAAAAAGCTTTCCAAAAACGAGATCGGATCATTCTTTTCTATGCCTTCCGGCAAACCAATTATTCTCAAATTGTTCCGTTTGCCACGGTTAATGCAATCCTCCAGATCCCTTGACAGACTCTCAATTAACTTTTTATCTGGTTTCAGCTGTCTTATTTCAATTTCATTTGCCTCAGTTCTTTTTTCTAGTTGTTCCATTTTAACATCCATGACTGCCATTTGACGTGTGAGGCTATCCACTTAATCTATAGCCTCCTGTATCTTCTTTGAGTTATTTAACAAAATTTCTTTAATCTGTCTGAGCTCAGCCACGATATCGCAACTGTCATCACCCGGCAACGGAACTTTTGAGGGGGCCATGAGCTCTGTTTTTGATTTCTTAGCACACACTACGCTTGTACCAGCCATCTCTTCCTTCAGATGTTTAGACGATACCATCATACAATCCAGAAGCACAAAATCAGATAAAAATTTCAAGTTTTGTAGCTTATAATTACAGTTCTTTAACCTGTTATGGAGGAGCTGCGCTATCACCCGACCATCTTATTGCGGCTCCAAGCCACGCCCCCCAATATTTATTACTTTAAAACTAATAAAGTATGCCCATAGGAGGGAACTCAGCAGTTAGCCTGCCATCTGCTAAGCCTCCAAGTTCCGGAATCAAAATAATTTTATTTCTATCTTGTGATTAGAATATATCAGATATGAAATATGTATCCTGCTAGAGCTGATGTTAGACATAACTGGGGAGTGCAAAGCCCAGGCAGCACAGTGCTTCTTTAGCTTCCAGCTGGCTTAGGGCTCTCTCTGACCAGGGGGCAGTTGTCCAAGTTGCACTCCCCCTAACACCATTCCTGCCATATGTGACTGTGGTATTCTGTTAGCATGATATTTGTGTAGCATTCTGTAATAATTTGGCTTATTTAGTTTTCTTGAGGGGATATATGTGAAGGGGAGGGGAGACGGGGGTTTTGTTGATCATTGCCCTGTATTATTTGTATTTATAAAATGACAAATGTACAGAATATTGTTTCTTTTTATACTTTAATAAAATAAGTTCAATACAAAATCATAACTATTTGAGGCTTGTGCAGATGGGATCAGATGGTTTGCGGGACCGAGCTCGTGGGGTCGGGGTGGCGATGGGGTTTTTTAAAATTTCAGTCTTAGTAGTTTTCCGGTCCATGAAATAATTCTTTTATTTCCGCCGGTCCATAGGTGTAAAAAGGTTGAAGAACACTGAATTAGATTATGAATGTTCCTTTCCTCTTATCTAAATCCTCACGAATCACTCTCCCATCATTAAGGGCTCTTTTTACAAAGCCGCGCTAGGGCCTTAACGCGTGGAATAGCGCATGCTAAATTTCCACATGCGCTAGCCACTACCGCCTCCTTTTGAGCAGTAGATTTTTGGCTATAGCGCGCGCTAATCTGGTGCGTGCGCTAAAACGCTTAGCGCACCTTCGTAAATACAAACGCTTCTAGCACTGACTCAATTCCTCCATTCATTATAAAACATTTTTTTCACTTGCTGTGGTCTGTTTATACACAAATTCATCACTATCAGTCCAATATTGGGGCTGTCCCAAAATCATGGAAAAAGTCACTTATTCACTCAGTTAGCAAAGATAAACCACAATGATTGTGCAAATTTTCACCCTATTGCCAACATTCCATTTCTAGCCAAATTAACAGAGACAGTGGTATTTAACCAAATATCAGAGTTTGTAAAGAAAACTAAAGTGCTGCATCCTAATCTGGAAGCAGGGTCTCTAGATCATTTAATATTCTTTTGTCCCTGTATCATGTCCTTTTTGAAATCAATTTGGTCTCAAATTAATTGTTTATTAAAAAACCATGTAGCTCTATCATATGATACAATTCTATTTGGGACGTCAATGAGAATAAAAAGTCAAATTTCATCAAGCAATAATAAACTTTTATTGATAATGACAGGAGTCGCCATTCAACATATCACCAGAAATTGGAAAAATTACACTAGATTTAATTATACCTTCTGGTGGAATTTGTTGTGCCATATATACAAAATGGAAAGAACAATTGCCATACAAAAAGGGAATTATAATAATTTTAAAAAAATTTGGGGTCATTGATAACTTATTGTAATGATTAGACGCCTTTTTACACTGAAAGTATAATTATGGGAAGGGGTGGTATATAGTTATATCAAAGGTTTAATCAATATTTATGAATATAGCACATGTATGATTTTTTTTATTACAATATTTGTGAGAAGGGTGGGTGGGGGAGGGAGATAATTTATGTATTTAAGATGATAATAGAAAGAATTTCAACTGATGTGTATGATTCAATTGATGTAACATTGTGTACTTGATGTAAGATGAAAAAATGAATAAAGAATTGGGGGGAAAAAAATAAAGTGCTGCATCCAAATCAGACCGGCGGTCATTAGAATCACTAAACTGAAGACTCTGATTGGTGTGACAACCTCAGTTCTCTATTTCCTAGACCATCATCAATCCTTCTTATATCCCTTGATTTATCTGTTGCTTTCAATACAATAGACCACCAACTTCTATTAAATAGACTTATGTCTATAGGAATCAGTGAACAAGTCTTACATTGGTTTCGCTCCTACTTTTCTGAATGATCGTCAAAGGTTATCTTTTAATTCATCCTCAAAACCTTATTCCTCTAACTATAGTATTCCACAGGGCTCAACTTTATCCCATCTATTGTTTAATATCTTCATGGCTCCATTAGTAACACTCAGCCAATCAATTGGGTTCACGATTTTGGCCTATGCAGACAATCTACAGCTCTTACACAAATTCAAACTCGATCGCAAAAATTCTTAGTATCAACAAGAAATTATCCAAAATTTGCCAATGGTTAAATGAAAACATGCTGTCTTTGAATGTCACCAAGTCAAAAACCATGCTTTTCCCTTGGAAAAGCGGACTTAAGCTCATTCACCAATTAATATTGAAGACATTCTGCTACAAGAAGTTGGTAAGATTAAAATCCTAGGTGTCATCCTTAAAAACTCCAATTACCACAAACAAATAAGTGCTGTGGTTAAAAGCAGTTTTCATGGATTGCGTACGATTAGATCCATAGCAAATTTTCTTGATCCACCTTCCTTTAATACTTTAATACATTCACTAGTAATGAATCAAAATTAGACTATTGCAACTCACTATACAATTCCTCACGCAACTCCTATTTCTTATGTAACATTTCTCTCCTTCGCTGATTGTCCAGCCTTCTTTCAATGTAAACCACCTAGAAGTCATTTTGACTATGGCGGTATAGAAAAATAAAGTTGTTATTATTATTATTATACAAGGGAGTTACACTAGAAGAATTAAGGCAGCTTTAAATTCAAAATACAGCAATAAAAATTATTTCTAAAACCAGAAAATTTGGCCATGTAACGCCACTCTTACAGAGAGCACATTGGCTGCCCATTATACACAGAATCATTTTCAAATTAGCCTTATTAACTTTCTTTTTTTTTTTTTTTACAAATCTTTATTCATTTTGCATCATGTAACAATAAATAACAGTTAAAATTGAATATAACACTTGTAACTTTATCATATTCAGCATTAAAACATTATAATTTTAACCCAATCCCTCCCAACCCAACCATAATCTATGCATTCTCAAAACTATATAATATTCTTTATTATTGGTCTAAATATTAATAAAATTATAAAATCTCTCCCCATCCCTTCCTTTTTATTGTATTTATAATGGAAAAATGGTATCTATTCATTACAATATCTTGTCAATGACCCCCAGATTTCATTAAATTTATTATAGTTTCCTCTTTGTATAGCAATTACTCTTTCCATTTTATAAATATGACATAATGAATTCCACCAGAAGCAATAATTAAGTCTACTCCAATTTTTCCAATTAAATGTGATTTGTTGTATGGCGACTCCTGTCATGATCAATAAAAGCTTATTATTATTAGACGAAATTTGACTCTGTGTCCTCATTGATGTTCCTTATTAACTTTCAATGTCCAAATGGTTAAAGCCCCACTATTCTTAGAAAGAGTATTTATTCCTTACTCTCCAACAATAACTTTAAGATCGGAAGATAAAAGCTTACTTTCTGTTCCTTCCCTCAGATTCATTAATACATGATGGGACACTATTTTTTCAGTCACAACCCTCCAAATCTAGAATTTACTACCGGTACAATTGAGGGAGGAAAAGATCCTAGATCGATTCAAAGGAAAATTAAAATATTTTTGGTTTAAAGATGCATTTGAATCCCAAAACTAATACGAGACTTTTCCTTCTTAATTTAAACCAACATGCCCTTGCTTTATGTTTTTCCCTTTTATGTACTCCTTTTCTATATTATATTGTAGTTCTCTCCACATCCCTTTTGTTCTCCATCAATGTTTGTTTATGACTTCGTCTGCATCCTGGGTGACCTTAAATGTTATCTGTCCTTCCTTCTTTCAATAAATTGTACATCGCTTTGATATTTTGATAATGCAATTTAATCAAATTAGAATTAAACTTGAAACTTGATTCAAGCACATAATCAATAAAGTGCATAATATATAATCTCCATTGTACTGTACACACAATATAATCTTACTAATACATTATGGTAACCACAAAATTAAACTACACAAAAGCACATTCTTTTTCCCCCCTCATGGTGCATCTCTCCCACCACCTGTACTGCCACATCCAACATTTCTCCTTCTCTCATCATCAGGACCATGTACAGCACCTTTCACCCCTGCCCACCAGCCCCATACCCAACATTTCTCCTTGTATCACCTCTCTCCAGCACCATGCCTCATCTCTCCCTCCATTGCATCCACCACCAAGTCCAACATTCCTCCCTCACACCATGCTGCCCACAGCTAACCCAAAAGCCTGCCCTCTGAGCAACTTTTTTCCCTCTTAAAGTCTGATCCTAGTATTCTTCCTACCTTCTCCACCTCCTTGAGGCCCCTCTTTCATCCCTTTCCATCTGTTCCACTGTTTCCTCTCCACCACCATCACATTCAACATTTCTCCCTCTCATCTCTTTCTTCCCCATGCATCTGTACGTCACTCATCTCCCACCACTATGTCCATTAATTCTCTCTCCCTCCCTATGCCGAACAATTTTTTCTTCATTTCCCCATGTACACCATCTCTCTTTCCCTCTCACTCAGACACCCCTGCTCAACAATTCTCCCTTTCTGTTCCCTCCCCCACTTCAGCATCTCTTTTGCTCACTCCCTCCATTCTTCCATCCTATGTCCCAAAGTTCATGCTCCCCCTCTCTCCTTCCATTCTGTATCCCAAGTTCATGCCTCTTCCCTTCTTTCTTCCTACTTTCCATCCTCTGTCCGGTTTGTGCTCCCTCCCTTTCTTTTGTGTCCCAATGTGCCTTCTCTCTGTCATGTCCCAACGCATCCCTCTTTGTCATTCCCTCCCTCTACTCTGTGTCTCAAGCTCCCTCCCACGGGTGTTTACCTGTTCTAGCCGGCTCCCTCCTTCCAGCCGCACTTCTTTTCACAAAGCAGTGGCTGCAGTTCCTACATTCAGCCCGTGGCTGACCCAGAAGTCTACAGGGAAGGCTTCTGAGTTGGCCACGGGTAACATGTAGGAACTGGTGCTTGCAACTTTGTGAAAAGAAGTGCAGCTAGGAGGAGGGAGCCGCCCAGAACCTGGGGACTGCCTGTAATGTAAATAAAATTAAAAATTTCTGTGCGGCACAGCCCATGGTTTGTCTTAGAGCATATGACTTCAGGTCCATGTGATTGTCTGGTGTCATAAGAGGCTGCTTGCTATTGATGCGCTCTTCATTAAATGCATATTAACTCCCTACTGCTGACTGCCTGACATAAATGTTCTATTTTCTATTGCTGATTTTTAAAAAGGGGAGGTTATCCAAATTTAAGCTGTATTGCTGTCACAAGAGTTAATTCTTGTAAATTATTTTGAAAACTGATAAATAAAATTAAAAAAGGGGAGGAATTTTTAGAGCCCCTTCTTGATTGATTATATAATGTGTATGTATATATCTTGGAACATGAATCGCATAGAATAAAACTGTTGTCTCCTCTGTCTCTCTTAGGTTTTTCTTATTTTTCTGGCTCGATGGCAGTGAATGGAGCAGTTTTCAATGCCCAAGCTCAGCTCAATAACCATGGTGTTGATCAGGCAGCTTTTGAAGACTCATCAAGTTCGGGTTCCTTGTTTAACTCATCAGGATCTCGAAGCTCTACTCCATTACATCCTGCTTTGCTTTTAATGCAATCTCGGGGCTCTGGGCAGAATTCCCCTGCCCACCAGCACTCAGCAAGTCCAAGGTTGAATGGTTCTTCTCAGAGTATAGGAGGAGTATTACAGTATTCTGATCCTCCAAAAATATTTGCTGAAGGAGCAAAAGGGGATTTACAACATGACAGTGGGTTTTCAGATCCAGAGAGTGAGTCAAAGAGGAGAATAATCTTAACCCTCTCAGGCTCAGCAAGGCAGTCTCCCTCAAGTAAGTATAGCCCCCTAACAGCAACCATCAGGATGGACTGTGGGCCAGCATTTGTGCAGGATGGCAAGAAACGAGGCAGAAGGAAGCGATTGTCTAATGGGACTTCAAATCTGGGAGTGTCACCCAAACGCAAATCTTTGCCTACTGTAGCAAGTCTGTCTGCTCAGTCCTCTGGTTCCCCACTCAACATTAACTCTATGGTAAGGAGAACAGAAAAAATGGACAGTTGTTAGCTTCTCAGAGCTGTCCCACCCTTTCTCCCATTTACTATTTCTTTTTAGTTTCTGGTTAGAATCTCTGGTGCAGTTCCTAATAAGGAACTGGGGAAAAAAGAGGCCCTTTTAAAGAATGTTTCCTAGCAGAACTCTCCAAAGTCTGAGCATATAGCTTATGAACTTTGTCCAGGTCCTGCCAGATAGATTTGAATGGGAGATTTCTAAGTTACAGTTACAGTGGTCATGGAGCATCTGCCCATTTATCCTTTTCCTTTTGGAAAACATTTCTGCTTATTCCAGGGTCCAGCTTTCTTGGGTATCTGATTTCATGTAATCCTATTTCTGTATTTGCATTTTTGGAAATTAGTAAGTCGATCCCAGCTTGTGTTGCGCCTGGAATTTGCTTTGTAGGAATGAGAAAATGTAAATGTAAAGATTGGGGGTCTAGAACGATTCAGCGCAGCTGTTAGCACAATGAATTGACCGTGAATTAGGGGTGTGATGCCCCACACACACACTCCCCTCACATCAGCCCCCTCGCAACAGGCTGCAGGGCGAGACCAGGAAGCAGGCAGCGATAGCAGGCGGGCAGCCCAGGCCCTGGGGGGAGAAGTGCCACCAAAGCTGCTGCATCCTTCAGCTGCTTGGGCGGCAGTGGCTGGCAGGGAGTCCAGATACCAGGGAGGGAGCTGGGGCATCTCTGTGGCAATGGCTGGTGGGGAGCCTGGACCCTGCAGGAGAAGATTTCAATGGGGAGCCCAGGCCGCCGGAGCTTTCAGCAATCAAAGCAAGTTTAAATTACATTCCACTTCTCTCCCTCCCTACATTCCCGGCTTACCACCTGAAGTCCAGCTTCTCCATAATGGGACATTTCATCGTAGCCAAAATGAAACGTCCCATTCTGAAGATTAGTTAGGAAAGGTGTTCATCTTTTAGCCTCATTGTTTCACACCGACGGGTCAACAATCAGGTCAACTTGTCCGCTGTCTTCTCTTTGGTCAGACCAAAGATGGAAGTGCTGCCAAAACAGCAAGCTCACGCAGTAGTAGCGGGAGGAAAAAATTAAATACTGCATTTAATAGGGATGTGTAGTATTTACCTAGAAAGACTCATTGAAGCAGTTTTGGATGGTATTATCTTGATCTGTTTACATTGTGATTTGTTTTCCTTCAGATGACCTATATGTTGTAATTCTACTAGCCAAACTTTCCAGGAGAAAGCTAGATTCTTGCTAGGGGCTAATAATTTTGCATCATTTATATTGATCCTTTAAATCAAAGGTTCCCAACACAGTCCTCGGGACACACCAAAATAGTTTGCATGCACTTTCTCCATTATATGTAAATCTGTGGCACATATATTCATTATGGGTATCCTGAAAACCTGATTGACTATGTATATCCTGTAATGTAATGCAATCCCCAGGACTGGGTTGAAAACTCCTGCTTTAAATTTGTTAGCTTTTGATACCACATGAGTCCTTTCTTAATATATCTTACATGTGAAAGAAATATATCTTACATGTGAAAGATGTAAGTTGTCAGAAGAAGCAGGCAAATTAGGTAGCTGCTTGGGACATAGCTCAACTGCTGCTTCCCTCTATCTAAGTTGACCATGGAAACAAAAGAAGGTGTTCTCTCTGACCAAGAGGTACATGATTTACCCAGTCATGGTCTTGACCAAATACACGGGACTTGATGGGGGGGAAAAAGTATGAATATAGGCCTAGATTTTCTAATCGGCGCCAATTTTTTAGGTACCGGTAGGTGCCCAAACTCAATTTAAAAATGTCATTTAAACAACATTTTTAACTGAGTTTCAGGGCACCTAAAAAATTGGCGCCAGAATCACACCTCTGTAGGCACTTTAGGCTGCCTAACACCACTGTGGGCGTGCTTAATGCTGGAAGTGGCATTAGGTAGCCTAAAGTGCCTATGGAAGCATGATTCACATCAAAGGTAGGCACTGGAAATGTAGGCCTGGAAAATCTGATCTACATTTCCGGTGCCTATCTGTGCTGGAGGCGTAATTCTGTATCATTGTTGTGGATTGACATGGGATCGGCAGCTGCCGACAACGCCACCAGTTACAGAATCCGGACCAAAGAATTTTAATAACATGCTTAGAAAAATTTCATTAGCAAATTGTATTACACCCACCTGACAGGCTTGATAATATTTTTTATAACATGCTTATGAAAGGCTTTTGCCTTTTATTTTAATAACAGGTCAGTAACATTAACCAGCCTTTAGAGATAACAGCCATTTCTTCACCTGAGAACTCGCTGAAAAATTCTCCAGCCCCTTATCAAGACAATGACCAACCCCCAGTTTTGAAAAAAGAGAAACCAATTGGTCAGTCTAATGGCATCCATTTTCTGCCAGTGACCTCCGATGAAGAGCAAGAATCTGAAGATGAGCACAATAGCACTAGGTGAGTCATTGGGAATGCGTCATAGTATACAAATACCGCATGCAACAGGATTATGGCAAATTAGTTTTTGCTTCAAGTAAGTTAGACATGCTAGTACTCATTTGGCAAGCAGTAGCACTTCTATTCTAGTTGAAAACTCAATCTATGTTTTGTGCAATTCTTGGAAACATGATGACAACATAGTAGATGACGGCAGATAAAGACCCGAATGGTCCATCTAGTCTGCCCAACCTGATTCAATCTAAAAATTTGTTGGGTTTTTTTTTCTTCTTCTAATTAGCTATTTCTTGGCAAGAATCCAAAGTTATGCCAGGTACTGTTCTTAGGTTCCAACTACTGAAATCTCGTCAAAGCTCACTCCAGTCCATCTACACCCTCCCCGTCATTGAAGCCCTCCCCAGCCCATCCTCCACCAAACGGCCATATAGAGACACAGACCGTGCAAGTCTGCCCAGTACTGGCCTTAGTTCTTCAATATTTACTATTATTTTCTGATTCTAGATCCTCTGTGTTCATCCCATGCTTTTTTGAACTCCGTAACTGTTTTCATCTCCACCACCTCTCTCGGGAGCGCATTCCAGGCATCCACCACCCTCTCCGTAAGGAACGGCAGATAAAGGCCAAACGGCCCATCCAGTCTGCCCATCCGCAGATCCACCCACTCCCTAAGAGATCCTACAAGTCTGTCCCATGCTTTCTGAATTCAGACACAGTCTTTGTCACCACCACCTCTACCAAGAGATTATTCCATGCATCTATTACCCTTTCTGTAAAAAAGTGTTTCCTTAACTTCATTCCATGCCCTCTCACTCTGGAGTTTCTTTTCATTTGAAAGAGACTAATCTCTTGCATATTTATGCCATGCAGATTTTTTAAATGTCTCATATCTCCCCCTCACCCACTTTTCCTCCAAAGTATACATATTGAGATCTTTAAGTCTGTCCCCATACGACTTATGACTTGGGCCACTGACCATTTTAGTAGCCTTCCTGTGGACCGACTCCATCCTGTTTATATCTTTTTGAAAGTGCAGTATCCAGATTCCAGATATGAGCTGGTTGAACTTTGAAATTATTAGTCAGGAGGAGAAGAGAGGTTGAATTATGCTGCCATCTCTCAGCGATCCAAGCTCCAACCCCCCTTGACCACATGATTTTATTAGAAAGATTCTGTGAATGCAGACTTTGTGGGACTGTACACCATTCGTTTCAATCATTTGTAACTGATAGAAAACAGGGAGTTTGTATTAGGAGGCCCAGTTCAACACAAAGAATAGTTAGAGCAGGTGTCCCACAAGGATCTGCATTATCAGCAGTATTGTTTAACTTGTATCTCCTCCCATTGTGTACATTGAAAAAGCTTGGGGTTTCATATAGGTTGTATGCTGATGATATTCAGTTTTTCTTTTAAATTGTATGTTCATCATCACAGGCGAAAAGAGATCAAATGATATGAAAGATATTGAAAGATCCAGATTTAGATACTCAAGTCCCTTTAAATCAGTGGTCTCAAACTCAAACCCTTTGCAGGGCCACGTTTTGGATTTGTAGGTACTTGGAGGGCCTCAGAAAAAATAGTTAATATCTTATTAAAGAAATGACAATTTGGATGAGGTAACTCTTTATAGTTTATAAATCTTTCCTTTTGGCTAAGTCTTAATAATAATATTGTAATTTATAGCTTAAGAGACATATGATCAAGAAGCTGCTTTATTTTACTTTTGTGATTATGATAAATATACCGAGGGCCTCAAAATACAAACTGAGTTTTCCTCTAAGATTTTGGGAATACTTTTTGATTCTTCTCTTACTTTTAAGGATCAAATAAACTCTCTGGTTAAGAAATGTTTTTTCAGCTTACGAATGTTGAGGAAGGCAGTGTCGTGCCTAGCATATGTGACACCCGGGTCCCATCATTTTTTTACACCCCCCCCCCCCCCATCTATATGAAAAATATGATTTTTAGTAACAATCTACATATCGCACAACAAGAGTGTACCTAGGAAAAGGCAGCATCTTAAACACTGCAGTGAGCACTAGAACACCAACACATACATTGTAAAACTAAACAAACCAGATCCTGCACAGTCAATTGATCCTGTACAGTCGATGCTATCAGAAAGCCATGTCCCTTTCATACACACAGACAGATACACCCTCGCCCAATATGGAATAATCACAAACTAAAAATAGAAATATGTAGACAAAAGTTAAACTGAACTGCCAAGAAACCAGACTCTGCATACAATGCAACACCACAACACCACAAAAACAGTAATACATGTCCTCTAATACTGTGCAAAATATAAAGACAGTAGATGTAAATTTGAAAAAACTGATACATAACAATCACCACTTTACAAATTAACAAATAAAAATAAAACAAATAATGAGAAATAAGAAAATACCATTTTATTGGACTAATCCCCGTAAGCTCGGTCCTCATCCCTACAAACCACCTGATTCCATCCACACAAGCCTTGAATTGTTTTATATTGAATTTATTATATTAAAGTATAAAAAGAAACAATATTCTGTACAATTGTCAATTTATAAATCAGCGTCTTTTCCCCACTCTCTCTTCCCCATTTCCCTTCAGCGTCCTCAGCCCACTCTCTCTCCACTTTCCTTCAGCGCACGCACATAAAAACAAGCAAGTAATTTTATATCATTTTCATTCTATTCATTCATAGAAATTAAAGTCTAAATAATGCCAGTCACATAACAAAACATGATTTTACAAAAATAATTCCCTGCACAGTCAAGCCTGCAAGGAATACTAGATGTCTTTCAGCAGCTCCCCTCCCTCCTTCCCCCTTATCTTCGTGGCCAAGTCAAAATGATCTACCAACAATAAAATTTTAAAAATACAAAGCACACTGTACGCAGAGAAAATGTTAATTATCATTTATATTCCGCGGGTTTTCAAAGAGGTCAAGGCAGATGACTTCATGCAATGTCACCTCAGTAACAACTATACAAAAATAGACAAATATACCCCCTCCCTTTTTACTAAACCACGATAGCGTTTTTTAGCACAGGGAGCTGCGCTGAATGCCCCACGCTGCTCTCAACGCTCATAGGCTCCCTGCACTAAAAACTGCTATTGCAGTTTAGTAAAAGAGGCCCATAGTGCAAAATATAGACAGCATATATAAATTCTCAAAACGGACACATTTTGATCACTAAATTGAAAATAAATTCATTTTTCCTACCTTTGTTTGGTAATTTCATCAGTCTCTGGTTGCACTTTATTCTTCTGACTGTGCATCCAATATTTCTTCCCTTCTTTCAGCCTCCTGTATGCTTCTCCTCCAGACCTCAATCCCTCCCGCAACTTTTTCTTTGTTTCATCCTGTCCCCTTCTTTCTTTCTCCTTCATGCCCCCTTTTTTTCTGTATGTCTGTCTTTCTCTCTCTCTCTCTCCGTGCCCCATTTCTTTCTTTCACCCTGCCCCCTTCTTTCTCTCTCCATGCCCCCTTTCTTTCTGTATGTGTCTTTCTCTCTCTCTCCGTGCCCCATTTCTTTCTTTCTTTCACCCTGCCCCCTTTCTTTCTCTGTGTCTGTCTTTCTCTCCCCATGCCCCATTTTTTTCTCTTTCACCCTGCCCCCTTTCTTTCTGGATCCCTGTCCCCCCACCTTTCTTTTTTTCTGTCTCCCCCCCCCTTTCTTTCTTTCTCTCTCCCTGCCCTCCCCCATGCCACCGCCATTGGGAAACTTACTGCTGCTGCCACTGGCCATTGGAAACAGGCCAGCACCGAATTCACCCTGCTTCTTTTCCCATGGGCCGACCAACTCTGGCTGCCCGACATCAATTCTAATGTCGGAGAGGACGTTCCGGGCCAGCCAGGCAGCGATTGGCTGGCCCAGAACGTCCTCTCCGACGTCAGAATTGATGTTGGACGGCTAGAGTTGGTAGGCTCGCAGGGAAGAGAAGCAGGGAGGGAGAACTCGGCGCCGGCTTCTTTCTGATGACGGCAATGGCAGCCTTTCTCCAGCGGCAGCCTATTCCCCGGTGAGTGGCCAGCTGTGCACCCCCTTGGGCCGTGCACCCGGGGCGGATCGCGCCCCCCCCTTCCCTTGGTACGCCACTGGAGGAAGGTCAGATCTCTGTACAGACCGAGGCCATCCCCTCAAAGATGGCTACAGTCTCAACGCAGACAGAAGTAATTGATCAGCCGGACGAAAGCCTTTTGATGGAGCTGAGGAGCCTGAGAGAGGAGGTTCAGCGCTTAAGGAGCATCCGAGACGACGAGACCTTCATCGATGGAGTCATCCAGGAGCTGTCACAGATCACGGAACAGGAACCTGATAAGATCACCCTGGGAACACCCAAAGCATCCAAACCTGTTAACTTGAGAAAAACCATCGGAATGCAGGAAGTTACTGGAGACGCTGACTCCTAGCAGCTGGTGACTTCCTCCACAGGAAAACGCAGAGGACCTAACTCTGTCTCTTTTTCTCACATACAGGGCAGCTCTACATCGACACCACAAATCGTCCTGAGGAACAGATATCAGCTGCTACAAGAAGGTCCTGAGAACGAAGTACGAGATGTTGTTCAAGAAATTGTTCGGCAAACAGTTCCAGCTCCGGAATCAACAGTAAGGCCCACCCCTAAGAAGCGCAGAGTAGTGGTCATCGGAGATTCGCTGCTGAGGGGCACCGAGGGACCAATTTGCAGATCAGACCTACAATCAAGAGAGGTCTGCTGTTTGCCAGGGGCTAGGATCCGGGATGTAACCACTTGCCTTGACAGACTCATCAAGCCCCTTGATCACTTCCCCATGATTCTAATCCACGTTGGGACCAACGACACCGCCAGGAGCACCCCAGACAGCATATCTGAAGACTTCAAAGCCCTGGGGGAGAAGCTGAGGAGGATGGATGCGCAGGTAGTCTTCTCCTCGATTCTCCCAGTGAGGGGCAAGGGCAGAGCCAGAGAGGATCGAATAGAGAAGGCGAACGACTGGCTGCGAGGATGGTGCAAGGAGATGAACTTCGGGTTCCTGCACCATGGAGAAGCTTTGCAAGGTCTACAGGGACACGACGGGCTACACCTGACCAGAAGAGGAAAGAATGTCCTTGGACACCGTCTAGCCCGCCTACTTCACAGGGCTTTAAACTAGGTAAGTCGGGGGAGGGTACAGGCACACAAAACAACATACCTGGCGAACTAAACTGCCAATACTTTTTTGGGGCTGAGGAAAGTAGTCACCGTAATTCTGGGTCAGGGGCGAGTACGAAAACTTTCGAATCGGGGGTATGTTTATATGACAATTATGGGTCACATTGTAATTTTGAGTCTAGAGGGAGCACACATTGTAATTCTGGGTCCAAGGGGAGTACACATTGTAGTTATGAGTCTAGGGAGAATACAAGTACACATTGTAGTTATGAGTCTAGGGAGAATACAAACAATGCTAAAGGTGTTCAAGTAGCTCAAGCAGGAACATCCCCACTGAGACGTAACAAAAATACAACATGGAGGGCTATGTACGTCAACGCACACAGTTTGGGAAACAAGATCCTGGAATTAGAAACGGAAATAAGGAATGCCGACCTGGATGTGGTGGCAATATCTGAGACCTGGCTCACAGACTCGGGTGGGACATGGTCTTACCGGGTTACAACTTGCTTCGCCGGGACAAGGAGGGCAGAATAGGGGGAGGTGTAGCATTATATACTAAAGATGACATTATGGTCACAAGAATCTCAGATGTCCAGTACACTGGTGAATCCCTTTGGGTTAATTTGGCCAGAGGGAAGGACAAATGCTTGAATCTTGGCGTAATTTACAGACTCCCAAGACAACATGATGACCTGGATATGGAAATAATTAGTGATATAGAAAATATCACCTTGCGTGGGGACACAGTAGTGTTAGGTGACTTCAACATGCCTGATGTGGATTGGGATACACTTACCTCTGCTTCCGGCAGCAGCAGGAGGCTATTAAACTCTATGAAAGGAGCTGGTCTCAAGCAACTGGTGTTGGACCCAACAAGGGATCAGGCAATACTGGACCTATTACTTACCAATGGAGAAAGTGTCACAGAGGTCTCGGTGGGCGACACATTAGCCTCCAGTGACCACAACATGGTATGGTTCAATCTTAGGAAAGGTTTCACTAAATCTACCACACTGACCAAGGTCCTCCAATTCAAGGATACAAACTTCAAAGAAATGGGAGACTTTGTTCACTAGGCGCTACAAGGACAAGCAGAAACCGATAGTGTGGAAGAAATGTGGTCAACTTTGAAAACCACCATACAGGAAGCGACAAACCGCTATGTTAAATTAGTAAGTAAACGGCGAAGGAACAATAAGCCGAAGTGGTTCACTGCGGAGATCTCAGCCCTTATCAAGGAGAAGAAAAAAGCATTCATCTCTTTCAAACAATCAGGGAAACAGGTCTCTAGAGCAGACTACTTGACCAAATCAAAAGCCGTCAAAACGGCAGTCAGGGAGGCTAAGTTTCACATGGAGGAGTCTCTGGCAAAAAACATCAAGAAGGGAGATAAATCCTTCTTTAGGTATATCAGTGACAGAAGTAAAAACTCAGGCGGGATTGTACGTCTTAGGAAACCAGATGGAGACTATGTGGAAAAGGATTCAGAAAAAGCCCAACTATTAAATGAATACTTCAGCTCAGTCTTCACCCGAGAAGCGCCGGGACTTGGCCCTCAGCTACAGACAAGGGTTGACTCAGTTGACCCGTTCAGTAACTTCAAGTTTATGCCCAGCAGTGTCTACAGTGAGCTATCAAGGCTCAAGGTTAATAAGGCAATGGGGCCTGACAACCTACACCCCAGGGTGCTAAGGGAGCTGCGTGATGTCCTGGCGGAGCCACTATCCAAGCTCTTCAACCTCTCCCTTAGGAAAGGCAGCATCCCGTCAGACTGGAGGACGGCTAACATCATTCCACTCCACAAGAAAGGCTCTAAGATGGAGACAGCAAACTACAGACCAGTGAGTCTAACATCGATAGTGAGCAAACTAATGGAAACTCTAATAAAACACCAATTGGATAAGATCCTGGATGAGGAGAATCTACGGGATCCCCGTCAACATGGATTTACAAAAGGGAGATCGTGCCAATCCAACCTGATCAGCTTCTTTGACTGGGTGACGGGGAAGCTAGATATTGGGGAGTCCCTGGACATCGTGTACCTGGACTTTAGCAAAGCATTGGATAGCGTACCACACCGCAGGTTGCTGAGCAAGATGAGTTCTATAGGATTAGGTGACACATTGACGAAATGGGTTGGGAACTGGCTTGGAGGTAGGCTTCAAAGGGTGGTGGTGAACGGCACACCCTCTGAAATGATGGAGGTGATCAGTGGAGTGCCACAGGGCTCGGTCTTGGGCCCAATCCTATTCAATATCTTTTTTTTTTTTTATTATTATTATTTATTTATAGAATTTTACAATATCACCAAGCATATACATCTTGTACAGTAAAGTGAGATCAAACAACATACTAAACTGAAATTCCAAGATTAAGATATACCACAATCATAATTCAATTGAAAAATAAAAATGATTAAGTAAAGTAATAATATCCTAGCTGATCTCACACTAGTCCTCGAAATTATTGGATCCAAGATTGAAGAGTAGAACTAATGTAATACAAATTAATTTAAAAGAAAAAGTCCATGTGTTACTAAAGTGCAGGGAGTTAACTTTCCATGGGCGCTATTGTTGTTATTCCTTTTTCAAGACGTTTCCCCGAGAGAAAACCAATTAGTTGAGATGGCTCTGTAAAAATATACTTCAATGATAAATATCTAACCACACATTTACATGGATATCTCAAGAAGAAAATGCCACCTATTTGAGTCACTCCAGGTTTTAAAAGTAGAAATTATTTCCTTCTTTTTTGAGTCTCTCTAGAGACATCAGGGAAAATCTGTATGTGCTGTCCCAGGAAGTCTTTGGACCTATTTTTAAAGAAAAGTTTCAATATCCAATCCTTGTCTGGGGCCAAAGCGACAGACAACAAGAGAGTGGCTGGAACGGCCAGTTCTCTATCTGATTGTTCTAATATTGCGGAAATGTCCAATGACCTCTCCTGGGGTTCTTCAATTTTTTCTTCTTTGAATTGGGGCTTGGCAGGGAGATAATACACTCTTGTAAGAGGAGGTAAGGAACTTTCAGAAATTTCCAATATTTCCATAAAATACCTTTTCACCATTTCTCTAGGAGAAATTGACAGGATCTTTGGAAAATTTATAAACCTCAAATTATTAATTCGACCATTATTCTCTTGCACTTCCAACTTCTTCCTGAGTATTATATTATCTTTAACCAACAAATCTTGATTTTGTTTCAAAAGCATTAGCTCCTTATTTGTATTTTGTGACTCGGTTTTAAGTTGTGACATATCCTGCTTTAGGACATTTAATTCTTCTTTTTGTACTTTTAATTCTTTATCCAGACTTTTTATTTGGGGATTTAAAGAATTCCATTCAATATCTTTATAAGGGACTTGGCAGAAGGGCTTCGGGGTAAAATAGCATTATTCGCCGATGACGCCAAACTAAGTAATGTAGTGGGCAAATGCACAATAGATGATGTTTCAATGCCCGACAACATGATGCACGACCTACTCCTACTGGAGCGCTGGTCTAGGTCCTGGCAACTCAGCTTCAATGCCAAAAAATGCAAAGTTATGCACCTGGGCAACCAAAATCCATGCAAGACTTGCACCCTAAATGGAGAGATCCTAACAAGAACTGAAGCAGAACGTGACCTAGGGGTGATCGTCAGTGAGGACATGAAGGCTGCCAATCAAGTGGAGCAAGCTTCATCCAAAGCAAGACAAGTCATAGGTTGCATACGCAGGGGTTTCGTCAGCCGAAAGCCGGAAGTCATTATGCCGCTGTATAGATCCATGGTGAGGCCCCATCTGGAATACTGTGTGCAATTGTGGAGGCCGCATTATCGCAAGGATGTGCTGAGACTGGAGTCGGTTCAGAGAATGGCCACCCGGATGGTCTCAGGACTCAAGGATCTCCCATACGAGGAACGGCTAAACAAATTGCAGCTATACTCACTCGAGGAGCGCATAGAGAGGGGGGACATGATTGAGACGTTCAAGTTTCTCTCGGGCCGCATAGAGACGGAGGAAGATATCTTCCTTTTCAAGGGTCCCACGACAACAAGAGGGCATCCGTGGAAAATTAGGGGAGGGAAACTATGAGCTGACACCAGGAAATTATTTTTCACAGAAAGGGTAGTTGATCGCTGGAATAGTCTTCCACTGCATGTGATCGAGGCCAGCAGCGTGCCTGATTTTAAGGCCAAATGGGATCGTCACATGGGATCTATTCACAGGGCGAAGGTAGGGGAGGGATTTATTCATAGGGCGAAGGTAGGTGAGGGACATTAAGGTGGGCAGACTAGATGGGCCTTGGCCCTTATCTGCCGTCTATTTCTATGTTTCAACGTCATTTTTCTGTTTTGGTCCAGTCTATTATATTATCCTGGTTAGATTACTGTGACACCATTTATCTTGGCATCACTAAGAACTGCCTTCAAACACTACAATTGATTCATATACTGTCACAAAGTTGATCTATGGAAAGAGCAAATTTGACCATATGACTCCTTTGCTTTTCTCTCTTCATTGGCTCCCGGTTTATTTTATAATTCAGTTTAAGTGTTTATGTATTGTTTTTAAGATTTTACATGGTATCTTTGCTCCTCTTGTTCCTCTGCTATGGAATGTTTATAGATTTTCATATGCGAGAGGCATTCATCGATTTAAACTTTCTCTTCCTTCTAAGAAAGGAATTCAAGCAGTTAAGATTTTTAGCAGCTCTCTGGTGTTTAAATTTCCCCAACTATGGAATGAACTTCCCCTAATTTTGAGATGTCCCAGTTCCTTCCAACTCTTCCGTAAACATCTAAAAACTTTTTTATTCGCTAAACATTTTGAAAACTAACTCTTGTATTTCAGTTTACTTTTTTTTTTAAATTTATTGTTAACCGCGTCGAGCTTCCTTTGGTTAAGTTTTAATTTAGTTTAGTACCTGGCGGGCCAAATGTGGCCTCCGGGCCGCAAGTAGTGATGAACTTCTCTAGCGAAGTTCGTTACTTCAGTGTGATCTTAGACTTGCAGTTGACATTCAAATCACATATACAAAATGTGATTTAAATAAAGACCTACTGCCTTTTTTGCTCCATAAGAGGCACTTTTTCCACCCAAAAGTGGATGGAAATGTCAGTGCGTCTTATGCAGCGAAGATACAAATTTTTACCACAACCCCTGTACCTTTTTAAAACACACACACACACACCCCCCCGCCCCCTCCTGCCTTTTAAAAACACCCTTATAGCCTGGTGGTCCAGCGCGTATCGGCATGGGCAGGAGGCAGCTTTCTGCATTGCTGCCTGGGCCCGTGCTGCTTCCTGAATGGCTGCCGTCAGTTCTCCCAAGTCCTGCGAGAACTGACGGCAGCCAGTCAGGAAGCGGCGTGGGCATAGGCAGCAATGCGGAAAGCTGCCTCCTGCCCATGCTGATACACGCTGGACTACCAGGCTATAAGGGTGTTTTCAAAAGGTACGACGGGCAGGGGTGTTTTAAAAAGACATGACGTGGTTGGGGGATGTTTTGAAAAGATACAGGTGGGCAGGGGTGTTTTTAAAAGATACAGGGGAGACAGGGTGCAGAGCCTAGCAGGGAGGGGGAGATAGAGCCTGGCAAGGAGCGTAGGGTTGGGTGCAGAGCCTGGCAGGGAGTGTGGGGGATTGGGTGCAGAGCCTGGAAGGAAATGAGGGGGGCTGGGTGCAAAGCCTAGGTTCAGAATGTTTTTTTTTCTTGTTTTCCTCCTCTAAATCTAGGGTGCGTCTTATGGTCAGGTGTGTCTTATAGAGCGAAAAATACGGTATTTGAAATTACAGTTCTTAAGTAATCTTCGGAAATACATATCTGGTAATTATCTGGTATCTAGTATCTGGTAATTATCATGTGTGGCATTATCTAGTATAGATTACTGTAACGTATTTCTTGCAATGTCATCTTCTACTATGCATGCGTTACAAGTCACACAGAATTCTATCATTCGTGCTTTGTTTGGAATGCAGAGATATGACCATGTTTCCTCATATTTCATTACCCTATATTGGCTGACTATGGTATATAGAGTATAAATTGTTATCCTAGGACAGCGGTGTCCAACTCAATCACAAAAGGGGCCGAAATCTAAAGCAATAGGCTAAATCAATGGCCAGATTTTTAATTAAGATACTTAGGAGTCCTTTCATTAAGGTATGCTAACCTATTTAGCACGTACTAAATGCGCACCTTAATAAAAGGACCCCTTAGTCTTAGTATAGCGTTACAACCGCTCCAACCCGCCAGCTCTGTGATGTAAACAAAATAAATAAGAAAGACTTTTCCTCTCTCTTTTAGGTCCTAGTTCACACTTGCTGTCTAACACCAGCTCTAACAGAATACACATTTCAAATCTGACATATTGTAATCACAAAACAAAAAATAAAATTATTTTTTCTACCTTTTGTTGTGTGGTCATTATTCAAATCATGTTGGTCCCAGGCTCTGGTTGTCTTCTGATAACTCGCTTGCCTGGGTCTCCTGCCCATTTGTCAATTTCTTCTTTCTCTGTGCTAACTATCCATCGTCCATCTCTGTCCTCCCCTTCCGTTTCCCTTCCCTCCCCTGGAGGTATGCATCTTTCATTTATTTAGGCAAACCTAAATAAATGGAATTACAATAGTCAAGCAAAGGTGTTATCATCAATGTGATGACTGTTCGAAAGTTATCGTCTGAAAGATAGTCACGCAACCTTCGTAATAAATGCAACTTGGAAAACATGGCAGATATAACAGCCTTAATTTGAGCTTTAAAGGACAGCGTGGAATCAAACACAACTTTAAAGTCTACCTTGACCTCTAAAAAAAAAACAGAATATAAATGATGATTAACATTTCCGCTGCATATATTGTGCTTTGTGTAGTTTAATTTTGTAGTTATTATGTATTGTTAATAAGATTATATTGTGTGTATCTGAAACTGACTTAGAGCATATAGAATTGCACAGTGTTGTATATTTCCACCTGCTGGCCTATGGACACATTACCCACAAGTTCTGCAATAGTCTGAAGGAAAGAAAAATTATCAAGTAAGAATTAATATTTCCATTATGTTGATTGGGATATAAGAAGAAGAAAGTGAGAGCAATATGGGGGAGGAAGAGGGACTCAATTGGCAATGAACGATAGGTCTTGGCATCTCGACTTCAGATGTTCTCTTAATAAATGACAGTGAACAGGAGCTAGAGCAGGTCCAACTGGACTTGGAAGCTCATGTGAAGGGTAAGGTGTACCTAAAAATAAATATTGAATATCTGACAATTTCATATGGGTGAACTTTGGTTACAAATTATTCAAACTTTTTATCCTTATAGGATTGAAAGAAAAATTGCAACAATCTCACTGGAAAGCAGAGATTCTCCTCAGAAGTGCGACAGTGAGAAAGGTAAATGCAGTACCACCCTTAGTAAATTACCTAGAATCAAAAGCTGATCTCACACAGTCTACTGGAGTTTGGACTTGGGAGGGAGGGAGCAATGTATGTATAGAGGGGAAGGAACATACATAGGAGGTCATGAGTAGATGTCCTTAAGTTAATTGTATCGTTTTGCCAATATAACCCACAATCATCTCTCACTACAAGAAATATAAGTCAGATTGACTGATGCATGATGATTTGGGAAAAGGGAATTAGTAGGACTAGGATCTGGAAAGAAGGAAAGAAGAGAAGTGGTTTATGTATATTTTTCACATTAGATTAAAGAGAAGGTTTCATGCCTGTACAGTATCCCTTTCCATATCTGTCACTGACTTATTGTCTTTATTTTTCTACACTGGTAGAAAGGATTACTCCCCCATTACTATGAAATCTAGGAAGTGATGTATATAAATTAATTGATGTAATATTGTTCACTTGGTGTAAGATCAAAAAATGAATAAAGAATTTGAAAAAAAAAAAAAAAAAGAAATCTGGATCTTACATGTTTGCCTGGTTAGGGAGGAGAAGGCTTGCTTGGAACTTATAGTTGGTGACTGTAACAGAAAATTTCAAACTCAACATTCAAGTCGCGTTCCTTGACTTGTGATATAGAAAAGTTTTTTAAATGAGCTAGTAAGCTGGAGTGAGTGGCAGGATAAACTGCTTATTGTATTTTCTATTCAAAACTGTTAGCTCAATGAGTGGACTAGTGTGGTCTTCATCTGCCAGCATCTTCTACATTTTAATAGCAGGGTACAGTAATTTTTAAGCTAGGATTTTGAGATCCTTAACCTGGTCTGACTTTAATGGTAACATGATATGCAAATCAGACCTTATTGAGGGCCTTGAGTAAGGAACTGAGAACTGCTGTCATAGTGAATTTCTTTAGTGGATTAATTGGAATCACCTTGGTTACTGAAGTAAAAGTCTGGTTTTATAGTGGCTATTTTTGATTGGCTGGAGAGCAGCTGTATTGACTCTTGGAAGAGATGCAGTCTGATATCCTGGCCACAATGGGATGTTACCACACATCACCTTTTCAGGTAAATTTCTATAAAATGAAATTTTGAGGGTGTTCTTCCTGATCTGAACTGGACAGGAAAAAATGTAAAGACATACTATATGATTGCTATGTCCCATTGATTTCTCATAAGGAAGTTGTAGAGAAGGGTTAGAAGCATTAAATAGTCCTGTTCTCCTTTTATTATGATTAGATTGTATTAACTGAGTTGACTTTTTTATCTTGTATTTTCAAGCAGGAGAAAGTTTATCTGGGCGGAAGCAAGCACAAACCAATGAGAACATAAATAGCAGTAAATGGAAGTCAACTTTTTCCCCAATATCTGACATAAACTTGATCAGAACTCCGGACAGCCCATCACAGGCTCTCTCACCTTTGAGCCACAATGCTATGTTTGTTCATAGGCCATTGCCTGAGGATGGTCTCTGTGCTGAGGCCAAGACTGTGACTCACACAAGGAAGAACCCTGCAATCTTCTCAGTAATGGATGGATCTAGCCCCAACACAACCCTAACAAATGGATATACTTACAGTGGTGCACTGTCAGCTGATAGCAGTTTACACAATTTCAACAATGGTGCTTCTCTCTCACACAAAATATCAGATGTGGCGATCTTAAACTCTGGGCTGAGCTTTCAATCCCAGCGTAACAAAGATGCCAGCATCTCGGAGGCCAATCTCTTTTTGAGTAAGAGACAGCTGGAGGGCTTAAACAGCATAAAAGGGGATGACCTCACTAGGTTATTGATCAAGAGCAAAGAAGTAGCAGAATTAGGACTCCGGATGGAAAAGGGCTCCTTGCAGCACAATGGCATGATTTGCAAAGGGCGGGACCGAGAGGTGGAGTTTAAAAATGGTCATAACCGTTTTATCTCCACTGCTTCTGGAGGTCTTCTCAATGGCAAAAGCCTGCCCACCTCAGTATCATCCCTAGGGAGCCTGGCCTCATCTGTTGAGGCTCACCATCACTTCTTAAACACACTCAGCACTGGATCACAGTTCCCTCTTAGCCCAGTTTCCCTGCAGGGAAACCTCAACTCTGTGGCCAGCTCATCGGTGTTACAGTCACTGTTCAGTTCTATGCCAGCTGCGGCCAGCCTGGTCCATGTATCATCTGCCGCAACCAGATTGACCAATTCACAGGCTGTGGGAAACTTCACCACTCCTGGCGTGACAAGTGGAACTGTTGGAGGTAGGAAGAATTTTGCTGCTTCTTATATGAAATATTTAAAATGGTGTTGGTACATAGTTAGGATTGAAACTAAACATTGCAGTGCAGATAGGTGTAGAGGTAGGCTATAGGGATAGGAGAAGAGGTAAGTATAGGGATAGGAGTGGAGATAGGTTATAGAGCTAGTCAGGGACCACTGCTCAGGCAATGGGCCTGATGGGCCGCCGCGGGAGCGGACTGCTGGGCGAGATGGACCTCTGGTCTGCCTCAGCGGAGGCAACTTCTTATGTTCTTATCCAAACTCTTCTGTAGCTGCCATCCATCCTAGCATCACACCAGAAGGTGCATTGCATGCCACCACATATTTTTTTAAGTCAGTACTATAGATGTCCAGCATTAGTACATATATAAATCAAATTAATTAAGTGTGACTATTTTAAAATTTGATCTAAACTGTTGCTGTACTAGTACCTTTTCAATGAATTCTTTAATTGGAGACTGTCAGAATTCACATCTGTGCAACAGAAGTTAATTTCCATTTTTTTGTAATGTTAAAGCTGCTTGTGGTAAAATCCTGACTCTCCAAATGTCCTTAGTATGCTGGAATCCCTCTATCTTTTAGTACCTTCCCTCTTAAATATTGTTGCAGTCACCTGAAACAGAAGTAAGGGGATGATACAAGTGTTACTGTTGCTTGTCTCTAATGCCATTGTCCTACAGATATTGGTTCTGTAGAAGTGTGTCACATTTGTACCTGGATAAAGTTTAGAGACAGAAATTGAAGATTCAGCACCCATATAGCTAGTGCTTTGGCCTTTCAATTAAAGCTCCATTGCTGTCTGTGCTTTTTGTGCTGCATATTTGAATCATACCAGCTATAATTTTGATTTCATTTTTTGTGTGTGGTTCTTGTACTGTGACTGCCCATCATTTGAAGCTACATTTTGTGTTTTGTTTTGTTTTTGTTTTGTTTTTTGTTTTCTTTTCTCCTGTTTGCAGGTATTTTTAACCATGCGATGTCTTCTGCTGCTTCTCATCAGTTTGGAACCAGTTTTGTCAATGGTGCAAGTCCTAGCAGCATGATGTTAAACCAGTTTCAAGCTGCTGCTGCTGCTGCCGCTGCTGCCAAAACCTCCCCTCCTTTTCAGCCAGCTTCCTCTAGCTCTGTTCCTAGTAGTGAGAGCAAGGCCACACATCACCGGAGCCCAGCCTCTGTACAATGTGTCCCTCGCACCCCTCCACCCCTTAACATCTCTTTACCTCTGCCACCTCCATTACTTGCTTCAAATTCTGCTGAGCCTGCACGTCTACCAAGCTTGTCATCTATATCCACTAATGATGCATTTTTACCACCCTGTTCCACTGTTCCTGTCCAATCTGCTAACTCCTTATCTATCAAGCTAGCATCCATGCAGCAAAAAGCATCCTTGCCTTCTTTTACAGTCCACCATCAGCCTTTGCCCTGCTTGGCTGTGGCACAGTCCACACCCCTGATCCCACAGTCCAACACTTCAAGTTCATCTGCTATGTGGGTCACACTTGGCATGCAGTCTCCTTATGCTTCGCACCTTTCTGGGGTAAAGCCACGATAAAGAACTTGATTAGCTATTTTGTAAGGTAAGGCTAGAATAAAAACAGGTGTGTTTTATTTTTAGGCAGTTTCAATGGCTTTCTTTTTTTTCAGGCTTTTCAGAATCTGTGATTGGTATCATGAACCAGTCTCGGGTACAGAGATATACCAGAGTAGAAATGGGGTGGAGTAGTTACTAAAGGAGAGGGCAAAATGGTACAGTGGGCACATGCATTAGCCTCTCAATACCTAAGTACTGTCAGTTAAGATAATATGTTGAAATTTGGATAAGGGGAGTTGGGATTTACCACTGATGAACTTCAGTGATGTCCATGATAAAATTTAAATACTGCTCCTGAACTACAGTTATAATTTGGTCTTGGATACCACTGTATTACAAGCTTTAATATGTTTATTTATGAGGTCAATCTTTCTTTATGTAACAAATTTATATACTGCCTTGCTGACTGAAAGTCATCCAAAGTGATTTCATGATCAATACAAAAATAAAAAACAAAACAATTAAAATAATAATAGGTACTTATGATCATATTATAAATGTTCTAAAGCTGGCAAATAAGGTTAAGGTACTCTATGCAAGTTGAATTTACCCTAAACTTTACAATAGTTGGTGAGTATTGATTGATCCCTACCAGCTGAGATTCATGAGACCTTACTTCCACCAACAACATTTCGTACTACTTATACAGATGCTAATCCTAATACAACTGGACTACTGCAACTCCATCTACACCAGTGGTTCCCAGCCCTGTCCTGGAAGACCACCAGCCTGTCAGGTTTTCAGGATAGCCCTAATGAATATGCATGGAGCAGATTTGTATGCCTGTCACCTCCATTATATGCAAATATCTCTTATGCATATTCATTAGGGTTATCCCAAAAACCCAACTGGCTGGTGGTCCTCCAGAGCAGGGTTGGGAACCACTGATCTACACAGACTGCAGTTCATACAGACCATAGCAATAATGCTCATATTCAAGCTGAAGAAATATGACTCAATCTCTACCTACCACAAACAACTACACTGGCTACCTATCCCTACCCAAATAAGTTTCAAAATCTCCTGCACAATGTTCCACATACTCAACGGAAGCTCTGCAGCAGCATGACTTATTCTCCTCGGCATGGCTCTCTTTGCAAAGAAATCTCTACAAACTCCAGCTGAACCTCCCCCCAACAAAAAACCTCAAGTGCAAATGCATATTTAACACCACATTTACATGTATTGGAACAAAAACATGGAACAGCCTCCCAACAAACATCAGAACCAAATCGAACTACCGTGTTTTCCTGAAAATAAGCCCTAGCATCATTTTCAGGGAAGGTCTTAATATAAGCTTTACCCCAAAAATAAGCCCTAGTCCCGAGATTCACCGGCAGCAACTGTTCAAACACTCCCCACCGTGCAGTCGAACCCCTGGTGACCCTCCATACTTCCCTCACTGCTGACCACATCAGGCCGGCAGCACTCTAAGTGATGAAGGTAGGGCTCGCTAATGGTCAGCGGGAAGGGAAGGATGGAGGGCCAGCAGGGGTTCAGCTGCATGGTGGAGGTGAGGGTGGTGTGCTCAAGGGTTCTGCTGCACGAGGGAGGGAGGGAAGGATGGATAGAACCTGGGCAAGGGTTATGCTGCACAAGGGATGGGAGGGTGGGAAGGATAAAAGCTGGGTAAGGGTTATGCTGCACATGGGAGGGAGGAAAGGATAGAAGCTGCACAGGAAGATGGGAGGGGAGGAAAAATGCTACACATGTGGGGGAAAGAAAGGAAAGAGGAAGAATTGGGGTGAAAGAGAGGAAGGGAGAAATGATCATGTGCATACCCTGAAAATAAAACCTCAAGGGAGACAGATCTAGCTTCGTCTCACAAAGAAGCCAAACTCCTGATAGAATGCATCTTGACAGAAACAGGGGACACTTTCTCAGAAAGAATGTAGGTTGACAATGGCCCTATAGATCCATCTGGAAATCGTGGCCTTGGAAGCAGGAGTGCCATGCTTAACTGAATGAGTCAGCGCAAACAAATGGTCAGAAAAAAAACTCGTTAGTGACCTCCAGATAATGCAGAACTCTGCACACATCTAGTTTCTTCAACAGACGATCTTGTGTCCTGGAACCATTAGGCTGAAAGGCAGGTAGACGCACTTCCTGATTAATATGGAAAACTGAAACCACCTTCGGCAGGAAGGAAGGAACAGTCTGAAGGGACATCCCAGCTTCCAAAATATGGAGGAAAAGGTGTCTGCAACACAAAGCCTATAGTTCCAACACACGATGCACCAAAGTAATGGCAACCTGAAAAAACGGTCTTGAGCATCAAGTCAAAGAGGGAAGCATCTTGAAGAGGCTCAAAAGGAGTCTTGGTAAGGCTAGACAGCAACAGGCTAAGGTCCCAGGAAGGCAAAGGTTACTTAACTGGCAGTCTGACATGAATAGCCTCCTTCAGAAATCTGGTGACAGGATGAGGTGGCAACAAGGACTGATGCTCCCGGAATCTAAAGCAAGAGAGCCCGGCCACCTAGACCCGAAGAGAATCCACAGTGAGGCCTCTATCCAAACCAGCCTGAAAAAAGGCAAGAATCAGCGAGACCGGAACTGAATAAGGGGTCCACCTGGTCTTGGGCACACCAATGTTTGAAAGGTGAAACCATGGACGACGACCTAGACTTGAGTAGAGTATCAAAAACCAGAGCAGAATATCCTTTGTGATCTAAGGCTGCACACTCAAGAACCATGACGTAAGAGCAACGTGACTCGGATCCTCCCTCGACCCTGCATGAGGAGGTCCAGATTGGCACTCAGCTGAAAGCTGCAACCTCTACGCGGACACAAAAGATCTGAGTACCGCGGTCTGAGAGGCCAATCTGGAGCCACCAGAATGACATGGCCCAGATGAGCCACGATCCATCAAATGACCTGACCGATCATCAGCCATGGAGGAAAGACATACAGGAGAATCTCCTGAGGCCACGGCTGTACCAGAGTGTTGGGCCCCTAACTTCCGGGCTCGGATCTTCGACTAAAGAAACGATTCGCTTTCTTGTTTCATGCCATGGCCATGAGGTCAAAGCGGAGCCAACTCCAGCGGTCCACTATTGCTTAGAATGCTGCTGCGAACAGGGCCCATTCGCCAGGATCCAGAGTCTATCTGCTGAGGAATTCTGCTTGAGCATTGTCTACTCCCACCACATGTGCTTCCTTCAGCACTAGGAGATTACATTCTGCCCAAAGAAAAGAAGGTGGGCTTCCTGAGCCAGAGGAGTGTTCTTGGTCCCTTTCTGGTGATTGATGTAGGCTACTGCTGTCGTATTGTCAGAGAAGACCCTGACCACTTGATCCTCCAATCTCATCAGAGCCAGCCAAATGGCCCTGAGTTCTAACCGGTTGATTGACCATTTTCACTACGAGAGCATCCAACACCCCTGAACAGGACAACGATTGCAGTAGGCTCCCCAGTCCTGAAGGCTGGCATCTGACATCACAATGGATCCAGGAGACAATGTGAAGCGGTATGCCCTTGCGGAGCAATTGCTGGAGAAACCACCAGTCCATGCTTCTTCAAGCTTCCAGAGTCCAAGATAGACAGGCCTGCAAGGCATCCCTGTGCAGAGCCCAATGAGAGAACAAAGCATGCTGAAGAGGATGCAAGTGCGCCCTCACCCAAGGAACCACATCCAGCGTGGCAACCATGGATCCCAGAACATGAAGATAATCCCATGCTGAAGGAGTTGGCCACTCTAGAAGGGAAAAAATCTGGGCACACAGTTTCTGCCTGTGGGCTTCTGGTAGATATATGCGGCCCGCAGCTGTGTCAAAGAGAATGCGTGGGCGTCAGATGGCTCTTCCTGAAGTTGACAATCCAGCCCAGGTTCTCCAGCACCTGGAGCACCTGTTCCACAATGCACCATCCCTTGGCCAACGAGGGAGCTCTGATCTGTCAGTGATCCAAGTAAAGGTGAACCTGGAAACCCATCTTTCGCAGGTAAGCCACCACTACCATCATCACCTCGGTGAAGGTCTGGGGCACAGTCGTCAGCCCAAAAGGCAGAGCTGAGAATTGATAATACTGTTCTAGAACATGAAATTGCAAAAATTTGCAGTGAGCCAGAAAAATGGGAATGTGCAAGTATGTCTCCATGAGATCCAGAGAGACAAGAAACTCTCCTGGGGCCACTGCTGCAATGACTGAACGCATGGTCTCCATATGAAAGTTTGGAACCTTGAGAGCCGCATTCACATGCTGAAGATCCATAATAGGCCTCCAATCTTCGGAGCCTTTCTTTGGCACAATAAAGTATATAGAGTATCTACCCGAGCACCAGCTCTATATAGCTTGAATATCCAGCAAGCACTGCCACTATACAGCCTCTGATCTGCCACTCCAGGAAGCACTGTACCTGCAAACAAAGGATAAGTAAGCCAAACCATCTGCATCAAGGTCCCCTAGATCAGGGTTAGGCAGTGCGAAAGCACTCAGAGATGCCGCAGAGACAGATTGGGACTGTTCAGGGGGAGAACATTTGTTTTGAAACTCACACCACAAAAATGTCATAGATTTGGAAAAGTATCTGGCTCCTGGGGCATAGAGTCATCCTTATTTGACTTAAATTTGCGTTTCCTAGGCTGCGGAGGGTCAGCAGCCTGGCAAACAGAATTGCCAGCCATGCTAAGCCCTGAAAGCAATGAAGGCTGTCCTGCTGGGCTAGCTGAGCGTTTGGTCACCTGTTTCAGTAGGAGAGAGGCTAAGCTGATGCTACCGCCCTGACTGCACCATGCAGCAAATGGCGCAAGGATACTCTAAAAGCACTGAATTTATGTTATCCTAGCAAGAATCCACATGAGGAGAGTCCAATGACTCCATCCCAGCAGTTTTCTAGGGCAAAATTTGCAGTTTTGAAGTAACAGGGACCACCGCCAAGTCTCCTATGGGTGCCCAACAGTCTGCACTCGAGCCCTGCTTAACAGTGGGTAAGACCATGTCAGGGACAACCCTGAGCTCCAGAGAAAACTATGTAGGCTGGCTAACAGGTATCCAGTGGGATCGGCCTGTCAGCTACAGACCAAAGTCTGTGTATTCTGAAACAGGCAGAGCTTTAAAATTCCAAACAACAAAATTTCTGAAAAAAGGACAAAATTACACCGAATAAAAATAATGGGGAGAGCAGAAACAAACACTCCTGTAGGCACACGTGTAGAAGGAAAGAACTATAGGTGGAGCTAGAGAACCCAGTGAAGTACAGCAGAGGCAGAGTTAAAAATCCAAAGTGAATTCCTTCTGCAGCAGCACACAGCTATAGGGAAATAACCAATCTGTCTAGAATGTCTCACCTATTGCACTGGAAAAGGTATTATGGGCAAGATTTTCCTCCCTTCCCATCAGGAAATTACAAATCTTATGTAGATTCAGCTCTTAAAACCTGTCTCACTCTCTCTTCTGTGTTCTAACTTCACTGACAGTTTCCACAGAATTCTCCCTCCTTCCCCAAGCAGAGAAAATACTCATTGATATTTTCCCTCCTCAGAAAACTCCTCCCCCTTTTTGCCGTAGCACTGGTTGTCACGGAGAAGAAAAATTATATATTTTCTGACAGCTTGTTCTTGTTGCACACATATTAATATCAAAAACTAAGAAAAAAAAAATCTCACAGATCAAAGCCAGTCTGATTAACACAAAAATTATATTCTATCAAAACCCAGTTTATAGATGGGTTTCACAGGAATTTACCATTTCGTGACTGCTCGGAAATGATATTTGTTTGTTTCTTTTTGCTTAGTTTTCAGTTTTTTAAACAGTTGGTTTTGTTTAAATTTACTACCTATAGCAATTAGCAATAACTGTGTAAATGAAGTTGAGAGATAACAAAAGGGGTAAGTCACAACATATGTTTCAGTATAGAGTTATTCAAAAGTAAATCATAAGGGTATGGGAAGGAAAAAGCTGTGGTTTTGTTAAAGGGGATTGTGTGTTGATTTAATCATTGTCACTTTCCATTTTGCAGAACTTCTTTACGGAGTCTGGACTCCTTGCTTATACTTTTGTGCATTGTTGATTTGCTCTTTGAATAAAAAAAGCTGTCCAAAGCAGAGAGGTCATGCAAGGTATCTGCCAGATTTATGGTAAATACCTAAGTGGCATAAAAGCTCTGGAATGAGAGAGCTTAGGATGAAGTTAAGAGGTGATAGGCTCAGAAGTAATCTAAGAAATACTACTGGGAGACTATTTCACACTTCTACCACTCTTTCGGTAGTCTTCTGGTATAGGTTGTTATTATTATTATTATTAGGATTTTATATACCGCCTATCAAGGTTATCTAAGCGGTTTTACAATCAGGTACTCAAGCATTTTCCCTCTCTGTCCCGGTGGGCTCACAATCTATCTAACGTACCTGGGGCTATGGAGGATTAAGTGACTTGCCCAGGATCACAAGGAGCAGCGTGGGGTTTGAACTCACAACCCCAGGGTGCCGAAGCTGTAGCTTCAACCACTGCGCCACACACTCCTCCACAAAGACTGTATCTGAATTCATGAAAGTGTGGGTCAGGCACATGGGATCTCTTAGGGAGAGGAGGAGATAATGGATGCTGTGGATGGGCCATTTGGCTTTTATCTGCCATCATGGTTCTATGATAAAAGGAAGACGGTGTCAAAATTTTAATTAGCATATTATAATGTGTGCTTCAAATATCTGCAAAAAAAAGTGAGATCCAACAAAACGAAAAATCCAAGATCTCAAGCAAATACAGTATACAGTCAAACCGCGGTTTGCGAGCGTTTTGCAAGATGAGCAAAACACTCGAGCAAACTTTAACTCGTAAAACGAGCGTTGACTCGATCAACAAGCGCGTCCCCCCAGGAACCGGCTTCTCTCCCCCCACGGCCCACCCCCAAACCCTTATGTCCAACGGACACCATGCCTTCTAGATGTTAATGCTCATGCGTTGTGGTTCTCACGGGTGGTGTTGGGTGGGTGGAGTTTTGCTTGTGACGTGCAAGAGCTGTAGCCCGGGTGGTTTGGACTTCTTTTGGTGCAGAATGCGAGGTGCAGCGATGGCAGCGCCGTGAGTTGCTTGGGAGAACGGAGGGTCCTGTGCCCTTCGACTGCCATGGTGGCCCACAGGAATACGATGAAGGATGGAGGTGTGGTAAGTGGCTGTGTCGGAATGGGGAACTTTGCTTCTTTACGAGCGGTACTGTCAGGCTGGAAGCTCTTAGCTCTTAGGGAGGAGTGCTTGCAGCTGTTAGAGGGAGTCAAACGGAGCTTAAAACTCTTAAATGAGGGGTTGACTTATCCCACGCTGCTGAAGCAGGTTTAGTGTTAGCAGCCCTGTTTATTTCATCCCAGGTACTATGACACAAAGGGAAGGATGCTGAATCTCTTTTCTCTCTGAACATCCAAGAATCTCACATGAATATAAGGCCTCTTGAGCTGAACTTGGTAGCAGATTTAGCGAAAGCTAAGCTGGGGTTGGCTAGTTTCTGGTCAAGTTTAGGCTGGGGGGAGGGGATGAGAGATGTATTAAGTCACTGAAGTTGAGTGCAACATAGGGCCTGTTTTTGGGATGTGGAACGAATCATCCGAGTTTCCATTACTTCCTATTGGGAAACTTTGATATACAAGCGCTTTGGATTACAAGCATTCTTCTGGAATGAATTATGCTCGCAAACCAAGATGTCACTGTAATTTTATTTAGAAAAGTCTGTGTTTAAAAAACTTAACATGGCCTTGTTTCGGCAATAGTGCCTGTATCAGGAGTCTGCTAGTATCTAAAAATATCGGTATAGCTTCCCCCTTAGAAATCCAGTCTATCTCAGTCTCCATAGCAGGTGGTAAGGCTTTTCAGCTCCCGTCTTAGCACTGTTGGAACTTTGTTTGAACTCCTGGGTTCCCCTTTTGTACTGGATAGAGCTTGGACGGGTTCTGTTTGGGGATCCGTCCGACCTCGGGGGTATTAAACCCAGTGGGTCTCGTGCTGGGTCCCTCCCCACACCTTCCTCCACCTCCCCATATTTTTGTAGATGTGCCTCAGCAGTTGGCCTGGCCCCCTGGTTGGTCAGCCCTCCAGCTTTGAGAGCCATGGAGTCTGTTCTGACTTAGAAAAACAAACCTGAGGTGTGGCGGTCTGCAGGGATCATTTCCCTGTAAAACTGACTGTTTGTCTGTGTTTTTCTCAACTAACCGGCACTTTTTCTTTCAGCTAGGGCATTTTCCGGCACAATGAGCACTTAAAGGGAAAAAGTGCTCATTGTGCTCCAGCTGTGAGGTACTCGCGTCCGGCTTGTGCAAGTGTTGTGCAGGCTGGAGCAGTGGGGCAGCGGATGCCGGAGGCCAGGGCGCCCCACTGATGGTGCCTCGCGAGTCGGCTTTGGATCGCGAGGAAGCCCGGGCTTTCCCCCAATGCCCACGCGGAGAGTTCCCCAGCTGCTGATAGTCAGGAAGCAAAGGATTCCCTTTTCGCATCGGTTGTTTCTTCGGCCTCAGCGTCAGGAAAGTCCCAGGCTTTTCAGATGCGGCAGGCCGCAGGAGCTCCAATTTTGGCAGGTTTGGGTCCAATTTCGGCGGGAACCTCCTCTGTCATCTCAGTGACCTCAGGTGACCTTCCCCCTGTTCTGGAAATACAGGGAGTCCCTTGGGGCCGCCAGGGGTCTTTCCCCCTGAATTTATGTTAGCACTTTGTAAAGCTTATGTGCTGGCGGCAGGAGGTTCCTTGTCCACTTCAGGGGTCTTGGGGGGGTTTGCCCTCGACATCTTCCCCAGTGCGGCCCCACACCGGCGGTTTTGTTCCCCTCTACTCTTCTCTCATCCAAACGCCCGAGGGTCTCTTGGGATGAGGATTTTTGCACAGAGGAGCAGGATGTAATTGAGGAGGGCCTGGACCCTGAGGGAGATTTCCAGGATCCTCTTGGGGGGTCGGACTCCGGCAGCAAGGGGTTCGAGCACCCCCCAGCTGGCGAAGATGCATCTGTGGTGCGCATTTTTCAGCAGGATGAGCTTCATGAGCTAATTCAGGTCTCCTCGGTTTTGCACTTTGAGGACACTGTGTCGGAGCCCCTTGCTTAAGGGGATCCGCTCTGCTTCTCACTCTTTTCCTATGCATCAGGATATTCGGGATATTATGCTCGCTCAGTGGCAGGTGCCAGTAGGTCCCTTTCATTTTGTGTGCTCCATGGCCTGCCTGTATCCCATTCCTGAAATTGTCTGTAGTGGACGCGGTGGTCTCGGCCATCTCTAAGAGGCATACCGTACCTGTTAAAGGCGGTGCGGCCTTGAAGGACCCGGAGGAGCATAAGTTGGAGTCCCTCCTTAAATAGAGTTTTGATGTGACAGCTCTGGCAGTCCAGGCGACGATGTGTGGCGTGCTAATGACTCGGGTGTTTTTTTGCTGTGGAATTGCACAAGCGCGAAGTGGCAAAGATTGAATTGGGTGTTTCTTATCTTTCAGATGCCATGTATGACCTCTTGCGAGCTTCTGCCAAGTCGTTGGCAATTTCCATGGCAGCCTGCCGTACCTTACTGCTTTGCGCTTGGTCGGCGGATTCAGCATCCAAAGCTAAGTTAACAAAGTTTCCTTTTAAGGGATCTTTCTTGTTTGGTGAGGACCTGGACAGGTTGGTTCAGACTTTCACTGACTCTAAAGTGCCTCGTTTGCCTGATGATAGGCCTAGGCCACTGGCTCAAGGTGGCATTGCTCATGGGCGTGATTTATGCCCTGGGTGAGTGGCTGTCTCTTTTCAGTCTTCTGGGCTCTCTAGAGGCAGGTTCTTCCAGCGCATGTAGTCCTTTCATGGGGCCCACCGGGGTGCGAGTAGCGCCCCCGCCAGGTCCCCTTCCGCCCGTCCTGGTTCTGGTGGGCGCCTGGCTGCAAGACTTTTATCTGAAATGGGCAGACATCAAGTCCTATCAGTCGGTTCTGGAGTTGATTTTGGATGGCTGTGCTCTGGAGTTCACCCATTCCTTGCCAGACCATTTTCTCGCTTCACCCTCGCAGGTGGCGTAGAAGCAGGAGGCCTTTCGCCAGACCCTTCAAAGATTGTTGGATCTCATTATGGTGGTTCCAGTTCCCCCACAGGAGTGGGGCATAGGTTGGTACTCGATTTACTTTGTGGTGCCAAAGAAGGAAGGGACCTTTTGACTCATCTTGGATTTGAAGGGGGTCAACAGGGCTCTTCATGTACCTTCCGCGTGGAAACTCTGTGGTCGATGATTCTGGCAGTTCAGCCAGGGGAGTTTCTGACCTCTCTAGATCTGACCGAGGCCTACTTACACTTTCCTATTCGGGCCTCCCATCATCGCTTCCTGCACTTTGCGATCTTGGGGAAACACTATCAATTCTGTGCTCTTCCTTTTGGTCTGGCCACGGCTCCACGGATGTTCACTGGTGTGAGGAAGAAGGATTTCACTTCGTGCGCAACTGGATGACGTTCTGGGGGAAGAACAAACTATTCAGGAAGGATGGACTCCACCTCAGCGGAGACAGAACGAGGCTTCTTGCAAGTAACATCAGGAGAGAGATTGAGAAGTTTTTAAACTAGGAAGAAGGGGAAAGCCTACAGTCGACCGAAAGTCGATAGTTCGGGAACCAGTATACCCAGAGGATACTGTGCAAGAAGTTAGCGGGGAAGACTCAGCAGATCATGGACAGGACAGAAATCCGGATGGATTAAATGGGATGCAAGAAGGAAGAAAGTGTAAGAAAGTAACATGCCGAAACTCAAATGTATATATACGAATGCAAGGAGTTTAAAGAATAAGATGGGTGAATTAGAAACTATGGCACAAAAAGAGAACCTTGACATCATCGGCATGGTGGAACGAGGAAAACGTCTGGGACACTGTGCTACCGGGATACAAGCTATACTGCAGAGAAAGAGTGGGTCAAAAAGGTGGGGGCATTGCCCTGTACGTCAAAGAGGGAATAGAGTCTGCCAGAGAGAACACACTGGAAACAAAGAATAAGTTAGAATCTCTATGGGTCAAAATTCCGGGAACAAATGGAACGGAAATGAAGATCAGCATTTACTACCGACCCCCCAGGGCATTCCGAAGAAATTGATGAAGAAATGACGGCTGAGATTAAACTCAACTGGAAGGGAGAAAATGCAGTTATCATGGGTGACTTCAATTACCCGGGGATAAACTAGAACCTGGGCACCTCCGGCTGCAATAGGGAAACCAAGTTCCTGGATGCAGTGGGCGATTGCTTCCTGGAACAACTTGTCAAGGAAAACACAAGAGTAAATGCAATTCTGGACTTACTTCTAAATGGACTACGAGGACCGGCACAAGACTTAGAAGTAGAAGGGACACTGGGAAGCAGTGATCATAATATGATCTGCTTCAACCTGGACACGGGGGTGAAACAACGATCCAGAACGACGCTGAACTTCCGAAAAGGAAATTACGAAGGGATGAGACTCATGGTGGGGAAGAAGATTAAGAAAAGGATAGGTGCTGTAAAAACGCTAGAGCAAGCATGGACACAGTCACCGAGGAATAAAATCTATATATACCGCGTATCAACAAGGGATCCAAGAGGAAAAAAAACAAGGAACCGGCATGGATCCTTGTAGCACTGAAAGAAGCAATCAGAGACAAGAAGATTTCTTTTAAAGTATGGAAAAGGTCAAAAACAGACGAAAACTGGAAAAAACACAAGCAACATCAACGCAGGTGCCATAAAGCGATAAGAGGGGCCAAAAGGAAATACAAGGAAAAAATTGCCAAGGAGGCGAAAAACTTCAAGCCGTACTTTCGATATATTAAGGAGAAACAACCTGCGAAGGAAGCGGTGGGGCCGTTGGATAACCATGGAATAAAGGGAGTGCTAAAGAAGGACAAAGCCATAGCCGACAAACTGAACACGTTTTTTGCATCTATATTTACAGAAGAGGATATATGCAACATACCAGAAGCTGACAGGCTATACCTAGGAAACGAAGACGGGAAATTGACTGGGTTGACAGTCAGTCTAGAAGAGGTATACAGGCAGATTGATAGGCTCAAGAGCGAGAAATCCCCAGGACCGGATGGCATCCATCCAAGGGTAATCAAGGAATTGAAAGGGGTTATAGCTGAACTGCTTCAACTAATAGTCAATCTGTCGATCAAATTGGGCAGGATTCCGGAAGACTGGAAAGTGGCGAATGTTACGCCGATCTTCAAGAAAGGTTCGAGGGAAGATCCAGGAAACTACAGGCCGGTGAGTCTGACCTCGGAACCGGGAAAGATGATAGAGGCACTGATAAAGGATCGCATCGTTGACCACCTTGAAGGACACAATCTGATGAGAACCAGCCAGCACGGCTTCAGCAAAGGAAGATCTTGCTTGACGGACTTGCTGCACTTTTTCAAGGGAGTTAACAGGCAGATAGGCAAAGGTGACCCGGTCGACATTGTATATCTGGATTTTCAGAAGGCATTTGACAAGGTCCCGCATGAACGACTACTTCAAAAAATTGAGAGCCATGGGATTGAGGGTGAAATACACACGTGGATCAAAAACTGGTTGGCAGATAGAAAGCAAAGAGTTGGGTTAAATGGACAATACTTGGATTGGAAAAGCGTCATCAGTGGAGTGCCACAGGGTTCTGTGCTTGGGCCTGTGCTCTTCAACATATTTATAAACGACCTGGAAATTGGAACGATGAGCGAGGTGATTAAATTTGCAGATGATACGAATTATTCAGAGTAGTAAAGACGCAAGAGGATTGCGAAGACTTGCAACAGGACATAAACACACTCGAGAAATGGGCTGCGACATGGCAAATGAAGTTTAACGTGGACAAGTGTAAGGTGATGCATGTTGGTAACAAAAATCTTGTACATGAACACAGGATGTCTGGTGCAGTACTCGGAGAGACACCCCAGGAAAGAAATTTGGGAGTACTGGTCGGCAAAAACAGCAAACAGAATGCTTGGAATGATTAAGAAGGGGATCACGAACAGATCGGAGAAGGTTATCATGCCACTATACCGGGCCATGGTGCACCCTCACCTGGAATACTGTATCCAGCACTGGTCACCGTACTTGAAGAAGGACACAGTACTACTCTAAAGGGTCCAGAGAAGAGCGACTAAAATGGTTAAGGGGCTGGAGGAGTTGTCATACAGTGAGAGATTAGAGAAACTGGGCCTCTTCTCCCTTGAAAAGAGGAGACTGAGAGGGGACATGATTGAAACCTTCAAGATAATGAAGGGAATAGATTTAGTAGATAAAGACAGGTTGTTCACCCTCTCCAAGTTAGGGAGAACAAGAGGGCACTCTCTAAAATTAAAAGGGGATAGATTCCGTACAAGCGTAAGGAAGTTCTTTTTCACCCAGAGAGTGGTGGAAAATTGGAACGCTCTTCCGGAGGCTGTTGTAGGGGAAAACACCCTTTGATTCAAGTCAAAGTTAGACAAGTTCCTGCGGAACTAGAACGTACGCAGGTAGGGCTGGTCTCGTTTAGGGTTCTGGTCTTTGACCTGGGGGCCACCACGGGAGCGGACTGCTGGGCACGATGGACCACTGGTCTGACCAAGCAGCAGCAATTCTTATGTTCTTATGATGGAGGTCGTCGTAGCGGCGTTGCAAAAAGAGGGCATTCTAGACCATCCCTACCTGGACGACTGGTTGATTCGAGCGAAGTTGCTCCAGGGGAGCACCCTGGTCTCGGCTCGGGTGGTGGAGTTTGTGCAGTCGCTGGGATAGGTCGTCAACCTTTCCAAGAGCCGGTTGTCTCCCTCTCAGCGTCTGGAGTATCTAGGAATACTGTTAGACACCTCCCTGGGGAAGGCCTTCCTTCCGGAGGCCCTGGTAAGCAAATTGAAATCTCAGATTCGCCTGCTTATGGCATCCCGGTGTCCTTCGGCGCAAGATTTTCTCCAAATATTGGGGTCGATGGCGGCTTCCCTCGATGTAGTGAGGTGGTCACGAGTCTACATGCGTCCTCTTCAGTATGCTCTTCTTCGGAGGTGGTCGCCTCAGAGGCACAATCTGGATCATCCTGTTCCACTTCTGGGTTTGGCTCGGCACAGTCTTCATTAGTGGCTCCAGACCTCCTATCTTGTGCAAGGGGCAAGTCTGGACAGCCACAATGGACAGTGCTTCTCACGGATGCCAGTCTTCTCGGTTGAGGAGCTCAGTGCCTAGGTCACTTGTTCCACGGAGGAGGCTTCTTGGTCGATCAATGTTTTGGAGACCAGAGCCATCCCTTTGGCGCTGTTAGCCTTCCAGTCCTTTCTGATGGGCAAGTGAGTCAGGGTTCTGTCCGATAATGCCACGGCAGTGGCCTATGTCAATCATCAGGGGGGCAGCAGGAGCACTTTGGTGGCACAAGAGGCAGCTCTGCTCATGGTCTGGGCGGAGTCTTATCTTCAAGAACTTTCAGCCTCCCACATAGCCGGAGTGGAGAATGTTCAAGCAGACTTCCTAAGTTGTCACGTGCTAGATCCTGGAGAGTAGTGTTTAAGCCCCGTGGCTTTTCAGTTGATAGTGCAGTCTTGGGGGTCAGCCCCTCATGGACCTGATGGCCACAAGTGTCAACGCCAAAACGCCCCGCTTCTTCACTCGTCGCAGAGACAGTCAGGCCGAGGACCTGGATGCTCTGGTTCAGCCATGGCCAACGGCTGTTGTATGTGTTCTCTCCGTGGCCATTAGTCTCCATCAAAGCTCACTCCAGTCCATCTACACCCTCCCAGCCTTTGAAGCCCTCCCCAGCCATCCTCCACTAAACGGCCATATACAGACACAGACTGTGCAAGTCTGCCCAGTACTGGCCTTAGTTCAATTTTTAATATTATTTTCTGATTCTAGATCCTCTGTGTTCATCCCACGCTTCTTTGAACTCAGTCACAGTTTTACTCTCCACCACCTCTCTCGGGAGCGCATTCCAGGCATCCACCACCCTCTTCGTAAAGTAGAATTTCCTAACACTGCTGTTGAGCCTAGCACCCCTCAGCCTCAAATTATGCCTTCTGTTTTTTTACTATTTTCCTTTCGCTGGAAAAGATTTTGTTCTACGTTAATACCTTTCAAGTACTTGAATGTCTGAATCATATCTCTTCTGTCCCTCCTTTGCTCTAGGGTATACATATTCAGGGCTTCCTGTCTCTTCTCATACATCTTTTGGTGCAAACCTCCTATCATTTTCATTGCCCTCCTCTGGCTCACTTCAAGCCTTTTTGTGTCCTTCGCCAGATATGGTCTCCAAAACTGAACACAATACTCACCAACGACCTGTACAAGGGCATCAACACCTTTGTTCTTCTACTGGTTACGCCTCTCTTTATGCAGCCCAGCATCTTCTGGCAGTAGCCACCGCCTTGTCGCACTGTTTTTTCGCCTTTAGATCTTCAGACACTATCACCCCAAGGTCCCTCTCCCATCCTTGGAACTAAAGCGCCACTGAATAAAGGTCATCTTGATTGGATGGTATATGAAGTGACTGATATATAGACAAGAAAAATAATTATCAGTGATAATCCAGGGATGGGTGGAACAATTTGTCCTTAATTCTGCAGGGAACCAAGCAAATGAGAATTAGGTATTTAAGTAGTGTAAGCACAGGGGTGGGTGGACCTAGGCAACCAGAGATCTGTGAGCTGTTTTAGCAATGAAACCTATCTTCAATGTAATTTTCTATTAAAACACCTTTCTATATACTGTAATAGAGCCTGCCTACAATAAGGATGTGTGGGGAGGAGGCTAGCAGATGTATATATTCCAAGTGCCTGCCCAATAAATCAGCTGCAAGACTTAATCTGCTACCTATCCAAGCTTTGGCAATGTAAAATAATCCTTACAGAGCTTATCTAGAACCCAAGTTCGGAAAGTTTAGAAAAATTAGCAGCTCAAGAAAGACTTGTACCAGGGTTAGCCAGAAAAGGAAGGAAAAGCTTTTTTTTTTTTTAGGAATAAAGAGGTCTAGGTTAGAAAGTAGAACAGTATACCACAATACAGATATATAGAGAGTACACCAGACAGAAGAAGAATAAATGTGAAGTATTTGAAACAGAAGTAAAAGAACAAAAAGTCTTCATGGATGAGCAGCAGCAAAGAGCAAACTCTGTAAACTGTACTCTATGCTTTTCGAATGCAGATTGTTAACCATATTTAAATTTGTATCATGTCTTATCCCAGGACAAGCAGGCAGCATATTCTCACGTGTGGGTGATGTAATCCATGGAGCCCCGATACGGAAAGCTGTACAAGTGCATTGGCACTTTAAGAACTTTAGAAAGTTCACAACTAACCGCGCATGCACGAGTGCCTTCTCACGTGATGTATGCACACAGCTCCTCAGTTCTTAGTTTTCTGCAGAGCTAAGTCGTGTTTTCAAACATTCCTTCGTTTTTGCCTTTTGCCTTCCCACTCACGCATATTTTATTTTAATTTTTTTAGTCTACTATTCTTTACCTTACTTTTCCCTCACAGGCGTTCGGTCGGAGGGTCTCTTCGCTTGCCTCAGCCTTTGATTTAATTTTGGCTGAGACGGACTCCCTGTCGATGTCCTGCCTGTTCATGGGATTTTTGATAAGTGCAGCAGGTGCCATGGGCACTTTTTCAATCAGTTGTCGACAAATCATCGACATCGAAGACGTCTACATCAGTGTCGGAGATGTTACAACGGTGTCGTAGGTCATTATTGTATCGAGTCCATTCATGCCGTCCTTACAGCGACCATTCTTGCGGCTCACTTATCTTCCATATATGGTCGCAACTTATCCAAGTCACCCTCTTCAAGGCGAGCCGCAACACTAACAGTACTGACAGAGAAGCCTAAGGTACCGGTGTCTCTGCTCCACGAGCCACCAGTCGCAGATCATTCTGGCATCAAGTCCATTCATGCCAACCACCCGACCATTCCTTGCCATTAAGAGTTGCATAAGTCACTCTTCAGAATGGACTGCGAGCTGTGCATCGAGTGATGGCGGGGAGCTGGGGTTCAAGGGGGGAGTCGGTGGTTTGGTGGAGAGTGTTGGACACAGTCTGGCTTGTGGGGTATGGCTCCTGCCATTTTCTGACTGCAGGTGATGTAGAGGCGCGGCACTTGGCTTTTGTGGGATCTTAGTGTGGGTGTCCTCACACTTGCTGTTGGGGTTGGTGCCTCCTCCAGGGGGCCTAACTTAATTGGAGGCTGGATGGAGGTTCAGTAATGGGCTGGGTAGGCAGGTGACCCATTGTGGTGGGAGTGCTGTACGAGTTGCTACTTCTTTTCATTGTTGGGATTAAAAACAGGTAGGGGGGGGTCCTGCCTGCTTGACTTATGCCCTGTCCACCTTGTGCCCTGTCGGCCTACCACTAGACCATCAGAGGGGGGCGCAGGGTACAGACTCTGGCAGGGAGGGGGTCAGAGTGCAGAGCTTGACAAGGAGTGTGGGGTTGGGTGCAGAGCCTGGCAAGCAGTGGGGGCTTGGGTGCACAGCCTGGCAAGGAGTGAGGGGGGCTGTGTGTAGAGCCTGGGTTCAGAATGGGTTTTTTCTTTTTTTCCTCCTCTAAATCTAGGATGCGTCTTATGGTCAGGTGCGTCTTATGGCAGTGATTCCCAACCCTGTCCTGGAGGAACACCAGGCCAATCGGGTTTTCAGGCTAGCCCTAATGAATATGCATGAGAGAGATTTGCATATGATGGAAGTGATAGGCATGCAAATTTGCTTCATGCATATTCATTAGGGCTAGCCTGAAAACCCAATTGGCCTGGTGTTCCTCCAGGACAGGGTTGGGAACCACTGCCTTATGGAGTGAAAAATACGGTAATCTTATTAACAATACATAATGGTTAACAACAAAATTAAACTACACAAATCACACTGTACTTATGCTTCTCAACATTCATTCCTACCAGAACACAGATAACCCCTATGCAAATACAGGACTACAAACTAAAAGTACTAAGATATAAATGAAACCCTAAGATTCAAGACTCTGCTTGCAGTAAACCCCAGAGAAATAGAAACAAGTGCATTTCTTCCTTAACAGTGCAAAATATAGACAGCAGATGTAAAGTCCCAAAATTGGCACAATTCAATCACTAAATTAAAAATAAAATCATTTCCCCTATGGTGATTTTGGTTTTCAAACTATCTTTCCCAGTCTCTGGCTGCACTTCCTTCTGTCTGTGCTCTTAACTGTGTATCCAAGGCCACCTTAAGCATTTGCTGTTTTTCTCTCCTTCACTTTCTGCCATACATCCATCTTTATAATAGGTAAGAGACTGACTATAATGGTACTATATATCAGTGGGGAGAGAGCAAATGACTCCTAAAAACGCTCAGAGAAGTGAAACTCTGAAGGGGAGGTGGATACCTTCCCTTGGGACAAGAGTTTACCGTCCAGTCATTGCATTTTACTTTGTAGAACTTCACTTTCTGGCCACTGGTAAAATTATGAACTGTTTAAATGATTTGTTAAATCGACAAAAAATTGTTCAAAAATGTTATACAAAAAGACTCTTGCTCATTGGAAACTATACACTTATCTGTGCAAGCTGGTCGTTTGAAGTCTTTGAAGTTGATAAACGATCATCTCTTGGAAAGAAATGTGGTTACAACAGAGGTTCACAGTGTGTAGCATCGGGTCTCCTGAAGCAGAATATTCGAAACGGGGCCGCGTTGAGACCCCTAAGAGCCTTTACAACCACAAACCTTAAAAAAGCTTGCACAGATAAGTGTATAGTTTCCAATGAGCAAGAGTCTTTTTGTATAACATTTTTGAACAATTTTTTGTCGATTTAACAAATCATTTAAACAGTTCATAATTTTACCAGTGGCCAGAAAGTGAAGTTCTACAAAGTAAAATGCAATGACTGGACGGTAAACTCTTGTCCCAAGGGAAGGTATCCACCTCCCCTTCAGAGTTTCACTTCTCTGAGCGTTTTTAGGAGTCATTTGCTCTCTCCCCACTGGTATATAGTACCATTATAGTCAGTCTCTTACCTATTATTCCATTCAATTTACTGACTAGTATTTACATATGAGTCCCTGTATGTTTTTCTAACGAAGTTATACATCCATCATTAACTTTTAACATTAAACTTTCTTCTCAAATACTACTTTTCCATGCCTTCCCTTCCCATCTATCCATGTGTACCATCTCCTCCCTCTTTCTTCTCCCCTACTCCCATCTATCCAGAAGAAGCATTTCTTCTTATCTCTTCCCTGCCGCACCCATCCCATTTCCACCCAGACCATTTCATCGCTCTTCCATGGTCTGGCATCTTTCTCCTCTCCTTCCCAAAGCCTGAAATCTTTCTCCTTTCCTATGGTCTGGCATGTCTCTCTCCTTCCCTCCCCCTTCCCAAGGTCTAATATATCTCTCCTCTCCTTTCTGCAGTCTGGCATCTCTCTCTCCCCCCTCTTTCCCTTCCATTCTGTGGTCTGGCATCTCTCTCTCCTTCCCATTCCAGTGGTCTGACATCTCTCCCTTCTTTGGGTCATCTCTCCTTTCTCCCTCCCTCCTCTCCACCACTATCATGTCCAACAGTTCTTCCTCTTTCTTCATTTCCCCATATACATCATCTCTCTTTCCCTCTCACACCACACACCTATGTCCCAAAAATTCTCTGTTCCTTTTCTCTCCCCCACTGGCAGCATTTCATTCGCTCCCTTCCTACTACTCCACCTGTGCAGCATCTCTCCTTTCCTACCCCAACCCCAGCATTTGTCCTTCTCAACCCTCTCCCAGTATGTGCAGTATCTGTCCTCCCAATCCCCTGAGTATCTGTCTTCCCTGCCTTCCCAACTCCCTACCCCCTGCACCCAGCCTCTCCCTGTCAGGCTCTGTACCCAGCTCCCTTCCCTTCCCTCCCCCTCCTGTCAGGCTCTGCACCCAGCTCCCCTCCTTCCCTCCCTGGTCAGGCTCTTCACCCAGCCTCCTTCCATCCCTCCCTCCCCTGTCAACTCTTCACCCACGGAATCGAAACGAGCATCAACGAGCACAGCCCCAGCCCCCTTCCCTCCCAACCCCTGTCAGGCTCTTCACCTGCGGGATCTAGTTTCTTCTGCCGCTCAGAAGCAACGAGCAGGAGTGTGCTTTGATGCACCTGCTCGGTGCTCAACGGCTTCTTTGACTGGCTCCTGTGAATTCCCTGGTTGACCTTCCCTGGTTGGCTTCTTAGCTGGCTTACTGAACTGAGGAGCCATGCACCTATGTTGGGCAGAAAGGCACTCGCGCATGCATAGTGCAGTCAGTTGCAAACTTTCTAAAGTTCTTAAAGTGCCAGTGCACTTGTACAGCTGTCCGTACCAGATGATGTCACCCACATGTGAGAACATCTGCCTGCTGTCCCTGGATAACACCTGTTACGGTAAGTAACTGTGCTTTAAGAGCACTGTAATGTTACCATTCAATATTATTTGTTTGTAATTGGTTTTCAAAATGTTCTAATTGAGTATATTAAAGTACTTTATTCTTAATGACATTTTTAGATACTAACAGTTTCCTGATGCAGATGCTATCACTGAAACACTGCTGTGTTGTCTTTTTAACACATTGGTCTAGATTCACAAAGCAAACCGATCGGTTTGCGACCCCTTTGCGACCAGATTTCCCTCCTGCACTATTCACTAACGCCTGTAGTGATCCGATCCTGATCCTCCCATGCAAATTAGTAAAATCCCATGCAAAATAGCCAAGCGATTGGCTATTTTGAATCGGGTTTTACAATTGGCAAACCCGACTGCTGCAGACAGGTATGCAGGTTTTTTGACAGGCCTGCCTGTCTTTTTTTATTTATTTTATTTCCATGGCACAGATATTTTGTGTGTGTTACACACGCAAAATATCTGCCCCATAAAAAAAAATGAAAAGACAGGCAGGCCTGTCAAAAAACGGCCGAGGGCCCCCTAAGAAACAATCCTCACCGGTGACCCACAAATAGCAGAAGGGATGCCCACTCCCTCCTGCCACCACCCGATGCTGCCCTCCCTGCCCTTGTGACTATAGCAGGAGGGATGCCAACTCCTCCTACCACCAACTGAGTCACCCCCCAACTCTCTCCCTCGGCCCACCCCTGACCGGCCCACCGCACCACCCCCTGACCTGACACCTCCTCTGTACCTAACAGTTGAGAGCAGGAGGGGTACTCAGTCCCTCCTGCTCCTTAGGCGACGTCTTCCGGAGCAGTAGGAACCACAAAGTCCTGCTCCTTCGCCTCCTCCTGCTCCTCAATGGATGACACACCGCAAATGTAGACCCTGCCCCGGTGCATCATGTGATGCACAGAGAGGAGACTAAGGCCCTGATTGGCTCAGCCGCCTCCCTTGGGAGGAGCCTGTGGCGCCTGAGCCAATCAGGGACTTCCTTAGGCTCAGCTTTATTGGCTATTACTTTGACCAATAAGGGACTTCCTTAGGCTCAGCCCTATGGAAGTCCTTGATTGGCTCAGGCGCCATAGGCCCCTCCCAAGGGAAGAGCCTGAGGTGTCTGAGCCAATCAGGGCCTTAGGCTTCTCCCCGTGTATCACATGCACAGAAGACGTTGCTGGAGGCCTAAGGAGCAGGAGGGACTGAGTACCCCTCCTGCTCCCAAAGTAGAGGAACTGGGGTGCCGGGCCGGGGCAGGCAGCGGGTGGGAGTGAGCACCCCTCCTGCTCCCAACTTTTTGGTGCCGGGTGAGGGCCATGGGCCGTGCCAGTCGCAGGAGGGAGGCCTACGGAGCAGGAGGGACTGAGCACCCCTCCTGCTCCCAATTTTTAAAAGTTTGGGGGTGTCGGTTTGGGCTGTGCCAGTCGAGGGGGGGGCGTATAGGGGGGAGGCTTTTTTCTTCTTTTTTTTTTTATAGACCTGTTGATATTTTGTGGCCTATTAAAAAAAAAAAGCCTGCGAAAGCCCTGACAGCAGTGACAGGAGGCTGCTTCTCCTGTCACTACTGTCAGCATCTGCGCATGCTCCAGGATCATGGGTGGGGGGCATGTCAACGATCATCTGCATTTGCATGCAGGCCTTTTGTGAATTTGTCGGCCTGCCTGCAATCTGGAACGGATCAAAGACAGACTCGGGGGTTAGTGAATCTAGCCCATTGATTTTTCTGAATAAAATTATATTTGTCTTCACATCTTTGAATTCCTCGTTTTGTTGGACCTCACTTTTTTTGCTCTTTGCTGCTGCTCATCTGTGATGACTTGTTGCTTCTTTACTCCTGTTGCTTCTAACATCTCACATTTACTAAGTAAGTGTAGCAATGCAGTAATTGTTACTTATTTTCAGAAATGGTTTGCATGTATTAATAAGGTGTTCTTTGGAAAACAACTTTTTTCCCTTTGGATACTTAACTGAATTTGGAATCCATTTGGTTGGTCAGGCCTGTTTTTATGCATAGGTATAGGATTTTTATCCAAAGATATGCAAGCATGCACTGCCCCTAAATAGCTGCAGTCTCCCTTTTTTTTAGCACTGATCTGAATTGCTTTAATGAGTATGTTCAGTTAGCTACAGCAGTGGTTCTTAAAACTGTCCAGTTGGGTTTTCAAGATATCCCTTTTTTTTTTTTTTTTTTTAATTCTTTATTCATTTTAAAAATTTCATCAAGTGTACAAAAATTTATAATAAATAAAATAAATCTAAGCACTTGTGCATCTTATCATTATATCTTATAATTAAAAATATAACCCTCCCCCTCCCACCCTCGAATTCCTCTACTTATTATATTTTCATAAAATGGAAACCCACCCCCCACCCAACCCTAAATCTTACATAATTAATAGAAAAATATTAGAAAAATGGCATCAATCATGACAAAAAGACGTTAATGGCTCCCTAATGAATATGCAAGAGGCAGATTTGCATGCCTGTCACCTGTCAGGGATATCTTGAAAACCTGACTGGCTGGGGGTTCTTCAGGACAGGTTTAAGAACCACTGAGCTACAATATTAGGTTTTAATCACCCTTGTCTTACCACAATATGCAAGAGTTTTTATTCCTTATTTATTCCCTACAGGTAATTAGGATTTCTACCTCAACCCAATGGGACCTATGCAAGGACAATGTGGACCAAGTTTACTCAGCTTCCACTGAAAGGTGCTTG